>NC_064615.1:873804241-874429241 GCF_023898315.1 Schistocerca nitens
CAGGATGGTACTTAAAAATCCAGAACTCATCATCTGTGATCACACGACTGAACCATTTGTGGTCATTGGTAGTTCTCTCAAGAAGATCAACGGACACGTTTCTTCGATTGATTTTCTGGTCAGTTGTGAGATTTTTCTGCACATTTTTGGCATGTTCAAATATTCGGTCAAAGTCTGATGTACGGTGAAAATGTTTAACGGGTCACCCGTCATCCCTAGTGTTAAACGTCGGTGTGATGTCACAAGAGCGGGAACACGTTCGATGTCTTCGACGGTTTTTGAAGTTCTCTCTGAGTGAGATTCATCTTCAACGTATTCTCTGCCTTCCGAGAATGATTTGTGCCAGAGAAAAACGTGCTCTTGATAAGGAATACTCCCCATAGACGTGTTTCACCTTTTCGAAGGTCACTCGCTCGCAGTATTGTCAGTCTCATTACTTTTCTCACACTCCTCGAGTACCCCTACATGTCACAGCCCATCATTCACTCAGTTGACCGATTCTGGCATTCACTCAGTTGACTGATTCTGTATGCGAGGAAATTTATCGCTATCACTGCAGTGGAGGTTTACATTTGTAATTACTGCAATAGAGTCACAGGAGAGTGGAAGTGCTCGTCGGTTAAGCGGTTATTCTTAACAACTTTTATTAAAAGAAAAGCAGAACACAGTTAATCGCCACTTACTCCCAATTTTAAAACTGAATTTAACGAGAAGCAATCTCAATTCAACAGTGAGATGAGATGATGATTAGGTCCAATGGTCATCTTACCAAGTATTTTAAAATTTGAATCTTATATTGTATTGTATTGTATTGTATGTTAACCGTAGACCTAGAAACGACGGAGAGGCTCCGTCCCCGCCGCAGCCGCAGTGGTCCACAACCCAACGACGACTACCGCAGTCGCCGGCCGAAGTGGCCGTGCGGTTAAAGGCGCTGCAGTCTGGAACCGCAAGACCGCTACGGTCGCAGGTTCGAATCCTGCCTCGGGCATGGATGTTTGTGATGTCCTTAGGTTAGTTAGGTTTAACTAGTTCTAAGTTCTAGGGGACTAATGACCTCAGCAGTTGAGTCCCATAGCGCTCAGAGCCAGCCACTACCGCAGTCCACTTCACCCCTCCGGCGTCCCACACCGAACCCAGGATTATTGTGCAGTTCGGCCCCCGGTGGACCCCCCCCCCCCCCACCCAGGGAACGTCTCACACCAGACGAGTGTAACCCCTATGTTTGCGTGGTAGAGTAATGGTGGTGTGCGCGTACGTGGAGAACTTGTTTGCGCAGCAATCGCCGACATAGTGTAGCTGAGGCGGAATAAGGGGAACCAGTCCGCATTCGCCGAGGCAGATGGAAAACCGCCTAAAAACCATTCAGAGACTGGCCGGTTCACCGGACCTCGACACAAATCCGCCGGGCGGATTCGTGCTGGGGACCAGGCGCTCCTTCCTGCCCGGAAAGCCAAATTTGAATCTTGGTTGAGACAATCTGAATTCAGTGATTAGACGCGACGGCCGTTTTACCAAAAAAACTAAAATTTTAAAATTTGCCGTTAACTAAGCAGGCACACCAGCCACAAAGAGATAAGAGGTATAACACCTAACACAGACAATCTGAATCCGCATAGGGTGAATTATAGTTTATACAATTCCAAACACAGAGGTTTTGCTTCAGCATCTGTTTGAAAGGAAAAAAAAAGTAGTCTTTTTCAGATTCCTTGTGGTTTGCTGACAGATGCTTTAGGAGCACTGTTGATGTGCCACGCAGTAGCACCCTGCCGTACTCGGTAAGATTTCCAAGTGTTAGCAGAGGTGAAGCCGTCGTTGTCTGCCAGCAGCGATCGTGGTGGGCCACCAAAAGACGTTCTGCCCACAAATGCCTCGCTGCGGCACGTTGCACGGTCGTTGCAAGCCCTCTAGCGCCGAGACAGCGCCAGCTGGCCGCAGAAAGGTGCTGTGCCCAGCACGGCACGTAACCGGTCCTTTCCATTTTCTCGTCTCTGCTGTACTGCGCTATTGACTACCGACCCTACCGTTAACGTGTTCTACATAATTTTCTAAAGAACAATTTTCTAATGAGATCAGTGTGCTATTTAAACTGCAAATCTCTATAGTAGAGTTAACAAAACGGTCGCCTTCTTAGTACTTATTTACACAGTCCACTATAGTATGTAGGATACAAAAATGGCTCTGAGCACCATGGGACTTAACTGCTGAGGTCATCAGTCCCCTAGAACTTAGAATTACTTAAACCTAACTAACCTAAGGACATCACACACATCCATGTCCGAGGCACGATTCGAACCTGCGACCGTAGCGGTCGCGCGGTCCCAGGCTGTAGCGCCTAGAACCGCTCGGCCACCCCGGCCGGCGAAACGTTGTTGTGATGCCTCGTGTAAAGAGGAGAAATACGTACCATCACGTTTCCGACTTTGATAAAGGTCGGATTGTAGCCTATCGTGATTGCGGTTTATCGTATCGCAACATTGCGGTTCGCGTTGGTCGAGATCCACTGACTGTTAGCAGAATATGGAATCGGTGGGTTCAGGACGGTAATACGGAACGCCGTGCTGGATCCCAACGACCTCGTATCACTAGCAGTCGAGATGACAGGCATCTTATCCGCATGGCTGTAACGGATCGTGCAGCCACGTCTCGATCCCTGAGTCAACAGATGGGGACATTTGCAAGACAACAACCATCTGCACGAACAGTTCGACGACGTTTGCAGCAGCATGGACTATCAGCTCGGAGACCATGTCTGCGGTCACCCTTGACGCTGCATCGCAGACAGGTGCGTCTGCGATGGTGTACTCAACGACGAACCTGGGTGCACGAATGGCAAAACGTCATTTTTTCGGATGAATCCAGGTTCTGTTTACAGCATCGTGATGGTCGCATCCGTGTTTGGTGACATCGCGGTGAAAGCAGATTGGAAGTGTGTATTCGTCATCGCCATACTCGCGTATCACCCGGCGTGATGGTATGGGTGCCATTGGCTACACGTCTCGGTCACCTCTTGTTCGCTTTGACGGCACTTTGAACAGCCGGCTACAAAAGAAATGCCCCAGAAAAGTTTTGTTGTTTAGTCCCTGAGATTTCATGTAAGAATACACACAGTTGCTAACCAGGTAATAAATGAAGAACTACAGTGCGTCTTGATCGTGACCTGTCTAAGAAAGAGGCCATGCACTCTGCACATCGACCTTTGTAATTTCACACAAATATCACTTTCTATCTGCTCACTAATTGCTTCTTCAAAGCTCCACTTTACTGGAACAGTGTAGCAACAACAGCTTACACGGGAACTGCTACCATAATTTTTTCCACCTAGAAACCTAAAAACCCTAGGCTTTCTAAATGTTGTTTTCAGTAAGAAGGTTTTGCAGTGTTTGAATCTTCATGAAGCGCCAAAGAAACTGGTATAGGCATGCGTCTTCAAATACAGAGATATGTAAAGAGGCAGAATACGGCGCTGCGATCGGTTACTGCTGCTACGATGGCAGGTTATCGAGATTTAAGTGAGTTTGAAGGTAGCATTGTATTTCGGCACACGAGCCAAGGGGCACAGAATCTCTGAAGTAGCGATGAAGTGGCGATTTTCCCGTACGATCATTTCCGAGTGTACCGTGAATATCAGGAATCCCGTAAAGCATCAAATATCTGACATCGCTGCGGCCGGAAAAAGATCCTGCAAGAACGGGACCAAGGACGACTGAAAAGAATCGTTCAACGTGACACAAGTGCAATCCTTCCGCAAATTGCTGCAGATTTCAATGCTGGGCCATCAACAAGTGTCAGCGTGCGAACCATTCAACCAAACATCATCGATATGGACTTTCGGAGCCGAAGGCTCATTCGTGTACTCATGATAACTGCACGACACAAAGCTTTACGACTTGCCTGGTCCCGTCAAAAGCGACATTTGACTGTTGATGACTGGAAACATGTTGCTTGGCCGGACGCGTCTCGTTTCAAATTGTATCGAGTGGATGGACGTGTACGGGTAAGGAGACAACCTCATGAATCCATGGACCCTGCATGTCAGCAGGAGACTGTTCAAACTGGTGGAGGCTCTGTAATGGTGTGGGGCGTGTGCAGTTGGAGCGATATGGGACCCCTGTTACGTCTGGATACGACTCTGACAGGTGACACATACGTAAGCATCACCTGCATCCATTCATGTCCACTGCGCTTTCCGACGGACTTGGGCAGCTCCAGCAGGACAATGCGACACCCCACACATCCAGAATTGCTACAGATTGACTCCAGGAACACTCGTCTGAATTTCAACACTTGCGCTGGCCACTTAGCTCCCCAGACATACACATTATTGAGCATATCTTAGATGCCTTGTAACATGCTGTTCAGAAGAGATCTCCACCTCCCCCTCACCCCCCGCGTCTTACTGATTTATGGACAACCTTGCAGTATTCACGGTATCAGTTCCCTCCAGCACTACTTCAGACCGTGGTTGACTCCGCGCCACATCGTGTTGTGGCCCGTCTGCTCGGTCGCGGGGACTCTACACGATATTAGACACGTGCACCAGTTTCTTTGGCTCTTCAGCGTAGCTTTACTGTTAAAGTTCTTTAACAGAAACAGTACTTTGTTGTACAGAACAAGCATTAACTCAGAGGCTTAAGAGAAGTCTTACATGTACTAAACAAATTCAGTCGTGAGATCTGGAGACTAACCTTGCTTTGATAATTTCTAACATATTTAACTATCACTTCTTAACTGCAGCGAAACATGAGGACAGTAAGGCTCATTAAATATGGCCATTAATTTATCACAACGAGGTGACAACAACTTATTTGACACAATTTGTATAGCTCCAGCCACTATTAGTGAAGTTAAAAATCTATTCAAGGCCCTAAAAAATAAAAATATTACAGAGATTGAAAACATTTCATCCAAAATTATAAAGCACTATAGTGGTTATATACATCAAGCTGAGTGTCACATTTTCAATGAATCTTTGCAGCAAGGTGTTGTCCCAGAAAGATTAAAATTTGCTATAGTAAAACCACTTTTTAAGAAGGGTGACAAAACTGATATAACCAACTACTGTCCAGTATCTCTGCTAAATTGCTTCTCCAAAATATTGGAGAAACTGGTGTATAAAAGAACTGTAGACCACCTCGACTCTCACAACATCCTCAACAAAAACCAATTTGGCTTCCAAAAAAATAGATCAACAAAGCAGACTATTTTCTCTGAAACATGAAATTCTCGAATCAACAAATAACAAAATGTTAGTTATTGGAGATTTCTGTGACTTGTCAAAGGCCTTTGACTGTGTTGATCACAACATACTCTTAGGGAAGGCTGATGTTTTGGTTTGAATAGTCGTTGTACAAAACAAGCATTAACTCAGAGGCTTAAGAAAAGCCTTACATGTACTAAACAAATTCAGTCGTGAGATATGGAGACTAACCTTGCTTTGATAATTTCTAACATATTCCACTACCAGTAGTGGAAAAACTGGTAGAAGCGGACCTCGGGGAAGATCAGTTTGGATTCCGTAGAAATGTTGGAACACGTGAGGCAATACTAACCTTACGACTTATCTTAGAAGAAAGATTAAGAAAAGGCAAACCTACGATTCTAGCATTTGTAGACTTAGAGAAAGCTTTTTACAACGTTAACTGGAATACTCTCTTTCAAATTCTGAAGGTGGCAGGGGTAAAATACAAGGAGCGAAAGGCTATTTACAATTTGTACAGAAACCAGATGGCAGTTATAAGAGTCGAGGGGCATGAAAGGGAAGCAGTGGTTGGGAAAGGAGTGAGACAGGGTTGTAGCCTCTCCCCGATGTTATTCAATCTGTATATTGAGCAAGCAGTAAAGGAAACAAAAGAAAAATTCGGAGTAGGTATTAAAATTCATGGAGAAGAAGTAAAAACTTTGAGGTTCGCCGATGACATTGTAATTCTGTCAGAGACAGCAAAGGACTTGGAAGAGCAGTTGAACGGAATGGACAGTGTCTTGAAAGGAGGATATAAGATGAACATCAACAAAAGCAAACCGAGGATAATGGAATGTAGTCAAATTAAATCGGGTGATGCTGAGGGGATTAGATTAGGAAATGAGACACTTAAAGTAGTAAAGGAGTTTTGCTATTTAGGGAGTAAAATAACTGATGATGGTCGAAGTAGAGAGGATATAAAATGTAGACTGGCAATGGCAAGGAAATCGTTTCTGAAGAAGAGAAATTTGTTAACATCTAGTATAGATTTAAGTGTCAGGAAGTCGTTTCTGAAAGTATTTGTATGGAGTGTAGCCATGTATGGAAGTGAAACATGGACGATAACCAGTTTGGACAAGAAGAGAATAGAAGCTTTCGAAATGTGGTGCTACAGAAGAATGCTGAAGATAAGGTGGGTAGATCACGTAACTAATGAGGAGGTATTGAATAGGATTGGGGAGAAGAGAAGTTTGTGGCACAACTTGACTAGAAGAAGGGATCGGTTGGTAGGACATGTTTTGAGGCATCAAGGGGTCACAAATTTAGCATTGGAGGGCAGCGTGGAGGGTAAAAATCGTAGAGGGAGAGCAAGAGATCAATACACTAAGCAGATTCAGAAGGATGTAGGTTGCAGTAGGTACTGGGAGATGAAGAAGCTTGCACAGGATAGAGTAGCATGGAGAGCTGCATCAAACCAGTCTCAGGACTGAAGACTACAACAACAACAACAGTAGCACCGGAGATGGATTGAATCATATCTATACAGTAGAAAGCAGAAGGTGATACTTGATGGTACTGATGGCTGTGCTGTTTCATCTGACTGAGATACATTAAAATGTGGAGTGCCACAAGGCTCCATTTTGGGACTTTTACTGTTTATAATCTCCGTCAACGATCTCCCACTATGTACAACGACTGAGAGCAAATTTCCTGTTTTCGCTGATGACACTACTATTCTGCTTGAAAGCCAAACAACCAGTGAACTAGAAAATAGATGTAATGGTGTACTCGTAGACATCTTGCACTGGTTTAAGTCGAACAGATGAACTCTAAATATCGAAAAAACTAAATATATGCAATTTCACGCATTCTGACAAGAAAATGAAGTAATCCGTTTGAACTGTGATAACCGAAATATATTACTTTCTGAATCTACAACGTTCCTAGGCATTTTAATTGATGGCAAGTTAAATAGATCCAGGCATATTCTACACCTTCAAAAAAGGCTCAGTGCAGTGACTTATGCCCTACATATAATTACCCCTGTCGGTGATATGAATGCTATCAAAGCTGCTTATTTTGGTTATTTTCATTCTATCATGTCATATGGAATAATTTTTTGTGGTAATCAATCTTGAGCAAAAAAACATCTTTATTGCACAAAAGACAGCAATTAGAATCATGAGTGGTATTCATCCAAGATATTATTGCAGAAAGCTGTGCCATAAATTCCAGATATTATGACCACTTCACAATATTTATTTTCTCTGATGGTTTTGGTTTGTAATAACCATTCTCCCTTTACATCTAATGGTGCATACCATGACCACTATACAAGGTCTTAAAATGGTTTACATAGGGATCTAAAACATCTAAGGCTTGCAGAATAAGGTGTTCCCTATTTTGCCAAAAAAGTTTTCAATTTTCTTGCATCTGATATTAAAGTGCACATTAATGACCCACCTGCATTTAAATATAAATTAAGAAAATATCTTATGTATATGCCATTTTACTCTCTTGATGAATACATGAAGATTAACCAGAGATGTTTTTGTAAACTAGTATTGTCATTTGTATTTATGTTTTGAGACTTTCAATATCTAATGTGCTAGCTCCCATTTGTCTTTTTGGTATATGATGGTCAATGTATAAATACACTTTTCTTTTTATACCTTAAGATCCTGTGTAATATACATTATTTTATTATACACTGTTTACTGTTTCTGTATGATAATGGAAACCTGACTTATTCCACATCCTTTTGATTCAACACAATATGGATCTGTGGAATTCAAAATAAATAAGTAAATAAATATTTACTGCAGAATCTCTTACTTTACTTCATAGTGACTAGATATTAGCTACCTTGCTATTGGTTTATTTCTGCTGTTATGACTGCTAGATATAAACTACTCACAATATACATTTAAGTAGTGCTATAGGTGCATACATTGACTTTATGAAATTCTGATACTAAATATTGAGCTGTCAGAAATGTATGTTATTTTAGCAATGTTCTGAACAAACTGCAGTATGTTACTAAAGTTATGAACTGAAATCATATAATGGAAACCTTGAATTAATTGGTATAATTATTCATTTATTGTCATGCCTGTTTCTTTCAAATGTAATAGATTTTTATCTGGCAAATCTAGAAACTGCTATTTGCCTGCCATTCAGTAATACCACTTGACTGTGGGCTCAGAAATTAATGTAGTTTTACTCATTAAACGTCTCCGTAAACAACCTGTGCAATTCACAGTACATTTTTATCGTCTGATGCATTATAGTCGACGCAAATGGCTCTTTCTCCTTTATCCAAAGTTTATATTTCATTGCTTAAATATTTCAGCAGATAATGATGCTAATTTTGCCAAGAAACCTTTACATACTTAATAGTGATTCTAATTAAGGTAGCTACTAAATAACAAAAAAATGTAACCTTTTACGTTATATTTTCCAAAGAACGATTATTATCAATACGAAATACACCTTTATACATAAGTAGACATTAAAGTTCTTGCCTTTGTTGCTGACATGGTGTTTGACTTTTCCTTTTTGCAGTGCTCATACACGGTTGCTTAGGGCTCCTGGATGTGAAAGCTACAAATGTTTTGCTCATTTCCCTCTCAATGTACCAGCTTTACCATTTACATTTCTCTTGAAGTATTCTTATGCAAATGTCCATTTGCAGCTGGCAGTTATTATTTACAGAGAAACGACTCTGATGTCTTCAATGTGTACTAAAATACGTTACTGCATAGCTACTCTTCATGCAACTTCTAGCACTAAATTTAATTTCACAGTTAAAACAATTTCTTTTATCACTGTTCAGATACATACTGAGTCTTTCCATGCAGTTTTTAACACTTTCAGACTGGTCTTACTACACTGTTCTGTTTAAATTATGGACATACAGTGTAATGATGTAAATCCAAACACAACATATTAGATTAGCAACATATACACTCCTGGAAATGGAAAAAAGAACACATTGACACCGGTGTGTCAGACTCACCATACTTGCTCCGGACACTGCGAGAGGGCTGTACAAGCAATGATCACACGCATGGCACAGCGAACACACCAGGAACCGCGGTGTTGGCCGTCGAATGGCGCTAGCTGCGCAGCATTTGTGCACCGCCGCCGTCAGTGTCAGCCAGTTTGCCGTGGCATACGGAGCTCCATCGCAGTCTTTAACACTGGTAGCATGCCGTGACAGCGTGGACGTGAACCGTATGTGCAGTTGACGGACTTTGAGCGAGGGCATATAGTGGGCATGCGGGAGGCTGGGTGGACGTACCGCCGAATTGCTCAACACGTGGGGCGTGAGGTCTCCACAGCACATCGATGTTGTCGCCAGTGGTCGGCGGAAGGTGCACGTGCCCGTCGACCTGGGACCGGACCGCAGCGACGCACGGATGCACGCCAAGACCGTAGGATCCTACGCAGTGCCGTAGGGGACCGCACTGCCACTTCCCAGCAAATTAGGGACACTGTTGCTCCTGGGGTATCGGCGAGGACCATTCGCAACCGTCTCCATGAAGCTGGGCTACGGTCCCGCACGCCGTTAGGCCGTCTTCCGCTCACGCCCCAACATCGTGCAGCCTGCCTCCAGTGGTGTCGCGACAGGCGTGAATGGAGGGACGAATGGAGACGTGTCGTCTTCAGCGATGAGAGTCGCTTCTGCCTTGGTGTCAATGATGGTCGTATGCGTGTTTGGCGCCGTGCAGGTGAGCGCCACAATCAGGACTGCATACGACCGAGGCACACAGGGCCAATACCCGGCATCATGGTGTGGGGAGCGATCTCCTACACTGGCCGTACACCACTGGTGATCGTCGAGGGGACACTGAATAGTGCACGGTACATCCAAACCGTCATCGAACCCATCGTTCTACCATTCCTAGACCGGCAAGGGAACTTGCTGTTCCAACAGGACAATGCACGTCCGCATGTATCCCGTGCCACCCAACGTGCTCTAGAAGGTGTAAGTCAACTACCCTGGCCAGCAAGATCTCCGGATCTGTCCTCCATTGAGCATGTTTGGGACTGGATGAAGCGTCGTCTCACGCGGTCTGCACGTCCAGCACGAACGCTGGTCCAACTGAGGCGCCAGGTGGAAATGGCATGACAAGCCGTTCCACAGGACTACATCCAGCATCTCTACGATCGTCTCCATGGGAGAATAGCAGCCTGCATTGCTGCGAAAGGTGGATATACACTGTACTAGTGCTCTGTTGCCTGTGTCTATGTGCCTGTGGTTCTGTCAGTGTGATCATGTGATGTATCTGACCCCAGGAATGTGTCAATAAAGTTTCCCCTTCCTGGGACAATGAATTCACGGTGTTCTTATTTCAATTTCCAGGAGTGTATATGTTCACCTTTCTTCTTGCTATGGTAGTGCCCGCTTCTCATTTTTGGCATCTCCACATCTTTGCTACGCCCATACCAACTGTAGAACACTATTATTACTACTAAGGTGGATTTGTATAATTTCTTTGTATATCATATATATTTTGCTGTAGGAGGGTAAGTCAATTATTATCTGTGAAGTAGGTATAAAATTTTATTGTAATCAAATAGGAAACTTACAAGAACATCATTTTTCGACATAGTCTCCTTGCATTTCAACGCACTTGCTCCATCGTTGTACAAGCTTCCTGATACCCTCATAAAAGAAGGTTCTCAGCTGAGCTGCGAGTTAGGAATGCTCCTTTCAGTGCTTCGTCTGAGGCAAATCGACGGACCCTTAATGCCTGCGTGGACCAAACAAGTGACAGTCAGAAGTGGCAAGATTGGGACAATATGGAAGGTCATCCAGTACTTCAAATTTGAGTTTGTGGAGCGTTTCAGCAGAGTGGTCAGTAGTATGGGGACAGTCATTGTTGTGCAACAACACAACAGCTTTTGACAGCAATCCTCGGCGTTTGCTACGAATTGCATGCTTTAGCTGTTTGTTGTTGGGCCCCTTTCCCTGTAATGTTCCAGTACTGGACCTTGTGCATCAAAAAAACCGTAAGCATCAGTTTTTGATCTTGGACGATTGGATCTTGAACTTTTTCTTGCATGGCGAATTTGGGTGTTTTCATTCCATACTGAGCTGTTTACTCTCCGGCTCGTAATGATGGATCCATGTTTCATCCCCAGTAATGATTCGCTCTAAGAAGTTGTCCCCTTCGTTGCCATAGTGATCCAAATGTTTTTTGCAGATGTCGAAGTGTGTTTGTTTATGCAACTATGTAAGTTGTTTTGGGACCCATCTTGCACAAACATTATGAAACCCAAGTCTGTTGTGGATGATTTCATAGGCAGAACCATGACTAATTTGCAAATTTGCAGATGTGCCACTTCATCAATATTTAATCGTCTGTCTAAGAGAATCATTTCACATGAATGCTCAATGGTTTCTTCATTTGTGGCGGTAAAGGGTCGTTTGGCTCCTTCATCATGTGTAACGCTTGCGCAACCATTTCGAAATTTTTCAGTCCATTCGTAGACATTCCATTGTGGCAAAACACTGTTCCCATACTGTACCGAAAGTCTTCGATGATATGCCTTCCGACCACAAAAAACGGATCACTGAATGTTGCTCTTCTTTAGTGTAAATAGACAGCGGAGCAGCCATGACTAACAGCACAGCAACAATAACGAAACTAACCTAGCAGCTTGAAAAGTGCAAAGATATAACAACAAATAAACAAAGAATGCGTCATCAACATAAAATGACAGTACTACCAAAATAAACAATAATATAACTAAATTGCGGATAATAATTGACTTACCGTCGTATACAGACACACACACACACATTTGGTAGATATATTTACAGCAATGCACACCCAAAATTACAATTATTATAACTTCATAAAATATTTTTGAAGAAACTGCTTGCCATAGTAGTTAAAAAAAGTACAAAACTTTGTTAGCATCTAATGTAGGAAATTTTCATATTACCATTACACACAATTACAAGTAATCATCTTTGACTACTTCAATTATGCTGTCACATCAGTCTAAATTACACAAAAAGTATATGTCAGGAGAATAATAATAAATACAAGAATATAACGTATCATCAAAGTATGCAGTTCAAAGGTCACAGCAGTTGATAGCTTATTATTCAGCTTCATCACTGTGTCATATTTTCCACACAATTTTCTAAATTTTAAAATCCTTTCCATGAGCAGCCTAATGGTGGAAGGGTATCTACATCTACACAACTACCCCACTTCAGACTATCACTCTACTGTTCCACACTCTAACAATGCATAGGATAAATGAACACTAAATCTTTCTACAGTAGCTCTGATTTTTCTAATTTTATTATGATGGTCATTTCTCCTTACTACACTGCTGGTGGTAATCCGCTTGCTGAGTGGAGATTTAAATCTCAGCACCCACTGTGGTGCTATTCGATAGAAGTAAGCTACTGTGAGACACTATCTCCTCTCTCATTTATATTTTTAACATTATATATAATAATAAAAAACATTGGTCACACATTCACATTGACAAAATAAAGGAAATGAAATTTTCCAAACCCAGAGCTGAGCTGGCAACACATGCTGTGGATCTTCTTCGCAGGTGAGTTTCCTTACCAGGTGTCACTGCAGCTGGTCTCCTCAGGTACCGGTGTACACGTATGTGGTGCCTCCATCCTCACCAGCACTGCTGTCCTCACCGCTGCACATTGTGCTATCGACTCTGGATCCTTAATTGTAAGTATATCTACAGAAATGTATTACAGTACACTTGCATTAATCCCTCCCCCCCCCCCCTCCCAGAAATTTTGATCAATTTGAAGGCTTTAACCTGAAACATTTATAATCCATGCATACCATAATAATGGATGTACACTGAAATGAAAAGAGTCATGGGATAGTGATATGCATATATACAGATGGCGGTAGTACCACATACACAAGCTATAAAAGGGCATTGTATTGGCAGATCTATCATTTGTACTCATGTGATTTATGTGAAAAGTTTTCTGATGTGATTTTGGCTGCACAACAAGAATTAACGGACTTTGAACACGAAATGGTAATCGGAGATAGATGCATCAAACATTCCACTTCAGAAACCTTAGGGAATTATCAGTATTCTGAGATTCACAGCACAGTATGCCAAGAATACTGAATTTCAGGCATTACTTCTCACCACGAACAATGCAGTGACAGATGGCAATCATTCAACGGTGGAGAGCAGCGCCGTTTGCACGGAGTTGTTAATGATAATAGACAAGCAACATTGCGTGAAATAGCTGCAGAAAGTGCCGTGGGATGTCCGTTAGGGAAGTGCAACAAAATTTGGCGTTAATGGGCTGTGGTAGCAGATGACTGATGTGTGTGCCTTTACTGACAGCATGATATTGCCTGCAGCGCCTCTAGTGGGCTTGAGATCATATCAGTTGGACTCTAGACGACTGGAAAACCATTGTCTGGTCAGATGAGTCATTGTTTCAGTTGGTGAGAACTGATGGTATTTTTCCAGTATGGGGCACACTCCACAAAGCCAGGAACCAATTTGTCAACACGGCAATGTGCAAGGTGGTGGTGGCTCCATAATGTTTTGGGCTAGTTCACCTAGAATGGACTGAGTCCTCTGTCCAACTGAACCTATCACTGACTGGCAGTGGTTATGTTCAGTTACTTGGAGGCCATTTGCAGCCATTCATGGACTTCATCTTCCTAAACAACCATGGAATTTATGGATGACAATGTGCCATTTCAGAACATTCTGGAGGGTTGCTGTGAATGATTTTGCCACCCACATCACCCATCATGAATCCCATCAAATATTTGTGGAACATAATCTAGAGATCAGTTTATGCACAAAATACTGCACCTATAACTCTTCCACTATTATGGACGAGTGTAGAGGCAGATTGCTCAGTATTTCTCAAGGGACTTCCAATGTCTTGTTGAGTCCATGCCACATCAAGTTGTTGCACTATGACAGGCAAAAGGAGATTCAACACGATATTATGAGGTTTCCCATGACTTTTGTCGCCTGAGTGCATGAATGTGTGTATGTTCCACATTTCTTTCTAAACCAGTTGACCGATTTCAACAAAACTTGGTAGACTTATCCCTTACTGTCAGGCAACAATCACTGTGGGTGTGAGAACCATATACCCATAATAGTTCAGGAGATAAAACGTCACAAACAATCAGTTGCGTGAAAAACATCAGCATTGTGCATGACATTTAAAGTTATTACTTCTGTACTACTACTTTATTTGCAATGAATTCTGCAGACAGTATCCAGATATTCTACTAAATGCACCTACAAAATTATGTCACAGGCTGACCAGGTATCCCAGTTTTATCAAGACAGTGCTAATTTTCACATAAACGTCTTGAGGCCCCGAGAAAATCATTCAGAACACATAACTGTCTCGGTTTTTAATCGAGAAACAAAATATGTGCAATAATATTTCCCATTTAATTAAATATTTGTGAAAAAGAAAGTTTCCTAGGAGTATAAAATTGTAGAAATATATAATTTCGCGATACCCCCATAGACTTTCTGCATTTTGTTTAACTGGTCTTAATGCGGAAAGAAAGAGAAAAGATATATTGCAAAGAAAAGCAGGTCTAACCCACTGGCACTTCTAACTTGCCTACTTTATGGCGCTCGAGACAAGTTAAACCAGAACCAAAGGAGGTACAAAGTAGCATCACAAACCATTCCTCCTAATGGGTCTGCAGCCATATGTAAGTTAATTTTGTGAGGGATTTGAGCGATGCTTATAGGATATTGTACAGCATGTATACACACTTGCCCAAACAGTCTGCAGTAAACGGGGCGCTAAACTGTAGTATGAAATGTACAATCTGTACCTGATTACTGATTAGTAATATTACATAGTTTTTAGGATTATTACAAAGTTTTTAGGATTATCATCAATTTGTACCTACTAAATGCCTAAACATTGTAGAACATATATAAATGGTATTACGATAAAAAAGTATGTATCAGTCTTTTTTATTTCTGAAAAAATAATTTTATGTATCTGTAATTCACTAAATGTTCCTTTCCAGTTCACAAAATGAAGATATATTCTTGCTATGAGTTTTTCAGTTGCTGTATCGTCATAGGCATATTATCAATTTCAAAATATCATGGTAACTGATGAGAAAGGTAAGCGTAAGTTTAATAATGACGTTGGGTATAAAATACACACATCAAAAATAGTTTTGCATCACCCCAGTTCCCAGAACCCTGAAGATAGACGTTGACTGTGGATATTGTATCACAGACACAGTCCATTTGACTGTTCAGAGATGTCACTAAACTCGCCCAAAGATGTAAACAGCTATGCATGAGCAGCTCCGATTAAATGGAAGGTGTCCGACAGACGATCAGTTCCAGTCATTCCATCAGGAAGGAGTTACACGGCTTTTGTTCTCAGTAGTTCAACCATGCCGAGACGGCCACTACAGCGGTTCGATCGCATCCGCATTGTTACTTTCTGCA
Source organism: Schistocerca nitens (assembly GCF_023898315.1). Classification (NCBI taxonomy): domain Eukaryota; kingdom Metazoa; phylum Arthropoda; class Insecta; order Orthoptera; family Acrididae; genus Schistocerca; species Schistocerca nitens. The sequence goes on from NC_064615.1 coordinate 873,819,909, forward strand.
AGGAAGGGCTCTCAACAAGGGAAGCGTCCAGGCGTCTCTGAGTGAACCAAAGCGATGTTGTTCGGACAGGGAGGAGATACAGAGAGACGGGAACTGTCGCTGACAAGCCTCGCTCAGGCCGCCCAAGGGCTACTACTGCAGGGTAAGGATTATGGCTCGGAGGAACCCTGACAACAACGCCACCATGTTGAATAACACTTTTCGTGCAGCTACAGGACGTCATGTTACGACTCAAACTGTGTGCAATAGGCTGCATGATGCGCAACTTCACTCCTGACGTCCAATACATAGGTCTTTGCAACCACGACACCATGCAGCGCGGTACAGATGAGCCCAACATATCATGCCGAATGTACCGCTCACGATTGGCGTCACGTTCTCTTCGCTTATGCCTTCAACTAGATAATCGTTGGAGACGTGTTTGGAGGCAACCCAGTGAGGCTGAACGCCTTAGACCCACTGTCCAGCGAGTGCAGCAAGGTGGAGATTCCCTGCTGTTTTGGGATGGCATTATGTGGGGCCGACGTACGCCGCTGGTGGTCGTGGAAGGCGCTGTAACGGCTGTACGATACGTGAATGCCATCCTCCGATCGATAGTGCAACCATATCGGCAACATATTGGCGAGGTATTCGTCTTCGTGGACGGCAATTTGCGCCCCCATCGTGCACATCTTGTGAATGACTTCCTTCAAGATAGCGACATCGCTCGACTACAGTGGCCAACATGTTGTCCAGACATGAACCCTATCGCACATGCATGGGATAGATTGAAAAGGGCTGTTTATGGACGACGTGACCCAGCAACCACTCAGAGGGATCTACACCGAATCGCTGTTGAGGAGTGGGACAATCTGGACCGACAGTGCCTTGACGAACTTGTGGATAGTATGCCACGACGAATACAGGCTGCATCAACGCAAGAGGACGTGCTACTGGATACTAGAGGGGTACCGGTGTGTACAGAAATCTGGACCAACACCTCTGAAGGTCTGGCAGTATGGTGGTACAATATGCAATGTGTGGATTTCATGAGCATTAAAAAGGGCAGAAATGATGTTTATGTTGATCTCTATTCCAGTTTTCTGTACAGGTTCCGGAACTCTCGGAACCGAGGTGATGCAAAACTTTTTTTGAAGTATGTATAAACACAAATATCGCGGTTTCTTTTACCTATGAAATCTGGTCAGCTTAATCATGTTACGAAAAACCTCATCGACCTCATTTCAGCGGATATGACGTCATAAACACTCAGATGAGTGAAAAATTGCCGCATTCTTCAGGACGTTAAAATGTATTGCTTATTTGCTCCTAACTATATTTGCAATTCATTTTTCAGACAGTATTCACATATACTTCTGAATGAACCTATGACACGTATGTCAGGAAATATGACTTAATAAACACTGAGATGCATGAGAAACTGCCACATCATGCAGGACGTTTCAATTTATTACTTCTTTATTACTAATTCTATTTTCAGCATATTTCACCGACAGTATCCACACATGCTGCTGAACATAGACCTAGATAACATAGATCACGCACGCATCAATCTATACCGTCGTGACGTGTGAAACCAACATCTAATTGTAAGTCATGTGACTCGAGGTACCAAGCCGAATCTCTATTCATTTCGCGTTATACGTAGCGGAGCTGACAGTTTTTCTCATTTATAGCTGAAATCAAGCATACATTTTAACAACAAAATGACTTGTCGAATTCCTATTATACGTCGTGTACTAGTACAGTTAACCTATTTTCCGAAATTTCTAATATTAATGTCATGTTATCGTTATTGCATGTGACCATTTAAAGCATACAGTTCCCTTCACAAACGGCATAATTACAGTTATTTGGTGAATGCTTATTTTTGTTGCACTGTCAGTCTTAATTCATCGCATTCACAGGAAAAGAAGAGGAAATATCGATTTGGCAGGCTGCATTAGTTTTCCCAACGATATATATAAAATGTTTTACTACGCTTTTATAGGAAATAAAATCTGTTTGTGTCCATAATGTCCGTTTTTCGCATAATAAGCGTTTATATTTTATGATATTCACTTAATGCAGTGCAGATGCCAAAACAATGGACATAACACATTTGAAAATATTGTAGAGAATTCCTGTAGTGAGTTAGATATTAAAGTTCTGTCATTTTAAAAGGTTACTTCAAATGGTTCAAATGGCTCTGAGCACTATGGGACTTAGCTTCGGAGGTCATCAGTCCCCTAGAACTTAGAACTACTTAAACCTAACTAACCTAAGAACATCACAAAACATCCATGCCCGAGGCAGGATTCGAACCTGCGACCGTAGCCGTCGCGCGGTTCCAGACTGTAGCGCCTAGAACCGCTCGGCCACTCCGGCCGGCAAAACGTTAGTCTTTCATCGAGTTTTACACTTAAGGACCAACATATATTCTAACTTTCATCTAAAGGAAATATATCTGCAAGCATTTTAAAGTAGCTCACTTTCAAAACAGAGATTTTCGTCAGTTTATCTAATCTGCAGGATACAAAACAAGACTTATCTGAGGCATATGTGATGGCATTACTTCTGCTTCTTGTAAAAAGCTCACATTTAATCTGTAACAAAAATGTCATAAATTGTGCACTATAAATGTGTAGTGACATACTCATTACCCAGCTTCGTGCCTCGACTCATGAGACTTATATGTTGGTTTCAGTAAAATGACGTCATGTTCAGTCTATGTTGTCTATGGTCCATGCTGCTGAAGGTAGCTACACAAATATATCACTGTACGCATAGACCATATATATGGTCTATGATTGTACGCCATATAATTCAAGAGATATGACGTCTTAAAACATCGAGATGTGTGAAAAAAACAATGCCACATCATGCTTGAAGTTTTGATACACTTATTCTTTACTACTAAGATACTCCTACAGTCTTGTCAGCTTAAGGAACTCTCTGACACCTTGCAGCGCTTTTGACAGCTTTCAACTGCGAAATGCAAATGGCTGTAGGCGAAAATAGTAGCCGCCTATAGAGCTGCTATCTTATCACCCACTGCTTCGCTTCCACAGACTGTATGGTCTGCACGGTTTTTTCTTCTCTTTCACTGAATTTTTGTACTGTTCACGAATTGCATGCCTACCAACAACCTCTTCACGCTCATTAAGACCATGGAAGCATGGTGTTTTCCGAATGTACTTCTGACCAAAAAGCGATTCGGGTACCTGGACTCTAAAGTTTTTCGTTAATCATGCCTTTTGTATTCTTACGCTGAAATTTTCATGGGTACTTTTTACCCCTAACATATATTTCTTTATATCTAACCAAGAAGTGAAATACTAGTTTTCATAGATTTAACTTTAAAATTTTTTAATAAAGCAAATTATTTTCTTAAAAATTTTCATCCCCTCAACAAGTTTGTTTGTGTGGTCATCCTCCACAGCAAGCATATAAATACTTGTTTTGTAAATAAAACTGCCTTTTCCTGCTGCTAGTTGCTTTATTTATCCCATATGCGTTTCGCCTTCTCCTGTTCTAAGGCATCATCAATGGGATCTATAACGATACATTTACAGATGTGAGGAAACGAAGATCAGCAAATCGTAATTACTTTATTACAAAAAAAAAAAATCGCGAAGTGAACTGTTTAATAATCTAAAACTAACAAAACTGTATCGTTATAGATCCCACTGATGATGTGTTAGAACAGGAGAAGGCGAAATGCGTAAGGGATAAACAAAGTAACGAGCAGCAGGAAAAGGTAGTTTTATTTACAAAACAAGTATTTTCAAAAAATGGTTCAAATGGCTCTGGGCACTATGCGACTCAACTTCTGAGGTCATCAGTCGCCTAGAACTTAGAACTAATTAAACCTAACTAACCTAAGGACATCACACACATCCATGCCCAAGGCAGGATTCGAACCTGCGACCGTAGCGGTCACGCGGTTCCAGACTGAAGCGCCTTTAACCGCACGGCCACACCGGCCGGCCAAGTATTTTCATCCCCTCTTTCACCTCCTTAGGGGCTGAATTTCCAAAAACCGTGAAACATGTATTTTTTTTTAACTGAGAAGTTAAATGCTATTTTCATAGAAGTAGCTTTAAAAATGCTGTAATAGTTCTTTATTAATGCTTTATTTTCCAGAAAAGCTTTCAGTCACTATTACACCCCACTAGGGCTTAAATTTTCAAATTGCTGAAACATTTATTATTTTCTTTATTTCTTACCAAGAAATCGAATACCAGGCTTCAAAACTGCCTTATCAGCGGCATATTTCCAAAAAACCTTTCATGCCCTATCCGTTCTTAAAGAATGCCTACACTGTAAGATCAGCAGGCTCTCCAAACTTCAAGTTTCTGTCTATAGCTGTTTCAGCCGGGCAGTGATGTCGGTCAGTCAGGATGTTGCCTTTTGTATACAGAGAAGAGGTATTGCCATAGTCTTCTACAAAATTGCATTGTAGTCGTGCGAAGCAGCTGCTCCCAGATGGCTGAACATGTAACTAGAAGTTCTGAGTTAAATTAACATTACAGAGAATTTTTATTTTCCACACATGGAAATGAATTTTTTTAAAAATATTTCACTACAAGCACAGTTCATTCTTTAAACAGTTTTTAGTGTTGCTAAGCAATAGCCATCCATTAAGTTTTAAATGAACACACTGTAATTTGACTGTACTGTCGAAATGGAGGGAGAGGGGTCGAAACTTTTGTAGCCTAACAAATAAAGAATGACAGAAAATTCATAATACCAATTTTTTTTCAATGTAATACCCGTGTACACTAATAGACTTGCGCGTACACTCAGATAACTTCTGCAAATCATTCAAATACAAGGTCTTCAATTTCGAGCCCAACCAAGCGTTCACACCATCAATCACTGCATCATCATTGTCATTCCGTCGTCTTTTAGGCTTGGGAAAAGAAAAAAAGCGTCTGATGGAGCCAAATCTTGAGAATATGGCGGATGACATAACTATTCGAACCTGCAGTCATGCAGAGTTTCCAGTGTTGCGAGGGCTCTGTCCCCCAATTCGTTTTTCTGATGCAAAAGAACTCCGCGCACCAATTTTCTGCACCTTATTTTTCTTTATACCTTCTCTTACATGGTGCAGGAGGGTGCAATAGTACGATGCATTAATACTTACGCCATTTCGCAAGAAATCCACCATAATTACCTCTTCTGCATCCCAGAAGACCGATTCCATCACCTTACCAACTGATTTTTGCACCCGCAATTTTTTTGGGGTAGGGGATGAAGGACATTGCTATTTTGTCTCAGGATCAAAGTGGTGAACACCCGTTTCGCCCAATGTCATACCTTGCAAGAAAGCTTCAAATTGGTGGACGATTTCTACAGAATACTGCACACGCTCCCGTCTGTGTTCTGCATTCAAGTCTTTCGGCACCCATCGAGATGAAACTTTCTGCATTCCCAAAATATCGAGAACAATGTCATGAGCACACCCATGGGAGATTCCAAATATGGTTTAAAAAATGGTTCAAATGGCTCTGAGCACTATGGGACTTAACATCTATGGTCATCAGTCCCCTAGAACTTAGAACTACTTAAACCTAACTAACCTAAGGACATCACACAACAAATGTGGTTTAAATGTGCTGCAACGTTGTTCGGCGATCCTGCAAAATTGTATAGTGAATTGCAGTCACTGTTTCATCAGTGGTGACAGTACAGGCCTTCCGCTCCTTGGCACATCTTCCACACTCGTTCTTCCACGTTTGAAGTCAGACAACCAGCTTTTCACTGTTGCATAAGACCGAACACTGTCCTTAAGTGTATTCCCCACGTCCTGCACAATTTCCTTGGCATCATTCCCTTAAAATAAAGATATTCAATCACAGCACGATTCTTGATTCTCTCAATATTTGCTATTTTGCTTACACTACGGTATACAACGCTTTTTTCATAGCAGTAAAACTAACGAAGCTGTAGCCGCGAAATTTGACTTGCATACCCACAAAGGGTCAACATAATAGTAGTTGTTTGTGCGAGACATTACGGTAACTATTTCGGGCTAGAAACTTTTCGACCTTGTGTGTTGAAACTTCACCCCATGCGTCAGATTCATTGAAATATAATGGAGATCATCTTCTGTTATTGCGAAATATTTTCCTTAATTATTCTGAGTAAACATGACTCGGGATGCAAAAAGTCAAATTGCTGTTACTTTCAAGTTTACTGTGCAACATGTGCCTTGTAAGTTACATTAATTTGGAGGAACCAATGACTGCAATTTATAGGCAGAACAGTTACAAAATATACCAGGTATACCAAAGAGATTACTTACACTATACTTGTCTGCCCTCTTCTGGTGTATCGCTGTGCAGTATGGGATCCGCATCACATAGGATTGACGGAGGACATCGAAAAAGTTCAAAGAAGGGGAGCACATTTTGTATTCTCTCGAAATAGGGGACTAAGTGCCACAGATATGAAACAATAGGGAAGTAGCTTAAAGGTGGTGCGACGAACCATCTGCCAGGCACTAACTAAATTGTGAACTGCAGAGTAATTGTGCAGATGTAGATGTAGAGGATGTCCACCAGTACAACAGCATTTTATATAACACTACAGTAAAAGCAATTTAAGTCTCTCTACAACTGAGAAGGGAACAATATCATTTGTCGTCAGTATGAAATAGATTTATTTGATGCTAAGAGTACATAAAAATAATGATTTCTCCATGACACATCCTGTTATCAAATCAGTAGCTTATCTGGGTGTCATTACCAAAAGAACGTCAAGAGCCACATGGCATATTTTTTTAAAGAAAACAATTCATTATTAACGACATGTTGAGAACATTCATGTAAAATCCAGCCCAACTCTTGCAAAGAATTTTGTAACTTATCATAGTTCAAATGTATGAGGGCTAATCCGAAAGTAAGGTCTGATCGGTCGCGAAATGAAAACCAATGTGAAAATCAAAAATGTTTTATTTGTAACAGTTTCCAACTACTTCTAGGCACCGCTCTGACTCAGACGTCTGTCGTAGCGTTGTACCAACCCCCTTCTCATAGAAGGCAGCTGCCTACGCTTCCCAACAATTGTCTACGCTGGTCTACAACTCGTTGTCTGTGCCAGAATGTTGTCTTCATAGCCCGTGGTTCACGTGAGCAGAGATGAAACCCAGGGGAAGCCAGTTACGGATTGTATTGTGGGTAATCAAACATTTCCCATCAAAAACGCTGCAGGAGCGTCTTTATTGTTCCTATAAAGTGCAGCCTAGAACTGTCATGAAGGAGGAAACACGTGACACTTATATTGCGTGGGCTGCATGACATCGGGCGTAATCTTTCGCCAGGCTTGATGGGAGACACTATTTTCTAGCATCTTTGCGTGTTCACTGCGCAATCAGAACTGAAAAGAGCGAAATGACGCAGTCGATGGGCGCACTAGAGACATTGGGCAACGCATCTGCGTAAAGCGTCATTGGATTCTCACTTTGGATTTCATTTCATGCCTGATCAGGCCATGATTTCTGAATAGCCCTCATAACATTGGATACTTTATTTCAACTATGGCACAACTAATTTTAATGAACAATACAATGTAATGACTATGCTTTTGATGTCTTCACATAATTATGAAAAATTTACATTGAGTATACTGAAAAGAGTATCAATTAATCAGATACCAATAGAAAAGCCTATTGGTACCTCTTCGGCACGCTGAAAAGTGAACTAAATCATTGAAACAACCATATCAACTTGGTTTTACTTGTATGTTCAACTCTAATTAGGGTGTTTACTTCTTGGCTGTGGAAGTGGGTAACCCACACAATAACGACGTCTGAAACATTTCTAGCGAAGTTCTAACAGTACAAACTTGGGAAATGGGTGACAGATAATACTCGCAAACTGTTAACTTTCTCACAAAGCATACGACGAACTGCCTCACATGATCAAAAGCTAATTACACTCAACTCCGAAGGAAAAATAACGTTGTTGATGATGTAGTGATTCGTTGACAGGCTGTGGCTGGAGAATACGACTTGGCCAGCAATGATGGGAGCGAGCAGGAGATACAAGTCGCAGACCAGATCGTGCATCCCGACTACACTGGGTGAGTACGCACTCTGGGAATTCTCGGCGCAATGCTTTTAATAAAACTACGACATTTTCAGGTTCCGTAGCTCGTCGTGAGTCACGAGTTACCGGTACTGATATTCCACTCTGTTACGTTAACTGTCACATCCATGGGTTACAGATTTATTGTAATTGAAATGTTAATTTAACTTACGAGACCACATATGTCAGAGTCTAAATTTTTTCCTGTAGTTTCGTCATAAGAATACGTAAATGTAATAAATCACGCTGACTGCGTAACTGCACTGTAAGAGTAAAATTAATACCCACTTGCATGTCTAGATGAACAGATGTGAAATACCACAGACAGCTCTCTGAAATAAATTCTCTGTAAGAGACTATGATGTAGAGTGACATGTGAAAGTTTGGGCGAGTCCAGGAGGCACCCTTGGTTAGCCAAAGTGGTTAAGGCAGTGGTCGTCGAACTGTGACCCACATCAAGTATTCGTGTGGTCCTTGCTTCTTAGGTATATTTTACAATAGTATGCATCTACCAACTAAATGCTGAATCCAGAAACGTCCACCAACGTCAAGAGCATCTTAAGAGAACGTTTGTCCTGCTTAGTTACAAACAAAAATATTTACAAGATTATTAAAATTTTAAAATGTGCTTAATTTTAATTGATGTTGGTGAATTTGGCAGTGAGATATGAAAACTTGGCCACTTACCTTGGGGGCAGATGCGTAAGTAGCCTGGCCACTGCAGCCAGTGTTGACAACTCACAGGAATGCACAACTCATAGCGATCAACTGCTGTAGTAAAATTTTGACATAGATGTAAGATTGATTCTTGAATTTGCATTACAGAGATGGTCATCTTAAAATGCAGTACTTGTTTGTCACATGAACATTAAATTAATTATGGCTGTTGTGGTACAACACAATGAGTAGAAGGAAACTGACATTCAAAATATTTAGTAATCACGTGTTTACATATTCCACAATGCATTTCAGTATGTGTACAATTACTGTTATTAATCAGTTAATCATCCACTCATGCAGAAAACACAATACCACTTCATCAGGCAATTACACAACTGCCATGCATCTGGATTTCCTTACATTTGTCCTAGTTTTGTGGTCGTCTGGGGACATCCTGGGGGAGGGGGCTGAGTGTTTATATAATTGTCTGGGGTAGACCAGGACCTTTTTCGTGCCTAGCAAAATTCAATTAATTCAAAATAAATTAAGATCAATAAATCTTACTTAAAGTCACTAAATGAAGTTTGTGCACAGGTAGATTAATTTGTTTTAAATTGTAAAATAGGCTTAATCGTTCTCCTATACACATACTTTCCATACTGGAAAGTAATATGCCCTATAATTCAACCATTTCAGCAGAGAATAAGGTGGCAATCTGCGGACTTATCATTGACAGACTGTATGTATCGAATCTGATCCAAACATCTATGGTTCTCTGCGATCAGCAATTTAAGTGATTTCAAGACTAGGTAATTACAGTGTCACAATTTTGGACTCGTTGAGAGTGGTAGCAATGGTTTGATTTGATTTGATTTATTATTTGGTCCTGTTGATTACATATTATACAAAGCGTGTGCTAGTAATGTAGGACAAGTCAAGTGAAATAATACAAAATTATGTGAATATTTTATACATCATACAAATACTTATTTTCTATGAACGAGTGGCTGCAGACAACATTATAACCTGCATTTTACTGGTATATCTTCAAGTGAATGCTTAAAATAGCAGAATGAATAGGAATACTCATTTTTATCCCATTGCCACAAATAAATAGTGAAATTTACATTTTGTCACTATGAAGTAAATTGTTGTTGTTGTTGTGGTCTTCAGTCCTGAGACTGGTTTGATGCAGCTCTCCATGCTACTCTATCCTGTGCAAGCTTCTTCATCTCCCAATACATACTGCAGCCTACATCCTTCTGAATCTGTTTAGTGTATTCATCTCTTGGTCTCCCTCTACGATTTTTACCCTCCACGCTGCCCTCCAATACTAAATTCGTGATCCCTTGATGCCTCATAACATGTCCTACCAACCGATCCCTTCTTCTTGTCAAGTTGTGCCACAAACTCCTCTTCTCCCCAATCCTATTCAATACTTCCTCATTAGTTACGTGATCTACCCATCTAATCTTCAGCATTCTTCTGTAGCACCACATTTCAAAGGCTTCTATTCTCTTCTTGTCCAAACGATTTATCGTCCATGTTTCACTTCCATACATGGCTACACTCCATACAAATACTTTCAGAAATGACTTCCTGACATTTAAATCTATACTTGATGTTAACAAATTTCTCTTCTTCAGAAACGCTTTCCTTGCCATTGCCAGTCTACATTTTATATCCTCTGTACTTCAACCATCATCAGTTATTTTGCTCCCCAAATAGCAAAACTCCTTTACTACTTTAAGTGTCTCATTTCCTAATCTAATTCCCTCAGCATCATCCGACTTAATTCGACTACATTCCATTATCCTCGTTTTGCTTTTTTTTATGTTCATCTTATGTCCTCCCTTCAAGACACTGTCCATTCCGTTCAACTGCTCTTCCAAGTCCTTTGCTGTCTTTGACAGAATTACAATGTCATCGGCGAACCTTAAAGTTTTTATTTCTTCTCCATGGATTTTAATACCTACTCCGAATTTTTCTATTGTTTCCTTTATTGCTTGCTCAATATACAGATTGAATAACATCGGGGAGAGGCTACAACCCTGTCTTAGTCCCTTCCCAACCACTGCTTCCCTTTCATGTCCCTCAACTCTTATAACTGCCATCTGGTTTCTATACAAATAGTAAATAGCCTTTCGCTCCCTGTATTTTACCCCTGCCACCTTCAGAATATGAAAGAGATTATTCCAGTCAACATTATCAAAAGCTTTCTCCAAGTCTACAAATGCTAGAAATCCAGGTTTGCCTTTTCTTAATCTAGCTTCTAAGTAAATTAAAATACAAAGTAAGTAAATTAAAATACAAAATTTTTATCACCATCACATTAGTAAGTTCAAGTGGATATTTAATAGTGTAGAATAAATGGTAGTACACATTTTAACCTATGATATAAATAAATTAAAATTTTATCACTATAATTTTTGAAAGTTCCCGGCAGATTAAATCTGTGTGTTGGACCAAGACTTGAACTTGGAACCTTTGCCTTTCATGGGCAATTGCTCTACCATCTGAGCTACCCAAGCACGTCTCAGGTCCCACCCTCACAGCCTTACTTCTGCCAGTATCTTGTCTCCTACCTTCCAAACTTCATAGAGGATATCCTGTGAACCTTACAGAACTAGCACTTCTGGAAGAAAGGATATTGCAGAGACATAGCTTAGTCACAGCATGGGGGATGAATCCAGAATGAGGTTTTCACTCTGCAGCAGGGTCTGCACTGATATGAAACTTCCTGGCTGTCCTCACAACCTTACTTCTTCCAATATCACGTCTCCTACCTTCCAAACTTCACAGAAGCTCTCCTGTGAACCTTGTAGAACTAGCACTCCTGGAAGAAAGGATATTGTGGAGACATAGCTTAGCCACAACCTGAGGGATGTTTGACAAAGAGATTTTCACTCTGCTGCAGAGTGTGGATTGATATGAAACTTCCTGGCAGATTAAAACTTTTTGCCAGTCCGAAACTCAAACTCAGGACCTTTGCCCTTCGTGGGCAAGTGCTCTATCATCTGAGCTACCCAGGCATGACTCACACCTCATCCTCACAGCCATACTTCTCTCAGTATCTTGTCTCCTACCTTCCAAACTTCACAGAAGCTCTTCTGCGAACCTTGCTGTGAGGACAGGGTGTGTGTCGTGCTTGCAGAAGGCAAAGGTCCTGAGTTCAAGTCTTGGTCTGGCACATAGTTTTAATCTGCTAGGAAGCTTCATATCAGCACACACAATGCTGCAGAGTGAAAATCTCATTCTGGACCATAACTTATGATAGTAGTACACAATTTTGTCTTCATGACATAAGTAAATATTTGCTTTCCTTTATTTTTACTCAAAAGGATGCCTTATTACTATAGGAATTCAATAATTTTATAACAAGTTTATTCTCTGAGGAATGTTTTTAGTTTTATTTTGAAAGCCTGCACATCATCAATTTCCTTTTTTGTACTGATGGGAAGCTTGCTATATACGTTTATTCCTGACTCAGTTATAACCGTATGGACTTTTGTCAGGGTTGCAGAGCCTGGTGGAAATTTTGTCCACTGTCTTGTTTTATGCTTGTGGATGTCACAGTTTTTCTGAAATATATATATATATATATATATATATATATATATATATATATATATATATATATATATATATATATACTACGTGGAATGTTTCCCTCTATTATAACCATATATATATATATATATATATATATATATATATATATATATATATATATATATATATATATATAAAAAACAAAGATAATGTGACTTACCGAATGAAAGTGCTGGCAGATCGATAGACACACAAACATACACACAAAATTCAAGCTTTCGCAACAAACGGTTGCTTTATCAGGAAAGAGGGAAGGAGAGGGAAAGACGAAAGGATGTGGGTTTTAAGGGAGAGGGTAAGGAGTCATTCCAGTCCCGGGAGCGGAAAGACTTACCTTAAGGGGAAAAAAGGACAGGTATACACTCGCACACACACACATATCCATCCACACATCCACAAGCTTGTGTCTGTATATGTGTGGATGGATATGTGTGTGTGCGAGTGTATTCCTGTCCTTTTTTCCCCCTAAGGTAAGTCTTTCCGCTCCCGGGATTGGAATGACTCCTTACCCTCTCCCTTAAAACCCACATCCTTTCGTCTTTCCCTCTCCTTCCCCTCTTTCCTGATGAGGCAACAGTTTGTTGCAAAAGCTGAATTTTGTGTGTGTGTTTGTGTTTGTTTGTGTGTCTATCGACCTGCCAGCGCTTTCGTTCGGTAAGTCACATCATCTTTGTTTTTAGATATACACTCCTGGAAATGGAAAAAAGAACACATTGACACCGGTGTGTCAGACCCACCATACTTGCTCCGGACACTGCGAGAGGGCTGTACAAGCAATGATCACACGCACGGCACAGCGGACACACCAGGAACCGCGGTGTTGGCCGTCGAATGGCGCTAGCTGCGCAGCATTTGTGCACTGCCGCCGTCAGTGTCAGCCAGTTTGCCGTGGCATACGGAGCTCCATCGCAGTCTTTAACACTGGTAGCATGCCGCGACAGCGTGGACGTGAACCGTATGTGCAGTTGACGGACTTTGAGCGAGGGCGTATAGTGGGCATGCGGGAGGCCGGGTGGACGTACCGCCGAATTGCTCAACACGTGGGGCGTGAGGTCTCCACAGTACATCGATGTTGTCGCCAGTGGTCGGCGGAAAGTGCACGTGCCCGTCGACCTGGGACCGGACCGCAGCGACGCACGGATGCACGCCAAGACCGTAGGATCCTGCGCAGTGCCGTAGGGGACCGCACTGCCACTTCCCAGCAAATTAGGGACACTGTTGCTCCTGGGGTATCGGCGAGGACCATTCGCAACCGTCTCCATGAAGCTGGGCAACGGTCCCGCACACCGTTAGGCCATCTTCCGCTCACGCCCCAACATCGTGCAGCCCGCCTCCAGTGGTGTCGCGACAGGCGTGAATGGAGGGACGAATGGAGACGTGTCGTCTTCAGCGATGAGAGTCGCTTCTGCCTTGGTGCCAATGATGGTCGTATGCGTATTGGCGCAGTGCAGGTGAGCGCCACAATCAGGACTGCATACGACCGAGGCACACAGGGCCAACACCCGGCATCATGGTGTGGGGAGCGATCTCCTACACTGGCCGTACACCACTGGTGATCGTCGAGGGGACACTGAATAGTGCACGGTACATCCAAACCGTCATCGAACCCATTGTTCTACCATTCCTAGACCGGCAAGGGAACTTGCTGTTCCAACAGGACAATGCACGTCCGCATGTATCCCGTGCCACCCAACGTGCTCTAGAAGGTGTAAGTCAACTACCCTGGCCAGCAAGATCTCCGGGTCTGTCCCCCATTGAGCATGTTTGGGACTGGATGAAGCGTCGTCTCACGCGGTCTGCACGTCCGGCACGAACGCTGGTCCAACTGGGGCGCCAGGTGGAAATGGCATGGCAAGCCGTTCCACAGGACTACATCCAGCATCTCTACGATCGTCTCCATGGGAGAATAGCAGCCTGCATTGCTGCGAAAGGTGGATATACACTGTACTAGTGCCGACATTGTGCATGCTCTGTTGCCTGTGTCTATGTGCCTGTGGTTCTGTCAGTGTGATCATGTGATGTATCTGACCCCAGGAATGTGTCAATAAAGTTTCCCCTTCCTGGGACAATGAATTCACGGTGTTCTTATTTCAATTTCCAGGAGTGTATTTTTCCTCTGGAATGTTTCCCTACACAAAATTCTAGCTTTCGCAACCAAGGAATATGTCTGCTTGTGTCTGTGTATGTGCAGATGGATATGCGTGTGTGTGCGAGTGTATACCTGTCCTTTTTTCCCCCTAAGGTAAGTCTTTCCGCTCCCGGGATTGGAATGACTCCTTACCCTCTCCCTTAAAACCCACATCCTTTCATCTTTCCCTCTCCTTCCCTATTTCCTGACGAAGCAACCGTTGGTTGCGAAAGCTAGAATTTTGTGTGTATGTGTGTATGTAAGCAACTATGGCATTCGGGGGCAACCAGGTGAATGGATAAAATCATACTTGTGCAACCGCAAGCAGTATGTATCATTAGGAAACTCGTACCAATCAGAAACCAAATCCATCAAATATGGAGTGCCGCAGGGTTCGGTAATGGGGCCATTGTTATTTAATGTATTTGTTAATGATATAGGTGTTGAGGAGGAAGAAAAGAAAATATTGTATGCTGATGACATGACAATACTAAATAGTGACCAAAATATGCAACAGCTTGAGAGAAGAGCATACATATCTGCAAATGTCACAGTTCAATGGCTGTTGGAAAACGAACTGGTTATAAATCTAAAAAAGACTATGTATGCAGTGTTTAAAAACAAGGAAAAGGCTGTAGACATGGATTTAGAGGTTGATGGAACAAGGCTGGAAGAAGTAGAATCTGCTAGATTCTTAGGTATTCTTGTGGATAATGAACTGAAATGGAAAAAACATATTAACAATGTCTGTAAGAAACTGAGCTCTGTCATATTCTTAATGATGCAGCTATCACAGTATTCAGACAAGAACCTTCTGTGTACAGTGTATCATGGACTTTTCGAACCATACTTACAGTATGGAGTGATGGTGTGGGGAAACTCAAACAAACAAGAGACAAAACGAGTGTTCACATTACAAAAAAAAAGCAATTAGGACCATTTTAAGAAGAAAGACCTCTGAAACATGCAGAAACTGTTTCAAGAATTTAGGTATCTTAACTTTTTCATCGTTGTATATATACAAAACAATAGTGTACATCACAAAAGGTAGTGAGGACTGGATTACAAATGCTAGTGTACACACCCACAATACAAGAAAGAAGAATGAAGTACGGAGCATACCCCACCGACTGGCAATGCTAGAAAAAGGACCCCAGTACTCTGGTATCAGACTACTAAGAAGTCTGCCCAAAACCCTGCAAGATAGTGTACTTCACAATGACTTTACAAAGAAACTTAAAGACTATCTCATTGAAAAAGAGTTTTACAGTGTTGCAGAATACTTATGCCATTAAATTTGTATATATTGTTACTCGTTATCAGTGATGTAAAAATGTAAGCTAAAGGTGTAGACAAAATAAGTGATAAAGAATTTTAATACTTTGACATGTCCTATATTACACGTACATTTACTGTACACAATGTAATCTTACAGGATAAAATAAAATTTTATATATATATATATATATATATATATATATATATATATATATATATATATATATATATAAAGATGATGAGACTTACCAAACAAAAGCGCTGGCAGGTCGATAGACACACAAACAAACACAAATATACACACATATATGTATATTTGTGTTTGTGTGTGTGTGTGTTTGTTTGTGTGTCTATCGACCTGCCAGCGCTTTTGTTTGGTAAGTCTCATCATCTTTCTTTTTAGATATATTTTTTCCACGTGGAATGTTTCCCTCTGTTATATATATATATATATATATATATATATATATATATATATATATATATATATATATATATATAACAGTAAATATCCTGAGAATCTTAAAGAGACCTCTGCAGGATGTTCTGTTAGACACACCACATATTAACCTTGGTACTCATTTTTGTAGTTTGATGACTCTTTCAACTCCTTTAGCATTTTCTCGGAAGAAAATACCACTGGATAGTACAGAGTGCAAATATTCAAAATATGAAAAAAGGAATATTTCTCTATTAACAAGGTGAGAAATAGCTCTCAGGGCAAAACACGCTATGCTAAGTTTTTTGACCATCTAATCACTTTGCTCTGTCCATCTTTGCTAGCTGTCTTCCTGATGCATAGGAATTTTGTGTGTGTGATTTCATAAATATTTTGGTTATTGATCTCCATTTAAGGAACTTGGAGTTTTTTATTTACTATCTTAACCTGTGTAATTTTAGTTTTTGAAAAATTCAGGGTTAGGCTATTTGCTGTAAACCATTTGTGTAACTGGTTAGTGACTGTCAGTGCTGTATCTGGCATTGGGAAGAATACACGCATCATCCACAAACATGACCATTTTTGCTCTGTCATTAAGTGTAACTGGTAGATCATTAACTTAGATCAGAAAAATCAGTGGCCCAAGGACTGAGGCCTGGGGGACTCCTTATTTTACATTTACCCTGTCTGAGTTTACTGTTACACTTGCCTCCATTAAGATAACTCTTTACTTCCTGATGACCGACCGAGGTGGCGCAGTGGTTAGACACTGGACTCGCATTCGGGAGGACGACGGTTCAATCCCGCGTCCGGCCATCCAGATTTAGGTTTTCCGTGATTTCCCTAAATCACTCCACGTAAATGCCGGGATGGTTCATCTGAAAGGGCACGGCCGACTTCCTTCCCCATCCTTCCCTAATCCGATGAGACCGATGACCACGCTGTCTGGTCTCCTTCCCCAAACCAACCAACCTTTACTTCCTGATGTGTAGACAAGATTCTAGCCATGGCAAAAGTTTGTCTTTGATGCCATAGTCTGGAAGATTTGTTTAGCAATGTGTTATGATCTACACAGATGCAAACTGTAGCGAAGTCACAAAAGATCCCCATTGGATACCTTCTGAGATGTAGTGCATCTAGAGTTTCATCTGTTAGGCTAAATATAGCTCTCTGTAGAGAATCCCTTATGAAAGCCGAAGTGTGTAGATGTCAGTAAACCATGTTGTGTCATATGGCCATGAATCCTATCATAAACTACTCTCTCAAACACCATTGAGAACACTGACAGTAAAGAGATGGGCTGATAATGGATAGTACATTCCTTCGCCACTTTTGTTGATGGGCAGCAGTATTGCATATTTCAGTATGTCTGTAAATGTCCTAGTTTTGAGTGAGTGGTTACGTAAATAGCATAATAAGTGACTGATTAAGTCTGCAAATGTTTTGAGAATCCTATTTGATTCCATCATATCCAGAAGAACCAGAGCTTTTAAATAATTTTATGATTTTTTCAATTTCTTTGGGAGTTGTGCTTTTGAAGTGAAGTGCTGTATTTTTTGTAATTTGCATGTGATTTATTAGCTTTATGGCTTCTGTGGGAAACATAGAACAGTCAGTGTGAAGAATTCTGGATGGTGCTGACTTTTAACAACTAGAACTTAGGGACAGGAGGTCAACTTATCATGTTCTTACTGTATCTAGTGTCTTGGTCACTCATAACTGATTTATGTAGGTTACCAATTAATTATAAGATCGGTTCATATGTGGCCCATGGTTCTACCCCACAGTGTCAGTATTGGCTCTTGAACTAAAATGTTTGATACAACAGCTCAGAATAAGCAGGGAAGCTGGGTTCAATACCCAGTCCGGCACAGATTTTCATTAGTCACTAATAGGTAGTACATCAATACCTAACAGAGCTGATGCTCAGATATTTGCATTTAGTGAATTTTATTTGAAATAGTGAAATTAATGTTTTCATTGTCACAAAGAAATTCAGTTCACTAGAGAGTATTTTCTTTTATTAGCGACTCACATACTAATAAGATATTGTTCATTGTGATTCAACAGTTATGACTGTCTTTATAGAGTAGCTAACTTAACACAATGCTTACGGGAAACAATTTTTTTTTCTTCAGAGACGTATCTCCACATGATATTGCTGTCTTCACCCTGCAGTCCTCACTATCTCTGGGCACATACGTGCAGACCATCAGTTTGCCCACTGCTGGTTCAATCCCTGCAGGTAGGCCAGCTCAGAACTGTAGCTGTTAATTCACTAATACAACATAGGCTGTTTACCCAAATGTCCAAAATACACTCTAAGACAAAAGATAAAGTAAAACGACACACCGTGAAGGAATTATCCAAGTGGGACAGATATCAGTAGATGTGATGTATATTTACAGACAGACAGACAAATGATTACAATTTCAGAAGAACTGGATAATTTTTTAAAAGAATGAGGTTCACAAATTGAGCAAGTCAGTAATGTGTTGGCCCACCTCTGGCCCTTAAACAAGCAGTTACTCAGTTTGGCATCGACTGATAGAATTGTTGGATGTACTCCTGAGGGATATCTTGTCAAAATATGTCCAATTGATGTGTTAGATCATCAAAATCCCTAGCTGGTAGGAGGGCCCTATCCACAGTGCTCCAAAGTTTCTCAATTGGGGAGAAACCCAGCGACCTCGCCGGTCGAGGTAAGGTTCGATGACAAGCAATAGAAAATCTCTCTGTGTGCAGTGCAGTGGTATGTCGACGATATTCTAAGTACCGTTCTGTTGCCCTTGGTGGTAAGCCATCTGGGACTTACATTTCAGCAAGACAATGCCCACGTGCACACAGGAGAGTTTCTACTGCTTGTCTTCATGCTTGTCAAACCCTACCCTGGCCAGCATGATAGCCAGATCATTCCATAACATAGCCGGATCTCTCCCCAACTGAGAATGTTTGGAGCATTATGTGCAGGGCCCCACAATCAGCTTCGGATTTTGAAAATCTAACATTCCAATTGGACAGAACTTGACATGATATCCCCCAAGAGGTCATCCAACAACTCTGTCAATCAGTGCTAAGATGAATAACTGCTTGCATATGGGCCAGAGGTGAATCAACATGTAATTGATTTGTTCAATTTATGAAATTTGTTCTCTTGAAAAATCATTCATTTTTTTAAAATTGTAATCAGTTGTTTGTCTGTACATGTGCATAACATCTAGTGATTTCCATAACATTCGGGTAATTCCTCCAGGATGTTTTTTTTTTTTTTTTTTTTTTTTTTTTTTTTTTTTTTTTTAGTAATCCTTTCCTCGCAACTGTTGTTATGTTAAACCAAACCAATATCTGTACAGAAAAGTGTACAAATTTTTCATAAGCTGAGCAAGAGAGGAATGGGAAGGGATTCTTCTGTTATTAAAGAACTTATATGTGTTAAGTTCTGTGGGTACAGCAGAAGATTAATTATGAGTTCGAGTAATGCAGCATCATACATAATTGCTTTAGTGCAGTCTACAAAGTATAACATTCCACATGGGAAAAATATATCTAAAAACAAAGATGATGTGACTTACTGAACGAAAGCGCTGGCAGGTCGATAGACACACAAACAAACACAAACACACACACAAAATTCAAGCTTTCGCAACAAACTGTTGCCTCATCAGGAAAGAGGGAAGGAGAGGGAAAGACGAAAGGATGTGGGTTTTAAGGGAGAGGGTAAGGAGTCATTCCAATCCCGGGAGCGGAAAGACTTACCTTAGGGGGAAAAAAGGACGGGTATACACTCGCACACACACACACATATATCCATCCACACATATACAGACACAATGTGTGGATGGATATATGTGTGTGTGTGTGCGAGTGTATACCCGTCCTTTTTTCCCCCTAAGGTAAGTCTTTCCGCTCCCGGGATTGGAATGACTCCTTACCCTCTCCCTTAAAACCCACATCCTTTCGTCTTTCCCTCTCCTTCCCTCTTTCCTGATGAGGCAACAGTTTGTTGCGAAAGCTTGAATTTTGTGTGTGTGTTTGTGTTTGTTTGTGTGTCTATCGACCTGCCAGCGCTTTCGTTCGGTAAGTCACATCATCTTTGTTTATATATATATATATATATATGATGATGTAACTTACCAAATGAAAGCGTTGGCATGTTGATAGACACACAAACACACACACAAAATTCAAGCTTTCACAACCAACGGTTGCTTCATCATGAAAGAGGGAAGGAGAGGGAAAGACGAAAGGATGTGGGTTTTAAGGGAGAGGGTAAGGAGTCATTCCAATCCCGGGAGCGGAAAGACTTACCTTAGGGGGAAAAAAGGACGGGTATACACTTGCACACACACACACACACACACATATCCATCCGCACATATACAGACACAAGCAGACATTTGTAATATATATATATATATATATATATATATATATATATATATATATATATATATATATATATATATATATGAGCACAATACCGTATCAGTGCCTTCAAAGCTTCTGGGAAAGTGATGTGCGAAGATCTAGGAACACAACTCATTATACATACAGAGGTTCAGCAGAGGTATGGGAAAGCTATGAGAGATGCATGCTTGAACATAAATATGAATTCCAGCCAAGCCTGGTGGTTGTGCTGTTTTATTCGACCATGAATGGCATCTGGGCAACGTCCTCATGGTCAGAACAATGTTCTGTGTAACTCTGAGTGCATTATGTGTGCCAAGTGAATTCGAATGTGCGAAAATTGTTGATGCTCATAAGGTGGGTGCATACGTAACTGAGGTAGCCAAAATGTTTGGTGCTCCAAGAGTCATCATATCAAAGGTTTATATCACATATGGGGAAAGCAGAGAAACATCATCCAATAATCACAATACAGATGATAGCGTGTGTTGAGCGATTGTGATGGGGGTCATCAAAGAGGGATGTCACAAAAAATAAAGAGGACAATAGCTGCAAAGGTCATTGGAGAGCTAAATATCACACTTTTGAACCCTGTCAATGTCAGAACATCACAAGTGGAATTCCATAAGCAAGGAATTTCAGGGCGAGCTGGAATTCCAAAACCACCCCTCAGTGCCCATAACAGGAAAACATGGTGTCAAAGCCATAAAACCTGGATTATGGAACAATAGAAGAAAATCATTTGGTCAAACGAGTCTTACTGCATGCTGTTTCCAACTAAGGGTCAAGTTTACATCCCAAGAGTGAAACATGGTGGTTGTTCGATGATAATTTTGGCATATATAGTGTGGTATTCAATGGGTCCTGTGGTTACTCTGCAAGGTTGCATTAGTACCAAGGATTATATGATCATTTTGGTTAATCAGCTCCATTCCAATAGTGATGCTGTATTCCGAGACTACAGAGCCCCTGTTCACACTGCTTGCATCATCCATGACAGCTTTTGTGAGTATGCAGACGAACTGTCGCATCTCTCCCAGTCACCATAGTTACCATATCTTAATATCATTGAGCCTCTGTGGTCCTCATTGGAGGGAAGGGTGTGTGATTGCTATCCACCTTCATCATTGTTACCTGGACTTGCTACTATTTTGCAGGAGGAATGCTACAAGATTCCCTTGAAAACCAAACAGGACCTGCACCGGTCCATTTCGAGGTGAATGGAAGCTGTCATGAATGTGAATGATTTTCCTGCACCATATCAGGCATGTAATGTGTTGTGTTTGTAGTGTTTCCATAGTTTTGACCATCCCCTGCATGTTTGTTGCCAGAGCCATGTGATGTCTTTGAGCTGAAATAAATAGCAAATGCAGTACATTCTTTTGTGTATGTGAAGGGCTTGCAGGACATTACAAGAATTTGAAGTCAGTGTGTATTGTAGGATATAAAGCCCGTGTGATGATGACGTAATCAGAGACTGAATGCAAGCTATGATTCTGGAAGGATGTGGAAGGAAATAGGCTATTTATTTTCTGTGGGAACGATCCTGATATTATTACCTTAAGTGTTTTACAGAAATGATGGGAAATCTAAATCAGTATTGGTGGATGGGAGCATTGAAATAGGCTTTGATTGTAAAGTCAGTTGCATGTTAAACAGAGAGATCTGTGATATCAGGCCTTGCATGACTAACCAGAGCACGACTGACAGTGTGTCCTTAGACGACTTTGCCTGCTATAACCTGCATTTCATTGTTACATCAGGTGGATCTACAGCTGTCTTATCTGGCTGGGGAGCAGCGGACGATCCGACAGAGACTGTTCTACAGACAGTTGATGTCACAGTCATCGACTATGAAACTTGCAGACAAAATATTGATGACATATATTCGGGCCCGAACCCACTTACAGAGACTATGGTCTGCACGGGACCCATCTATGATGGCATCTCTGTCTGCTTTGTAAGTAACAGTTTCCAGTACTTTCATTTGACTAAACAAGGATGTTACTTATTTTTAGGTTAATGTGTTAATTGTGATGTAGTTATCCTAGACTTTCTGTGAACTTTGTATTCATCTAGATTAAATATATTTGGCTAACAATAAGTTTAGGGCCATAGAAACTGTCTTTGTTCATCTACCACAATCTGTCTTAATTCTTTTTCCTCTGAAGCAGTCCTTCTGATCAGAAATATATTATTTCTTTAAATGTTCAAAGCACTTTATTGCATTATTACAACAAATGGGTTATCTCAGTTATTGCAAACCTGTGGCAACACTAAACATAATTTATGCAACTGCTGCTGTTATGTATTAAGACTAAAAACAGTCACACTTTGGTTTGCTATTACTAACCTAAGACTTTTTGATGGAACGTTGCACCTTGCAGAAATGTACGCATGTATCAAATTTTGATGAGAAAATATACAGTAACTCCATAGCTTATTTAGTCTAGAAGCACTGATATTTATTCTAGAAGCACTTCTTCATATCCTGTTTACGGTGTGTGCAGGGTGATTCTGGAGGCCCCCTGGCGCAGAACGGTGAGCTCATCGGTGTTGTGTCCTGGGGAATGATGCCGTGTGGTAGTCAAGGTTCTCCATCTGTCTTCACCAGAGTGTCTGCATACCTGGACTTTATCAATCAAAATATATGAAGGGCCACAGCTCATCTCACATGGCACAACATATATAAATTTACTAAATTATGTCCACAGGCAGCACTTCAGCTCAATTCTAGATTACTATTGTGCTAACTGGACCTCAATTTCAAACACTGATGATAGTAAAAGTACCATTCCAAAACTATATTTATCTTTTTTATTGTTACCTAATAGTGTGATAGTGTAACAGTTCATGTATTCACATGAAATGAATATCATGTAACGAATTTACTTGAATAATATAGAAGCATTATCTCTCACTCTCCTGTGTGTGTGTGTGTGTGTGTGTGAGAGAGAGAGAGAGAGAGAGAGAGAGGGAGAGAGAGAGAGAGACTGATAATACCACAAAAAATTAATGACATAGTACACAACGACTTATATCCATAAACTAAAACAACAATTTTAAAAATATTAGAGAAATTTGCCTCTGTTTCGCATATTGCACAACAGTCTCCAAGCAAATTTAACCATTACTGAAGACAAGAATGGCAAACTTCTGGAATGGACATTCACCTGACTGAATACAAAAATTGGTATATAGTGCATGTGAAAGTGGCAGCTACAAAGTTTAAAACAAGGTACAGATTAGCATACCCGCAGATGGAAGTGTGATAACAATGATTCTGTATTTGTTACACATGTAGCACTGGTATACCTAATCTGCACTGCCAGAAAAAATGCAACTCTTCAAGTACTGTGTTCAGTGGCACCAGGATGAAATATGTGCATACTGAGGGTTTGTAATGCTAGTGATTCAATTTTCAGGGTCAATAGTGGTCAGATGGCATTCAAGAGGCATGTCTGTGCATCCTCTATTTTAACTGTGTGAGCAATAACTGTGCCAAGTTTAGGGGTGAATAATGTTTGCACCATTCATTCTAGGGTACAACTATGCCCCATCAATGAGTATATACTCCTGCTGAACAACCTGTGATCACATTAGATGTTTGTGCAGGGTGCAGTAACCAGTGTCTGCTATACTGCACAAGCTGTTATCCCGGTGCTACTGCCATTTCTTTGACAGGGAGGAATGTACTTTTCAGCAGGCAATGTACATCCACATATGGCTGCAGAGACATGGCAAGCTATTTAATTTGGGTTCACAGTTTTGCTGAATTTTTTAAATGACAACTTGCACACCATGGACTGCACAATTTATTATAATTTACATTAGTGCAGTTTCCACTTTAAAGTCATGTTCAAGAGTTTAAGGTGCTCAAAACATAGAAGCTGTCAGAATTAGTAAAATTGATGTCAGCTTATATAGCTCATGTCAACACTTGTCACATACACCATCAGCATCTAATCGATTAGCCCAAAAAAGAAAAAAAAAAAAAAAAAAAACACTGCACTGGTCAATAAATATGCACAAGCTGGAAATAATTTTAATCAACATTATATAGCCCAAATAAAAATTAAGTGAGTCTGCAGTGGTTTCTGGTTTATGCAAAACTTTTGAGGGTCAAAAAACCATTATAAAATGAAAATGATACATCCTACAGAAAATTTTCAAAATTCCAAAGTGAAAGAGCATAAAATTTTGTGTGGAATGACCTACTAAAAAATTAAAACTGGTTCAGCCATTTAGCCACACTGGATTGTCAAAAATCAGCAGTTTTTACCATCTTGGTGGAAAAATGATTTATCTCGTATTACAATGCCTGTAACTTAAAAACAGCTACTTTAAATTGAAACTGTAATTCATGAAAATTGTGAAGAATCAAATTCTGTGTAACAAGAGCTCCTAAATTTTCAGATACATTCACTCTTTTGCAAAGATACAAATAAGAAAGAGAAAGTATGGGTAGGGCACAATTCCTGCTAAGACTTTTATGTGAAATCCAGTTACTTTTCAACCCCAAATCATCCACATTCATCCAAGTATTCATTTTTAAGGGCAGTTTAGTTAGCTACCATATCTACCTAGGTAGTTAACTCTATTTATTAATTTAAGTAGGCCAGTAGGGAATTTACAGCATTTTAGGTTAAATACATTTCCTTGTGGTAATCACACAAAGAAGTAGGGCTTAAGAAAAGGGAAACAAGCATGGGAAATATTGAAGGAAAAAACATGAAGGATTTGCAGTTCCTGAGCCCCTGATAAGGTTGCTGACGCAACAGTGAAGTTCATTGTGTGTTTGTAGATGTATGGCAGCTCCATACTTTTGAACAGAATTCATCTGCAACTGTTCTAGAGAGCTTTATTGGGGGGGGGGGGGGGAACACCTTCAGTTTGGCATGTTTGCCTCCACTTGCCAGCACTCCATTAGTGTCTACTTGCTACTTCAAATCAGGAGGAACACTCAGTGGGATTCATTGAAATAGTGATGGTAAACCAGAAAAAACTGTCTGGTCCCCATTGCAACCACATAACCACCAGTGTCCCAGTATCCTTCAAGTGTAAGAAGGAATGCCAAGCAGCTTCTTCCTGCAAGAAAGCTTCTATAAAGTGTTCAGCTATATGTAGTGAAGGCAAGTGGCTTTCATGCCTTAACTCTTGAACAGAAGAGGACAGTTTCCTTGATTCAATGTAAATTGATGATGAGATTGACATCTGTAGGTGCCCCGGGGGTCCCGGTCGCCTATGGTGGACTGGAGGCCAAGCGGTGACCTCTCCAGTTGTCAGGATGCTAGGAAATGACTGTGGACACGTCAGAAATGCCAAAGAAACATTATTAATTCATAACACCTTTATTCCTGCCGAGTACAATGTGGCCTGCGTAACACAGGCTGGCTGAGCTTGGTGATATCAACGACCCTCCCCAAGTCCTCCCTGACTCGTAGCGATGACACCAGCTCCGGGCCGCACCAGTCTTGCTAGTGCAGCGCTGCGTGCTGTGACGTAGGGTTGGAATGTCCTTACTTCGGCTGTGCATGGTGAAGTTGTGAAATGCAGTACAGCTGACGCTAACCTCTGTCTTACACTCTACGAAAGTCTCCGTCTAACACAAACCCGCGTGCTAAGCAATTCTCTCGCCTGTTGTGTGTAACCAGGCCATTGCCCGTGTGTGATGACACATTCTGATATATGTGCAATCCTCTTACCTCGTGGTTAACTTACTGCCTCTGGCTCTCGTCATAGGCAACGAAACTTTGACAATATTCCACGTTTCCAACTCTTTACTATTCCACGACACTACACATCCCCCTCCTTTAAGAAAATTTGTCCCGAATTTTACAATTCTGGACTTACTGGTTGTGCATGCCACACTTCCTTATACTCTACAGGTGTCTTACAACTACTCCTTCAACACTGTCAAACTTTTCTTATCTGCTAATAATCTATTTACACTTAATACTGATTCCAATCTTATCATTGGTTATCTATTTATATTACGTTCCACTATTCCCAATCCATCCCATAGGTATTTGATTTATGGTTGTTATTTCAGAACAAGACATCTTTTTCCGTATAAAAAAGTAAGTTGCACAAATAAACATTAGAACTAAGATTATGCTAGGTGTTGACACACAAAATATAATTGTGTTTTGCTTACGTTTCTCCCGATATTGCTGCACATGCTGCAGTAGTTGATTAACTGAGATCTGCTCTTTTTCTGAGATAATCAGGCTATCTAAAGATTGTAGCAATGTGGGATCCAAGAACTCATTAATAACCATTAGGTTCTGGCAAGGCAATATGTGTGGTGGTTCCTCTGGATAATACAAGATAGGCTGTGTCACGTTAATCATTGTTGTACTCGTGAAAGTAGCTGGTAGATGAAAATGCTTCCCCACTATTTCACATCCCGTGCCATTAATCAGTAACCCACTGCCCTGCAATTCAAGCTTTGATATATCTGTCAATCTACCATTTCTGTAAGAAGTGGTAACTATGGTCTCTAGTTCGGACACAGAGTAAATCCAATGTTCCCCAACTTTCTGAAATTTCGGTCCCGGAAGCAACACCTTTTCGCATTCTAAGGTTCCCATATTCCCCAAGAACAACTGCATCTCACATGAATGATTGTGGGTTGCCACCTCCTTTGCTGGACAAATAAAAACACTTCCCCTGAAACAGTCTGTCAAATCTTTCGTAGACATTACCACATGAGCACCTCTCCGTCTTGACACTAACAACACTTCCCGAGTTTGCACTTGCACCCACTTCCCAAGTGCACCCCACCTAATTGGATACGGGTGTACTGTATAACAATGGTACCCCGAATTGATACCCATCACTGGTATTTGCACTTCTACGTGTATACTCGCCTGATTCATAATTACTCTCACTTTAGACATGCAATAGAATAACGGTAAATTCCACTTCGCTGGAGGCACGACATGACAAACTTCTTCCGAGAATTCTTTCTGCGCTTTCAGTAATGCCTTCTGCATCTGATCTGGACCTAACAAAGTGGCACTCAATTGCCCATGCACTGCGTGATGCATAGCTTCATATAACGCTTCCAATTCGATACGCGCATCATCCACCCTGTCTGCTAATGCCCTCAATAAAGCTGCTACTTATATTTTCCCATCTATTTGGCTCAATCTCGCATGTATAGCTTCTATATCCCCATTCAACACTTTTCTGGTATTTGCTGCATACTGTTCCAGGTCTGACGTCAACTCCCGCACTGTTCTAGTGACATTCAATATCCCCTGCTCCATGTTACCTATACGTGTCGTGTGCCAATCCACTTTTGACTTTGTCTCCTCCCCGAGGACACTTAGTCTACTTATCCCTAGACCTAAGTGTGTAAGGAACGTTCCTCTGCTGTTCTTTTAGCTTTGGTACCCTCACACCCTTTGTTACTGCGGGAGGAATCTGCGATAACGCATCCACTGCGTCCTTAAACGCCTTAATCCTACTCACATGAACTACTGACGACTTGGTTGGTAACTGAAACTTTACGTTCACTGGAGACGCTATTTCATTTACCTGATATGGTCCAGAATATTTCATCAAAAACTTCTTCGTTTTACTCTTCGGAACATAAGGATTAGCCAACAATACCCATTGACCAATTCTGTATTGCGGCAGTTTACCTGTTCTTTGCCCAATACTCTCTTGTTTCTCCAAAGCTTTAGTATTAGCACACCATACCCTTTGCCAAATCTCTTTCAATTTCTTGGCGAAATTCTTCACTGACTCATCCTGTGAACATACCTGAGGTTTGAGCACATCAAATGGTGATGGCATTTTCCGACCATAAATTACCTCATTCGCGGAGAGCCCTGTTCCTGTATGAACTTCCGCGTTATATGCGCTTGTCAACAGATTTAAATACACGTCCCAATCCATGTGTTCTGAATTTACGTAATGACTAATCATCTTAACTAACGTCCTATGAACCCGTTCTGTTCGTCCATTCGACTGAGGATGAAATGGGCTTGCGCGCAATTTCTTAACTTTCAATAAACGGCATAACTGCTTCATCAGCTCCGACATAAAGTTACCACCCTGATCTGTAATTATAGTATCAGGCTCACCATACTTCAGCAACCAGTTATTTACTAAGGCTTGCGCAACAGTGCTTGCCTTCTGATCTGGAATAGCTACCATTACCAGGTATCGGGAAAAATGATCTAATATTGTTAATACGTATCGATTACCTGCTTGGGTCTTGTTAAATGCCCCGATAACGTCTAATCCTATGAATGCGAATGGACGATCCGCTTCAGGTAGTCTCTGTAACTGAATTTTCTGATGACTTAAATCCGCTCTCTGCGCACACGGTATACAATTTTGTACATACCGTTCTACATCATTGCGACGTGTCTTCCACCAAAACCTTTCAGCTACCCGTCTATCAGTCGTTCTTCTACCACCATGACCCGACAATACATGGTAGTGCGCTTGTTTCAACACTTCTTCCCTCAGCGACTCCGGTACTATGACGCGTAGTCCGCACTTCGTCTTCCTGCAAAGCAACCCATCCTGCATTTCAAACTGCGGTTGTGTTCGGAACAATTGACACACTCTCCTTCTCACTTATGCCCACAACTTGTACAGCTGCTATTTTTCTACTAAGCGCATCTGCATTCGTGTGTTTTACCCCTGGTTTGTGAATTACCTCGTAGTCAAATTCACTTAGTTTCAGTGCCCATCTCGTTAAACGACTTGAAGGATCTTTCAACGCCAACAACCACTTCAATGCTGCGTGATCTGTAATCACCTTGAACTTTCGCCCATATAAATAACAGAGAAAATACGAGATACCGTAAATCACTGCTAACATTTCTTTCTCGGTAGTTGAATAATTCTTCTCTGCCTTATTCAGTTGCCTGGAAGCATAAGCCACTGTATGTTCCTGTCCATTAACCCTCTGAGAAAGAATACAACCTACAGCAATATTACTAGCATCACAAGATAGTATGAACTCTTGTTCGAAATCAGGAAGTATCAACACTGGGTCTGATGTTAGTATCTGTTTGAGCTTCTCGAACGCCTCCTGACACTGTGCTGTCCATTCAAACTTAACACCTTTCTTTAACAATCTCGTTAATGGATGTGCAATTTCCGCAAACCCCTTTACATATCGTCTGTAGTAATTACATACACCGACATATTGCTGAACTTGTTTAGTGGTCTGTGCTACTAGAAAACCATGCACAGCCGACGTAAGACGAGGATCCATTCTTACCCCATCCTGACTGATAATATGCCCAAGATAAGTCACTTGTGTCTGAGCAAACTGACATTTCTCGACATTAAGCGTAAGATTTGCCACTCTCAGCCTACTAAATACTTTGTTCAGTCGTTCCACAGGCTCTTCTATATTACACGAAAAAGTAACAATATCATCGAGGTATACCATAGCAATCTTCGGTTTCAGTCCCCAAAGCACACCATCTAACAGACGCTGGAAAGTAGCAGGAGCGTTTTTCAACCCAAATGGCATTCTGTGATACTGAAAGTGACCAAGGCTTGTTGTAAAGGCCATCTTTGGTCTATCCTCAGGACTTACTTCTATCTGATAATACCCACTCTTTAGATCTAGTGTCGAAAAATATTTACACCGACCTAGGTTATCCAATGTTTCCATGATGGTCGGTATTGGATACGCATCTGTTACAGTTTGTGCATTCAAAAAACGATAGTCACAACAAAACCTTTACTTTTTAGTACCGTCCAATGACTTCTTAGGAACTACCAAAATGTTGGCAGACCAAGGGCTTTCACTGTTCTCTATAATACCATCCCTTAGCTGTTGATTAATAAATTCTTCCACTAGTGGTTGTAGGTGTTTTGCTATCCTGTATGGTTTTCTATAGACCGCCAGACTATCACCAGTCGGTATACGGTGCTGTGTAACAGGTTGGTTCAAATGGC
Source organism: Schistocerca nitens (assembly GCF_023898315.1). NCBI lineage: Eukaryota > Metazoa > Arthropoda > Insecta > Orthoptera > Acrididae > Schistocerca > Schistocerca nitens. The sequence continues at coordinate 873,850,444 of NC_064615.1, forward strand.
TCTGAGCACTATGGGACTAACATCTGAGGTCATCAGTCCCCTAGAACTTAGAACTACTTAAACCTAACTGACCTAAGGACATCACACACATCCATGCCTGAGGCAGGATTCGAACCTGCGACTGTAGCGGTCGCGCGGTTCCAGACTGAAGCACCTAGAACCACTCGGCCACAACGGCTGGCTGTGTAATAGGAGTTGCTGGTAATGGAACTTCTGAATTAAACAAATCTAAATACTCTAATAACAAAGCTTCCATAGCTTTCCGATCACCATTCTCCAAATGACGAATCTTATCACGTAGTACAGATGCCTTGACGGTTTGCTTGACGTTATAATCGCCTTGGGATTCACCTATATCCTCGTCGTCGAGTATTTCCAAACTTGCTACCACTAAACCCTTTGGGAGATCCACTTCATCTGCCCCAAAATTATCTACACTGACCAGAATCATCAGTTCCCCATTTATATCTGTTACGCGCACAACACTCCTCCTAATAAAACAATGCATTTCATTCAATGGTTCATTGCTCTGCAGTGGCTCCACCACACATAGTCTCTGCTGTGGTACATCGGTACCTACTGACAACCAAACTAACTTCCCTGTACCCGAAGGCACTTTGACATGCGTAATCATCTTTAATGCCCTTGTACGCGGTTCAATTGGTGACATCTTAGCAACGGATGCACCTCGCGATGTAGAAACATTTACAGCTGTTGTACCCATTGAAAACAAGTTTCCACTAAGTTCAACTGTACGCTGTGAAAGACTAATTTTGGCATGGTGTTTATCGAGGAAGTCCAGTTCGAGAATCACAGAATACCCTTGTCCCACAGTTGGCAACACTTCCATTTGCTCTCCGAACTCTACAGTTCCAATCTTAAAAACGAGCTGTGTTGTACTCAATGATTGCAACTCATTATTCCCTACTCCAAGTAATCTATACCTAGGAGTACCTAGTCTTCTCCTACCCACAAGGTCTAGACCAGCAACAGATACATGTGCCCCCGTATCAATCAAAAACTTACCTCTGTTATTCCTTACAACACCCATCAAGCAACAATCTGTCTCTGTACTAGTTTTCACCGTACTTCTGCTTACCGGGAATGTCTTTCGATGGATGAAACACTCCCGTTCCTGTTTAACACTTTTTCCTGTTTATTCCCATTACCATTCTGCTTACTACGACACTCACTCGCCTTGTGACCATAGCTTTTATAAGCATAGCACTGCGGGTGTCTGCATTGAGCCTTCATGTGACCTTTCCTCCAATAACGGTAACAATTCCTCTCTGACGCAAAGATGCGTTTATCATTATCTCCTGTAGATGCGTTGCAATACGCAGTGCTGCAGCTAAATCCCCAGGATTCTCTATCCTAACCCTATGAGAAAATTCTGCAGGAATTCCCCTGAGGAATACATCGAGGGCTCTATTTTCTGCCTCTCGTAGTAATACATGATCCGCATCAGGATTACCCAATAATTCATAGGTCTGCGAATTAATTTTCCGTATCCTATCTGAAAAAGACTCCACTGTCTCATTGACCTTCTGTGTCAAATTAGCTAACTTCTCCCTAAAAAATCTTGCACTATTCTGCTTACGATATCTTCGTCCTAATCCATCTGCCAATTCTTCAAACGTGCTCGCCTTACTAAGCGTCTCATGGTACATCACGAACGTCTTGACTTCCCCTGCAAGTCGCAAACTTGCCATATGTAACGTAGTTACGTCCGACCAATTGCTCATTGCAGCTGTTACCAAAACATCGTTAATGAACGCTGTGACATCCTCTGTTGTTTTACCCGAGAAAGGCATGATCAGGTTAGCTACTGAATGATATATTGCAAGGTTGGACATTGCTACTGACTTGCACTCACTTGAACCCGTTTGCGACTCTTGTGCTGAATGCAAGGTCTCCATTTGCGTCATTAATTCTACATGACGTAACTTATGCTGTGCATTCTCTTCCAACAATTTTGAGACTTGCTCTGCAGAGCAGCTATACTCACTTCAGTACTAACGGATCTTGTTTCCGGCATGATTTGTGCAAATTACCAACCACTTACTCTGTACTGAATTTACTCTTCAGAACAATAACTACACTAGCTACTCAACTCCTTTGTCGCAGATGAGCACTACACACAAGAAGACAAACAAGACTCACAATGCACAACTAAACAAAATTAATCCTTCCGCCTTGTTATTGCCCAGCGACACTCTCTACCATTGTGTGCTGTGTGACCAAACCGTCTACAAATTGAACATTCTACTGGTACAAACTTCGTGCATGGCTCCCCATGCCCCGTTAAATTACACACAGTACATCTGACTGGTACCAAGTACGTTTCCCAACTGTTTCCCTTAAACTCAGATAAATCTGCTGTTTCCGCAGGTCTCACAAAGTACACTCCCAACAAAGAACGTGCATCCATAGTTATTAACAAAAATCGCCTCGTGCACTTACCACAAGGCTGCGTAGAGTCGACAGTTCTGACTGCAGTTCTGTGGTGTCAGTCCTGCAGTGGCGGTGTCGACGACTCCAAATACCAGATCTGCAGGCCAGTGCTGTAGTGGGCGGTTCGAACACTTCTGATACGAAATCTGTAGGCGATGGGTGCGAGGACTTCTGACACCAAATCTGTAGGTGCCCCGGTGGTCCCGTCGCCTACGGTGGACTGTAGGCCGAGCGGTGACCTCTCCAGTTGTCAAGATGCTAGGAAATGACTGTGGATGCATCAGAAATGCCAAAGAAACATTATTAATTCATAACACCTTTATTCCTGCCGAGTACAATGTGGCATGCGTAACACAGGCTGGCTGAGCTTGGTGATATCAACAACCTTCCCCGAGTCCTCGCTGACTCGTAGCGATGACACCAGCTCTGGGCCGCACCAGTCTTGCTAGCGCAGCGCCGCGTGCTGTGACATAGCGTTGGAATGTCCTTACTTCAGACTTCGGCCGTGCGTGGCTGGTGGCACCCGGCTGGCCACCCCGTCTTCTTCCCTGCTCCTCCTGGTGTCTCGTCCGCGGGGGATGGGCGGAACGGGCTGCAATCCCCCAGCATCGTCGGCTCACCCGGTTGTGACGGCGAATGAACAGGGCCTAGGCTCTGCACGATCTCGACAATGGTTCACTGATGTGGTCAGCATTGGTGGCGAGCGAGTCTGCCGCAATGTCTGCTAATCCTGGGTTGATGATTGACAGCGGCAGCAGAGAGGACCAGAGCTGGTACTGTCCCCTCACATCTGCTGCTGGATGGGCCGCCCTTACTGCAACATCTCCTTAATAAAGATTAACATGTCGATCACTGAGCTGAGCACTACGCAGCGACCCAGTACACATCTAACTGCAAGTCTGACTGCGAGTGCAAGTGCGAGTGCCTTGTTGCTATCAAAGCTGGCATATTTAAAGGAACGAGCAACGTCCTGACGTCATGCTCGTTTGTAATGACCGCATTCGTTCCACTTATTCTGCTAATTCATCTGTCGTACTCGCCCCTTAGGTGTTGTTGCGACAGAGTTACGTGTTGTTACGACAGACTTACGTGAAGTTGTGAAATGCAGTACAGCTGACGCTAACCTCTGTCTTACACTCTACAAAAGTCTCCATCTAACACAAACCCGCGTGCTAAGCAATTCTCTGTCGCCTGTTGTGTGTAACCAGGCCACTGCCCCTGCATGACGACACATTCCGATATATGTGCAATCCTCTTACTTCTTGGCTAACCTACTGCCTCTGGCTGCTGGCATAGGCAACAAAACTTTGACAATATTCCATGTTTCCAACTCTTTACTATTCTGTGACACCACACATCATCAAAGAGGAAATCAATTTAGATCCCATCCCAGAAGAAGATGAAGAATTCGATGACGATATTTCATCCTGGGGAACATCTCCCCCGAAATGCAAACAGTGTCAAAAAATAAACAATAAATGAATGTAAATACAGAGAACAATTGCTTAAAGAATGTTAGCACACAGGACTCACATTCAGGAGTATGACAATTCAGATCGATGTCTGGCCACCCTGATTTCCTTAAACACATGATTTCCTTAAACACATGATTTCCTTAAATTTCTTAAGGCAAATGGTTGGATAGCTCCTTTGAGAAGGCATAGCCAATGTCCTTCCCCATTCTTACATAATTTGAGCTTTCATTCCATCTTTAATGACCTGTCAAGGGATTGTTAAACACTAATCTGATTCCCTTAAAAATGTTTGTAAAGAGTTTATCCCTCGTATGGCTGCTTTTACAGGTGGCTCAGCCTTTGATGGTGCAGGATAAGCCTGTGACATGATTGGAATAGGAAGTACTGGGTAGATGGATTGGGCAGGTCTTGCACCTGGGTCTTCCACAGGAATATGATCCCTGAGGCAAGGGGTTGGGATTGGGTGTGGCATAGGGATAGACTAGGATGTTGTGGAGGTTGGGTGGATGATGGAACACCACTTTAGAAGGGGTGGGAAGAACCTTGGGCAGGAGGACCCTCATTTCAGGGCATGATGATAGATAATCAAAGTGCTGACAAAGGATGTGGTTCAGTTGTTCCAGTTCAGGGTGGTAAAGGATGACGAATGGGGACGTTCTCCTTTTTAGATGGTTCTTGGGGGTGGTGGGAGGACTTGAGGTGTGTGGGGATGTGGAACAGAAAATCCATTAATGGATTACATCTGGGAGAGGAGGGGGGGAGGGGGGAGTGCCTGCCTGTGAAGCTCTTTGTGAGACCTTAAGCATATTGGGCAAGGGATCTGCCTTCACTGTAGACATGCTGTCCCTGGGTGGCAAAGCTGTATGGGAGGGAGATTTTGGTGTGGAAGAGATGGTGACTATAAAAATGCAGATGCTGTTGGTGATTGGTGGGCTTAAACTGGATAGGGGTTTGGATGGAGCCATCAGGGAGGAGCAGGATGATGTCCAGTTAGGTGGCATGCTGGGTTGAGAAGGACCAAGTGAAGTGGATGGGTGTTGAGGTTGTGAAGGAATGAGGATTGTGTCCTGGCCCTGAGTCCAGCTCATGAAGATATTCTCAATGAACCTGGAGCGGATCAGGGGTTTGAGGTTTCAGAAGGCTAGGAAAGTTTCCTCTAGACGACCTATAAACAGGTTGGCATAGGAGGGTGCTATGTGGGTGCCATTGCTGTGCCACAGATTTGTTTGTAAAGTTTCCCTCCAAAGGAGAATTAGGATACAGTTAGTAAGGTGCATGAGGAATAAGGTAGTGGGTTTGGAGTCTGAAGGACGTTAAGAGAGATGTGTTCAATAGCAGCATGACCATGGGTATGAGGGATATTGGTGTATATGGAAGCAGCATCAACAGTGACAAATACAGATCCAGGAGGTAAAAGGGTGGGGATGGTGGAGAGTCTGTGAAAGTGGTGGAGAGTTGGTGTCTTTGACATGAGAGGCTAGATTCTGGGCAATTGATTGGAGGTGTTGTCAATGAGGGCGGAAATTCTTTCAGGGGGTACAATAATCAGTTACAATGTTGCACCAGGATTGTTGGGTTTGTGGATTTTGGCATGTAGAAGATGGGTGTGTGGGGTGTTGTAGGAGTCAAGAGGGAAATGGATTCAGGGAACAGATTCTGGGAAGGGCCTAAAGCCTTAAGCAGTGATTGGAGGTTATGTTGGACTTATTTTGCATGAAATCCTGATTCCAGTGTTAATCCAAGGCTTGTTGGTGGATTTTTTAGTAAAGGTTTTATATGTTCTTTTTGGGAAGGTACTTTCAAATATTAGACCCACTTCATTACTGAAAAGTTTGTATTTGGAATTGGCATTTTCTACATTATATACTGGACCCCAGTCTACATTTTGGAGGTGTGATTTAAAGATCTCAATAGTTTCATCAGTAGATTTCCTATTAATTTTCCAGTTGGGACCACTATTAACCTCAAAAATACTGAAATTGTTAATGGTGAGTTTTTGTCCATCAAGGTCAGAGAGACCTTTCAGGACTTGCCTGACAGCTATAGTATCAATCTTGGTTATGTCAATAAATATATTATCAGTTAATGATTTTGTTCTTGAAGTTATTCTGGTGGGAAAATTTACAAGAGAAGCAAGATAATATGAGGACATCAAGTTCTCAAGGTCTATTCTGTCTCTGGAGTTCGTTAGGAAATTTTCATCAAAGTTTCCAACAACTATGACATCTCTACTGAATTTAAGTAAGTATATTAAGAGTGCATCTAACTGTTTCAAAGAAATGCTAAAGTTACCTGAAGGCACCCTGTATAAATCTACACTACTGGCCATTAAAATTGCTACACCATGAAGATGACGTGCTAAAGACGCGAAATTTAGCCGACAGGAAGAAAATGCTGTGATATGCAAATGATTAGCTTTTCAGAGCATTGACACAAGGTTGGCGCCGGTGGCGACACATACAACGAGCTGACATCAGGAAAGTTTCCAACCGATTTCTCGTACACAAACAGCAGTTGACCAGCGTTGCCTGGTGAAACGTTGTTGTGATGCCTCATGTAAGGAGGAGAAATGCATACCATCACGTTTCCAACTTTGATAAAGGTCAGATTGTAGCCTATTGCGATTGCGGGATATCATATCGTGACATTGCTACTCGCGTTGATCGAGATCCAATGACTGTTAGCAGAATATGGAATCGGTGGGTTCAGGAGGGTAATACGGAACGACGTGCTGTATCCCAACAGCCTCGTATCACTAGCAGTTGAGACGACAGGCATCTTATCCGCATGGCTGTAATGGATCGTGCAGCCATGTCTCGATCCCTGAGTCAACAGATGGGGACGTTTGCAAGACAACAACCATCTGCACGAACAGTTTGATGACATTTGCAGCAGCATTGACTATCAGCTCAGAGACCATGGCTGTGGTTACACTTGAGGCTGCATCACAGACAGGAGTGCCTGCGATGGTGTACTCAACAACGAACCTGGGTGCACGAATGGCAAAACGTCATTTTTTCGGATGAATTCAGGTTCTGTTTACAGCATCATGTTGGTCACATCAGTGTTTGGCAACATCATGGTGAATGCACATTGGAAGCGTGTATTTGTCATCGCCATACTGGCGTATCACCTGGCGTGATGGTATGGGGTGCCATTGGTTACACATCTTGGTCATCTCTTGTTCGCATTGATGGCACTTTGAACAGTGGACATTACATTTCAGATGTGTTATGACCTGTGGCTCTACCCTTCATTCGATCCCTGTGAAATCCCACATTTCAGCAGGACAATGCATGACCGCATGTTGCAGGTCCTGTGTGGGCCTTTCTGGATACAGAAAATGTTCGACTGCTGCCCTGGCCAGCTCATTCTCCAGATCTCTCACCAACTGAAAACGTCTGGTCAGCGGTGGCCAAGCAACTGGCTTGTCACAATATGCCAGTCACTACTGTTGATGAACTGTGGTATCATGTCGAAGCTGCATGGGCAGCTGTACCTGTACACGCTATCCAAGCTCTGTTTGACTCAATGCCCAGGCGTATCAAGGCCGTTATTACAGCCAGAGGTGGTTGTTCTGGGTACTGATTTCACAGGATCTATGCACCCATATTGCGTGAAAATGTAATCACATGTCAGTTCCAGTATAATATATTTGTTCAATGAATACACGTTTATCATATGCATTTCTTCTTGGTGTAGAAATTTTAATGGCCAGTAGTGTACTACCGCTATATAAGAATTATTTAAAGCCAGTTGTATGGCACACACTTCAAACTGTTGATCTATACAAAAATTCTGCACATTAATTACACTGCATGTGATGCTGTTTCGTGACATAGATCGCTACTCCATCTTTTTCTATGAATTTTCTACAATAAGATGTTGGTAAGCAGTAATTATCTATAGCAAGTTTTTCAATATCTGACATAACATGGTGCTCACTAAAGCACAGAACATGGGTACAATCTATACCTTGTGACTCTTGGATATTAATCAAGAGTTCATTAACCTTGTTGCTCAGGCTACATATCAGTTGACAGATTGGGTTTGGTATTTTTCACTATCCATTTATTCAACTTGGTCTGTTTCCATGTACTGGGAGACTGGGAAGAATCAGCTTTACCTGGTGTTTTCAGCAGCCATTAGTCCATTGTCGTCTGTCTATACCCATTCCTGCAGCCTTCTTGTGTTGTGGAGCACTCATTCTTCTAATGTGTGCATTTTGAGTAAACGTTGTTCCTAGCATTTATGATATGATCCTGGCTGGGAGATTTTCACAATCTCAAAATGTCCTACATAAAGTTATTGCCATTTTTTATTCTTCCTCATTAGTAGTGATGAACAAGGGTGTGCTCTCAATAATACTTTATCTCCTACTCAGAACTGCTGCATCCTCACCCTTTTCCTTTCATAATTTATGTTCCTCTTCCTAGCACTTTTCGTTGGGTTGAGAAGGGTGGTTAACACTCATTCCTCCCACAAGTTATTTTATCTAGATACTTTGGAATCTGGTTTATCCACTCATTTCTTTGTGGCTGCTGATACATCTTGGCTAGGGTGAAGTGAGTTGACATGTGGGGTAAGTGTTTCATAATTTTTTCCAAATTTCTCTTTGTATTTGACCCAACTGGTTTTCTTATTGTGGCAATATGTCCTCATAAAACTGTTTAACTCCTGGAAAACACATGCACAGGATTTCCTTCAGTACAGTGATGTTAGGATCTGTGTGATGTTGGTTCTTGTTAAAGCAGTCCTCCAATTAAAACAAGTAAAATTCACCATGACATCAGAAAGAATAGCTTCACATTTGCCCATTCTAGGTATGTAATCATTGAACAGATGTTTAACAGTCTGTGAGCCAGTGACTGTCTTGAAAGGATAAAGTTTAGCATACTTTGCAAAAATATTCAAAAATACTGCAATGTATTTGAAATTTCCCTGTGATCTTGGCAATGAGCCACAGACATCGATGTATATTATGCCTAGTGGCTTTTCGAGTATCACTGACTGAAGGAACACTTTGCTGCCTCTACTATTTGGCTTAGTCTTCTGACAAATACCACATGTCTTCAGCACCTGTTGCATGTTCCACCAAAGATTTGGGTAATAAAAGTATGCTCCTATTTTATGAGCCCATTTGGGAATGCTGAAATGGCTCCATGCATAGTGCATGACCATATTAATTTTTCTTCATATCTGAAAGGTATGTAAATGCACCAGTTCTGAGTTTATGCATTTCTTCTGTGAAGAAACGTATCATTCACAAGTTTACAATAGATTTGCAGTGTTAAATTATTCTGTTGGAATAACCTTTGCTGTATCAAAGATGATCAATGATCTAGCAATTGCAATTGGGATATAGATCTAAACAGCTCTAAGTAATATCTCCTATGAATCTTGTCTTGCATTAACAGAATTGAAAACCCTTCAGATTGTTCTTCAGATACTTTCTCCTGGTGCCAAACCTCCAGCAAGTGGGACAAAGCATCTGCAATAATATTCCCCGTGCTACTAATGTAAATAATACAGAAGTCATATTGTTGCAAGGTCAGAATCCAACAGATTAATCTTTCATGTAGTAATTTATAAGTTTGCAAGAAACTTGATGGTCACAATAAATGTTCATTCTTGCACCATACAAATAATAATTAATTTTTTTGAAAATCCCAAATCACCATCAATGCTTCTAGCTCTGTGGTAGTATATGACTTCTAGCAACTGGATAATGTCCTGCTAGCAAACACAATTGGACAAAATGTTACTTCAACATCAATGATCCTTGTCTGGAAAAGACATGCTCTCAAACCAACAGATGGCAAATCAGTCATTATCCCAAATTTAAGTGACATACTGGGATGATACAATACCTTTGCTTGAACAAGCATGCACTTTATATCATTGAATGCGATTCGGCAGTCACCTGTCCATCATCATGGCACATTTTCCCACAGCAAACTCAATAGCACTTCCAAAACCATTGATAAATCTTCAATGCACTGCTAGGAAAATGATGCTGATCACAAAAATCCTTTGAGTTGCTTTTTAATCCTGGCTACAGGAAAATTTTTAATTATACTGATCTTATCTGTGTCTGGTAGGATTCTCTTTGACATTAAAAGGTGATCAAGGAAGTTGATCTTTTATAGTACAAAGTGTGATTTTCGTAAGTTAGCTGTTGCTTCAGCACTCCTTTCCAGCAACCCTGAAAGGCTGGTTATATGTTGCTCCCATGCGTCTGTCACAAGCAGTAATTCATTGACATTTCAAGGTGAGTTGACTCTTTAGTGTGGGCCAAAGTACAGTATCCAATGCTGAAATAAAAACACCTGAGCTAATATTGAACCAAATAGAAGAACCTTGAAAGTTAGCTTTGTCTTGCATAGATAAATGCTGTATATATTCTGGAAGATTTTCCAATTTTGAACTGCCAGTATGAAGATTGCATATCAGTGCTCATAAAATACCTGATTTGGAGGAATTTCTATATTACTTCATCTATGTTCTTAGGATGTGTACAGACTGGTACCATAATTGTGTTTATCACTCATGCATCTAAGACAAGTTGGACCTTTCCTCCAAGTTTAGGAATTACAAGCAGTGGGCTACAGTATGAGTGGTGCTATTAGGTCCATTTAATCATTTGTTGGATCTCCTCTTCCACTGCATGCTTCATTCTCCAAGGAATTGAATAAAAATCTATGGCAGTACATCTGGTGTGGAAAGACTTCAGCAGAGGGGCAGCATTCTTTACAAATATTTGTATAATTCCGCATTCCTACATATAACTACTGCAGGCCTGGAACAAAGCTTCAAAAATGGCTGTCACTTGGTGATGTGGCCTGCAAGGAACATGACATGCTTATGCAACAAATAAATGTTAGGTGGAACATCATGCTGCAGATTTTATTTTAGCTGATAAAACTAAGGCATTACATGCATAGGGCTCATACTTCAGCATTTGCAGTTGATTAAACAATGTGCACCAAATTTAAATTAGGTGTGATCATAAATTTCTGATAAATTATGAACACCACCCATCATACACTAAAGAAGATGAAACAACCTGTGGAATTTTTAGAAAACTGCATTTAATCAGTGGCATCAGCAACTCAATTGTCTGGATGCAGAAAGGTGTAAGAAGAAAGGGCTGATTAAAATGTCTAGAGTTCTATCAATACCTAAGACAACTGGCAGAATTATCCCATTTCTAATTCCTGTGCCGGTGAATCTTTCAGCACTTGGCTCTTTATCCAAAGAGGTGACAGCCACTGCTCAGACAATGAAAAATGTGAAAATCACCCAGGAACAGCTTGATGAAGTGAAAAGTGGTGGAATCTGTGCCTACTGGAAAAGGATTTTATTTAAAACTGTACAGGAAGTGCTTGGGCTTTTTTCTTTTTTTTTCTTTTTTTTTTTTCTTTTAAGGGGGGGGGGGGGATAAGGCTTGTGCTTTAGCGACTTTTAACAAATAAATGAAATCAGGATTCTTATGCAAGAGCCACCTATATCTGGACAGGAAATATTGGGAAAAGGACGGCAGAACTACAGGGGCATTGAAGCTTACACATAATGCTTTAGCATTCTTATTTCAAGAAATTAGAAATGACCAGAACAGGATTGACCACAAATGCAATGTAAGCACGACATCAACCCTTAAAACATAAATTTCTGCATTGATCTCAGATTTGAATGGTTCAGAAAACACAGGATAGTTGTAAGATCCCCCTTGCCCCCCACCACCACCCCCATTATTTTAACAATTTTATTTACTTTTACCAAGTAAAAGCTGTCTTATTTTAGGTTAGCCAGTCGGACTAAAGTTCAATATGACAGTTGAAAGTGGTATCTTATGCCCAGTAACATCTCCCTAACTAATTAGCCCTGAATGTGTACCTAGTGGCACATGGTCTTTCACTCCTTTGCATTTCCAGGACAAAAATATTTAGTGCCTTCCAAGTAATTATCATCAATGTGAATGGGTAGCTAACATAAAGAGTGAATATTGGAATATGATCTTTTTATTATTCAAGCAAATAATATCACAGTTATGTTCCCAATCTGCTCCAGATGTTTCATATGAACAAGCACTTTCACACAAGCTTTCTATTTATTTCACAGAGGTATACACATCAAGATTATTCAAGATAAGTGATGAAACACAACCTAAACTGATCATAATTTTTTTTTGAGATGCGAAGAGAGAAATCACTTACATTAATATAATCAACAGTATTTTATATTTTACAAGATTTTCTATTTTGTAATTTTTGTCTTTTAATTAGTCTGCTGAAAAATAAAAGCAGAGATAGTAAACACACAGACAGTATCATTATGTGTTTTCTAATCAATTATTTACTGCATTTCACACAGGTGTCAATACTATTAAAAGATCAGGGAAAGGATTACGCACACACATCACTCCATTACATCACCCGGTTGTCTCATACGCACCTGGCTTGAAAGATGCTCTACACAGGGTTATCAGCTGCTCCAGTCTCCCAGCTGACTGGCACCATTGGCTGAAATTTGCTCCCAATGAACATTGACCCCATACATGGCTGAGTGTCTCGACCAACTGCCGATCACTCCTATTAGGTAACTCTTCTACTGCCTTGCCTTGCCTCCACACATGAGTATAGCAATTATGCTGCTCGTGACAATGACTCACCGTATTGTAGCCCTCAGGTTTTCCCAAATGCAGTGCAGTACCTCAGACTCATGCCCATCTCTGCTGCTGACATTCTTACCGCAGCTACCAGAATTCACTGCTTTACTGAGGGTAGTGATGCTGCTGCTCCTGGCAATGACTCACTGTACGGCTGTGCATGGTTTTTTCCAAACATGGCCAAATGGTTTTGACTTGTCTCCCTCTTAGCTGCTCGCATGTTACCACAGTTAGAATCAACAAAGGATATGGTGGTCAATGTGCAGTGACCCGTTTTTGTCCAAAGTGCTGGGTGAGTTCATTTGTTTGTTCAGAAGGGGAGGCTGACAGTGTCTGCTACCTTTTGGCCATTTGGCAGTGATTTTACAGAAACTATTCAATAAAAAGTCTTTTTTGCCATTATTTATAGCTTTATATGTCAGCTCCATGGTGATGCCCATCTTTTCATTAATGGTCATAGTTATTGTGATATTTGCACTGCATGAAATTCGAAATGTTAGCAATGAAAAATAGGGGTCGCAGTGATTTGTGTTTGGTGCATATAACACAATATGTTGCTGCGCACACTCTTTTTTTAAATGTGTGTGCCAGCAATAAAGCCAGAGTGAATGAAAGCATGCAAAGAGGAGAGTATTTTTCCATATGGTTATTATGGAAAATTTCATTATCCTCCATGTTATTCCACTAACTACAGATTTTTTTGATGAAAGAATATATTTAAGGGCAGTCAGTAGCTAATGAAACAAGAAATGCTGTGGGTTTTGCAAAGATATAAGTGAAGAAATTACACATTTTTGCACTGAGGATGTGCATTTGATAAGCTTACTTTTGCTCAGTTCCTCACTTAATAAACCACTGTTTCAGAATTCTCTCAAAATTGTATCTGCACAACATGTTAGTGAGGTGATACTGTGTAAACTTCACTGTGTTTTGGCAAAAGAAGCAAATTTTTACTTGGCAACAAGAGAAATGTGTAGGTTTTACTCAAAATTCACCACTTATGACTCTGGAAGTTACAAGTGGTTAACAAGCCAGATGAAAATAAATCACTGCTTTTCTTGCATTTTCAGCAGAATTCTTTTTAGATATCAACCAAAGCAGAGGCGATAGATCTTTTTGAATGGTCACCATGTAAATGTGGGCATGGAGGGGCTCCACTTAATATTTACAAAAAATGTCAGCGTAGGCTTTAGTTTAGAATGGCGCTTCCCCTCTAGCACTCCGCACTTCCCCTGCAGTGCCTGCCCATCACCCCCACCACTACCACTCCCACTCTCCCTACGCGTGCCCTGCCAATTGCACATCTACGGGCCATGTTGTTCTGCCTGGACTTCACCTCACCTTGTCACTATATTGAGAGTACCAATGCTGCTGCCCTTGGTGATGACTTGCTGTACTGTTATGTTCAGTTCTTTCCGAACATGGCTGAATGGCTCCAACTCATGCTTGTTTCAGCTGCTGGCATGGTTCCATGGTTCCCTTGCCTCGCCACCATATTGCCTCATACTGCAGTGCTGCCCTATGTGGTGATGATTTGTCATGCAAGATATGAAAAATGGCAAATACAGCCTCAGCATTCATTTGTGTCAACTGGCAGCTGGCTAGTCCTTGCATCACTTTGTAATTCCTGTCAAGAAAGTGCTAGGCTGCAACATCTAGTTAATAGTTCATTGTACTAACAACACAGTATATTTACCTCATTGCACTGGCAAATAGCATTCAAATCCTATACAGATATCCAAATCACTAAATTTTTGAAATTGCTTCATAGTTCTGGGGACAATACACTTAAACAAAACGAAATGATAATAACTTGTATATTAACACAGTTTCATTTGTCCCTGATCTTTGTTCGTATTTATTTTCCCGTTTGTCCTTCCTGATTATTTTAATCCATATATGTTTGAAGATATTTGTTGTCAACTTTACTCTACTCCTCCACTGGAGTACTTATTCTTTAGTCCTTTTATAGCTGTAAGTACTTCAGTCTTCACAGAGTCTCCAGTACTGAAGTACTTACAGCTATAAAAGGACTAGAGAATAAGTACTCCAGTGCCAGTGACAACATTCCTGATTTAATTGTAAAGAAATGTGGAAAATCCATTTTAGAACCCCTAACCCACGTAATAAATGCATCCTTTACAAATGGAGTTTCCCCTGACCTACTAAAGAATTCTAAAATTACCCCACTTCACAAAAACGGCCCAAAAATGATGTAGCCAATTACAGGCCCATAACCACAACTCAGCTCATTCTCAAAAATATTTGAAAAATTATTTTACACCAGATTGGAAGACTTTACTAATAAACTATACTTATTAACAAAACACCAGCATGGTTTTAGAAAACAAAAGATGACTACCACAGCTATTTATGAGTATCTCAACAAAACCTTAAGAGCACTGGATAATAAGGAAATCTCTACTGGTATCTTTTAAGATTTATCCAAAGCCTTTGATGTAATTGACCATACCATACTCCTTAAGAAGCTAGCAAATAAAGGTATAAGAGGAATTGCAAACAAATGGTTAGAATCTTACCTGTTAAAAAAAAGGAATACAACCACCCATCAATGTACTGTCCACTCCTCTGACACAATGTCTATTAGATATGGTGTGCCACAAGGCGCGGTCCTGGAACCCATACTGTTTCTGCTATACATTGATGACACAAGCACGAAGCTTGCTACAGGACATACCACACACTATTTGCCGATGACACGAGTATACTAATAACAGGTACTGATACAGAGGACCACAACCAAAAAATTAAACCACTTATGTCGTCACTTAGCAAATGGTTCAATGAGAACAAACTGATTTTAAATATACAGAAAACAATGTACAGCAACTTCAGACTCTCATCCCAAAAACAAAAAATGCCCAATGTGATTCTAAATAACCAAGAGCTTACGTGTCTGGACTCTGTCAAATTTCTTGGCTTATGGCTTGAAGAAAATCATAAGTGGGAGACTAACACAAATTATATCTCAAAAAAGCTATCAACTGTGTGTTACATTTTAAGGATACTCAAAAAATCAGTCACAAAATCTGTTCTCATACATGTATATTATGCTTACTTCCACTCTACATTACAGAATGGAATCATATTTTGGGGGAACTCGCTTGGGGGTAGATATATTTTCATAATGCAAAAAAAGGCACTACATATAATATGTAACCTAAGACATAACGAATCATGCAGACAACATCTCAAAACAAATGGCATTATGACACTGTTACATTTATAATATCATCTCATTTTTCAAGTCATATCTGTTAAACAATGACTGCACATTAAAATTCAATGGAGGTATTCATAACTATGTAGCTAGGCAGCAATCTGACCTACATATGATTCAGTCGAGAACTACCTGCTACCAAAAAGGTGTTTTCAATGTTGGGATACAAATGTATAATAATTTACCAAATGAAATCAAAGCAACAAAGAACCCAAGAGCCTTCACACATAAGTTAAAAAAATATCTCTTGCACCAATGCTTTTATGCAGTTGATTTTTTTTTAAGGGGTTAAAATTGTAAACAATTTTGTAATAGGCCTAAATGTTCAATTAGGTCTGAAAATTATATACTGTGCATGTCTATGAAATATACGGGATTATTTTACTATTACATTTGTATTGGATGTTTGTATTTTACTATACAACATTTGTATTTACTGTTTTGTTAAAGATAGATAATTTCCTCATTACAAAATAATGTAAAATCAATTTATTAAAATTACTTGCAAATATGTTCTCTTGACCTGTCCAATATCATCTGTACAACCGTACAATTCTATGATTTGTATTGACTGTTTTGTTTAAGATAGATAATTTCCTCGCTACAAAATAATGTAAAAATCAATTTGTAAAATTTACTTGTAAATAAGCTCTCTTGACCTGTCCAATATCTTATGTGCAACTGTACAATACTATGATTGCCTGGATCAATACAATACAATATGATACAACACAATCTTAGTAAATGGGTTCCTTCTTGTAATCTCCTTTTATATTTTCCACATGCTCACTACAGTGATATTTACTACTTTGGTGCTCTTCCAATTCTAATGTATTTGGTGTGTTAATCTTATCATTTTTATGGTCCTTTGTACACATAGTGGAACTTCTTTATTTCTCTTTTGTTCTTCTTACACGGGTTCATATCAACACTAAGTCATGCACACAATACATGATAGGGTGAAGCACCTTGTCAAATTGCTTTTTTCTTTCTTCTGCTTTGCTCGCAAATGGTATGTTCTGCACTCTCTAATTTCTGTTCCCAAGCTACATTTACTTGTGCACATTCCTCACAGTTTCTTGACTTCAGTTGACATTTTACCGAGGAGGGGGGGGGGGGGGGGAACCGCATAGAGTAATGATTTATTATGTCTTCAAGTTGCCCATCCATTGTACCCGTTTATTATGGCAGTATACCCTACATAAGCAGTTAATATCCTTCATAACCCTTCTGCCTGATTTGCTGTTGGCCTCTATCTAGATATAAACATGGATTCTGCGTTGTATAGTTTTAACATTTCCATTCACACTTTACTTGTGAATTGACTCCATTCTCACCCATGACTTTTCTTGGGGTACACAGATGATTAAAATAGTTCTTGAATATCTTTTATGACATTTAATGTCTTGTTGATTTTCTAAGAGGATACAACATTACGTAAAAAGTAAAACAGGTCACTAATTTGTAATTTACACCCCCAATAGACTTGGGTAGAGGCCTGAGTAAAACCACAGAGATCATTTCTTTAATTTATTTCTATAATATCAGGTGTATGTATCCACTGTAGTGCACCATTGATGTTTCAGCCATCTGAGAGACTTAATGATGATTTCTTTGCATGTCTTGCTATGTCATGAAACCAACAATCTCTCTGGAATTTATATAAACACTTCTTCGAGCCAGAATGGACCCAAATCAAATGTGATAAATGAAAAGCACCAGTTTACTTTTGTTCTACAGTATTACTGGCGCTTTTCATTTATTATAATGTTGTTCTACCAAGAACCGACGGAAGATTCAGATAACAAATCAAATGTGTATATTTAACAAGTTCATTAATTCCTTGCTTGGGTACACAGATTCTTCACTCCTTCCTTTCTTCACTGTTCCTATGGTACAGTACTTCATCATGAATAAGATAAAGTTTCTTAATTCTTTCTTTGGTGACAAAGTTGTACTTTTTTTGCATCAGAATCAATTTTTCATGCTCATTCTGTTCTGTTCTCATGTTTTTAATCAATGCCTTCACATTCCTTTTGTAAGCTACCCATTTTATCAAAGATATGTCCACCATTCTTATTTCCATCTCAGATGGACTGTGCACACACTACCAGTGTGCCATTCCCCCCTCCCCCCCATATACTGCTATCCCTTACCTTCCCCCCCCCCCCGCCCCCCCCCCTTGTAAACTGCTATCCCTTCCCCTTCCCCTTCCCTTCCTCATTACAAAATAATGTAAAATCAATTTATTAAAAATTACTTGCAAATATGTTCTCTTGACCTGTCCAATATCATCTACTTCCATCGCACATGATAGTTGCAATCTGGCCCGAGCTGCCGTAGTTGGCAGACATGCTTTCGTGAGGTGTGTTTGCTTGTCTGTATGAGTGGTGTGTGTTTCTCTTATGCTGTAAGTGTCTTTTAATTAAGCCCTTCTGCAACTTAATGTGTCTTCTTTATGGTAAGTAGCAATCTATCTTTTCCTAGATTGTTCATATCCTCCCTAAAGTTTCCATTGTTTAATTTGTTGTTTTATGTATTTAAAAAAATGGTTTTTAGAAGGCAATTTTTTCTGCTAATAATTTGAGAACAAATGACATGCTTCTGCATTGTTGAATAAAGTGGTTCACTGTATGTAAAATTTCGCTTTTGTAGCTTTAATATTGGATGAAATAAAGATACCTAAGTATGCAAAAACATTGATTATGGTAAAGTGGAACTAAAGATTTGCATGCCATTTCTTTCTAAATGATAACATGTCAAAAGATTCCTGCTCCATAATCCTGTTAATTCTGAGTTTTCTTTTGTTACTTTGTTATTCTAGGTTCCTTCGTCATGCTTTCAGCAGCTTTTTCTGCTTCACTGACACATTGCCTGTCCACTCAAAGCAGCCTACTTTTCATGTTGTCCCCATGTCTAGTCTGCCCATGGCTTTTAATTTGCTTGCTACTCCATCATTAAAACATATTATGGCATCCATCACACCAATCAGCAAAGGTGACATGCCAACATAAATAGTTTTTGGCAAGTGTTCTGAAATGCAGCTACTGAAGCTTTCATTCGGATTCTGTGTTTTGCTATGTAAACATTTTTCCAAGAGTTAAGCTGAAAGTGATCTGAAACGTCCCAATGTATGGGCTTTAGTCCTACCATAACAGTTTCTGGTATAGGGTGTTCATGTGTATTTCTGTCCATTTTCTTCACACCTGAATCTTGCATTGGGTTTATTCATCCCATGACGTACATTTGCAATCCATTTCTTTTTCCTGCAGGAGACATGTCAAAAATTTATAATACAGTTACAATAATGTTTACATTAATAAATAATAGCACATTAATAAATAATAGCACATTAATAAATAATAACACTATACAGATAATTCTTTGAATTTGTAACACATTGTATCCAGCTCATATTTCCAGTTTGTCCTGCATGAATTCATTCACTGATTAATAATATCTCAGTGTGAGTACATCAAATAACTTTCTTTTAAGTGAACCTAAATTCATCTGCATCAACTTATTCCCTTTTAATATTTCACAAATTTTCATTCCCATGTATTGAGGTCCCTGGGCATACAGTCTGAGGCAGGGGGTGGGGTGCATAAAATTTTCTTTGTTTCTAGTATCATGTGAATGTACAAAATAGTTTCCCTCAATTAATTCATGTCTGGTGCACAAAAATATAATAATCTCATATATGTAGAAGGATGGCAGAGTTCGTATTTTAAGTTTTCTAAATAATGGTCGACATGGTTCTTTGTGATTTGCAGTGTACATATTTTGAATGATTTTTTTCTGTATTTTTAACATTCGCATTATGTTTGACAAGCTACCCCAAAAAAACAATACCATACCTAATAACTGATTTGAAGTAGCTTGTATATGCTACTTTTCGTGTGTCCATGTCAGTTGGAGCTGATAATATTTGCATTGCACATGCAAAGCTGCTCAGTTTGTTAGCCAGGTATTCAATGTGTGCCTGCCAGCTCAAATTGTTATTTAAACCCAAGAATTTGACTGAGTCAACTTCTTCTATATCTTGGTTGTTGTGTAAAATCTTAATCAGCTTACTTTTGACTGTTTGGTTTTGAACTGCATCACGTCTTAGATATGTTTAGATTCGACCCATTTAGCTGAAACCAAGTTTCTAAGGTACTGATAACAGATTTGGGAATTTTTTCCGAATCCTGATCTTCAACTAAGACAGAAGTATCATCTGCAAACAGAACTGATGGGGAGCTGATATTTAATGGTAGGTCATTAACACATTTGAGAAATAGGACTGGGCCTATGGAACACACTGAGATATTTTTTATTTTATTTTTTTTTCAGTCAGAAAAATAATATTGCCATTTGAAGAAATGCTAACTCTTTTCTTCCTGTTGGTTAAGCAGGATTTAAGCCATTGTAGTGCACTGCCGATAATGCCATACTTTTCAAGTTTGTAAACAAGCAATGCATGGTTTACAGAATCAAACGCCTTTGTGAGGTCACAGAAAATTCCTGCCACCTTATTTATCTTGTCTAATGATGTACTTATTTTCTCAATGAAACTGTTGACTGCATCTATGGTGTTTCTCCCCTGCTGAAAACCAAATTGATTGCTTAGAATAACAGAATATTTTGCAATAAAGTTCTGGATTTGTGCAACAGCAAATTTTTCAAATATTTTAGATAGGGCTGGGAGAATCAAGATAGGAGGATAATTTCCCATGGTCTCTCTTGAAGAGTGGTTTGACTTCAGCATATTTCAGAGCCTCTGGGAAACAGCCCTCTTCAAAACATTGATTTATTATTTGAGCTAATGGGTTTTCAGTTCCATTGTGTACCACTTTAATAAGTTTGGTCGGTATTCCATCCCAACCTGCAGATTTTTTGTTTCCTGATGGTAGAATATCATTTTCTACATCCTCCACAGAAACTTTTACGAATTTTGTAAAGTTTTCAGAGTTTTCATCTAGGCCAAAGGGATTTACTTTGTTGTGATAATCTGTTACACCTACATCAGAGTCTGCTACTTTTATAAAGAATTCATTAAGGTACTCTGGTATTTCAGTTGGATTTACAATAGTATTTCCTTCCATGTCAATTTTTGAAATTTCTTGGTTACAGGCTTTAACACCTAACTCAGATTTAATGACTGACCACCCAGCCTTTGTCTCTGTTAAATATGGCTTTATATAAGCAATATCTTTATTATATTTTAGTTCTCTGTGCAGTTGCCTTTTCCTTACACTGGAAATTTTTATGCCCTTGGTAATCCACTTTACGTTATTTGTTATTTTACTGCTGCAGAGTCTAGGTGGAAATGTTTCATTAAAGGCACCAAGAAAACTATTTAGGAATTTCTCAAAGTTTTCGTCACTTGAATTACAATGATCAAAAGGCCTTGTTTTCTCTTTTAGCTTCTCAATAAATGTTAGCAAGTTTTCTCTGCTAAAGTTCCTGCTCATATGGGTTCTCATATGTGAAATGTTCCTGTCTGTCTGTGGCAGCTCAATGAACAATGCACAATGATCTGAAATACCTAGATCTAGACAAAATTTATACACATCTTCATATACACAGTCAGTCAGAACATTGTCAATGCATGTTGCTGATTGCCCATTGTCTCAGGTTGATTCAAAGAAATTCAATTTGAAACCATATTTCTTTACTAAGTCAGTGAATTTTGAAGTGTGGCTCCTATCACATGTGATATCAATATGAAAATCAACAGCTATTACATTTTTTTCTTTTTTCTCTATAAAGGTCTTCTAGCATAATTTGAAGCTTGGATAAGAATAGTTCTGTTGTTGATGTCCTTGGAATTCTGTATATTGAGACTATTATAACATTTGCTAGTGAGTCCATTATTTCAACATAACAGCTCTCAAACACACATTATTCATTTAAATAATTAGAACAGTTTCTGGTCTCATAATTTATATCACTATGTAGAAGTACACATGAACCTCCATATAACTTGTTTCTTCTGCAAAAGCTAATCTGCTAATCTGAAGTTCCCTATTTTGTTTAGAATTTTAATTGTGTCCTCACTAAACCAGTGCTCATTTAAACAAACAAATCTAATATTTGCACATTCAGACATAATGATTTCCAATTCACCTATTTTGGAGCTTTTATTGTTTGTAGCATCAGTGTTTAAACCTTTTATATTCCACTGGATAACATACTTACTTTACCTATTAGTTATGGGCTTTAGCACAATTCTTGCCAGATAATGGTTTGGTTTTGTCTTTCTTAATGCTACACAAGTTTTTCCACCCCCATCACTACTTATCAGTTTCCCTTATTTTTTATGACCTGGCAAGTATCTATGAACATCTTACTGAATATTTTTGAGCCCAACATATTCAAATGTAGACCATCTTTGGCAAGACACATTGCACTTAGACATTTATTGGGATCAATGAAAACGACTCCTAGTTTATTGCACTGTTCATTAATATTGCCATTTATTCTCTTGTGCACAGTGCCACTTATTATTATTCTGGAATTCGAGTAGAGTTCGGATGTGGTTCCTTTTGTGGTTTACAATTTCTTCCTCGCTGTTGTTTCGAAGCGAATTTGATCCCACATGGAAAAAACACTTTTTGGATTTCTGCTATGCTTACCGTATCTGATGCATTCTCTCTTGAGTTTAAGACGTTGTTTAAGTGTGTATGCAATTGATGTGTCCCGATTCCAGGTCGAACGTCGATTTCGGAGTTTGGAATGACTATGTTTTTTCACTATTACAGCATTTACATTTAGAAACAGAAAAAAGCAATTCTGAAAGCTTGCTCTTACTAATTAAAATATGATCATTATTTTCACTGTTTACAACACCAACGTCTTGTTCATTTTTGGTAAGATGTTCCAACTTGCATTTTGAAGCACTACCATGTGAACTTTAAGACTTAATCTCACTTTGTTGAGACGCAACAATTTCTTCAGTTTTATGATTTACAACAACACACTTGTCTTGATTACCATAAAATTTACAACTGCAATTACACATCTTCAATTATGGCATTTTATGATGTAGAATGGTTGAAATACACAGCCACAGTTTACACCAAGAACACACGCGAGAAACACAAGTAAACTCAAGTAGGCATAATCTGCTTGTACTGACAGAATGGTTGACTGTAATAACTCTCTACTCATAGTACAGTTGATATGTTCTTCAAGGATATTACAGAAATGAGTAGCTGTGAAACAGTAGTGCCAAAATAAATAACAAGTTACTGTAGGCAAGGTTGTGTGTTTGACATAAGTGTGACAACAAGATATTCACAATCTGCATCTATTTTAGAAAGGAATTTAAACATGAAAATGATGAGGCAGTATGCAAAAAGTATATATTTTTAGAATCATAAACAATCACAGAATTTTATCAAATAAAAATGTTCTTTTTTTTGGGCCCTCATGACATCCAGGTCCCCTTAAGGTGCTAATGGGATTCTTTGGAGACATGCACTGAGTTATTATGAATGATAAGCAGGAACTTATTCGGAAAATTCCCCACATCACTGTAACAGATAAGGCATGCTTGAAACTTTTGAGAATTCTGAATGATGGTATTCATCTACCATTAACTTTCTGTTCATGGCAGCTTTTTTAATATCCTCCGCTACTGACCACATCCAAGCAAATGTGGGCTATTCTAACTTCTGTACAACTAGTAACACCAGGATTCATTAGACTAGCTTTTCAAACCAATAGGAAGGAAATCCTGGGTAATGATTCTGCTAAGTCTGGAGTCTATATGAATGCAGAATTCTGCCATTATGGTAACTTACAAGTGGACTGGAATCTAAAGTCTACAGTCCAACGTTCAATGTGGATGCAAGGTTTTACCCTCATCACTATGTAGATGTTAAATAAGAATGATGCCTGCTCACCCTAAATCTAAGGAGTTGGTGGCAATCATCATGATAGATTCTTGAAAACACAATGAAATAATTAAGCCTGGACTGATAGACAAACATACACAATTATTCAAATCTTCAGCAACTTTCCCACCAGTCACTGCAGTGTATGCTTTAATACTGCATGACAGTGTGATTGACTATTCACCATTTACTAGAATTTTGCAACAAGCTCTATAAACGAAAAAGGTATTGTGTTACATCTAAAGCACTTCACCTCTGAGTAGCCAAGGGGAACATTCAGTATGAGTCACTGGCTTTGGTCAGTGAAGTAATGTTAATGAATGCTGTCATGTCACCATTTGGTACATATATTCTCAGTTTTATTGTTAGCTGGCAAAGCCAATGAATTTGAAAGCAAAAATAAATAAATAAATAAATAAACTAAAACTGACTGCGGAGACACACTGATCTGTAGCTTAGCCTGAGGTATAGGTTAGGCTGGAAGGTAACCATTTGGTTATGACTTGGTGAAGCTTACGAATGTGATAGTAAAAAAACATGATTGTGGTAACAGACTGACTTGTACATTAGTCTATCCAAAAAAAAATCACCAGTAATGTCACATTATAGTCGCCATATTGTTTATGGCGTTTATCACGTTTCCTGCTTCACTGGTCAACTTGTATCAAACGTCCCTCTATATACCCTCAGAGTACTAACGTCATTGTATACACTCAATGCTTCTATGATGAATGTGGAGAGTTTGCATTTAAGGATATTGCATTTACTGCATTCACAAATGTTGGACATGTAATAATGATGTTTCCTGGAAATGTTGCTTCAGCAAAGTTTTTCAGAGATGTGAAATGCACCAAAACATGATGAATTGTGTTATGGTTAACACATTTTTACCACGGCAAACACTGTGACAGCTAAGGGCAATCTCATGAATTGTGTAAGTACACGAAGGTTTGGCTGATACGATGTACATCAGGGCATCCAGCATTAGGAGGTGGTTGCAGGGTGTGAAATTAGAAATGCCAAAGTTTACTATCGGAACTGAGTCACAGGACGGTTCATTGTCTATCCTTAAGGGATACAGAAATGAAGTCTGAAATCTTTTGTACAAGGTGGGGGCCTCATGGCGGTGGAGAGTGGAAGGTAGGTCTGAACAGTCTGAGAGCTGGCCGAGGAAGAGGGAACCTGAACTACACTTGCTCATGGTCTCATCTCCCCCCCCCCCCCTCCCCCGCACCCCCCCTCGGGCTACAGTTCCTGTGACTGGCTTCACACTGTACAGTTTGTTGTCTGACAGTGTCAGCAGTGCTTGGTTGTGGCATTACCTTGTCAGCACAAGTTCACACTTCCATCGTGTGGACAGTGTGTGAAGCATGAAGTGGCTGGCATCCAGCCGGTATTCAGTGTCAGCCAGCCCATGGCCTGCTGCAGCTTCATGAGTTACCCATGAATGAAAATTTAAAGAAATACATCAGTTTGTTGTGTATCATACCTGACCACCTTGTACACTCCTACCCCTTTCACAGAAGAAGAGTATTTGCTCCAAGTTATTATTTTTGAAATCTTAAATGCTCCTTTGGACAGGTAATACCTAATGGGGCATTGTTTGGTAAGGATGTTACAAATAAGTAGAAATCTCATTGGTCGTAACAGAAGCAATTCAGAGTTGAAACGTTAGTAAACGTGGCAATAATCATGTAGAGGATGGCTGCAGCTGTAGCTTAGGTTGAGCTTGCAATGGCAGCCCTATAGTAAGTGCATGGTGATGATGCAGCAGTGCAGTGGCATAGTGAGAACGCTGGGCACAGTGACTAAGTATTGGCTGTGTCAGTGACAGTGCAAGGTGGTGGGCATGACAGCCAGGCCTTGCAGTTCCTTGAGAAGCAGAACTGTAACTGTAGAGTTATTGTGATCACTTCTCAGTTTTGGTTATTGATAACTTGATACCAGTGTCCGAGTTTAATGTATACAGCACTGAAGATGATCACTATGTGATCGAAAATCGATTCTGCTATCAATAAAACATCAATATTATGGCCAAGGCTGGCCTTCCTTTTAATTTTAATAGAACTGTAACACTCCATCAAAGGGGTGCATGGGCTGAGGCTCAGGGTTATATTTCAGCAGTGGAGTGGGAATTAAAACAGTTCAACAATGTTTTTATGTGGTCGCTGGACTGAACAGTAACTGATTTCATTTATGGCCTAACAATAAAATAGTGCCACAACAAGACATAAAAGTATTAGAGAACATTAATATAATTACTTTTCTTTGAAAAGATATCATCATAAATCTTACTTCATCTAAATTACACATTATAGTGGACTGTGTCAGTAGTATGAGTGGGGTATTGAACTACCCAATGTTTATTACAAATCAGTTTTAAGAAAAATGTTGCCTTGAATCACAATTAAGTTACAATGGAGAGGGTGGCCATATTTCTAAGACTTATAACTAAAGAAGGGACCATGCTTATACAATGATGTGTTTTATAATTATCTCAACACAATTTAGGTGTGATATTCACTGGGTGGATACTGCTCGGGGATGACAGGAAGGGGCAACTTTAGTCATTTACATTATTTGTTAATATGAAAATGATGTGGCTAATTCCAGTAGAAACAAGGTGGAGGGAACAGATACGGTACTTGTTATAACCATGTGATTTACACATTCTTTCAATGCCACTCAGAAATATGGGAGTTACCACTATCAATAGTAATCTGGCCCTTCTCAAGAGCTTATTAGCCAATTAAATGATTAAATTGGACAGCCGTTCAACTGACTAGGCAGAGAGGGCCAGCTGTCAGGTGACTTTAATAAAATGGTTAGTTCTTGTACATACAGTAAGAATGATTTAATACTAGCATTTTGCACATATGGTAAATGAGCTAACAATTTGACAGTAGGCATTATTACCTCACAGTTGTAACTATAGTAAAGGAGTCCACTGCCTGTGAATTTCACTAGATAAGTCTGACATACAAAGACAGAAACACAGCAGAGGAGAGCTATTGCAGCTGGATGTGGTACACAGTAGAAGTGGCTTTTGCCAATGGCCACACACACACAGGGTCTTGCACCATTATGACTGTCTGAGCACAGGGAGGTGTTCTGGTTTCCATTGGAAAGAAGCCCCATTTCACACTCAGGGACACCACTTCATAATACTAGAGATGGGCACAAATAAACATTCGCATGTGTAAATGATTGTAGTTCTCTTAACTGCATAGCTGAGTAAGACTGACAATCTTTACTAACAACTAAAATCTCTCCTGTTTGCCATATGATATGTTTGTGTGCGGCAGTCCAGTCTACGGGAAACGAGTAGAGGTGACAGCACTGAAATTCACAAACATCACAGGTCACTAATAAATAAATTTGTGCATTTATAGTGTTGAACAGTTGAGATAACCATACCTCAGTTGCAGTGTAATAGCATTGTAAAGTGGTTTCTTTCCTACGGTAAACCATTTGCATGGGTGTGGGCAAATGAAGCGAAATATTTGTTATGACCCCCAAGAAGAACTCAGCTGGTAGCAGATTAGGGCTAAGTTTTTGCTGAGGCCATGGTTGTATGATGGAGTGTAGCATTCTGAGTTGTAATTGCTTTGCGAGGGTGTTATGTGACAAAATTTGAAATGTCTTTGTCATTTCTACAGTAGCAGTCTACTTAGTTATTTGTTTATGAACAACCACAGTATTAGGCTGTACCAGATTTCTAACCTTCTCTCATACTGTTGTGTTAGCTCGAAAGATAGACTATGTATCTGCTGGGTGGTAGTGAGGAGGGTGTCTTCTATGAGCGCAAGTCTCACATGTTGATGAATGAAAATGTCAGGATTTTTGATAGGAGATGAAATTTATTCCCTGATTGGTAATGATACCATTCAGAGTGTCAAATGATAAGACCAAATGAGTAACAAATGCTCAAGCTACAGTTTCTGCTGTCATATGGCCAGACGTACCAAAATTAAATATCTGGAAAAATGATCAATGATGGACAAAATCTACTTATTATCTCATGTACTTTGTGGAAGAGGCCTTATAATGTCAAGGGCTATGGTTTGAAATGCTGATGTTGCGTCTGGGAGAGGTTGCACAGCAACCCAGATTCCTGGGAATTGTGCTCCTCCGGCAGATATATTTTTGCATATTGCCCTGTCTACCTTTCCACCAAAACCAAGCAGTGATGATGGTATTTGTAGCTCTTTATCCACTGTGGCATGCTTGTAAACTGTCATGGTACTCACCTATTGTACATGAAATAAGTATTAGTGTCAGTGGTATTGAAAAACAGCTGAAATTGTTAAAACTGAACAATACTCCAGGCCCTGATGGAATCCCTGTCAGATTCTGTACTGAATTTGTGGCTGAGTTAGCCCCTCTTCTCACTATAACCTATCATAGATCCCTCAAACAAAAAACTGAGCCCAGTTCTTGGAAAAGTGCACAGATTTTACTGCCTACAAGAAGGGCGGTAAAAAGTGATCCACAGAACTACTTCCAATATCCTTATCATCGATTCATTGTAGAGTCTTGGAACATATTCTGAGCTCAATCATAATGAGGTATCTTGAACAGTATGATTTCCTCAATGCCAACCAGCATGGTTTTAAAAAACATCGATCATGTGAAACCCAACTCCCACTTTTCTCACACGACATTCTGAAAGCTTTGAATCAAGACAACCAGGTAGATGCAGTGTTCCTTGATTTTTGGAAAGCATTTTAACTCAGTACCACACTTATACTTATGTTCATTGTCCAAAGTATGATCATATGGGGTAACAAGTGAATTTTGTGACTGGATTGAGGACTTTTTGGTAAGGGGGACACAGCATGTCATCTTCTATGGAGAGTCATTGTTAGATGTAGAAGTAATTTTGGGTAAGTCCTGGGGAGGTGTGTTGGGACCCTTGGTGTTCATGTTGTAATTAATGACCTTGCAGACAATATTAGTAGTAAAATCAGGCTTTTTTGCAGATGATGCAGTTATCTAAAAATGAAATGCTACCACAGAAGCTGCATAAATATTCAGTCAGATCTTGATAAGATTTCAACATGGTGCAGAGATTGGCAACTTGCTCTTAATGTTTGGAAATGTAAAACTGTGCACTTCACAGAACAAAAAATGTAGTATCCTATGATTATAATATCAATGAGTCACTGTTGGAATCAGCCAACTCATACAAATAACTGGGAGCAACACTTGGGAGGGATATGAAATGGAATGATCACATACATTCAGTCGTGGGTAAAGCAGGTGGTAGACATCAGTTTATTGGTAGAATATTGGGGAATTGTAATCAGCCTACAAAAGAGATTGCTTACAAATCACTTGTGTGATCGTCCTAGAATATTGCTCAAGTGTATGGGACCCGTACCAGATAGGACTACCGGGGGATATTGAATGTATACTGAGAAGGGCAGCATGAATGGTCACAGATTTGTTTAATCTACAGGAGAGTGTCACAGAGATGCTGAAGGAACTGAAATGGCAGAGTCTTGAAGACAGACCTTAAATATCCCACAAACACTTATTAACAAAGTTTCAAGAACCGACTTTAAATGATTACTCTAGAAATATACTATAACTCATATGTATTGCTTTCATATGGATCGTGAGCATAAGATTTGATTAATTACTGCACACACAGAGGCAATCATTCTTCCCATGCTCCTTATGTGAATGGAACATGAAGAAACCCTAATAACTTGTACAATGGGATGTACCCTCTGCCATGGACCTAATGGTGGTTGTACAGTATAGATGTAGATGTACACTACAACTCTTTAGGAATTATCATTCTGTTGCCAAGGTGAAGGGGGGGGGGGGTGTCTTATGATATGTAATACCATCCTGTGTAATGAAATCCAGATGGGAGGCATACTGGTGACATTCAACATCTCTCTTCTGTGCTGCTTCTATTAAAACATAATGTGTCTGGAACACCCTGAGTATCTGCATTCTGGTGCAAACGGCCCAGCTAGTGACCCACATCATATTCATAATCCAATAACTTTTAATGCCCAGTGGGTTTGACAATTAGTGGGGTCCTTGAAACTTAACACTCACAAAAGGACATCATGGTCTGTGACCAAAGCAAATTTTATTCCATATAAGTAACATTTAAAATAGTTTACTCCAAACACAAGGGCCAGTAATTCCTTTTCTGTTGTACTGTACTCAGTTTCTGCCTGATTGAGCTTTTGTGAAGCATAGTCAGTAGGCCTTTCATCACCATTGTATTCTTGATTAAGAACCGCCCTGGCAGCAAAATGTGAGGTGTTGATGCAAAGGATAAATGGTTTTCAGAAATATGGGTAAATTAACAGGGTTGAGGTAGTCAACACCTCTTTAGCTTATTCCATACCTAAATTGCATTCTTCTGTCCATTCAAAAACTGGACCTTTCTTCAATAACCTTGTTAACAGCTTTTTGGGTACATATTTTGCAACCTTGACAATACATTCCTCCGTTTGTCAACATGTTCCTCAATAGTACTTAAAAACATGATTACATTGTCCAGATAGACAAGACACATTGTAGACTTCAACCCTCTCAACAGTAAACCAGAAAATCTTTGGAAGGTAGCTGGCACATGTCGTAGACCGAAAGGCAAGTGTAAAAATATGTGCAAACCAGATGGTACTGCAAAGGTGGTTTTTGGCTGGACCTGTGGTGGAATCAGAATTTGCTGCTACCCAGAGTACATATCAAGGGTGGTAAAATATCTACAGTTTCCTAATCTGTCAACTGTTTCATCAATAAGGTGTAGAGAGTGAGTATCTGGAGTTGTCACTCTGTTTGGTGCTCTCATACTGACACACAGAAGATAGGTCCCCGCCCCCCAAACCCAATGATTGATGTCTTTGGACCAGGGTGATTCGTGAATACCAGATACTAACCAAAGGCTGAATGATTCCATCTTGTAGCTGCTATTAGATAGTATCCTCCACAACTGATTGGAAATGAAAAGGTAGTCTGTACAGTTTTAGTGCAACTCATCCAGTGCCGCCAGTTGGAATTTCATGCTATTATCAGGTCAGTTGCTGGCTGACATTGCTGTTCCTCAAACAACCAAGAATACTCTTCCAGACCAGGTTACAATAAGTTTCTTTCTGGAACAGGTAAATGCTCTAACTTTTTCCCTAACTGATTGCTGAGATGGGGTGACATGACAAACACTTTCTTCACAGATAACTACCTCTTTTTCTTACTTTTTAATGTCTTATTACACAATAATTCTTCCTCATCTACAACTTGCCCACATACAAGTACAGTTGTACAGGGTATCTCTACCTCTCAGCATTTTTCAGAGTAGTAGCTTTCTTACTAATTTACTCAATTGAATCTAGATGGCATAAGTGTGAATTACATTGATACACTGCTAGTTCGTTGTTAATACAGTATACAGATTAAGTTCTAAGATGTCTTTGCCTCACGTTAATGTATATCTTGACTTCTTCCACATCCCTAAAGGTTTTGCTTCTCAATGGGATCTACGGACCATGATGAATGAATGAATGTAATTCCAATCTTTTCTCTCTCATATCCTCATACAGCCATTGATAAGCAAAACATAAATACAGCTGCACTCCACTTGCCAGACATCAGTTCCCAAATCGCACTTCCCCATCTTCCTACTGCAAAAAATTAATCACAATATTAGCTTAACATTTGCTTGTGGAGAAAGAGGATCTGTGACAGATTCCTGTCAATTTTACATGAAAAAGGTATTGCAGTAGACTGGAGAACACAGTCATGCCATACTGCTGATGTGAACATCTGTATGTCTGTGAAGCCAAACATTTTCATCAAAATGAAAAGACCAAAGTGGGAAATTACAAGGGTATGTCAATTATTATCTGCAAAGTAGTTATAAAATTATATTGTAATCAAATAGGAAACTTACAAGAACATAGTTTTTCGACATAGTCTCCTTTTGTTCCAATGCACTTGGTCCATCGTTGTACAAGCTTCCTGATGCCCTAATAAAAGAAGGTTCTCAGTTGAGTTGCGAGCCAGGAATGCACCGCTTCTTTCACTGCTTTGTCTGAGGCAAATTGATGGCCCCTTAATGACTGTTTGAGTGGACCAAACAAATGATAGTGAGAAGGGGGCAAGATTGGGACTATATGGAGGATGATCCAGTACTTCAATTTTTAGTTTCTGGAGCATTTCAGCAGTGTGGGCAGCAGTATGTGGACAAGCGTTGTTGTGCAACAACACAGCATCTTTTGACAGCAATCCTCGGCGTTTGCTTTGAGCTGCAGGCTTTAGCCTGGCAGTAAGAATCTCACTGTAATGTACACTATTTATTGTTGTGCCCCTTTCCTCATAATGTTCCAATACTGGACCTTGTGCATCCCAAAAAACTGTAAGCATCAGTGTTCCTGCGGGCGGTTGGGTCTTGAACTTTTTCTTGCATGGCGAATTTGGAGGTTTCCATTCCATACTCTGCTATTTACTCTCCTGTCCGTAATGACAGTTCCATGTTTTGTCACCAGTAATGATCCTGTCTAAGAAGTTGTCCCCTTCATTACCATATCGTTCCAAATATTTTTTGCAGATGTCCAAGCGCATTTGTTTATGCAACTGTGTGAGTTGTTTAGGGACCCATCTTGTACAAACTTTATGAAACCGAAGTCTGTTGTGGATAATTTCGTAGCCAGAATCATGACTAATTTGCAGACGATGCGCTACTTTGTCAATAGTTAATCGTCTGTCTAAGAGAATCATTTCACATGAACGCTCAACGGTTTCTTCATTTGTGGCGGTAAACGGTCGTCCGGCTCCTTTATCATGTGTAACACTTGTGCAACCATTTTAGAATTTTTCACTCCATTCGTAAACACTCTGTTGTGGCAAACTACTGCTCCCATACTGTACCGAAAGTCTTCAATGAATTTCGGCCCCTGACCACATGAAATGGATCACTGAACGGAGCTCTTCTTTGGTGCAAATAGACAGCGGAGCAACTATGATTATCAGCATGGCAGTGATAACTAAACTAACCTAGCAGCTTGAAAATTGCAAAGATATAACAACAAATAAACAAAGTATGCGTCATGAACATAAAATTGTGAATAACAATTGACTTACCCTCGTATAAGATTGAAAAGATGTCCCATCCAGAAATTGGGACCTACTCATAATCCACAGGGTGAAACACAGCGTAACATGCAGTCACATTTACAAATCCAGCAATACAAATGGTGTGGCTGCACAAGCTTCACTGTCTGCTCCACTAGAAGGTGATTTGTGTAAAACTGTTTGATGAATATTTTGTCAGCACATCTGTGCTTTCATAATCTGAAGAGGAAATAGCATTAGATGTGCTGTCTGTGTTTTCTTCTGATGATGTCTTAACTATTTATAATTACCAATAACTCTCAAAAGACTTATATTAAGATTTTGGCATAATTTATTCTCAGAGCATTAAAATATTCTGAAATTTTGATGGGTATGTTCTTTTGTCCTGGATCTGATTATTAGTGATGATGCAGTAGATACATATTCAAGTTCATAGTGTATCACTGAGTTGTTGTTTAATGCCACAGTGATATACGAGGGCGGTTCAGAAAGTAACCTCCGATTGGTCACAGTGCGGGTTGTGGGGGGAGTAGCGACGCCATCTGTGCGTTCACGCACTCAACAGGTCAGTCGGCATCAAGCCGTGGTCGAGTGAACGTCGTACCTGCGCTAGTTTAGTTTTTGTGGCAGTTTGAAATGTGTGCTGCAATAGAAAACCCCGCCAAATGTGAAGTGCGTGCTGTCATAAGGTTTTTTACAGCCAAAGGATATTCTGCAGCAGCTATTCATCGTGAGCTTTGTGCCGTGTACGGACCAAGAGTTATGAGTGAAGGAGTTGTCCGTGAATGGGTACGTTTATTTAAAAGTGGACGAGAAAACGTTCATGATGAAGAGAGGAGTGGTAGACCATCATTGGTGACTGACGAACTCCTTCAGACAGTTGATGCAAAAGTTAGTGAAAATCGACGTTTCTCAATGTCGGAGTTGTCTACTGGTTTTCCACAGATTTCTAAGACGAAGAGCTCAAAGATGCGGTCACAGGCTGGCTCCAGGCACAAGCGGGTGATTTTTATGCAGAAGGAATTTCAAAGCTTGTGAAGAGATACGATAAGTGCCTCAATCGCTATGGAGACTATGTAGAAAAATAGTGCAAAGATGTAGTTGTAAGATGTATATATTAAAATATTTTTATTTAACTTGGTGTATTTTTTTAAATCAACCGGAGGTTACTTTCTGAACGGCCCTCGTAGATATTATGAAGAATTTGGAAGGAACATTCCCTTAGTCTTTATTCAATCTGGACGATCTAGTTTTGAGTTTATGCCCCTACAAATTTTAACCTCAGGATATTAGAAAGCACTCAGTTATTATCCATTTAATTTAATAGTCCTCTTGATACATATCAGGGTATTCTACTTGAAATACACGTGAATAGTTGAGGTACGCGGTATGAGTTTCCCTCATTTTATTGAAGAATATGTTAGAACAGTCAACTTTTGTTCCTTGTTTTTGGAATTTAACCACTTTGCATGGATACAGAAATTGATTAAAACCTGAAATAAGCATATGGTAACTAAACACTTACATAATGCAAAATAAAATGTAGCCTTCACTTACGTTCTAGCAACCACATATTGTTGAAAGCTGCACCACTTGCCCTAAAGACATGACAGAAAAATGACAACTATGTTATTTTATGGAAGAATGTGCTGCATTTTCCTAAGTTTTGGTAATCTTTTTATAGAGTACTATTAAAATACATTCACAGTCAGTTTTATGGTTCCCTTCAGGACGAAAATGTAGAATGAGGTAAAAATAAAAAAGCAATGTTTCTTTATTGTTAATTTCATCATATGGCAAAAATGGCAGTGTTATTTTCCATGTTTGTATCCTAAAATTTCTTCAGAACACTATATGCCATAAGTACCAGTACAGAAAAGTATTATACAAGGTTTGCCTCACAGCTTGTATGGTGACCAACACAATAGTATGCTATCAAAGGTACATACTTACATACTTTTTGTTTGTTTATCATGAGATATTTGCTTACAAATCAATATAATTACTGCCAATGATCTTACATACATACACAAGTAATCAATACTCACTTCAGTACAGTTATTTTATTTTTATATAAAAGATAAATAAAACATTTAATAATAAAATTGAGAGACATTTTAATACAAAATCTAACAAATACAAACTTTTTACAATCAAGCAACTTCATGTGCTTGGATTTTCTGGGAAGCAAAATCTTCAATATGCATTTCTGAAGTATCTGAAAACAGTAAAACATTCATGTTAACTTCAAACATACATTAAAAAACATAATTACAAAAAGGAATTAACTATTTCATAAAAGCTTGCTGTACCCATATGTGTTGGTTCAACAAAAACAGATGCCACAGTCGTTGAACTGTTCTCATGCAGGAAGCTTCGAAAATCATGATCCTGGCTGTGCTGTGTTGTTGTGATGAAAGCACATCCACCCTAAACAGCACACAGCACATACATTAACATCCTGAGATTAATAATATTCATTATTTTGACAGAATGAATGAATGAATGATAAAATCCTTCAACAACAGTATCATATACACAGTTATAAATTATGGAAATATATACAGAGAGTAAAAAATCCTGACAAATTTTAGGGACAGGTTCTTTACACCAAAACAAGAAAAAAAAAGTCTGGTAAACATTGGCTATAAACCATATGTGTTAAGAGATATGAGATCTTGTTCATTTTTGATATTATCAAATACATCTCTTCTACTTCAAGCCATTTGCCTCCCATATTTTGGAAGGCAGCAAGTAATGATTAAAACAAGGAAAAAAGGTGTAGTAAACATGGGATCTAAAATGCATACCTTAAGACCTATGAGCACTTGTTCAGTAGAAGAGATGTGTTCCACACTAGCGAAGATGAAAAAATGCTCATAGCTATTACGGGATGCATTTTAGTACCCTTCTTTAAGACAATTTTTTTTCTTGTTTTGACGTAAGGAGCCTGTCCTTAAAGCTTATTGGTGTTACTGTGACACACACACACACACACACACACACACACATACACACACACATATATATATAAAAAAACAAAGATGATGTGACTTACCAAACGAAAGCGCTGGCACGTCGATAGACACACAAACAAACACAAACATACACACAAAATTCAAGCTTTCGCAACAAATTGTTGCCTCATCAGGAAAGAGGGAAGGAGAGGGAAAGACGAAAGGATGTGGGTTTTAAGGCAGAGGGTAAGGAGTCATTCCAATCCCGGGAGCGGAAAGACTTACCTTAGGGGGAAAAAAGGACGGGTATACACTCGCACACACACACACATATCCATCCACACATATACAGACACAAGCAGACATATTTAAACCCTTGTAACTGCCCCTGGTGTAAAACCTGTCCCATGCACCCTCCCACCACCACCTACTCCAGTCCTGTAGCCCGGAAGGTGTACACGATCAAAGGCAGAGCCACGTGTGAAAGCACCCACGTGATTTACCAACTGACCTGCCTACACTGTGAAGCTTTCTATGTGGGAATGACCAGCAACAAACTGTCCATTCGCATGAATGGACACAGGCAGACAGTGTTTGTTGGTAATGAGGATCACCCTGTGGCTAAACATGCCTTGGTGCACGGCCAGCACATCTTGGCACAGTGTTACACCGTCCGGGTTATCTGGATACTTCCCAGTAACACCAACACGTCAGAACTCCGGAGATGGGAACTTTCCCTTCAGTATATCCTCTCTTCTCGTTATCCGCCAGGCCTCAATCTCCGCTAATTTCAATTTGCCGCTGCTCATACCTCACCTGTCTCTCAACATCTTTGCCTCTACTTCCGCCTCGACTGACATCTCTGCCCAAACTCTTTGCCTTTACAAATGTCTGCTTGTGTCTGTGTATGTGCGGATGGATATGTGTGTGTGTGCGAGTGTATACCTGTCCTTTTTTCCCCCCAAGGTAAGTCTTTCCGCTCCCGGGATTGGAATGACTCCTTACCCTCTCCCTTAAAACCCACATCCTTTCGTCTTTCCCTCTCCTTTCCTCTTTCCCGATGAAGCAACAGTTTGTTGCGAAAGCTTGAATTTCGTGTGTATGTTTGTGTTTGTTTGTGTGTCTGTCGACCTGCCAGCACTTTCATTCGGTAAGTCACATCATTTTCCCACGTGGAATGTTTCCCTATATATATATATATATATATATATATATATATATATATATATATATATATATATATACAAAGATGATGTGACTTACCAAATGAAAGTGCTGGCAGGTCGACAGAGACACAAACGAACACAAACATACACACAAAATTCAAGCTTTCGCAACAAACTGTTGCCTCATCAGGAAAGAGGGAAGGAGAGGGAAAGACGAAAGGATGTGGGTTTTAAGGCAGAGGGTAAGGAGTCATTCCAATCCCGGGAGCGGAAAGACTTACCTTAGGGGGAAAAAAGGACAGGTATACACTCGCACATACACACATATCCATCCACACATATACAGACCCAAGCAGACATATTTAAAGTTTGGGCAGAGATGTCAGTCGAGGCGGAAGTGAAGAGGCAAAGATGATGTTGAATGACAGGTGAGGTATGAGTGGCGGCAACTTGAAATTAGCAGAGATTGAGGCCTGGTGGGTAACGGGAAGAGAGGATATATTGAAGAGCAAGTTCCCATTTCCGGAGTTCGGATAGGTTGGTGTTGGTGGGAAGTATCCAGATAACCCAGACGGTGTAACACTGTGCCAAGATGTGCTGGCCGTGCACCAAGGCATGTTTAGCCACAGGGTGATCCTCATTACCAACAAACACTGTCTGCCTGTGTCCATTCATGCGAATGGACAGTTTGTTGCTGGTCATTCCCACATAGAATGCATCACAGTGTAGGCAGGTCAGTTGGTAGATCACGTGGGTGCTTTCACACGTGGCTCTGCCTTTGATCGTGTACACCCTCCGGGTTGCAGGACTGGAGTAGGTGGTGGTGGGAGGGTGCATGGGACAGGTTTTACACCGGGGGCGGTTACAAGGGTAGGAGCCAGAGGGTAGGGAAGGTGGTTTGGGGATTTCGTAGGGATGAACTAAGAGGTTACGAAGGTTAGGTGGACGGCGGAAAGACACTCTTGGTGGAGTGGGGAGGATTTCATGAAGGATGGATCTCATTTCAGGGCAGGATTTGAGGAAGTCGTATCCCTGCTGGAGAGCCACATTCAGAATCTGATCCAGTCCCGGAAAGTATCCTGTCACAAGTGGGGCACTTTTGTGGTTCTTCTGTGGGAGGTTTTGGGTTTGAGAGGATGAGGAAGTGGCTCTGGTTATTTGCTTCTGTACCAGGTCGGGAGGGTAGTTGCAGGATGCGAAAGCTGTTGTCAGGTTGTTGGTGTAATGGTTCAGGGATTCCGGACTGGAGCAGATTCGTTTGCCACGAAGACCTAGGCTGTAGGGAAGGGACCGTTTGATGTGGAATGGGTGGCAGCTGTCGTAATGGAGGTACTGTTGCTTGTTGGTGGGTTTGATGTGAACGGACGTGTGAAGCTGGCCATTGGACAGGTGGAGGTCAACATCAAGGAAAGTGGCATGGGATTTGGAGTAGGACCAGGTGAATCTGATGGAACCAAAGGAGTTGAGGTTGGAGAGGAAATT
The DNA here is from genome assembly GCF_023898315.1 of Schistocerca nitens. Lineage (NCBI taxonomy): Eukaryota > Metazoa > Arthropoda > Insecta > Orthoptera > Acrididae > Schistocerca > Schistocerca nitens. Next base: position 873,888,866 of record NC_064615.1, read on the forward strand.
CTGGAGTTCTTCTTCACTGTGAGTCCAGATCATGAAGATGTCATCAATAAATCTGTACCCGCACGTCCAGGGCCTCGCTGCGATGGAGCACTTCCTTTCACGCCCCGATCACCTGCCACTCTACCTAAAACCTCTTTCCTCATTACCTTAGCCAGCTTCATCCTGACCCACAACTTCTTCACTTTTGAAGACCAGACATACCAACAATTAAAGGGAACAGCCATGGGTACCAGGATGGCCCCTTCGTAGGCCAACCTATTCATGGGTCGCTTAGAGGAAGCCTTCTTGGTTACCCAGGCCTGCCAACCCAAAGTTTGGTACAGATTTATTGATGACATCTTCATGATCTGGACTCACAGTGAAGAAGAACTCCAGAATTTCCTCTCCAACCTCAACTCCTTTGGTTCCATCAGATTCACCTGGTCCTACTCCAAATCCCATGCCACTTTCCTTGATGTTGACCTCCACCTGTCCAATGGCCAGCTTCACACGTCCGTTCACATCAAACCCACCAACAAGCAACAGTACCTCCACTATGACAGCTGCCACCCATTCCACATCAAACGGTCCCTTCCCTACAGCCTAGGTCTTCGTGGCAAACGAATCTGCTCCAGTCCGGAATCCCTGAAACATTACACCAACAACCTGACAACAGCTTTCGCATCCCGCAACTACCCTCCCGACCTGGTACAGAAGCAAATAACCAGAGCCACTTCCTCATCCTCTCAAACCCAGAACCTCCCACAGAAGAACCACAAAAGTGCCCCACTTGTGACAGGATACTTTCCGGGACTGGATCAGATTCTGAATGTGGCTCTCCAGCAGGGATACGACTTCCTCAAATCCTGCCCTGAAATGAGATCCATCCTTCATGAAATCCTCCCCACTCCACCAAGAGTGTCTTTCCGCCGTCCACCTAACCTTCGTAACCTCTTAGTTCATCCCTACGAAATCCCCAAACCACCTTCCCTACCCTCTGGCTCCTACCCTTGTAACCGCCCCCGGTGTAAAACCTGTCCCATGCACCCTCCCACCACCACCTACTCCAGTCCTGCAACCCGGAGGGTGTACACGATCAAAGGCAGAGCCACGTGTGAAAGCACCCACGTGATCTACCAACTGACCTGCCTACACTGTGATGCATTCTATGTGGGAATGACCAGCAACAAACTGTCCATTCGCATGAATGGACACAGGCAGACAGTGTTTGTTGGTAATGAGGATCACCCTGTGGCTAAACATGCCTTGGTGCACGGCCAGCACATCTTGGCACAGTGTTACACCGTCCGGGTTATCTGGATACTTCCCACCAACACCAACCTATCCGAACTCCGGAGATGGGAACTTGCTTTTCAATATATCCTCTCTTCCCGTTATCCACCAGGCCTCAATCTCCGCTAATTTCAAGTTGCCGCCACTCATACCTCACCTGTCATTCAACATCATCTTTGCCTCTCCACTTCCGCCTCGACTGACATCTCTGCCCAAACTTTAAATATGTCTGCTTGGGTCTGTATATGTGTGGATGGATATGTGTGTGTGTGCGCGAGTGTATACCTGTCCTTTTTTCCCCCTAAGGTAAGTCTTTCCGCTCCCGGGATTGGAATGACTCCTTACCCTCTGCCTTAAAACCCACATCCTTTCGTCTTTCCCTCTCCTTCCCTCTTTCCTGATGAGGCAACAGTTTGTTGCGAAAGCTTGAATTTTGTGTGTATGTTTGTGTTCGTTTGTGTCTCTGTCGACCTGCCAGCACTTTCATTTGGTAAGTCACATCATGTTTGTTTTTAGATATATTTTTCCTATGTGGAATGTTTCCCTCTATTTTATATATATATATATATATATATATATATATATATATATATATATATATATATATATATATATATATATATATATATATATGTGTGTGAAAAAGACAGATTGCTACTAGTAGAGCGTCGATTATCCGAAGTAATTGGGGGACATGGGTGTTCGAGAAACTGGTTTGTTCAGATAATTGAACTGTACATGTTTATTTGCCAAAAAGAAGTACTGTACAGTAAATTTATTCATAAAAAGAGGCATCTCTTCTAGTATTGCAAAGTAACATACAAAGGCAACTTCAGTAGGCATATATAGTATGTGGCACAGTTTATTAAACAAAAAGATATTCATATTACATACGCATTTTGCATGAACAATACACACAGTATACAAAATTAACGTTTAAAAAAATCCTTTATTTAGGTCTGTCTAAGCAAGCCTACACGCTTACGAGCTGTGCTGTGAACAGCTTTGATACTGCCGCTACTTCTACTGCCAGTGTCAAGCCGACAGAAGTGTGCTGATTGTTGATACACAGCGACTGGCGGCTTGGCCTGTCAGCAGCACCTTGTGAAGGCCCCATTAGAAGCGATGTTCCGCCAGTGGCAGCCCAGTGCGGCGACTACTGTGGGAAACTAGGTTTGGGAGTGAGGGGGATGATGGACGGTAGGGTGGGAGAGTAACAGGTGCGAGCGAGTACACAGTTCGGTTAAGCGGTCGTTCGGTTGACCGACGTTCGGATAATCGACGCTCTACTGTATCACGTGAGATGCGAGCACCAATCTGGAAGGGACGGGGAGGGGAAGAAATAGTAGTGTGTGGGTGGGGAGAGAGAGGAATGCTATCTGGTGGAGCTGGCAGGGACTAGAATGCCAAGAGGTGCAGTGTCAGGAGGTTGTGAGGGAGGTGGGGAAAAAAGGAGCAAAAAAGGAGAGGACTGGGGAAAGATGGGTGGATGCATTGGCAGAGGGCTGCAAATAAACAGGGTGGGAGATGAGAATGAGGAACAGATGACAGGAGAGAGGGGTGTAAACTGTTGGGTGGAGTGTGTGGGGACTGTATGTTACCATAGGTTGAGGCCAGGATAATTATGGGAGAGGAGAGTGTGTTGTACGGATAAATCCCATCTGTGCAATTCAGAAAAGCTGGTGTTGGAGGGAAGGATTCAGATGGCTTGGGTAGTGAAGCAGCCAATGATATCAAGTCTTCAGTGTTCAGCTGCATGTTGTGCGACACGTTGGTCTACTTTGATCTTGGCCACAATTTAGCAATGGCCGTTCATCCTGGTGGCCAGTTGGTTGGTAATCATACCAATATAAAAAGCCGTGCAATGATTCCAGCAGAGATGGTAAATGACATGGCTGCTTTCACAGTTGGTCTGGTCCCTGATGGGGCACAATAAGCCTGTGACTGGACTGGAGTAGGTGGTGCTGGGTGGGTGGATTGGGCAGGTCTTGCACCTTGGTCTCCCACAGGGATATGATCCTTGTGGCAATGGGTTGGGATTGGAAGTGGCATAGGAATGGACTAGGATGTTGTGGAGGTAGAGTGGGTGACGGAACACCACATTAGGTGGTGGTGGTGGTGGTGGTGGTGGTGGTGGTGGTGGGGGGGGGGGGGGGTAGAGTCTCGAGTAGGATGTCCCTCATTTCAGGGTAATTACCTATCATAAGGCCATGAAATGAGGGAAATCCTACAAAAGACACTTCCCACCCCTCCTAAAGTGGTTTTCTGTCACCCACCCAACCTCCACAACTTGCCACAAGGATCATATCCTTGTGGAAGAGCCAGGTGCAAAACCTGCCCAATCCATCCACCCTCCACTTCCTATCCTAGTCCTGTAACAGGTTTATCCTATCCCATCACGGGCCAGGCGACCTGTGAAAGCAGCCATGTCATTCACCAGCTCTGCTGCAATCATTGTACAGCTTTTTATATTGGTATGACTACCAACCAGCTGTTCACCAGGATGAATGGCCACTGCCAAACTATGGCCAAGAGCAAAGTAGCAGACCACCCTGTGGCACAACATGAAGCTGAAGACAACACACTTGTGCACTAAATTAATCATTGAGTGTCCATTCCTTTCATACTCATGAAAGAAATGCAGGCCATCAACAAAGGAAGTAGCTTACAAAACATTCATTCCACCAATACTTGAAAACTGTGCATCAGTATGGGTTCCATACCAGATATGACTGATAGAAGAAACAGAGAAGATCCAAAGAAGAGCAGCACATTTTGTTACAGTTTCATTTAGTAAGTGCAAAAGCATCACGAAGATGCTCAGCCAACTCCAGTGGCAGATGATGCAAGAAAGGCATTCTGCATCATGGTATGGACTACTATTATGGTTCCGAGAGTGTACATTTCTAGAAGCATCAGCCAATACATAGCTTCCTCCTATGTGCTGCTTCACTACCTGAGCCATCTGGATCCTTCCCTCCACCACCAGCTTTTCTGAACTGCACAGATGGGAGTTATCCTTACAACACATTCTCCACTCCCATAATTATCTCAAACTCAACATAAAGTAACATACTGTCCCACACCCTCCAGCAAACAGTTTCCACCCCCTCTGTACTATCATCTGCTCCCCATTCTCGTCTTCCACCCTGGCTATTTGTAGCCCTCTGCCAAAGAATCCACCCATCTTTCCCCATTCCTCTCCTTTTTTGCTCCTTTTCTCCCCACCTCCCTGTCCCACAACCTCCTGACACTGCACCTGTTCGCATTCTAGTCCCTGTACACTCCGCCAGACAGTGTTTGTCTCTCTCACCACCCATACACTACTATCCTTTCCCTTTCCGTATCCCTCCAGATTGGTGCTTGCATCCCACAAAGCAGTTGCGTTCTGACCTGAGATGCTGGAGTTGGTGGTCATGCATGTGAGGTGTGCTTGCTTGTGTGTGTGTCTCTTTTACTGATGAAGGCTGTGACTTTTAATTGTGCCTGTATGCAATTAGACGTGTCTCCTTTATGGTAAGTACCAATCTGTCTCTTCCTACATTGTTGATATTCTTACCTGGAACTTCCATTGTTTAATTAATTGAACTACAAAACATTTTACACCTACTGCAGAGTGCAACTCTCAAAAAATAAGCATCAGTAAGAAACTACTTAATGGTAGAAAGAAGTCAGTAAACATTTTGAGTGAATTAATGAGTCACAGATATCTGAAGTGAACGAGCCTTTAAATTTGGTGAAAAAACGGAAATGTCAGAGAGGGAAAGGTATAGAGGAGAAGTGAAATGAGGGAGAGGACTGAGGGATAAAAGAGTACACAACAATTTAAAGAAACACAAAATGAAGAAAGAAGCCATGTGGTTCAACTTCTCATTTATATAAATTTCGTTACAGGTGACTTACTAGTTAGTATCAGAGAGAAGTGGAAAGGAACTGGCAGCAGCCTTGAAGGCATTGTCACCACACTGACCTTGAAGAGATCATCATCACAGTCTACTGAAGTGATTTTTGGAAAGCATGGAAAATCTGTATCAGAATGATGATGAGACAGAGACAAGTATGGTTAAAGTTCCAACTCAGATGATAAGACATGAGGAAATAAGACCCTGGGACAGTGAAGACATTGCAGAGTAGGAGAAGGAAGAAATAAATAATGGAAGGTAACAGATACAAAAACATTAGAAATTAAAACTGACAGAGGGCACTAAAAAGGTCTAATAAACAAAAGACAGCTATAACTTACAGATAGACAAAGACGGAAATATGAAGGAAGTATAAACATTGAAGGTGGGATCAAAATACACTACTGGCCATTAAAATTGCTACACCAAGAAGGAATGCAGATGATAAATGGGCATTCATTGGACAAATATATTATACCGGAACTGACATGTGATTACATTTTCACGCAATTTGGGTACATAGACCCTGAGAAATCAGTACCCAGAACAACCACCTCTGGCCGTAATAACGGCCTTGATACGCCTAGTAATTGAGTCCAGCAGAGCTTGGATGGCGTGTACAGGTACAGCTGCCCATGCAGCTTCAACACGATACCACAGTTCATCAAGAGTAGTGGCTGGCGTATTGTGACGAGCCAGTTGCTCGGCCACCATTGACCAGACATTTTCAATTGGTGAGAGATCTGGAGAATGTGCTGGCCAGGGCAGCAGTCAAACATTTTCTGTGTCCAGAAAGGCCCGTACAGGACCTACAACATGTGGTCGTGCATTATCCTGCTGAAATGTAGGTTTTCGCAGGGATCAAATGAAGGGTAGAGCCACGGGTTATAACACAACTGAAATATAATGTCCACTGTTCAAAGTGCCGTCAATGCGAACAAGAGGTGACCGAGACATGTAACCAATGGCACCCCATACCATCACACTAGGTGATACGCCACTATGGTGATGACGAATACAAGCTTCCAATGTGCATTCACCACGATGTCGCCAAACACGGATGCGACCATTATGATGCTATAAACAGAACCTGGATTCATCCGGGAAAAAAAAAATGACATTTTGCCATTCATGCACCCAGGTTTATCATTGAGTACACCATCACAGGCGCTCCTGTCTGTGATGCAGCGTCAAGGGTAGCCACAGCCAAGATCTCCAAGCTGATAGTCCATGCTCTTGCAAACATCATCGAACTGTTCGTGCAGATGGTTGTTGTCTTGCAAACGTTCCCATCTGTTGACTCAGGGATCGAGACATGGCTGCACAATCCGTTACAGCCATGCGGATAAGATGCCTGTCATCTCGACTGTTAGTGATACGAGTCCGTTGGGATCCAGCACAGTGTTCTGAGTTACCCTCCTGAACCCACCGATTCCATATTCTGCTAACAGTCATTGGATCTCGACCAACGCGAGCAACAGTGTCGTGATATGATAAACCACAATCGCGATATGCTACCATCCGACCTTTATCAAAGTCAGAAATGTGATGGTACGCATTTTTCCTCCTTACATGAGGCATCACAACAATGTTTCACCAGGCTACACCGGTCAACTGCTGTTTGTGTATGAGAAATTGGTTGGAAACATTCCTCATGTCGGCACATTGTAGGTGTCACCAGTGCAAACCTTGTGTGAATGCTCTGAAAAGCTAATAATTTGCATATCATAGCATCTTCTTCCTGTCAGTTAAAGTTCACGTCTGTAGCACGTCATCTTCATGGTGTAGCAATTTTAATGGGCAGTAGTGTAGAATGGAAAATCAAAACATGATCAAGGTTAAAAGAATTATTAAATTATAATAATGATACTAGAAAATGAAGAAGACAGTGGAAAAATTAACATGTATTTGGTACTGACTGATGTCAGGAACCAAGCATATAAAGGAGAATAAACTTCCACCTGCCAAGATCTATAATCCCCATTGGCTTCTTTGTAATACAAAGTAGGTGTTTTCCATTTATCTGGTTACAATGCTGTACGGTCATTGTTCATTACTTGCAATGTTCATTGTTTGTAACATACCACACTGGTGTAAAGGAAGTCAAGATGAGCAATTTTATACAGGCCATTTGTGCTTTATCAAGTTGGGAAAGTACCTCAAACTAGCCTACAAAAACCACCAAAGCTACAACGTAAGTGCATAACACAAGATTTTCATAAGCTCTCACTCTCTATGTGCAAACTATTAATCCTAGAGAAAAGATGAAGAGGACTTTTTTTTGGAGGAAATTTAATGTATTTTATTGTGTAATGGGACACATTGTATCTACCGGCTGCAGTTCTCAATTTCTTAATGAGAAATATATATAAGTGACTTCTAAGCACACTCCCTCCTAACACTATACAAAAATTTGTGAGTGAACAAATTCTTTCCCATACTCACATTTTCTGGTATTCATTGTTTTATTTTGGAGGGGTGGGGCGGAATGTATTTAAACATAACTTTTGTATGTTTTTCTTGAAAAACTAAAAAATCATGGACTCCAGTAGCAACACATCACAGTGGAAAATTCAGCTATATTAAATTTCTTACAAGAAAGACCCCATTCATTTTTGCACTGGGACTAGTAGTTTGCACATTGGGAGCAAGATAATATGAACATTTCTTGCAATGCACATGCACTGTAAGTTGAGGTGCTTTCCTGGCTTGCCTGCCTAAAATTGTTCATCACGACTTCCTGTACACCACTATGGTATGTCATGAATGATTATGGTTTACACCCTGTCTGTGTGTGTGTGTGTGTGTGTGTGTGTGTGTGTGTGTGTGCGGTCATGTGTGCATGTGTGTATTACTTTATGGCTAAATATAGGATTGTAACAGAGGTTGACAGTACCCACATCTTTGTTACAAATTATTTTTTATCTAAATCTACATCTATACTCCGTAAGCCATCTTACAGCATGTGGTGGAAGGTACCTTATGTACCAGTCTCACTTCCGCCTTTTCCTGATCCAGTCGCATACAGTTCATGTGAAGAACGATTGCTGGTAAGCCTCTGTGTGGGCTCAAATTTCTATAATTCTATCTTCATGGTATTTTCTTAAGATACACATAGGTGGAAGCTATATATTGGCTGATGCTTCTAGAAATGTACATTCTCAGAACTGTAATGCCATGATGCAGAATGCCTCTCTTGCAACACCTGCCACTAGAGTTGGCTGAGCATCTCCATGATGCTTTCGCACTTACTAAATGAAACTGTAACAAAACGTGCTGCTCTTCTTCGGATCTTACCTGTTTCCTCTATCAGTCCTATCTGGTATGGAACCCATACTGATGAGCAGGTTTCAAGTACTGGTGGAATGAGTGTTTTGTAAGCCACTTCCTTTCTTGATGGTCTACGTTTCTTTCATGAGTGTGAAAGGAATGAACACTCAATGATTAACTTTGTGCATAATAAACTTAGATAACAAAATTGTTTTGTAATTACACATCATGTCTGCAAATCTACAACATCCCGAAAGATTAAGGGCTCACGCTGTGTGACCATAAAAGTAAAATTTTTTTGACTGGATAAAATTAAAATTCTTAAGTTGAAAAGTGCAGAAATAAAGAAATTTAATTACTGAGTATGGCATATATAGCTGCTTCACATGGAGCTTGAATGGATCAAGAGTAGTTCAAATCCAGATACAATTAAATCAAGTCACTTGTCAAAAATATCTGGTACATTATTTCGCTGGCCAGCAAATAATGAAGTAACTGACTGTAAAACCATTCTAAGAAATAAGTACAATAGTTCTACTTCAGATGAAAACAAGAACAGTTGCGTGAGGATCCAGTGAGCAGCCTGGAATTTATTTCATGGGATGTTTGATGTGGTTGCAAGGACTGAGTCATTAACACTCATGGCTCTGTCTGTCAAATGTGTCTCACAGTTAAACATAACCATGGTACTTCCTAATGATGACACTGGTACAGAACCTTTCATGGAGCAGCTGCACTTACTGATTAAAACCTTACAAATGATTACACATGTTGAGGAAGACAACTAAATAGTCAACAAGGCGAGTGATATGCTTCAAATGTTGAAATCTGATGCTAAAGCTTGTGAACAGAGACAAACATTTATGGATTTTTCATGGCAGGCCAGCCATGGCATGAAGAATACAACTCTAAAATCAATAGGATTGCAACTAACAAATGCACAAGTGTGTGTTTATGTGAACATTTGAGAAAAATTCTTCTTACTTATTTATGTGGTCAATGTTATAATTACTTCAGCAGACCCAAACAGGATGAGCAAATCAGTCTTTGAGATTTAATATCATGAAGAGCGGGGGCAGTCTGGTGAATAAGTCAGATAACAAAATTACGCTACGTCAAAGTGACGTTGTTATAGAAGTATTAAATTGACTGAGAATGATTGCATGCAAGCCAGTAAGAACTCAGTTATGAACTGGAAGCAAGCTGCACTCAAACACAGTCAGGTTAAGCCAATACAATAACAATCACAATATTGTACATTAGCAAACTGCTAAGTGAATGCTGGTATGTCCCAAAGGAACAATGGTTAAGAAACTGACATATATCATGAATAAGAGGGAGATGTGCAGTTTTCAAAATGATGATGCAGAGAATTCAAGAAATGATAGGGCATCATACACAGATTATGGCTTAATGTTTTCTAGACTGGTGACCTCAAGTTGTTCACACAAGCAGAGAGCCATCATCCTTTTATCAACAGAAGTTAAATACATAAGCCTTACCAAAGCAAAAAGGTAGAGATTCACCTGTCAAAATTAATTAAAGAACTGGAATTGAGACAGTTGTCAAACATCTTCCTGTTCCCAGAATGAGATTTTCACTCTGCAGCGGAGTGTGCGCTGATATGAAACTTCCTGGCAGATTAAAACTGTGTGCCCGACCGAGACTCGAACTCGGGACCTTTGCCTTTCGCGGGCAAGTGCTCTACCAACTGAGCTACCGAAGCACGACTCACACCCGGTACTCACAGCTTTACTTCTGCCAGTACCTCGTCTCCTACCTTCCAAACTTTACAGAAGCTCTCCTGCGAACCTTGCAGAACTAGCACTCCTGAAAGAAAGGATATTGCGGAGACATGGCTTAGCCACAGCCTGGGGGATGTTTCCAGAATTCTGGAAACATCCCCCAGGCTGTGGCTAAGCCATATCCGCAATATCCTTTCTTTCAGGAGTGCTAGTTCTGCAAGGTTCGCAGGAGAGCTTCTGTAAAGTTTGGAAGGTAGGAGACGAGGTACTGGCAGAAGTAAAGCTGTGAGTACCGGGCGTGAGTCGTGCTTCGGTAGCTCAGTTGGTAGAGCACTTGCCCGCGAAAGGCAAAGGTCCCGAGTTCGAGTCTCGGTCGGGCACACAGTTTTAATCTGCCAGGAAGTTTCATATCAGCGCACACTCCGCTGCAGAGTGAAAATATCTCATTCTGGAAACATCCCCCAGGCTGTGGCTAAGCCATGTCTCCGCAATATCCTTTCTTTCAGGAGTGCTAGTTCTGCAAGGTTCGCAGGAGAGCTTCTGTAAAGTTTGGAAGGTAGGAGACGAGGTACTGGCAGAAGTAAAGCTGTGAGTACCGGGCGTGAGTCGTGCTTCGGTAGCTCAGTTGGTAGAGCACTTGCCCGCGAAAGGCAAAGGTCCCGAGTTCGAGTCTCGGTCGGGCACACAGTTTTAATCTGCCAGGAAGTTTCATATCAGCGCACACTCCGCTGCAGAGTGAAAATATCTCATTCTGGAAACATCCCCCAGGCTGTGGCTAAGCCATGTCTCCGCAATATCCTTTCTTTCAGGAGTGCTAGTTCTGCAAGGTTCGCAGGAGAGCTTCTGTAAAGTTTGGAAGGTAGGAGACGAGGTACTGGCAGAAGTAAAGCTGTGAGTACCGGGCGTGAGTCATGCTTCGGTAGCTCAGTTGGTAGAGCACTTGCCCGCGAAAGGCAAAGGTCCCGAGTTCGAGTCTCGGTCGGGCACACAGTTTTAATCTGCCAGGAAGTTTCATATCAGCGCACACTCCGCTGCAGAGTGAAAATCTCATTCTGGAAACATCCCCCAGGCTGTGGCTAAGCCATGTCTCCGCAATATCCTTTCTTTCAGGAGTGCTAGTTCTGCAAGGTTCGCAGGAGAGCTTCTGTAAAGTTTGGAAGGTAGGAGACGAGGTACTGGCAGAAGTAAAGCTGTGAGTACCGGGCGTGAGTCGTGCTTCGGTAGCTCAGTTGGTAGAGCACTTGCCCGCGAAAGGCAAAGGTCCCGAGTTCGAGTCTCGGTCGGGCACACAGTTTTAATCTGCCAGGAAGTTTCATATCAGCGCACACTCCGCTGCAGAGTGAAAATCTCATTCTGGAAACATCCCCCAGGCTGTGGCTAAGCCATGTCTCCGCAATATCCTTTCTTTCAGGAGTGCTAGTTCTGCAAGGTTCGCAGGAGAGCTTCTGTAAAGTTTGGAAGGTAGGAGACGAGGTACTGGCAGAAGTAAAGCTGTGAGTACCGGGCGTGAGTCGTGCTTCGGTAGCTCAGTTGGTAGAGCACTTGCCCGCGAAAGGCAAAGGTCCCGAGTTCGAGTCTCGGTCGGGCACACAGTTTTAATCTGCCAGGAAGTTTCATATCAGCGCACACTCCGCTGCAGAGTGAAAATCTCATTCTGGAAACATCCCCCAGGCTGTGGCTAAGCCATGTCTCCGCAATATCCTTTCTTTCAGGAGTGCTAGTTCTGCAAGGTTCGCAGGAGAGCTTCTGTAAAGTTTGGAAGGTAGGAGACGAGGTACTGGCAGAAGTAAAGCTGTGAGTACCGGGCGTGAGTCGTGCTTCGGTAGCTCAGTTGGTAGAGCACTTGCCCGCGAAAGGCAAAGGTCCCGAGTTCGAGTCTCGGTCGGGCACACAGTTTTAATCTGCCAGGAAGTTTCATCTTCCTGTTCAATGATATTCAGTCTGGTGAAAATCTAGCATGCAGTCCAGTTTTCCTACAAAATATATCCGCATAAAGTCTCATTTATATGATAGGCTCTTTGAGAGTACACACAGAAACCAAAATATCAGTTAACAGAAGACTTGGTGACAGATGTATTGGTGAAACTTCTTCTTGAATCTACGCATGAAAAATGCGTTTAAGGGCTTGGTTTTTTAATCTAAAATCCTAAAATTAACATTTTGTTATTTATTTATGTCATTGGTGCAAAAAGTGACGGGTCATGTTAAGATTTGAATTACTACCACCATGTACTTTCTTTGGCACTCACAACAGCTCCTGTGAGATAATCTTATGCTCGAGTATTTACGTCTTTAGTTACTGTTTACAGTATGATCTTTGTCACAGTTCTGTTTAGCCTTGTGTGCAGTAAACATACACAATAAATATGTTCTGTAATTATATGTTGTCTCCACAAACCTCAACAAAAAAGTAGAAGGGGTGTGATGTACTACTTGCTGGAAGTTGTACGCATAACTCTGCAATTCAAAATAGTTGTAGTGTTTGGCCAAGCAAATCACATTATGCCCTAAAAAGCTGGCATAGGAAGTCCCAGGGTCATGTGAACTGTGTCTGTTTCCAAATGAGAAATCCACATATGAGTGTCATTGGGAAGTGATTACATAGGGGGAGGAGGGTTGGGGTATGCAGAATAATGACAACAAATACTTTAAAAAGGTAGTCTGACATAGGCTATATTCAGTGGCACAATAGTAATTGTCATCTGAATGCTGGGACCAAGGTTGGTTCAGTCAAACACAATAATTAGAGCTACAATGACAAAGAATAATAATGATCAATGGCACCCTTTGTGACATGTTCAGTCCCTCTTTTCAGCTACATGCCATCATCACCAGGACCATGTACTCAACCACAACCAATTCCTTACTCTACCTATGCAATTTTCCCTTCGAAATTCTTCCTGGAGAGAATCTAATCTACCTGATCACTACCCTGGACTAAACCCTTCTTGCCGTCTCGAGTCAAATGCTATATACGCAGAATGGTTGGATTTCAATGGAGCAACTATTTGGGCAAATAAAAGGTCTGTTCAGAAAATTTCAGGACTTTTGTAATTTTGTGCCAATTGTGTGTTGGAGCAAAATGCAGTTGGTGTCCCTGCACATGCCTGTGTTTAATGTGTAAGAGCCAACAGTTTCATTGTTGTATGTCTGTTAGTTACTGTTCAAGTGTTGTGTTGCGTAGAACGTTGTGTTGCACAGTTTCTGTATTTTTAGATGGCAGAACTAGAGGAGCCATGCGTCTGCTTTAAATTTTCTGTGATACTCAAGAAAACCTTTACAGAGACACACCAAATAATGCAGGCAGTGCACAGTGATGAGTGCTTAAGCCATACTCGGTGTTATGTCTGGTTCACATTGTTTACAAATTCCAGGATGGAAGTTAAATGAACCTTCTTCAGGATGCCCTTCGAGGTGTACCAATGACGCTCACATCAGGAATGTCAATGAAACTGTGCATGCCAACCAAAGACTGGCTGACAAGGGGATTGCAAAGAATGTAACATTTCAGCTGGGTCATATCATGAAATCGTGACACAACATCTTTGAATGCATCGTGTTGCCGCAAAATTCATCCCACAGCTCATGAGATAAGACTGGGAAGACCTTGGCTCACAATCTGTGAAGAGCTTCTGGATTGCGCAAATGAGAGCAAGATGTCCCTTAAGAGGTTCATAACTGGTGATGAGAAGTGGGTCTATGGTTATGATGTTGAGACCAAGGTTCAATCTTCACAATGGGTTGGGAAGGGTTCTCCAAAACCAAAAAGAGCTTCTCAGGTGATATCAAATGTCGCAGCCATGCTGATAGTTTTCTTTGACTCTGAAGGACTAGTTCATCATGAATTTGTGCCACAAGCCCACACTGTTATTTAATGGTGCTGTCGGGACATGATGCAATGCCTGTGAGAAAATGCGAGAAAAATGTGGCACCACAATTCATCCCTGCTGGTGCATGACTATTGCACAAAAACAAAATCGCTGTGCTGCCTCATCTACATCTACATCTACATTTATACTCCACAAGCCACCCAACGGTGTGTGGCGGAGGACACTTTACGTGCCACTATCATTACCTCCCTTTCCTGTTCCAGTCGCGTATGGTTCGCGGGAAGAACGACTGTCTGAAAGCCTCCGTGCACGCTCTAATCTCTCTAATTTTACATTCGTGATCTCCTCGGGAGGTATAAGTAGGGGGAAGCAATATATTCTATACCTCATCCAGAAACGCACCCTCTCGAAACCTGGCGAGCAAGCTACACCGCGATGCAGAGCGCCTCTCTTGCAGAGTCTGCCACTTGAGTTTATTAAACATCTCCGTAACGCTATCACGGTTACCAAATAACCCTGTGACGAAACGCGCTGCTCTTCTTTGGATCTTCTCTATCTCCTCCGTCAACCCGATCTGGTACGGATCCCACACTGATGAGCAATACTCAAGTATAGGTCGAACGAGTGTTTTGTAAGCCACCTCCTTTGTTGATGGACTACATTTTCTAAGCACTCTCCCAATGAATCTCAACCTGGTACCCGCCTTACCAACAATTAATTTTATATGATCATTCCACTTCAAATCGTTCCGCACGCATACTCCCAGATATTTTACAGAAGTAACTGCTACCAGTGTTTGTTCCGCTATCATATAACCATACAATAAATGATCCTTCTTTCTACGTATTCGCAATACATCCTCTGTACTTTTCAGATCTGGCCCCTGTGGACTTATTTTTATCTCCAAAGCTGAAAACCCCCTTGAAAGAATGAAGATTTGCAATGATATATATATATATATATATATATATATATATATATATATATATAAAAAGAAGAAGAAGAAGAAGAAGAAGAAGAAGAAACATGGGTACCATATGTTTTCAAGATAGGAGAGCAATCACAGTTTTTCCACGAGATGTGCTACCCATTTGGGGTTTGTGTAGTCTCTGTGTATCGGTGTTCAGATTTTGAGTAAAATGTTATGCCACAGGTTAAGAAATGGACCATGAAAATGCAGTATGATGTTATGGCAAGACAAAATAAGACCAGAGATCTGTCAAAAAGGTGATTTACGTAATGTCAGAACTAAATGTATGATTTTGAGCTCTAAATGTGAATGATGTTTCCCTGTCGCTTGATGAAAAACAGTAAGTGGTTGTACACTGACAAGCAATACCAGCATTTCCTAAAAGTAGTAGTATGTTGGATTTCTTCATAGTAAGTTGAAATTGCCAAAGATTTCAGCACAAGAATCAAGGCAGCAGTAAAGAAGTAAAAAATCTGCATCTGCAGATGTTGGTGCCCTGGCAACAGGACCCAAATAAAGCAAAGGCAACTGCTCACCCAAAGCAGATTGAAGCTTGGAGCATAGAAACACGTAACAGAAAACAGCATTCACACTACCTTTTAGTGAGTGAGGTGGAGCAGTGGTTAGCACACTGGACTCGCATTTGGGAGGATGAGGGTCCAAACCTGCCTCCAGCCATCCTGATTTAGGTTTTCCGTGATTTCCCTAAATCGTTTCGGACAAATGCCAGGACGGTTCCTTTGAAAGGGCATGGCCAGTTTCCTCCCCCATCCTCACCTAATCAGATTGAAGCAATAGTACACACATTCACACACACAACCACACAGACACTCAAACACATGTTACAATGGCCACAGCAGCATTACTTATTGACACTCGATTACTGAAAGTAGTTGCCTGAGTTAATGGAAGTGGGGTGAGAGTAAGGAGGAATGTAGGTAGGGTATAGGGGGAATGAGGCAGTTCTTTGGACAAATGACTCCATGGCTGCACAACAAGACAGAAAGAGTACAAAAGATACACACATCAAAAAAAGTTTTGCATCACCCGGGTTCCCAGAACTCCTGAAGATAGACGTTGACTGTGTATATTGTATCACAGGCACAGTCCCTCTGACTGTTCAGACATGTCACTAAACCCGCCCAAAGATGTAAACAACCATGCATGAGCAACGCCTATTAGACGGAGTTCAGTTCCAGTCATTCCACCAGGAAGGAGGTACACGGCTCATGTTGTCTGTAGTTCAACCACGCCTAGATGGTCAATACTGCGGTTCAATCGCGTCCGTATTGTTACTTTGTGCCAGGAAGGGCTCTCAACAAGGGAAGTGTCCAGCCATCTCGGAGTGGACCAAAGCAATGTTGTTCGGAGATAAAGAGAGACAGGAACTGTTGAGGACATGCCTCGCTCATACCGCCCAAGGGCTACTACTGCAGTGGATGACCACTACCTACGAATTATGGCTTGGAGGAACCCTGACGGCAATGCCACCATGTTGAATAATGCTTTTTGTGCAGCCACAGAACAACGTGTTATGACTCAAACTGTGCGCAACTTCACTCTCGACATCCATGGTGAAGTCCATCTTTGCAATCACGACACCATGCAGCACAGTACAGATGGGCCCAACAACATGCTGAATGGACCACTCAGGATTGGCATCAAATGGACCACTCAGGATTGGCATCATGTTATCTGCACCAATGAGTGTTGCATATGCCTTCAACCAGACAATCATCAGAGAAGTGTTTGGAGGCAACCCGGTCAGGCTGAATGCTTCAGACACACTGTCCAGCAAATGCAGCAAGATGGAGGTTCCCTGTTGTTTTGGGGTGACATTATGTGAGGCCGACGTATGCCGCTGGTGGTCATAGAAGGCGCCGTAACAGCTGTATGACACATGAATGCCATCCTCTGATCAACTGTGCTACCATATCAGCAGCATATTGGCGAGGAACTCGTCTTCATGGATGACGATTCATGTCCTCATCATGCACATCTTTTGAATGACTTCCTTCAGGATAACGACATTGCTCGACTAGAGTGGCCAGCATGTTCTCCAGACATGGACCCTATCGAACATGCCTGGGATAAATTGAAAAGGGCTGTTTATGGACGACATGACACACCCACTCTAAGGGATCTACGTCAAGTTGCTATTGAGGAATGGGACAATCTGCACCAACAGTGCCTTGATGAACTTGTGGATAGTATGCCACGACAAATACAGGTATGCATCAGTGCAAAATGTGGTCTAATGCATTTGTGACTAGTGATGGTTTAATGGACATGTGCACTTACAGATTATGTTGTTTTACAATGTCTGAATACATGTGCTCGCACTGTGTAACAACGTCATGAGCGTATTTACCAGTATTGACAACAACATACAAATGTGTCAGCTTACATTATGTTGACATGGCTTAAAGCCATAATAGCAGCACTTGATAACGGCCTAAGGCCTAAATTGCAACAGTGTACTAAAAACTTACAGCAGTCACTGGCAGAAAGATGATGTCCTTCAAGAAATGTGGGAGGGGGGGGGGGAGCTGAAGAGGAAAAAAGGGGAAGGGGGAAAACAGGAGAGAAAGACGAAGATGAAAAGAGAGACATGAAGGGAGGAGAGAAGGGACAGAGGTTGATAAGCGTGGAGAGGGGAGAGAGAAAGAGAGAGGGGAAGAGGAAAATGCCTGCATAAGGGGGAGGGGTGGGGGGGGAGAGAGAGAAAGAGTGGTGGGAGAAGGCAGTGCATGATCTGGACAGAGAAGGAGTGTTGTGGACAGAAGAGGGAACGGTGAAGCTGAGGCAGTGGCAACAGGTTAGTGGAGGTTTAGGCTAGGGGGATCACAAGAGTGACTTGGAGAGAGACATCCCATCTGTGTAGTTCAAAGAAAAGAGCTGGAAGGGAGTATCCAAATGACACACATCAGGCAGCAGCTTTTGAAGTTATCTGTGTTGTGGTTGCAGAATTTTCAGCAACTGGATAAGTCTGTGATTTGCCACAGTTTGGCAATGGTTGTTCATGCAAGTAGACAGTTGGTTACTTGTCATGCCCACGTAAAATATTGCACAGTAACTGCAGCATACATGATATATAATAGGGCTCCTTTCAAATGCTGCCCTGCCTTTTTTGGATAGGAAATGCTTATGACTAGACTGTGGTAGGAGGTGGTGGGTGGACGTATGGACAGGTCTTGCACCTGGGCTGACCACAAAGGAACGACCAGTGTGGTGCAGTATTGGGAATAAGATTGGAGTAGGGAGGGCAAAGATATTCTGTATGTTGAGTGGGTAGTGGAACACTACTTTGGGGGGGGGGGGGGGGAAGATGTGAGTAGGATTTCTGACAGGATATCCCTCATGTCAAGGCACAACGAGCGGTAGTCAAAGCCCTGGTGGAGGCTGTGGTTGAGCTTTTTAAGGTCAGGATGATACTGGGTGATGAGGAGTGCTGGGCAGGTGCCTGGTGAACCAATTTACTGGTGTCAGTGGAGCAGATGGTGTGTATTTTGACAACTCCTGCTTTCCACTGTAGATGTGGCCTCCACCGGTCGTTAGGCTGCAAGGAAGAGACTTTTTGACTTGCATTAAATGACAGCTGTTAAAGTGGGGGTATTGTTGATGGTTGGTGAGCTTCATATGGACGGATGTATTTAAGGGGCATCTGAGAGGTGCAAATTGATATCTAGGAAGGCGGATCGATGAGTTGAGAAGGACCAGGTGAAGCAGATAAGGAAATAAATGCTGAGGTTATATAGGAAAGAGCAAAGGTTGTCCTTGCCATCAGTCCAGATCATGGAAATGTCATCAATGAATCTGAATCAGACAAGGAGCTTTAGGTGTTGACTGGATACGAAGGATTCCTTCAGATTACCCTTAAATAAGTTGAGTACCCATGGAAGTACCACGGATTTGTTTCTAGATTTGTCCCTCGAAAGTGAAATAATTATGGGCCAGGATGTTACGTTGCCTAGGAGCATTAGGAAATAAGTGGTTGATTTGGTATCAGGATGATGTTGGGAAAGGGCATGGGCATGCGGGATGTTGGTATACAAAGATGTCACATCCACAGTGACCAACAAGGTAACAGGACAGGAACTGTGGAGAGGCACAAAGGAAGAGAGCAGTGTCTTAAATGTAGGATGAGAGGTTACGGGCAATAGTTTTGAGGTCTGAAAGCAGGCATATAATATATCAGCTATGCTGCAATTACTGTGCAGCATTCTATGTGGGTATGACAAGTAACCAATTATGTACTCACATGAATGGCCACTGTCAAACTGTGACAAACCACAAACTTGACAATCCAGTGCTCAACATGCTGCCCACCACAATATATATGACTTCAGCACCTGCTTCACTACAATACTTCTACTTGCACGAATGGCCACCACCAAACAGTGATTCTCTCCTTTTCTTCCCATCCTCTTTTTTCCTCTTCAGTTACTCTCCCCTCTCCTGACATCTATTTTCGTTGTAATATCTGTACTCTTTTCAACTTATTGTGTGGCTGCAGAATCATCTGTCCAAAGACTTGCCTCTTTCCTACCCCCCTTCTTGTGGCATTCCCTACTCTCTTACCACCTACATCAGCTCAGGCAACTGCTTTCAGTAATCGAGTATCAATAATTAGTCTTGCTGAGGCACGAGACTTTGTGTTTGGGTCTCCCCCCCCCCCCCTGTCTCTGTCTCTCTCTTTCTCTCCCCCCCCCCCCCCCCCTGTGTGTGTGTGTGTGTGTGTGTGTGTGTGTGTGTGTGTGTGTGTGTGAGAGAGAGAGAGAGAGAGAGAGAGAGAGAGAGAGAGAGAGAGAGCTAGTGCTCAAAAGCAAGTGTGAATGTGCTGTTTCTCGTTGTGTGTATCTATGCTCCAAGCATTTATCAACTATTGGTGAGTGGTTACCTTTCCTTTATTTTACGAAGAAGTTGATATTTTAACTGAAGATTTATTGACAATTAATGCTGTTGTCATTAGCAGTGAAGTTAACAGAAGAACATTATGACAAAATAAATAAGCTGTTACATGTAAGGAGATAATGTGGTTTGAGAAAAAATAATTCATCAATGAATGATAACTAAATTAATTGACAACAATTATATTACAGAAGAATTAACATCTATGACTTGGAAGATTGGTGGCCAAGACTACAAGGGACTACAAATGTTTCATCAATTTCAAAATTGCCACAGCATCATGAAGTGGCATTGTCAGCTGTGCACATATGAACAGTAGCATCATCGTTGCGATGCTGTGATCCATGCCAGCAACTCTGGTGACCTGTGTTGAAGCCAAATGAAATGTAGTTTATTTTTTGTGTGGCGTTTGTTTTGGGGTGGTAAAGCTGTATTTGCATGTAGAAGATTATTTTTTACAAGAGTTACCTTCCTCACAGTAACAGTCATTGGTAAGAAAAGGTTAGTGTTAAACTCAATATCATTTAACTGCATGCCTGCAATGCTCTGAAAACTGGAGGAAATGGTGAAAACTATAACTGAGCTAAATGCTAAAACAGGATAATTAAATACTGATTTGAGAGCACAAACAGAGGCTCAAGGTGTTAAGATTTGAAAAGGCTCTTGTGGAGATAGAGGAACAGACAATCATTGAACTTAAAAAGAAACTAGATATCACTACTGCTGATTTAAGTGAGAATAGATCCAAATAATAGGTTAGATGAGTATGTGGAGGAATCCCATCAGGGAGACAAAGAAACAAGCAGAATTTTTTCAGAATTAGAATCTAAAATCTTAAATGTAAAAGGTGAGTTATATTTTTGCTTATCTGTATAGTTTGGGTTAGTCGTAAACACATTACGTACATGTTTTGGCAAACTGAATACTGAATCTAAATAAACTTCTATTTACAAAAAGAACAAGCTGAGGTTTAGCTGTACACTTAAACAGTATGCTTCATTAAATGATGACTTTAAATTTCTGTGGAAAATAAAAAAGAAATGGAAAGGTAGAGCTGAGGTGGAATGTCGATGGTTAAATATTAAACAAACTGAGGTACATGGGTGGCATAACAAGAAATGCATCTTGGGATGCACTTTTCAATGCCACTGGCATGAAGTGCTTGTAAGTTACGTGCTATGTCACCTCAGAGAAGTCACAATCTCGGTGAATTTTGTAGAGGGACTTCCACAAGGCCTGGGTTGATCATTATATTCCTTCATATTTTGGTTTCTGTACAAGATCCTTCATCTTTTGCAACCTATCTAGTTAAATTTATATTTATATATTTAAAAAAGATGCTGTGACTTACCAAACGGGAAAGCGCTGGTAGATAGACACAATAAAAAACACACAAACACATACACAAATATGAAGCTTTTGCAACCCACGGTTGCTTCATCAGGAAAGAGGGAAGGAGAGGGAAAGACAAAAGGATGTGGGTTTTAAGGGAGAGGGTAAGGAGTCATTCCAATCCCGGGAGCGGAAAGACTTACCTAAGGGGGAAAAAGGGACAGGTATACACTCGCGCGCACACACACACATCCATCCGCACATATACAGACACGAGCAGACATATGTAAAGGCAAAGAGTTTGGGCAGAGATGTCAGTCGAGGCGGAAGTACAGAGGCAAGCCTCTTTTTTAAATATATTTTTCCCATGTGGAATGTTTCTTTCTATTAAATTTATGTTTACTTTGACTATTCCTTTCTATTATGCTAAAGCAGTGAGACACTATGAGGCACTTCAGTTACAACGGAGAGACTGCTCTTCTCTCACAGGCCCTACGCACTATCATTCAATGCAAATAATAAAGTGAGTGCTGCCTTATTTTATATTTTTTGTAAGAAATTCTCACATCCTCACAATAATATTAGTTACATGCCAGTAGCACTTTGCACTAAGACATGATATAAACTTTTAGAAGATTGACGTGAATGTGACTAGCATACATTCTCCATGATCACCGTTATCAAGGCTAATTTACTTTAGAATAATACAAGAGGTGATGTTACTACAGATGCAAAGAAGTACTTTACCTATATACTGTATTCTATAATACATATCTACAGGGTGATCAGAAACAATCTGAAATGCTTGTAAGGGTGTTGCAGGGTAGATTGTGCTAAGAAATAACTGTTAAGAAAAAAGTTTGATATGTTGCATCGTTTCTGAGTTAATTAGCATTGAAGTTAGCCAATCAGGTCATTGTGCATGCAAATTTAAGTGGCCCACAAGAGATGTTTTGTCAAATGTGTTCTTCATTTGGTTTCCTAAAACCGAATAAGAGAGGGATACAAAAATTGGACTTGGAACAGTAATAAGGATTGAACCTGAGCAAAAGGCTGGGCAGTTTCATGCACATTGTGAACACCTGACACTAACTGTATCTGGCAGGCCGCTTAAATTCTCATGCAGAAGGGCCTGATCATCTAACTTCAATGCTTAGTAGCTCAGAAACGGCACAACTTATCAAATCTTTTTCTTAACAATTATTGCACAGCACAACCTACTCTGAAACATCTTTACAAGCTATTCAGACTGTTTCTGACCATCCTGTACAGTGTGTAAAAATACGTTAAAAGTATAGCTCAAAAATTTTGAACCACAAACCAGCATTGTGAGATGCGGAAGTTAGTGATGTCATTTTGTAGGTTGGTTGTATGTTTTTTTTTTTGAGTGGGAAAGGGGGGGGGGTGTAGAGGACCTAACAGCATGGTCATTGGTCCCATCAGATGAGGGAAGGATGGGGAAAGAAATTGACCATGCCCCTTCCAAAGGAACCATCCGGGCATTTGCCGGAAGTGGTTTAGGGAAATCATGGAAAACCTGAATGAGGATGCTGGATGCAGGTTTGAACTGCCGTCGTCCTGAATATGAGTCCAGTGTGCTAATCACTGTGCCACCTCACTCAGAGTGATGTTGAAGAAGTGGTGCATGGGAGGAAGAGACGGGGATGTACTAAGTTTAGATTAGGTTACACGACATGCTAACATCCAGCTTAGAAGCACAATCCACAGCACCAAAAATTGGTGTTCATTTCATAAATCAATATTAATTTCAAATAATTAATTCTGTAATAACATATATTATTAACAAGGAGATACACGTAAGTTTTGGTCACTGTCAGTAGAGTGTATATGATTACTTAAGAGACAGAAAAGAATGGCAAACAAATGTGATTTTTCAATGAGGTAGGAGTAAGTTTACTGGAAAATACATGAGTAGAGAGAAGTGAAGAGAGGTATATACTTATAAGCAGGATACCAAATCCTTAAATATGAAGGATACAATGAATAGAGTAGTCATACCAATGAAGGAGGACCTAACCTTTAGTGAGGAAAGGGGAAATATATAGGTACATCATTGCTGAGGGAAATGTTGTATGATGTGGGAGAAGTCTTTCTGAGGAAAGATGTGTTGTATAATTATAGTTTCTACATATGTAAAGACTAAAATTTTGAGATTTACTCCAAAGTTGCAAATTAGAGGAACTTACCTGAGTTTCAGTGGTCAAATAGATATACTGGATTAGGAGACAAGTGTCTGAGTTTTGTAGGCTGAACAAAATTAAACTTACAGACATTAAAGAAGTGTAGCATACAAAGCTAAAATGTTACTAGGTGTTCAAAATGTAACAACACTGTTTGACACCAGTGACCTAAAGAAATAAACCTATTACAAAATAGGATATGCTGTTATAAGGAGTGAAATGTCAATACCATGGATATGAATGTTATAAAGAGATATATGTAACATGATATAACAGTACAATTATGGTACCTTTCCAATCACTCATTATCAATAAATATTTTATGGAGTATAATGTATTGTATTTTGTAATGGATTTTGCATATTTAATTTATTTAATGAAACAATCTGGTAACTGGGTGGTAATAATAATTAGTATGGGGTTTGTAGAAAGGGATTTTATATTTTTTTAATTTATTGAACAATATTGTTGGGTTTATACACATTTTTATTTTAAGGGAGGTTAGCTTAAGTGTAAGTGATCAAGCCCATCTCTTACCTTTGCTCAATTAGAGACTTAAGATCAATCTTGAGGTTCAAGGTAAGTCCATGTGTATAGTTGCATTGAAGCAATTTACAAACAGTTTATGATAAAGATATTTTATGGTTTTGTCATAGCTAATGAATATGGGAAGAGATTATATGAGTGTTTGATACCAACATGGTTTATTATGGATTTATCTCATAAAATATTGTTTTTGTCAACATGTACTGCAATTAAATCTTGGTTAGATTTTTCATGAATTTACAGAAAATGGCTTAATCTTTGATCAAGAACTAATTTACACACACAATTTAGCTATTTGTGCAAGATATCACAGCTGAGGCTACAAGAAAAAGAAAATTACACATACATTTGTAACTAGTACATGTATCAAAAATATCAAAATAGGAGCCAAAGCCTACTCCTCCCAAAACCAATTTTATTAAGCTATTACTGCAACACATACATTTGAAAAACATCATACATAACTAAAAACTTAATGAGCTTCTAAGAAATACCTGAGCTGAAAGAGACTCAACAGTTATGTTGTTGTTGTTGTTCATTTTTGAGTGCTGTCTGGAGCATTCTGTTTCATTTTCTTCATCAAATGACACTCTCTCTCCTGAAATGGGAGGAAAATGCTGTACAGTGTAGAGAAAACTATTCAACAATTAACTAAAAAAGTCAAATAAAAATGAGGATAGCCAGTCACTCAACTGCAGAAGATTGCAGGATGTGACAGTTCAGAAAACTGCCAATGCTTTTTCTTTCTTTTTGGTGTACATCATCTCTCTCTCTCTCATTCACATACACACCCCAAAATGACGTGTGTGTGTGTGTGTGTGTGTAAGGGGGTGGAGGGGGAGGGGGAGGTGGGGGGGGGGGAGAGAGAGAGAGAGAGAGAGAGAGAGAGAGAGAGAGAGAGAGAGAGAGAGAGAGAGAATTATACAGACCAGAATGAGAGTGAAAGATAGAGAATTTCTGGGCTGTTATGAGTGTCTACCCATAACCCTGTGATCACCTGTAGATGAGTGGCTGTCTTTCAACATTTTCTATTTTTGCTGTAAAATGTAAAAATAAGACAGCGATGATCAGGAAATGGTTATAGATTCGGGCCTTGTGATGTGGATGGTTATCCTGTTGGATGATGACATAACTGTCGGGGAAGACATCAAGCATAAAGGGATGCAGATGCTCTGCAATAATGTTCATGCTTGGATGATTGTGTATTAGACACAGCCATTGACCTAGATCTTCATGATCCTGTGCCCACTGCTACTGAAATTGATGATGATGTTGAGCCAACACAGGAACACATAGTGGAGACCCATGTTCAAAAATACATGCAGAAGGATGTGCTTTGAAACACTTGTTCCTCCACTAGCATTGCACTCTCTCATCAGATCTGCCACAGAACACAATGCACACAGTGGGCAAGCCTCCGATCCCCACATTATGAGATGAGGTAAGGATGTTCAACATCTTGTTGCCTACTCGTAGTTTCACTGTCTTTCTAAAACTTTTCACAGAAGTTCACGGCAGTTGCAAGCAAACAGCTGAGCAGCTTTGCTGTTTTTGAGATGCTCGTTTCAAGGCATCAAACCATAATAATATGCCCTTTGTCAAAGTCGCTTATGTCAGTGGATTCATCCATTTGTCACTTGTATCATCAGTAGAATGTTTCTTATTTGTCTCTGCTCTAGCTACATATGTTCCTTGTGGCATTCTATGCCCACAACACCACGAGGGAGCATTTAATACCACAGTGGCAGTGGTCATAATGTTTGACTTATCAGTGTACTTCCTAAACAGCAATAATTTGGTTTAAATTTTCTAACACTAGTGATTACAAAAAACACTACTATAAATTTAATTTAACAGGCAATCCTTAAAACTGTGACATTCCTTCTCAACTACGTAGTCTTTGGGCTTCTTTGAAAAGATACTGTCACGTATATCCTCCCCAAAAATTTTGGGAAGGCTCGTTATTAACTTGATAACTGAGTACTGAGGCATTTTTCTAGGATTGTCAGTTGGTGAGGCATGTTTCATGTTAGATCCTTCCTTTGATTAGTTTGATTGTGGACAGTGGCATTTGTTATCCATTCTGAACTACATTTTGTGACACACTCATATAGTGTGTTTCAGCTAAGCTTTTTACCTCACTCTGGAATGAATTAAGATATAGTAGTTCTATTTTCACCCAGATGAACAGTTCTCACCAAATGACATGCAGACTCTTTTCATAGCTATATTAATTACAGAGATACCAGCATCAACTTTGCTTTTTCTAATGCAGCTATAGTATTGTAGTTCTAAGAGAGACAAATCTAGCAGCATTCACGCTTCAGTATCTAATTAGTAGTTTTGGAGCACTTACAACACTTTTGGAACTTACAATTCATCTGTTCTGCACATTTGTTGACACCATTGCTGCCTTATGCAGAAGTTGATGATTTCACATCCAAATAAGGAAATAAATTGTGTCAGATAAGGAGGAAACTGTGTTCTGTCAGTATGGTACCAATATAAAAGGGACAAAGAGGAAATTATAGCTCTCATTTTTTTCTTGCATTTCACACATGTTAAGTACCTCACAAGCCAGCATTTATGGTGACTGCAGAAGGAATGTGAAGAGGACAGTTGAGTTGTATGCATAAAGATATCCCAACAGTGTCCAAATAGAATAACAATTCAATGAATGAACAGGGTAAGGAGCAAGCTTACAATGAATGCAGCGAGTAAAACATACATTCTGGCTGCTGATGCTCATAACTCACATATTAACTGTTAATTAAGCACTTACCATATTCTCTGAAAACTTATTCCATTTGTATCATTTGACACTACAAAAGCAAATTAACCATCAGGACAGCAGAAATTGCACAGAATTCTATCATTTTGTTCTGGTGCAACATCAGGACAATAACTCTGTCCGTAGCTTACGGTCTAGGGGCTAGCTTTGCTGCCACTTGATCACAGGTTCGATTCCCAGCCAGGTTGGGAATTTTCTCTCCCTTGGGACTGGGTGTTTCTGTTGTCCTCATCATTTCATCATCATCATCATTCATGAGAGTGGCCAGATTAGTTTGTGTAAAAAACTGGACTGTGTAAAAATTGGGACTTTCTACGGGCCCTGAAGACCACACAGCTGAGTGCCCCACAAACCAAACATCATCTTCATCAGAAGAATAGGTTATCTCTTCAAAGAGAGCTCTTTTTCGATGAAGCTACATTTAAAAAGGTTGGAAAGCTGAATATAAGAAATATGCATTGTGAACATTTGCTGTCAGATTATTGTAGACTACATGACTGGCCCGTACTTAATTGAAGGAAGCTTAATTGGTAAAAGACAGACACAATTTCTAATTGCAGTTTACCAGCTCTTCTAGAGGAAGAACCAAGTGAAATATGTAGATGTATGTGCTAGCAGCACAACGGACACACAGCTCACTAATTGCTTGTGGTTTGGAAAGTGCTCAGCCAGATCTTTCCTGCTTGCTTTATAGGACATGAAGGTCCTGGCACTTGGCCTGCATGGTCACTTGATTTGATGCCACTGGACACTCTTCTAAGGCATAAGCTCAAAGATGAAAAATATACACAAGTTACAACAATCCAAGAAGATTTAAAACATTGCATTGCTGCAGAATGTGCAACGATTTTGAAGGAATCACTTCAGTCTTTCCAGAGATCTTTGCACCAGTAAATGCAAACATGATTGCAGCCAACAGTGGGAATTTCAAACACTTGGTGGTGTAAATATAATTTTAAGGAAGTGAGTATGACTACATTCTTTTGTGATTTCCTTTGTGTTGCTGACCTGAAGTAATTTTGCCATTTAATAGAATATCTTGACTTTAAACTCATGATGCGAAGTTATTATTTAACAGTATTGAAGTTTAAACCCTCTCTTTAAATTTCAATTCTCTAGTTTACAAATTCATTCAGTTTTTTACATCTACCTTCATTTCAAGGCACCAGCAGAAACAAGAGTAGAAGTGTTACCATTAGCTTTTGGAATGAACTTCATTTTTCAAGCTTGTACGAAAAACATGAAAACACACACACACACACACACACACACACACACACACACACACACACACACACACGCGACTCTCTCCCTACATTTTACTCAGCTGACTGTCAGCTCTTTTCTGGTCCACATTGAGTGTACTGGGGTGAGGTGGGGTTGTGGTATGGAGAGAGGCAGGAGGCAGGGAGAAGTTTATGGGGAAGAGTCTAGTGGCTTGCGAGATATTGGGGAGCCATCTGTGGGCTAGCTAGCGGTGCAGGTAGAGGGGGCAATTGGCAGATGGTTGGGCATTCGATTTCACAGACTAAGGCAGGAGATAGCAGCACACAACTACCTGACATGAAATGGGTGGGGGTACTGGGTCAGGGAATGGTGTACACACACACACACACACACACACACACACACACACACACACACAGTTTGGGAGGGGTGGGGAGGGCAGAGATGTAACTTAGGTTTAGGCCATTATGGGAGTGAAGGATGAGCTTTAAGGACACGGGACAGCTCCCATCTGCTTAGATCAGAAAAGTGGGCGGTGGTGGTGGGAAGGATCCAATTGACATGGGTTGTGAAACAGCCACTGAAATCTCACATGTTGTGTTGTGCTGAATGTTGTACCACTGGGTGGTCTACCTTGCTTTTGCCATCAGTTTGGCAGTGGTCATTCATTCTAGTTGACAGCTGATTGGTTGTGATACCAACATAAAACAATGTGCGGTGGTTGCAACAGAGTTGGTATATAACATGGTTGTTTTCACATGTGGCCTGCCCTCTGACGAGGTACAATAAGCCTGTGACAGAATTGGAGTAGGTGGTGCTGGATGGGTGGATTGGGCATGTCTTGCACCTGGGTCTTCCACAAGGATATTATCTGTGTGGCAGGGCATTGGGTGGTGGAGTGGCATAGGGCTGGACTAAGATGTTGTGGAGGTTGGGTAGGTGGTGGAACAGGGATGTCCCTCATTTCTAGGCATGATAAATGATAATCAAAGCCCTGATGACGCATGTGGTTCAGTCGTTCCAGTCAAAGGTGGTATTGGGCGAAAACGAGGGTGCTCCTTTGTGGTTGGTTCTTGGAATGGATGTGAGGATTAGATGTGTATGGGGATATGGCACAGGAGATGTGTTTCTTAATTAGGTTTGGAGGGTACTGCGGAGTTCTCATCCCTGCAGATGTGTCTACCATAGGTGGACATGACATATGGGAGGGATTTTTTGGTGTGGAAGGGGTGGCAGCTTTCAAAGTGCAGTTACTGTTGCTGATTGGTGGGTTTGATGTGGACTGAGATGTGGATAGAGCCATCTGAGAGGAGATCGACATCTAGGAAGGTGGCATGATGGGCAGTGGAGGACCAGTTGAAGTGGATGTGAGGGAAGTTGTTGAGGTTGTGGAGGAATGAGGACAAGGTGTCCTGGTCCTAGGGTTCATATTTTAAAGATGTCATCAATAAACCCAACACAGACCAGGGGTTTCAGGTTTTGGGAAGCTACGAATGTTTTCTCTAGGTGGCACATGAAGTTGCTGGCAAAGGAGGGTTTGATGTGAGTGCCCATGGCTGTGCCAAGAATAGCTTTATGTACCTTCCCTTCAAAGGTGAGGTAGTTATGGATTAGGATGTAATTGCTTATGTGTACGAGGAACAAAATGGTGGGTTTGGAATCTGCAGGATGTTGAGAGATATAGTGTTCAATTGTGGCAAGGCCATGGACATAAGGGATGTAGGTGTTTAAGGAGGTTGCATCAATAGTGATGAGTAGAGACCAATGAGGTAAGGGTGTGGGGATGGTGGAGAGCCAGTGTAGGAATTGGTTGGTATCTTTAATAAGGGAGGCTACATTTTGGACAGTTGGTTGCAGACATTGGTCAACAAGGCCTGAGATTTTTTTTTCTGGGAAGGGGCTTAGATTTTAGCAGGGATTGGAGGTTACGTTGGACTTCTGGTATGGAGTCATTGTGGCAGTGCTTGTAGGTGAAGGTGTTGGACAACTGGCGGAAGCCCTCTGCCAGGTAGTCACTCCGTTTCATCACAGCAAATGTGGAACCTTTGTCTGCCTGGAGGATGATCAGGTCAGGATCTGTTTTTATTTTGTGTCAGGCAGTCCTTTCTTCTGCTGAAAGGCTGTTGTTCTAAGGGACGGACGTGGGGAAGGATGGTGAGGTCAGGTTGGAAGTTAGGAATTCCTGGAAGGTGACCAGGAGTGTTTGGGGAGGAGTGTGGAAGGGTCACAGTTGGATGGACGTAAGGACTGGGACAGGCAGGGATTGATTTTGGTTGGGGGGGGGGGGCAGGGGGTGGCAGGGGGGGGGTGGCAAAGAAGTGTTTCCACTGAAGGGAGTGGGAGAAGGAGAGTAGGTCTTTCCCAAGTCCAACATGTTTAAATCTGAGGGTGGGGCTGAATTTGAAGCCTTTGGATTGGACTGAACCTTCTGTGGTGCTGAGGATTTTGATGGACAGTAGGGATTGTTTTGGCTCTAGATATTTGGGGAGTGTTAGCACGGGGTTTTGGAGGATGTGGTACACTGAACAGATCAAGCTAGGCAAGATCTGGGTGCTATGAGAGGTTGATGAAGAGGACACTGTGGGTGGATAGTGGTGCTCCAAGGCAGGAGTATTGCTTCAGCAGGTTGGATAATTTGTGGAGGTGGTGTTTGGAATGTTGTAGGCGTTGGAGCGTCAAGATTCAATTTGGCTGATGAGGTGTAGCTAGTGGGGATTGCATAGTGTAACAGTATTTTTTGGAGGGAGTGGAGGTGGTTTGGGGATGGCTGTGCCATGGAGACATACACTCCTGGAAATTGAAATAAGAACACCGTGAATTCATTGTCCCAGGAAGGGGAAACTTTATTGACACATTCCTGGGGTCAGATACATCACATGATCACACTGACAGAACCACAGGCACATAGACACAGGCAACAGAGCATGCACAATGTCGGCACTAGTACAGTGTATATCCACCTTTCGCAGCAATGCAGGCTGCTATTCTCCCATGGAGACGATCGTAGAGATGCTGGATGTAGTCCTGTGGAACGGCTTGCCATGCCATTTCCACCTGGCGCCTCAGTTGGACCAGCGTTCGTGCTGGACGTGCAGACCGCGTGAGACGACG
This sequence comes from Schistocerca nitens, assembly GCF_023898315.1. Taxonomy (NCBI): domain Eukaryota; kingdom Metazoa; phylum Arthropoda; class Insecta; order Orthoptera; family Acrididae; genus Schistocerca; species Schistocerca nitens. Next base: position 873,919,974 of record NC_064615.1, read on the forward strand.
CTTCATCCAGTCCCAAACATGCTCAATGGGGGACAGATCCGGAGATCTTGCAGGCCAGGGTAGTTGACTTACACCTTCTAGAGCATGTTGGGTGGCACGGGATACATGTGGACGTGCATTGTCCTGTTGGAACAGCAAGTTCTCTTACCGGTCTAGGAATGGTAGAACGATGGGTTCGATGACGGTTTGGATGTACCGTGAACTATTCAGTGTCCCCTCGACGATCACCAGTGGTGTACGGCCAGTGTAGGAGATCGCTCCCCACACCATGATGCCGGGTGTTGGCCCTGTGTGCCTCAGTCGTATGCAGTCCTGATTGTGGCGCTCACCTGCATGGCGCCAAACACGCATATGACCATCATTGGCACCAAGGCAGAAGCGACTCCCATCGCTGAAGACGACACGTCTCCATTCGTCCCTCCATTCACGCCTGTCGCGACACCACTGGAGGCGGGCTGCACGATGTTGGGGCGTGAGCGGAAGACGGCCTAACAGTGTGCGGGACCGTAGCCCAGCTTCATGGAGACGGTTGCGAATGGTCCTCGCCGATACCCCAGGAGCAACAGTGTCCCTAATTTGCTGGGAAGTGGCGGTGCGGTCCCCTACGGCACTGCGTAGGATCCTACGGTCTTGGCGTGCATCCGTGCGTCACTGCGGTCCGGTCCCAGGTCGACGGGCACGTGCACCTTCCGCCGACCACTGGCGACAACATCGATGTACTGTGGAGACCTCACGCCCCACGTGTTGAGCAATTCGACGGTACGTCCACCTGGCCTCCCGCATGCCCACTATATGCCCTCGCTCAAAGTCCGTCAACTGCACATACGGTTCACGTCCACGCTGTCGCGGCATGCTACCAGTGTTAAAGACTGCGATGGAGCTCCGTATGCCACGGCAAACTGGCTGACACTGACGGCGGCGGTGCACAAATGCTGCGCAGCTAGCGCCATTCGACGGCCAACACCGCGGTTACTGGTGTGTCCGCTGTGCCGTGCGTGTGATCATTGCTTGTACAGCCCTCTCGCAGTGTCCGGAGCAAGTATGGTGGGTCTGACACACCGGTGTCAATGTGTTCTTTTTTCCATTTCCAGGAGTGTAGTTTTGTAGGAAATGGTTTGTGAGGGAAAGGAAATGGCTGAATATGAAAAGATGGAGGGCATTGTGGAAGGAGGGGTTATATTAATGAAAAGGGATTCTTATGATTAGACCATTTTTTTTTGGGGGGGGGGGGGATTCCATGGCTTAAACAGTATTTAAGGAGCAGAGTATGGGTAAGGGTTTTGGCCCTGGATAGGTATACTTTTCTGAACTGACAGAGGAGGTTTCTTTTGCAGAGGGGCAGAAGGAAAAAAGGGGGGCGGGAGAGGGTACTAGGGAAAGAAGCTGGCATTAGATGTGATGAGCAAAGGTGTCAGGTGGTTGCAGGCAGTACTGAATAACACTGACAGGTGTAAGGAATGAGAGGAATTGTGGTGGGGGCAAAGGGTAGTATTGTGACTGGTATGTCTGATCGTGCGTGATATATCGTCACATTTGTTTTATTGTCACACGTAAGAGATAAGAAAAGAAGGACAAGCAGATTGGGAGCAATATGTGAGGAAGTGAAGGATTTTGTGTTGCTAGAACTCTATTATGGTGTTATCAAGAATTGCATCAGCTGTAGTTACAGCCGTGTCCATTATGACAGCCATGTATGCAGCTCCACGTCGCATGTGACTCCCGATAACAGTATAACACACTTCTAGCAATGCAAAATACTTCCCACCCTCACATAACACTCCTGATCTGCCTATCCTTGTTTTCATTTTATGTCTTACGTGTGACAATAAAGGCCAACTCCTTCTGTTCCATCCATGAATTTCTCAACAATTGTAGTAGACAATTTTTATGAAAATTTATTGTACTTTAATTTTTGACAATACTTCGTTGTAACAGCCAAGTAACTGCCTACTGTGTGAATGATGGATGTAAGTCTTAAGTCTGTAAATAGTGGAAGCTTAATTTTAAATCTTTTAATTTGACTGTTCTTAACGGAGGATCATTGAAATGAATAATTTACTTTAATTTTTGACAATACTTGGTTGTAATCGCCAAGTAACTAGCTACTGTATGAATGAAGGGTTTAATGAAAGCAGATGTAAGTATTAAACCTGTTAATATTAGAAGTTTAATTTTAATTCATGTACATAATTCTACTGTTTATTGACTGAGGATCATTAAAATTAATGAAACTCAAGTTTTTCTAATTACATTTTTGTAATGTGTTTATCTGGCATTTCCACACCCAGGAGGGTCCCCTCTTTTGTGGGTCTATGGAATGAATAATTAATCTAATCTAGAATTTATTTAACATGCATGACACTATATCACAATTCTTTTCACTCCTTACACATCAACGTTATTCAACTCACCTTGCAACCACCAATACTTGCCACTTCAAATGCCAAATTCTTTTCCCAGCATTACTCCCACCCGCCATTCACAATGGACACGTGCTCTATTTACCTGCATCAATTCAGAAAAGTATCTCTACCCCTAGCCAAGACCCTGTCCCATATCCTGTTACTTAAATGCTGCCTAAGCATTGGATTACATCCCCCCCCCCTTCCCCAATGGTCTAATCATAAAAATTCCTATTTCTGGATCCCACCCTTCCTTCCCCAATGCCCTCCACCTTTTTAGATTCAGCCATTTCCTTTCCCTAACAAACCTGTTTTTATAAAAACATGTGTCCATGGCACAGCCATCCCCGAAGCACCTAGACTACCCCTGAAAAATATTGTTATACTATGCAATCCCCTCTAGTTACACCTCATCTCCAAATTGAAATCCTGACACTCCAACACCTACAATAACATTCCAAATACCACATCCATAAGTTATTTAGCCTGCTGAAATTATACTCCTGCCTTGGGGCACCACTATCCAACCTGCATCCCACACACAGTGTTCCTCCTCATCAGCCCCTCATAGCATCCAGATCCTGCCTAACAGATTTGTTCAATGTACCACATCCTCCAAAACCCCCTGCCAATATTCCACAAAAACCAGAGCTAAAAAAATCCCACATTTCCATCAAAATCCTCAGCACCACTTAAGTTTCAGTGTTATCCAAAGGCTTCCATTCAGCCTCACCCCCGGATTTAACCATGTTGGACTTGGGAAAGACCTACTCTCCTTCTCCCACTTCCTACATTGAAAACACTTCTTTGTCACCAACCCCCCCCCCCCCCCCCCCCCCACACACACAAAGCCAATCCCTGCCTGTCCCAGTCCGTATCACCATCCAATCATGACCCTCCTACACTCCTGCCCAAACACCTGTGGTCACCTTCCAGGAATTCCTAACTTCCAACCTGGCCTCACCATCCTTCCCCAGGCCTATCCCTAAGAACAACAGCCTATCAGCAGAAGAAAGGACTGCCTAACACAAACTAAAAACTGATCCTGATCTGATCTGTGATGAACCAGAGTGACTACCTGGTAGAGGGTCTCCACCAGTTATCCAAACCTCCCCCTACAAGCTCTGCCACAGTGACTCCATCCCAGAAGCCCAACATAACCTCCAATCACTGCTAAAATCCTAAACTCCTTCCCAGAAAAAAACTATCAGACCTTGTTGGCCTACAACTGCAAACAAATGTCCAAAATGTAGCCTCCCACAACATAGATATCAACAATTTCCTGCACCGGCTCTCCACCGTCCCCACACCCTTACCTCGTGGGTCTCTACTCGCCACTGTTGATGCAACCTCCTTATACACCAACATCCCTCCTGTCCATGTCCTTGCCATGATTTAACACTACATCTCTCAACATCCTGCAGAAGAACTAAAAATAATACCAAAACTGCACATATTTAAAAGAGAATTAAAAAACATGTTATTGAGCAATAGTTTTTACAGTACTGAAGAGTTTATGAATCATTAACAATAAAAGCGCAGTTAATACTTTACTGACATAATAAATATGTGTAATTGCTCACATTTAAATACTTGCTGTTTCTATGAAAGTGTGAAACAGTGTTAACGCAAGAATGAAAATAATCTTTGTTGTGAGAATCACTAGCTTTTTTTTTTGTACGTTGTTATCCTAATTGTATATTTTTATGTTAATGTTCTTATAGTTCTATTAAAATTGTAATGTCTAAGTGACAAGTAAATTCAATTATAAATTTTCATGTACATGTATTTTAAATTGTAATGTTTATTGACAAGTCCTATGTCATTTTGATGATGTACCACAAGGACGCTAATAAATTGAATTGAATTGAATCCCAAACCCACCATTTTCTGCCTTGTACGGCTAACCAATTACATCCTAAGCCATGATTACCTGAACTTTGAAGGGAAGGTATACAAAGAAATTCTTGGCATAGTCATGGGCAGCCACATTAAACCCTCCTTTGCCACCCACATTAAACCCTCCTTTGCCAACCTCTTCATGGGCCACCTAGAGGAGAAATTCCTGGCTTCCCAAAACCCCAAACCTCTGGTCTGGTTCTGTTTTTTGATGACATCTTTATAATATTGACCCCGGTCAGGACACCTTATCCTCATGCCTCCACAACCTCAACACCTTCTCTCACATCCACTTCACCTTGTCTTCCTCCCCCCTTCGTGCCACCTTCCTAGATGTTGATCTCTTCCTCTCAGATAACTCCACCCACATCTCAGTCCACATGGAATCCACCAATTACCAACAGTACCTGCATATTGACAGCTGCCACCCATTCCATACCAAAAAGTCCCTCCCATATGTCCTGGTCATCCATGGTAGATGTATCTACAGTGATGAGAACTCCTTCGCAAAGGCTTTTGCAGACAAGCAATACCCCCCAGACCTAATTCAGAAACACATCTCCCATGCCATATCCCCACACACATCTGATCTTCACATTCATCCCAGGAACCAACCACAAAGAAGCACTCTCTTTGTTACACAATGCCACCCGGGGCTGCATCGACCGAACCATATCCTAACATCCTACATCAGAGCTTTGACTGTCATCATCACGCACTGAAATGAGGGACATTCTACCGACATACTTCCATCCCCTCCCAAAGTGGTGTTCTGCTGCCCACCCAACCTCCACAACATCCTAGTCCACCCCTATGCCACTCTGCCCTGCAATCTTCTGCCAGACAGATAATACCCTTGTGGAAGACCCAGATGCAAGACCTGGCCAATCCACCCACTCAGCACCACCTACTCCAATACCGTCACAGGCTTATCGTATCCCATCAGAGGCTGGGCCACCTGTGAAAACAGCCATTATATACCAGCTCTGCTTCAACCACGGTATAGTGTTTTACGTTTGTATGACAACCAACCATGTGTCAACTATAATGAATGGCCACCACCAAACTGTTTCCAAAAACATGGGAGACCACCCAGTGGCACAATATGCAGCAGAGAACAACATCCGAGATTTCAATGGCTGCTTCACAACCTGTGTGATCTGGGTCCTCCCCACCGCCATCTGCTCTTCTGAACTATGCAGATGGGAGCTGTCCCCTGTCCTTAAAGCACATCCTTTGCTCCCGCAACCTCCAAGGCCTAAACCTAAGTTAACTCTCTGCCCCCCCCCCCCCCACAACAATAGCATGGGGGTGCCTCAGTTCCCCCACCCAATTCATGTCAGATACTTGTGTGATGCTATCTCACACCCTAGCCTGTGAAATCACATGCCCAACAGTTTGCCAACTGCCCCCTCTATCTGCACCCCTAGCTAGCCCACAGATGGCTCTCCAAACTTCCTCAAGCCAATAGAAACTTCCCCACAACCCTCTCCCTGCCTCCTGTCTCTCTCCATCCCTCACTCCAACCTGCACCCCCACCTCACCCCAGTACACTCGACATGGGCCAGGAAAGAGCTGACAGTCGACTTAGTACAATGTAGGGGGACAGGCGCGCGTGTGTGTGTGTGTGTGTGTGTGTGTGTGTGTGTGTGTGTGTGTGTGTGTGTGTGTACATCATTCCCTGCCCCAGCTCCTCCTCCTGATTTGTGTCAACTAAATTGTGTGTGTTTGCTGCTATCTCATGTCATATTCGTGAAATTGCGTGCCCATCCACGTGCCAGCTGCCTGCTCTACCTGCACCCCTAGCTAGTCCACAGATGGCTTCCAACTCTCCCATGAACTGCTTGACACCTTTCCCCAACTTCATCTCTGCCTTCCACCTCACCCCAGTACACTCAATGTGGGCCAGGAAAGAGCTGGTAGTCAACTGAGCAAAATGTAGGGAGACAAGAGTGGGCACGTGAGTGAGCGAGTGTAAGTGTGCGAGTGTGTGTGTGTGTGTGTGTGTTTTCATGTTTCTCCTATAAGTCTGAAAAAGGATGTTCATTCAGAAAGCTAGCAAAGCTCTGTACATTTCGTTTGTGACTCTATCATCGACGAAGCATTTCTGCCTTCCAATGAGTCATCTTCTATATTTCTAAATAATTCATAATTCTCAATCACAACTGTCCATACATTATCATCCTGCATATTATTGTGTTATATATGTACAAAGATGTAAAAGAAAGAAGCATGGACTTCTGAAGCAGTTTCTGTAAGTTTCAGAGAGTTTTTTCTTATAAAGTTCATAACTGGTTTATTTATATCAATGTGAATACTGCTCTTGTTTCCTATATATATATCAGCTCCCCCTACTGCCATTATAAACCTCAAAAAAACATTATACACCCCTACATGGTTTACACCCACTCTGCCAAGGCTTAGAACATTAGTTATGATTTACTATGGTAAATATTAAAATTATAATGCAGACAAAGATAGTTATATCAAGCTAAAGAGTAAATACAGACCAGAAATAAGGTTAGAAAGTGTAAGGCAAATGACAATTACATTGATAAGCTCCACAATTGTTAAGTTGCTTGGAATGTTGTAAACACTGAACTGGGGAGAAACAAGGATTAAAAAAATTGTGATTGTAATGTTAGTATCACACCAGATGAATTCAGTGCCTATTTTGTTAATGTCTCTGGCATAAGTTTCTGTATAGCAACTGAGTCAAATTATTAATATGAACAGGGTACAAAGAATGCTGTCTTTTTCCTACAACATTTTGAATACATTTTTTCTACATGATAATGGAAAGATGTCTAGTTAAGTGACATCATGAAACCAACTGCAAAATTAAGCAGTTCAAAGGCAGAAAACATTTATGGTTTGTCTAATTTTGTAATAAAGAAGAGATACAATAGCATACCCACTCCATTTACTTGTAAACTGAACAGTTACAGGTTGGGTTGTTTTTTGGGAGGAGACCAAAAAGCGAGGTCATCGGCCTCATCGAATTAGGGAAGGAGTCCCGTGTGCTAAACACTGCGCTACCTCACAACTGAAAAGTTACTAATATTTGTTTCCCACTGTGTTTAAAAATGACAGTGGTCACACCACTACACAAAAAAGGTGATAAGTCATGCCTAAGTAACTATTGACCAATTTCTTTAGTACCTGTTCCATCAGAAGTAGTAGAGTACTGCATGCAACTCCAAATCGATAAGCATCTATCTACTAACAACATTCTTAGTGATTCTCAGTATGGATTCGGACATGGATTATCAGCTATAGAAGCAGTGGAAAATATAATTTCATTCACATTTGTCAGCATGTGAACATAAACTTTCTGTAAATGCCACACCTGTAGACTTCAGTAAAGCTTTTGATTCTGTAAGCTACAGAATTCTTCCAAAAAAAAACTTTATTCTTATGGCTTTAAAGGCAAAGTACTATTTCTGATTACATCTTATCTGAGTGAGAGAAAACAACTTGTACATTTTAACGAAAAGAAATCAGACCCTCTGGGTATCATTACGGTATATTGATAATTTTTACTTATGGACCGTCTGACAACAACTGAATAAAACACAATTTTAGTGCCACACGCGTTTCGCCTTTATTTTCTGCAAGGCATCATCAGTGGCAGGTTATGTGGACAATTTCTTACATATTACGCTCCTGTTGCATTTTTGGTGTTGTATCACGTGAGGTGTCGCACGAAGTGTCCAACATCCTGTGCAGGGAACCTTGCTTTTCATAATTTATGCAAATTCCCACTACACTAAGCAGAAAACTGCAGAACAACTCAAAACATCCAGTATATAGGTCAGTATATCACTCATTCTAAAACTATACGTATTCTTTCTAGCCTACATAGCAATGGCAACTTCCATGCTTCAGTTCAGCTTCTTGGCATTCATCTTGATCCAAAACTAACTTGGGAAGCTCACACTAACTATGTATGCACAAAGTCAGCATGAGTTGCCTACCTGCTAAGTCAACTTAGAACTTGTGTGATTGACAAGCTACTGCTGAACTTTTTTTTTTAACAACCAACTATTGTATGCAGTGCTGCTATGGGGTAATTCCACTGAAGCAAATATAATTTTTATCTGACAGAAAAAGGCCATTAGAGGCATTGCTGGTGTAAGAAACCATATATCATGTGGGGAATACTTAAAATAGTTACAGATATACAGGGATACAATTATTTAATAAGTTACCAGATATGGCAAGTAGTGTACTACTGAATGTCTTTAAAAACATTTACAAAAGGTGCGTTGAACAAAAACCCTTTTACACAATAGAAGAATTTAAAATATGCAAAAGAATGATCTAACCTACTAAAATTGCTATATGACAATATTATGAAAAGGACAGTTGTTACTCACCAATAGAGGAGATGCCGAGTTGCAAATAAGCACAACAAAATGACTGTCAGAAAGATTTCTTCCACTGACTCTCCACAGTTCCCGTTCCTTTACCACATGGTGTCCTGCTCGTCACTGCTGATGCCATCTCCCTTTACACTGACATCCCTAATGGGTTAACATTATTCTACACTACTGTTCCCAATGTCTGTCAGATGCCAAACCTACAACCTCCTTCCTATTTGCCATGACTGACCTCATCCACAATCACTTCTTCTTTGAAAGCATCAGCTACAAATAAATCTGGAGTATGGCTATGGCCACCTGCATGGCACTATTCTATGCTGATCTAGTCATGGGTCATCTAGAGGAATCCTTAAACACCCAAATTCCAAAATCCTCACCTGGTTCAGATTCACTGATGAAATATTCATGATCTGGAGTGAGGGTGGGGACTCACTACCCGCATTCCTCCAGAACCTCAACACCTTCTGCCCCATATGCTTACCTGGTCTTACTCAACACAACAAGCCACTTTCCTTGACATTGACCTGCATCTCAAAGAGGGATACATCATTATCTCTGTCCATATCAAATCTACCAACCACCAGCAGTAGCTCCACTTCCACCAGTTGCTGCTCATTTTCTATGAAGAAGTCCCTTCCATACAGCCAAGCCACCCATGGCTGTCACATCTGTAGTGATAAGTGGTCCCTCTTGAAATACGCCAACTGTTTCACTGAGGCCTTTGCAGACTGTAATTATCCTCCCAACCTGGTGCAAAAACAGATCTCCTGTGCCTTATCTCTCCAGTCACCCACCACCTCCGAAATTCCCACAGTCCGGCAACAGAGGAGCATACCCCTCATGACTCAGTAGCACCCAGGAATGGAGCAACTCAATCACAGTCTACATTAGGGTTTTTACTACCTCTTGTCATGCCCTGAAATGAGGAATGTCCTAAACATTATCCTTCCCACCCACCCCACAATGATATTCCACCACCCACTGAACCTACACAATATCCTCGTCCATTCCTACACAACCACTGCTCTGAACGCCTTGCCTCATGACTCATATCTCTGCAATAGACCTAGATGCAAGACCTGTCCAATACATCCTTCCAACACCGCCTACTTCAGTCCAGTCACAGGCATCACCTGTTCCATCAAAGGCAGGGCTACCTGTGAAACCAGTCATGTGATCTTCAAGCTAAGCTACAATCACTGTGTTACATTTTATGTGGGCATGACAACCAACAAACTATCTGTCCACATGGAAGGCCACCGACAAACTGTAGCCAAGAAACAGTTGGACTGCAGAGTTATTGAGCATGCTGTCTAATGTGGCGTTCTTCATTTCAATGACTGCTTCACAGCCTGTGCCATCTGAATCCTTCCCACCAACACCAGCTTTTCTGTATATGCAGGTTGGGAACTGTCCCTTCAATATATCCTATGTTCCCATAGCCCTCCTGGCTTTTGGTTATTGTCCTTATCCATCCAGCCCCTTCCCTGTTCCCATTTCAACACTACAGAGCCCTCTATTCCACCAATGCACCAACAGTCTTTTTATTTCTCTCCTTTTCTCCTCCTCCCCTCTACCCCCCACCACTCTGTCCTCAACCTGCTCTCTACCTAACCTCCCAACTGCACATAGCTGCTCTATCCTCTATTCACCTTGTCCCTGGATGTTCCTACAAGCAGCATTGTTATGTACCCCACCCACACCTTCTCCTTACCCCTAACACCGGTTGCTTCTACCATCATGCACTGCTGCTCACAGTCTGGCCTCAGCAGCCAGAGACTGTATTAATATGTGTGTGTGTGTGTGTGTCTGTTTCCAATGAAGGCCTTCTTGGGTGAAAGCTTACTTTCTGACAGTCTTTTTGTTGTGCCTATCTGTGGCACTCCACTATATGGTGAGTAGCAACTAATCTTTTCATAAACTGTCATATTCCATCCTGGATTTTCCACAACTAAAATTGCTGTATGATCTGACAACTGTATTATGTGAGCTTTTCTTAAAATGTTTATTATGTCACACTGTTGTGCTTTCTTTTAATAATGCATTTATACTTAATGATTAACATGTAGCAATCATATCTCACTTATATTTGTTGAAACATTTGCCTCGGCATGCATATTGTGTCACATATACTGTTTTTCCTTTTTTCGTTTTGCACGATGGATTTATATTTGATGATTATTATATATGTCTAATATATTTCTTTAACATGTTCAAAATGTATGACTTCTTATGCAGCTATACGGTGTGTGTGAAAAGTGACATCAATTGCATGGAAAATGCTTGCAGATGGATCAATAAACCATACTGCTGGTGCCATTTAAAGAGTCCATAGTAACTGAGTACAGAAGTTTCTTACAGTTAGCCTTATATGCTGTTTCCATTTCATGTCATTACCTAATAATACTGGCTCAGTGGTAAAATGCCAATCTACAAATTCATTGTTCCCCACTCAGTCCTATGGTTTTAATCTGCCATTAATCATGTCTTTCAACTCGTTAATGTGAGATGTGTAAAACTGCACCATGTTCGGGGGGGTCCATAAGTGGCTGGGGTATATCAGTTCAAAGGTCACATGAAGGCAATCGTGTACCACCTCCAATAGTACCACATCTAGTAAGGCACTGTGATTGTTTTGTTTTGTTTCAGGGCGCAAAAACAACTAGGGCCATACAAGCCCATGTCAGAACCACAAACACGACGAAAAATAAGTTAAAAACAACTATACTGAAGGGAAGACAGCTAAAAACAGTGAGATGGAGAAAAGTCAATAAATTATGCCATAGAGACAATGGAGGTCCTGAACTAAAGATTAAATGTCCTTTGCCATGTAGCTAAGATAGATAAAAAGTAAAACACAATCAACAGTACATGCATTGTTCGCTGAAACAGTCGATAACTCAGATGGGATACATAAATGAGAATGTAAGTAGTTAAAAAAAGGCCATTCTGCAAGGAAATGGCGAACTGTCAAACGTTGAGGGCAATGAGCACAAAGTGGTGGGGAATCACCACTTAACAAGTGGCAATCGCGAAAAAGACAATGCCCAACACACAACCTAGCTAAAATGATCTCGTGGTGAGAGGACCAAGAAGAGGTCATCCAAGCAACCAGGAGATGTTTAATTCCCTGGAGTAAAGCACTGTGATTTTCAAACCAACCTTAGGGTAGATGACAGCTTTGCTTTTTACCCAAAAAACTAGTTTATTCTACATTCTCCAACCTTGTTTCATCCGCCTCTAAATGCATATGCTCAGCTGTCTCTTTGTCTCTGAAAACTGAATACACAGTATTTGCATATTTACAAGCAGCTCATTTTCCATGATCCATTGTGGTGACATTTTCAGAAATATACACTCTTCTCTCAAGCTGTTCTACATTTTTGTCTTGATTTGATAATTTGTTTTCTTTCTCTTCCACACTTCTGTCATTTATAAGCAGATTAAACGGCAATGGCCCCATTATTGAACCTTGTGGTACTCCATAGATAGTGACATTTGTTCCTGGCAGGAATTTGTTCCATACTGATACGGTGGCAGGAGGAACAAGACTTTTGGTCAGGTGATTACAGGGTTATAAATACAGAATAAAATAGGGGTAATGCAGGAGTAGGTTTAATAATGAATAAAAAAATAGGAGTGCGGGTTAGCTACTACAAACAGCATAGTGAACGCATTATTGTGGCCAAGATAGACACAAAGCCCATGCCTACTACAGTAGTACAAGTTTATATGCCAACTAGCTCTGCAGATGATGAAGAAATAGATGAAATGTATGATGAGATAAAAGAAATTATTCAGGTAGTGAAGGGAGACGAAAATTTAATAGTCATGGGTGACTGGAATTCGTCAGTAGGAAAAGGGAGAGAAGGAAACATAGTAGGTGAATATGGATTGGGGGGGAAGGAATGAAAGAGGAAGCCGCCTTGTAGAATTTTGCACAGAGCATAACTTAATCATAGCAAACACTTGGTACAAGAATCATAAAAGAAGGTTGTATACATGGAAGAATCCTGGAGATACTAAAAGGTATCAGATAGATTATATAATGGTAAGACAGAGATTTAGGAACCAGGTTTTAAATTGTAAGACATTTCCTGGGGCAGATGTGGATTCTAACCACAATCTATTGGTTATGAACTGCAGATTGAAACTGAAGAAACTGCAAAAAGGTGGGAATTTAAGGAGATGGGACCTGGATAAACTGAAAGAACCAGAGGTTGTAGAGAGTTTCAGGGAGAGCATAAGGGAACAATTGACAGGAATGGGAGAAAGAAATACAGTAGAAGAAGAATGGGTAGCTCTGAGGGATGAAGTAGTGAAGGCAGCAGACGATCAAGTAGGTAAAAAGACGAGGGCCAATACAAATCCTTGGGTAACAGAAGAAATATTGAATTTAATTGATGAAAGGAGAAAATATAAAAATGCAGCAAATGAAGCAGGCAAAAAGGAATACAAACGTCTCAAAAATGATATCGACAGGAAGTGCAAAATGGCTAAGCAGGGATGGCTAGAGGACAAATGTAAGGATGTAGAGGCTTGTCTCACTTGGGGTAAGATAGATACTGCCTACAGGAAAATTAAAGAGACCTTTGGAGAGAAGAGAACCACTTGTATGAATATCAAGAGCTCAGATGGCAACCCAGTTCTAAGCAAAGAAGGGAAGGCAGAAAGGTGGAAGGAGTATATAGAGGGTTTATACAAGGGCGATGTACTTGAGGACAATATTGTGGAAATGGAAGAGGATGAAGATGAAGACGAAAGGGGAGATACGATACTGCGTGAAGAGTTTGACAGAGCACTGAAAGACCTGAGTGAAACAAAGCCCCGGGAGTAGACAACATTCCATTAGAACTACTGATGGCCTCGGGAGAGCCAGTCATGACAAAACTCTACCATCTGGTGAGCACGATGTATGAGACAGGCGAAATACCCTCAGACTTCAAGAAGAACATAATAATTCCAATCCCAAAGAAAGCAGGTGTTGACAGATGTGAAAATTACCGAACTATCAGTTTAATAAGTCACAGCTGCAAAATACTAACGCGAATTCTTTACAGACGAATGGAAAAACTGGTAGAAGCCGACTTCGGGGAAGATCAGTTTGGATTCCGTAGAAATGTTGGAACACGTGAGGCAATACTGACCTTACGACTTATCTCAGAAGAAAGATTAAGAAAAGGCAAACCTACGTTTCTAGCATTTGTAGACTTAGAGAAAGCTTTTGACAATGTAAACTGGAATACTCTCTTTCAAATTCTGAAGGTGGCAGGGGTAAAATACAGGGAGCGAAAGGCTATTTACAATTTGTACAGAAACCAGATGGCAGTTATAAGAGTCGAGGGACATGAAAGGGAAGCAGTGGTTGGGAAGGGAGTGAGACAGGGTTGTAGCCTGTCCCCGATGTTATTCAATCTGTATATTGAGCAAGCAGTAAAGGAAACAAAAGAAAAATTCGGAGTAGGTATTAAAATTCATGGAGAAGAAGTAAAAACTCTGAGGTTCGCCGATGACATTGTAATTCTGTCAGAGACAGCAAAGGACTTGGAAGAGCAGTTGAATGGAATGGACAGTGTCTTGAAAGAAGGATATAAGATGAACATCAACAAAAGCAAAATGAGGATAATGGAATGTAGTCAAATTAAGTCGGGTGATGCTGAGGGAATTAGATAAGGAAATGAGACACTTAAATTGGTAAAGGAGTTTTGCTATTTAGGGAGTAAAATAACTGATGATGGTCGAAGTAGAGAGGATATAAAATGTAGACTGGCAATGGCAAGGAAAGCGTTTCTCAAGAAGAGAAATTTGTTAACATCGAATATAGATTTAAGTGTCAGGAAGTCGTTTCTGAAAGTATTTGTATGGAGTGTAGCCATGTATGGAAGTGAAACATGGACGATAACTAGTTTGGACAAGAAGAGAATAGAAGCTTTTGAAATGTGGTGCTACAGAATAATGCTGAAGGTAAGGTGGGTAGATCACGTAACTAATGAGGAGGTATTGAATAGGATTGGGGAGAAGAGAAGTTTGTGGCACAACTTGACTAGAAGATGGGATCGGTTGGTAGGACATGTTTTGAGGCATCAAGGGATCACAAATTTAGCACTGGAGGGCAGCGTGGAGGGTAAAAATCGTAGAGGGAGACCAAGAGATGAATACACTAAGCAGATTCAGAAGGATGTAGGTTGCAGTAGGTACTGGGAGATGAAGAAGCTTGCACAGGATAGAGTAGCATGGAGAGCTGCATCAAACCAGTCTCAGGACTGAAGACCACAACAACATGATACATACTGTTACCTGGCACTCGAATTCCTGCTCGACCACAAATATCACTGTTTTCCAACTTTTGTATCAGCATTTCGTTTCACAGACAGTGATGTTGAATGCTTTGGACAGATACAGAAAGAGTGCAGATAAAACTTTTTTTTCCACCTAATGATTGTATAATATTTTCTTTCAGACCGGTAATTGTTCAAAACTCCACCATTCATCTTTCCAGACCTTTTTTGTGGAGTGAATGCACGATAGGCAGTAACATACTACATTTTATGTAGTAACCAAGTAATACACGAGACCAATCCAAGTAACACAAACATGACTTTATTCATAAACCTCTGAACTATAATGGAAATAAGTCTCTCTTGTCTCCACATGTAACAAGACATAAGAATCATACAGAAGGTGCAACGTAAGAGATGCACTGAAATAGGATATGAATGGGACAAACTAAAAGGACACAGTGAGGGTGAGTCGGTGACGCACCACACATATATAAGGGCAGTGGGCATGTGCGGTGCCCGACAACAGCACTGTGGAGGACGGTGCCATCACCATCTCTGCATCACTATCAGCAGGCAGGTCCTAGTGTGGAGGAGATGGGGCTGGACCCACCAGTGACAACTGCTGAGGCGATGATGGTGAGGGGTCCAGTGGAGATGGCCCAACCAGAACAGCAGGTAACAGCAACAGACCCGAGGCCAAGGTCAGACCAGTGCCTGGCAACAGGAAGGTGGAACCCCAGGGTGTCATATGTGGAGGTGGCAGTCAATGGGACGGAGGTGCCTCCACAGCAGGCGATGATGGGCTCAAGGTAGAGGTTGGCAGAGCAGGCTACAGTGATGGGGGCCACACCCGTAAACTGATAGCTTCTGGTGGTGACCAACATGTCAGCTGAATGGATGCCACAAAGATGGTGTCCCAGGTGGTGGACAACAGTGGCCAGTATCTACTTGGACCAGTGACCAAACCCTTGCACCCTCTCCGGCGATCCCGGCATGAAGCAGCCACATGAACCTGACCACGCCAGGCATAGGCCGCAGAAGGTGGAAGAGCATGTGTGGCTGCCGGACATTAAGCAACTCAGTTGGGCTCTGCTACTCCATATTTTTTTCATGAAGCAATAGGTACTCAAAAAAAAAAAAAAAAAAAAAAAAAAAAAAAAAAAAAAAAAATCTGGTGAAAGATCCACAATAAACCTTCAAACTGTTCCATTTTGGGACCTGCACATATGCACAAGTCATTCTGCCTCGTCATTTGATTCAGGCTGGAATGGTGGAGCCATAACATGATGAATGACAGGCTGGGAACAAAACAGTTGAAAGGTTTGAGAAGAGAACTGGGGCCCTTTATTGGGAACTAAGGTATAAGGCAATCCCTTAACAGAAAAAGCCCTCAAAAGTGTAACAATTGAGACCTGAGCCAATGTCAACACACACCACGGAATGTAAGGAAACTGGAAAAATGCATCCACAACCAAGAGCCAATAGGAATTCAAGAAGGGACCTGCAAAGTATATATGAATGTGGTCCCCTTGGCTGGCGTGGAGTGGGCCAGGGGGCCAGAAATGCCTGGGAGCTGTCTGTTGTCGGGCACACTGCTCACAAGTCATAATAATTTCATCATAAATTCCTGGCCAAAAACTATTTCTCCTAGCTAACAGTTTAGAGCACAGAACTCCCCAATGGCCTAGTGGAGCAGGCATGGAACCTCGGGCCATATCATCATGGGAATGACTACTCTGGGAAGGTCATCTTCCGTCAATAAAAAGGGAAGTGATATTTTAAGGAAAAATAGTTGCAAAGGGTGTCTGAAGCCCAACCCGGTGGTTTATATGGCTAGCTCCTGTTGAACAAACTGAATCACCTGGTGAAGAAACAGGGCAGCAGTAACGACAGCTGCTATGTGTGAGCTTGTAATTGAGAAATCTTTGACCATGGCCTGCATCTCAGTATCAAGAGGGAAACAAAGCAATTTTTCCCAATTAAAGTCAGGATTGGGGATCACAGGAAGGCTTGCATTCGCATTGGCAAGTTTTGATGTTGGCCAAAAATGGATTTCGTAATTGTAGCGAGACAAGAACAGCATTCAGTATTGTAGGCGGTGTGCCGCCTTGTGAGGCAAGGAAGTGTGACGGTTAAACAAGGAAACCAAAGATTTGTGATCAGTGAAACTTGGAGTCATACAAAAATCCTGAAATTTCTGAAGAACACAGACTACAGCAAGAGCATCTTTTACCACTTGAGAGTAATCCTGCTCGACTGGAGTGAGAGATTTAGAGGCGAAAGCAACATGTCATTCAGAATTGTCAGCATATCGGCACTCTTAAGACTGCACCAAGCCCATACTGTGAGGCATCAGTCTCCAAAACTATGTACTGGCTTCGAGAGAACATAGCTAAACAAGGGGCTGAGAGTAGTTTGGGTTTCAAGATTTGACAAGTACATTCGCAGTCCAGGCCCACCCCAAAAGAGACATTCTTGGTAACAAGACATGCAATGGGTTGGCCAACTGCCCCCCCCCCCCCCCCCACCCCGCAGGAATTTATGGTAGTAGGCTATCTTCCCTAGGAAGGCCTTAAGATCATTCAATGACGTGGGGCGAGGCATAGATGTAACAGCAGAGATGTGGTCTGGCAGAGGCTGAAGCCCATCCCATTAGACTTTCAGCCCCCAATAAATAATAGAAGGCTGAAAAAACTGAGATTTCGACAGGCTATACCAAAAGCCTGTGGACTGTGTGCAAATGTTTCAATGATGAACAATATCATGCATTAATTAATGCAACCTGGGACAGCCACAGCCAGTTGCTCCAAAATTCGATGGAAAATAGCTGGGGCACTAACCATACCAAAAGGAAGGCACAAATATTGACAGACAGGCCAAAAGGAGCATTCAAAACAAGAAATCGCTGACAGTCTTCATCCACAGGAACCTGCAGATATGCTTCAGACAAATCAATTTTAGAAAAGTACTGGCCACTTCTGGCGTAGGAGATTATACATGTCCATGATAAGACTGTGCACTGACAGCAGCACTGAAGTCGCAACAGGGGCGAAGTTTCCCTGATGGCTTCTGAACCACAACCATTCACTAGCCATAATAGGTTGTACCACCCCTAAAGATTGAAGTCTGTCCAATTCTGCTTTCACTTGATCTTTCAGGGCCACAGAAGCAAGATGTGGGTGACAAAAATTAGGTCAAGCCATGGGTTTAAAGGAAATATCAGCAGAAAAATTTGTAGCATGCCCTATACCTTCTGAATACAGAGTTTTGAATTGAGAATACAGTACCAGATTGGACACAAGGTGAACTGCATTGGTGATAGCAAATCTAAATGCCTGAAATGTGTCCATCCAGAACAAGTTCTCAACACCAGCATCGGCAACCACCAAAAAGCAATGGAACAAGGCACTGACTTTTAAGAGGCAGATGCTGTAAATTGTCGCATCAGCACAATGTTTTGTTTTTATAACTGAGCAGTTTCCATATGACCAGTGTCAATGGTGATGAGCCTAACTCACATAGGTTTGAGAATTCCATAATGTCAAAACAGCAGCTGTGTCAACCTGTAGCTGGAGCACTTGGTAAAAAACACTTAATTCCATAAACAACTTGGGACAAGTCACAAGTGCTGGAGTTACACAGTGTGCATCCATGCCCATAAGCTGAGCAACCTTCGGTGAATGACACATGGAGGCAATGTGGCCTTTCTTCTGACAAGCATTACACGTAGCCCAGTGCTTATTGCATCTCGAATGTTCGTGTTGCACAAAACAGAAATGACAAGACAAAAACGGAGAATGCTGGCACTGGTGCTGTGGTGGTTGTGGCTGCTTGGGCCAGCCTTGGTCTGTTCGGTGCTGGGCCAGCACGTCCACCATCACCACTGCCGCTTCATTGTGCAAGGCATCCATTGTGCTTGTTGGCCCATCTTGTGACACATCGCCTCGCACTTCAATTTGGTCACCTGCTGCCTAAGAAAATTTAAAAGATTGTGCTATTTGCAAAACTTCTGCCAAAAAATGCTGTCTGAGTCGTTTTTCATAAGCTTCCCAATTCTCGGACGAATCGTCATATGAAGGAAAAGTATGTGGATAGACTGGTGGAATGGTACCCTGACTGTTAATCGAAGCCGACAAAGTGGTCACTGCCAAAGTAAGCTATTCAATTAGGGCAGGTAGCACGGCTTCCATAATGGCTAAGGCTGATGAAACTGCACTTAAAGACTGCACACACAGAAAACATTCCAAACTTGTCACCAATCATGTAGGATCTAAGTAATACACGAAACTGATCCAAGTAACACAAATATGGCTTTATTCATAGCCCTTTGTGTAATAATGGAAATAAGCCTCTCATGACTCCACATGTAACAAGACAAAAGAATCATACAGAAGATGCAACATAAGCGATACACAGAACTAGGATATGAATGGTACAAACTAAAAGAACATAGTGAGGGTGAGTCAGTGCTGCTCCTTGCGTTTATAGGCAAGTGTCACCGGTGGATGGCATGGCAGAGATTGTGCCATGTGTATGCTTACTACAGGTGGCCTCTAATGGCTTTAAGTACACACACAGGGTGACACTAGACTCAACACACTCGCACTCACAAGCAATAGTAACAGCATACAGAATTTTACTACAGACCTCTTTCCAGAAATTTATTAAACACTATAACACACTATTTTGTTTTCAGTTATTGTTTGACTACTAACTTTATTAACATTCATTTCTCTGTGATTTCTAAATGCAAGTGTTATTAGATTCATTCTTACTGATTATTTTCTCCATTATTCAAAAGCTGTTAGCTAGAATTATGTAACGAGGAATACTCAGTTCAACCAAACCACCAAATTACATACAGTGGCTGCACTTGAGTAAGGATTTTTACACACACAGTCAATGGAGGTTGGGGGGAGGGGGGGGGGGAGTGCAGTGGGGTGGGGAGGAAATTACATGAAGTGTTGCAAAAATTTTAAAACAATTAAATAAGTACAGTAGACTCTCAACTACCTGCATCTTGACTATCTGGCCTCCACACTATCTGGATTACTTAATGTCATAATAATACCTCTCCATGATAAAATGAGGATTAGTTTATTGCACGTACCGTACTCTTCCAAAGCTTTAGCAAGTGGGCACCAGCTACAATGCTACGTGGCCTTTCCAAATATTTTGTGTGTCTTGTGCTTCTAGCATATCAAATGTCCAAAGTGAAAGCATTGTTAAATTGCTGTTTTGTGCTGTCCTTTGCATTTTAATTAAAGAGTACAAAATGGGTGATAAATGAAAAAAGCCTGTAATGACTATGGATCAGAAATTGTGCTGTAATGCAGTTGGATTCTGGGGTAGCAGCCAAAACTATTGCTTCGGAGTTAGGAACTGGAAAACATACTGTTGGAGACAGAAGAAAAATCATGCAAAAATTGAAAAGTGGTGTGCTTCCAAGCTAGTGAACTTGGAAAGACAGTGTAAAAAAAGTAAGCATGAAGAATTTGAGAAAGCTTTATTTTTTTGGCATGAACATTTAAGAGGAAAAGGTATGCCCATTACTGGGCCAATATTGCAGGAAAAAGCATTGCCATTGCAGCAGCATTTAGAAGAAGATTCAGAATTAATCACCATTGATGGATAGTTGGTTCAATGGAAAAAAGATTCAGTATTCGCTAGATTCCCACTAGTGAAGAGGCTTTATCTGCTGACAAAAAGGCTGTGCCATCATTTAAAGGCTATCTTTTGAAGTTAATTGATGATAAGGGAATTTATGATTAACAGTTGTACAATTGTGATGAGAGTGGTTTAAACTACAAGATGCTCCCTACAAAAATGCTTGCTTTAAAAAAAGAAAGCTGCAGCACCTGGATGCATGGAAAGTGATGAATGAATTACTGTAGAGGCCAGCAGTAATGCAGCTGGCAACCACAAGCTCAGGCTTACATTAATTGGGAAATCATGGAAACCTAGAACTTTCAAAAACGTGAAAAATTGGGAATCACTGTCCCTACATTACACTCACCACAAAAAAGCATAGGTGAATTCACAAATCTTTGGAACCTGATTCCAAAATGAATTTGTACCAGCTGTAGAGAAACATTTGAAAGACAGCAGTTAACCAAGGAAAGATCTATCCCTTCTTGGTAACATGACTTCACATTCTGCAGTGATGAGCTCACAGACAGAGACATCAAAGCATTATTTTTACCACCAAATGTGACTGCTCTTTGTCAGCCCATGGACCAGGGCATCCTTGAAATGCTAAAGAAGAAGCATTGACACCATCTTCTACGTTCACTATGTTCAGCGACTGATAATACTGAAGACTGTGTAACCCTTCTGAAGAGGATTGAATTGCTAGATGTCAGAAGGTGGCTGGCTGAATTGTAGGAAGAGATTCCAAACATATCACTTGTAAGGTCTTGGAAAATTCTTTTAGACCGTGAAGGCAGATATTTTAACTTTGAATACAGGTGGGGAACTGAAGTCAAAGATGGAAATGAAGATATTATTTCATTGCTCAAAAATATACTGGGCTCTTGGGATGCAGAGGATGTCATAGAATGGATGACAAATGATGAACTTTATCAACTAACTGACAACAATATGCTGGATTGGTGACACTGTAACACAGGATGAGGACACAAATTTAGATGACAGTAGAAATCTTATCCCACATTTGGAAGGTTTCAAGACGACTGAGACAGTGCTGCAGTATATTAGTGAGCAGGAGTAAGCAATGCTAGCTAAAATCATCTGTTTGCATGAGCAGAGGGATATCACAGCATGGAAGGAGGCTTAAGGAAGGAAATAGCCATCTGTCAAAGCCTCTTTTAAAACCTCAACCTGTAAGTTTGATCTTTTTGGTTAGCTTGGCTTTACACATATGTGTAATTGTACATTCAGACTTTGCAATGCAGATCATTTTATGTTTCCTGTAACAATTTTTGAAGGTTGTTGTATACATAACAAACACTTATAACAAGCTTGTATTCCATAATAAGTCAGAAAATGTTAATAAAACTGGGTCTTCGTATAAAAAAGGGTGTTTTTCTCAATCAGTAACAATGCTACCCTGATAGGGCCACTCTGTTATGTGTGTGTCTGTCCAACTATTAAGCACCCTTTTTCTCAGAAACTGGTAGAATATCAAGTTGAAATTTATGTCACATACTAAGGTTTATGGTCCCTTGGTGGTGTGGAAAATCTAAGCTTCTAAGCCAGTGCAATCAAAAGATACGGCCATTCATGTCACATATTTCCATACTTACAAACTCACTCATCAGAACCTATAGGGTACATATCATTGAACTAAAATCATAAAATTTGGCAAGAAGCAAGGTTTCACAATACAAGCAAAGAAAAAAATCTGAAAATAGTTACTCTGTCACTGTAGCATATTAAAAAAATATTTTTTTGCCATTTGTTGTCCATCTGGACAGGACCCTTTATCCCACGAATGGGTAGAGTTATCAAGTAGAAGTTTATGTCAAATACAAGGGTCCACAGCTCTTGGTGGTGTAAATAATTTAAGCTTCAAAGTCAGAGCAGTCAAAGATACGGCCATATCTGTTACTTACTTTGATACTTGCAAACTCATTCATCAGAACTTATACATGCTGGGTCTTGGGGTCTAGCAGTGAACACAAGTCTGGAAATTGAGAGGCCATGGGATCGGGATCTAATCTCAGTTGGTCCAAAGATTTTTCAGTCTTTGTTTTAATCCAACCTTTACTCACAATAGTGTGAGATGTCACCGTTAAACTGTAGGTCGCCTTTCCCCAGTTGGATAACTGGGGTATATAAGGGCCATTAAGTCGTCAAGGAACATCCAACTGAAAGACTTGCACCACGTCACGGAGTCACATGAAATTGTTATTACTATTATTATTATTGTCATAACTATCTACATAAATAAATAATTAGGCCAGATAGTCAAGAGTCCACTGCAACAAAGCTTTCTCGTGGCTGAGTTTAACAGGAAAAATATCTGATGTACACTTGACCTTTTAATATACTCCAACTGAAGACAGTGAAATGAATCAACAGCACAACAAAAATAATCAGCTATAGGTATTTAGAAACTATTTTTCCAAAAACCTAACATGAAGTACCTCTTGGGATGCTTAAGCGATAAGTTCTTTTCTGTAGTATCAAGCAAGTGTTACGTCATAAATTATGTAATTACATAAAACAGATGTATAAAATGAACAAACAATGGAATCTATTGAAACTAATCTACATGTATGGCCTTAGATTTGTGTGGACACATTTTTGATGCTTTACTAATGTCAGTACCATTAGTGCAGTTTCACTGGTTTATGCAGAGACTCTGAACAATGAAAAAGCTGCTCCTTGTTACAGGTTTAAGAAGCAGCATCAGTAAAAAAAGTGAATGATACTATCATTCATATCCTATTCTACATCACAATCATTTTTTAATCCAATGAATTCAGTTAAGCTGTATTTCATGAGCATTACAGCAACCATGGTATAATAACGTGATTTTTCAAGAGTGGGTTGTAGAAATATGTTAGTTATATATTTCATAACAATATTAGCAGATTAGTACGGTAGCAATACTTTGTATCCAATTTTCTGTGTTCTGTTTTAAATGGATTACACTTCAGGTGATTTACAGAATATAATTTGTTTTTAAAAATAAACCATGAGAATGTTTTCAGAAAATCAGTTACACACGTTTTGGGCTTTTGATTGGTGTACTTGCTATGGTTGGCTTTAATGCCTTTGGTTAGTATGCCAATGCCATCAATAAATATTAAATTATTGGAAGAATGCTATTGTGCCAATGGCTGACACTATTTGCACATCAGGAACAAAACAGAGAGAAATTAGTATTAGTAAGTTATTCAGCCAAGGTATTTTTTTTTTTTTTTTTTTTTTTTACGATGGATGGGATTTGTTGGCTTAACACACAGCACAAGTCTTCATCCTCCTGAATCTGAGGGCAATGCCTCAACAAATGAACTCACCTAGTTATATCTAGCACACACTGCTCTTATGTTTGTACATATTTGGATAAGTATGCTCGATTACATAGACAAACAATTATGCACACTGTTCATTTTGTCTCTCAACACTTACCACTGCATAACTGCTTACAATTGCAGATGACTTTAGGACTACGATCATTCTGCAATGTCTGTCTGAGTTCTGTATTTTTTCTTCATCCTATAGGTAAAATTGAGTCGGCATTAAACCTCAATTGAAATGACACTGAATGTGACCTGATACAATTTTATTTCTCTGTCAGTCATGGGATTATTCATTTACTGTCACAAATGTAAGACCTCTGCCATGTATTAGGGAAAGAGAGTAGGGACACCACTAATACCATAACACTGACACCATACACAATGGCTACTTCTTACTTATTTGATGACTGAGTCAAGGAATTTACTGCAGATTTTGCAATGTAGAACTTTTCTTGATTATGGGTAATCACCTAAGCTAGATAGAAGAAAGAACTTTGGACTTGACCTTAAAAATGCCAACTGGGGACTTCCTTGAGCTTTCTTCCCTACTTTCTTGGTAGAATATTTACAAGCAATTGGTTGTGACATACTATGTGATTTATCCACTGTTGCTGATTTCATTTTGTTACTTTCCTTAATGTTCTTTCTTCAGAAATTCTTTGACAGACATCCAGGTTGGTAGTTCTAGTCGCACATTTTATTAGTATCTATCAGAATGGACTGTTATATTCTGGTGCACTAGTCTTTAATACGTTTGCAGTAGATATTAGGCAGGAAATTGGAAATCCTCAAATATTCAAAACTATATTAAAAGAGGACATTATTACCCATTCTCCTATAACTTATCGGAATATCTGGACTCAGGGATGTAAATGCTGGTTAACACTCATATTAGTATCAAACATGTTTTAACTTACCATGAAAACAGACTGGGAAGAGTGTTCTGCATAACATTAAAGCAAAATACAGAATGCAACTTACAGTAAAGAATAAAAGTTAAGTTTCACACAGGCACAATTACGAAACACTTACACAAATCTTTAGACCACAGCCTTCATCAGTAAGAGCGAGATGCACACCATTCATACACACAAGCAGGCACACCTCATGCACTTGCACTCATGACTGCTAACTCTGGGATCTTGGGCCCAAGCTGCTGGAGTTGGTAGTCATGAGTGCATGAGGTTTGCTTGCTTCTGTGTACGAATGGTGTGCATCTCTCTCTCTTACTGACGAAGGCTGTGGCCAAAAGTTTTATTTAAGTGTCTTTTAATTGTGCCTGTCTGCAACTTAACACGTCTTCTTTATGGTAAGTAGCAATCTGTCTTTTCCTAAATTACTGGTTTTCCTACATGGATTTTCTATTGTTTAATTCTGACATTAAGGCAAAACTTAGCATCAAGTATTCAATACAATTTTCCACAGTTACATTACCATTCATTGTTAGTATAATTTACACAAGTAGTTGCAGCTGCTCCTTCAACCAGTTGATGTACAATTTGGTTGTTCTTCCTCACTGAAGCCTCTCCTTCAAAGCAGCACTGATGGAACACAATGTGTGAATCAATGAATTTAATATGCATTTCAAATACCATGTCCCATTTGCCTTGGCATATTTAATGACAGGCAAATATGAAATAAAATCCCTTTAGGCATTTGAGGCATGGTGCTGGAGAGGTTTATTACTGATAAAACTGATGAATGTAGCCACCAACCGTGCGGTCTTTCACAGAATTCATGAAGAAGGAGTATTTAGGAAAACAGTAAAACGCAGACAACATAAGTAGGAATGCCGCATAATCACACAGTAAATCTACAGCAGTGGGAACATACATTTCAGAAATAATTAAATGTCTCTTTTTTTGTCTCTCTTCCAATCGCCCTCCTGCTACAGTCTCTCCAGATATTTTATTTGAGTCATTGTTCATATTTCTGTATTCAGCCTTTATAGTCTAAGGCTAATACTGCAGAATGTTCCATTAGCATTTGAGCATCATGGGGAAAAAACACTATTTTTATCACTCTGGTATCAAATTTCCAATATTCATTTGGATCTAAGGACAGCCTATGTCTTTCACCCCTCACTGGGAGTTTTTCTACGTGACAGCAGATAGCTTTTGCACTTATTTCACCTCATATTGTTAATAATATTACCAGTGTCCTGATGAAGTACAATTTTTTCCATTTACCAGTACAGAGTCAAAACTTCTAACTTGTGAATTCGCTGTTTCATTAATGTGGAACAGGATACCACAAGTGTTCATCACAATATTAGTTAAGGCCTAGGTAATGGGACCTTATTTTGTTTTTATGCTCATACTTGATATTTATGAAATAGTATATTCGTTTACGTCAATCCAAGTATATCTGTCACATTCAGTTAGTTGTATTTCATGGATCCCAGGGGGAGGTGTGTCTGGGGCGTGGAAAAAAGTTGAATATGTGCATTTTATTTAGTGAAAGTGCAATTCAACGAAATGACTCATCATGAAAGACTAATGTATTACAGAGCTAATTCTAATTGTAATACAAGCTAAAACACCAAATTTGGAAGTTTCTGTGAAGATACTCTTCAATGGAGTAGAAGGATTAACCAATGGAAAGTTAAAGAGGCTTGGTTAGGATTTCGGTTACCTAACTTCCTGGCTCACAAAAAAAGCATGCATTGCATATTACAGGATCAATTTCTTTCAGGTCATAACATATGAGGGACATTGAAATCTGAACCAGAACTTTGTTTGTTTGACTCACATAGTGATGTGGGCAGTGCAGCCAATGGCAAATCATTTGAAGGATAATGGAAAGGGGACAGTCAACTGACACACCCATATCTAGCATTTTGGTATCTGCTATGAGTACGCAGGAAGTACCAATGTCCGTTGGGCAACACGGTCTTATTTTCTTGCCAATGCAGATGTGAAAGCAGGTGACATTTGGAAAGGCCTCCAAGTACAATTTTTTGAAGCTAGTCTTCATAATACCCAAATTTCAAGTGAACCCATAAGCTTCAAAATGGTCATGATTGATAATGTGGAAAAACAAAGCTGTAAAAGGCACGTGGTAACTTGCATCAATGAAGAGAATATTCAAGCTATGCACAAGTTGGTGCCGAGATTGCATCACAGGTGGGGATAAGTGTTGGAAGTGTTCATATCATTTTGTTAGCCAAACTTTGACATAGAAAAACACTGGCACAGTGGGTTCCATGCTTTCTCAATGAAGCACACATGAACGTGTAGGATGACATATGTCAATGACTTCTAAAACAAGTTGAAGAAAAAGAGATATTTTACTGGACGATATCATGACCTGCAATGAAATATGGGCCCATCACCACACCCCAGAGAACAAGAGGACAAGTATGGAGAGGAGGAAAGTTGGAGGAGTGTTAATCTAGGCCAAAACTCGACTGCCAGTTTGGAAAGTTTTGGCAACAGTGTTCTGTGACTCAAAAGGTGTACTGCTGGGAGACTGAAGTACGGGTGAAGGACAGCGAACATGACCTACTACTGCGAGCTCCAGACGATGGCAACTCTGGTTGTCGTGACAAAGATGCCAGAAATCAGTTCAAGGTGTCCTGCTCCTGCATAACAACACACAGTGACATAGAGTGCCTTTAACTCATGAAAAGCTCTCTAAGTTACATTGGCAACCTCTAGAAACCCCACCTTACCGTACAGACTTGTCACCATGTAACTACCATGTGTGGTCCACTGAGACAGGCGTTAGAAGGGAAATGTTTTGAAGATGATGCTGTGATCAAATAATACATGAATAATTGTCTACAGGGCATTCAATTTCTTTCTTACATGAGTGGATCAGAAAACTTCCTATCTGATGGAGACAATCTATTTCTGTTTATGGAAACTATGGAGAAAACTAAAGCATACAATTTGTATTGGTATGTATCAACAATAAAGCTGTGTTTTGATATTCTGGTTTATATTTGAATGAACCACATAACAAATTCATATATCTTGTAGATATTTTTGGTTATATTAACTACACTTATTCCTTGGTGAGAAGTCGTAGGATGTGGGAAACAATTAAAGAAATACATTTTACATCAGTGCTATACAGTAAAATGACTTAAATTTCTAAAATATTATAATACTATAGTACCAATGCTACTTATGACTTAATACAATAGTTTTACGAATACCTGCAAAAGATATTTTTCGGAGGAATAAAAGGAAATGATTAATACAAAATTCCTTAGTTCATTCTTAAAACTTCATTATATTAGTTACAAGGAATTTAATATTTTCTAAATCAATGATTACCCATTTATATGAATACTTTCCACACTAAGTTAAAACTCCTTGTGTCTGGTTCTAATGTATTTTTTTTTTATTTTATTGTTTGGATCATTGTAAGTGTTCTGCTATGTCAGTAGGTCCTTTTGCATCTCCATTTCTGGCAGTCTGCCATTTCCTTCTTAATGCTGTTGTATATGCTGCAGCCCAGTACATCATCCAGGATCTGAAATCTCTTTCTCCCTTATCT
This sequence comes from Schistocerca nitens, assembly GCF_023898315.1. NCBI lineage: Eukaryota > Metazoa > Arthropoda > Insecta > Orthoptera > Acrididae > Schistocerca > Schistocerca nitens. The sequence goes on from NC_064615.1 coordinate 873,948,437, forward strand.
CCTTTACCCTTCCCACATACTTTTCTAGGATTATTTTTATATAAATTCTCCATTTTCAAATGTGTCCCACTCTGTTTTCCTTATTTTTATTACATTCCATAACTGTGTCTCCTGTTCTAAGTACCACCTCATTTTTTGCCTTATCCATCCAATTTATTGTTTCCATTATCTGCTATGTTGACACATCAAAAGCCTCCAAGCCTTGTTCTATGCTTCATCCTCAATGTCCATATTTAGCACCATACAGGACACTCCTCAAAAACATTGTATTGATGTAAATAATCAAGTTCTGAAAATATAATGTAATTCGATAGACAAAAAAATCTACTCACCAAGTGGCATCAAAAGGAAACATATACAAAGGTTAAGTAAAGTGCAAGCTATTGGAGGCAGTAACTTCTTCTTCTGGCAGAAGGAATGAAGGTGAAGGAAGAGGAATGAAGGAAAAGAACTGGTGAGGTTGAGGAAATGGGGAGAGTCTGTAAATTCGCCCAGAACATCATGACAGTTGACACCACAGAAACTTCTTATCCTATTCAATAATGGATTTTATTTCCTTTTCTGGTCCACATTTATTTCTAGTTTGGAAATGTAACTCACGTATTTTTTATTTCAGATTATATAGCAGTTAAAAATTGAACAATTGCATGATAAAACCAACATAGTGGGCAATGTTATAAAGTCTGAGAAGTAACAACTCACACAGCATACAGTTTTGACAGAATGTGTGGCAGTATTTCTCTTCCCAGTTTAAGAAGGACTTCCATAATTTCTCAAAAAGTTATGTTCTATTTTGTTCTTCAATTTATTGCTTAACATGTCAGGCTCCAAATTTAAGTGTGAGCACTGAGAAAGTGACAAACCAAAGTTGAGATCATTTACATAAATATGTAGATTACATGATTGCAGTGTGTCTCCCATTATAAAGGATTATCAAGTATCTAGTATGCGTTACAGAGCCACACAAAGAAACAAAGTCTTTGTGTTTAAATTGCATTTCCTTAAGTGATTTTGGATACACAATACTTTTCTTTTTCATCTAGTGGGTATAGGGTAGATGTATGAATCAGTTTTCCGATGCACAGACCACAGTCCATGTGAGACGCCTAGATTTGCTAAATTTATCCCACATGCTTGAGGCAGTTGCACCTGTGCTTTGTGGTTACCGCAAATGAGAGTTGCGCCAGAAACAAAAAATGTTTCATTTGAATAGCATATCTTTTGGAATCATTGGGATATATGGTAAGAGGACATCGTCTACTGTGTTCCACTTAAAATTCTAGCTTCAGTGACATTGTCCATAATCTTTTCACAAAAGCATTATATCACTGTAATGTCATAGCGAATTTATTTTTCAGAGAATGATAGACACGCCAATTTTCAATGTTAAAGTGTGTGGCAGCATGCCTGGCAAATCAAGTGAATTTAAGGACTGAAAAAATTGACATATCATCTTAATTCTGTGTTATCGATGGACTGATATGTTGTCACTTTGCCTGGTATTTTGGTTTGAGTGTTGAAATTGGTGGCACTAATGCTGCCAGTTTTGGCTGCTAATAAACACATGATTTTTTGTAATTTTATGTGATATTTGGGAAAACTTTGTGAATAAATGCACCTGTGGTCGCTGTGATTTATAAGTAGTTTGTTGGCAGTGTGATACACTGTGTGGATTCATTGACTGTCATTTTCCCATTCCCAATATCCAACAAACATTCTGCGCGAATTTTAGTGTAGGTCTCATGTTGTAGTTATACACACATATTGGATTTCAAAGTCAATTTCTGTACTTGTCATCATAAAACTGATGATTTGAGACATGTATTAACTTCATCAGTGGCTGCTGAATATGGTATAACTGGTATACTACCAGACAATAAATGTGCACCATCAAAGAGCTGTTGGTTTCCTCATAAATTTTTGAGTGTATGGTGAAGTGCTGCCAATGCTTTTTGTGTGCCATAGTACACTCATTCTATATAATAAGTTTATATGATTGGGGTATTTTACATACTGCTGAATTTTTCTGAAATTGCATCTTGGTACCTCCGTGATTTGCATATTCAATAGCAATTCAAGCACTAAAGGCACCATTTGACCACTGGACAAAATAATTCCTGCAATTCCAGATAATACAATTGCCAGCAGAACATTTTTCATGAGTGTACCCTTGCAAAAATAAGTGAAATGAAACAAGATTTGCCTGTGCCTCCATGTGCATTTATGGAGTACAATACGCCACTGTGCCTTGTAATTGCATGCACAGTTATGTCCCATACTATGTATTTTCTGAACCAGTTCTGAAGATTAGTTTGAACAAACATACCCAATTCGTTAACAGCAAAGTGTGTGTCTCACTGCAAAAACGTTTGAAGAGATTGTTTGCAGATCGATTCTGTGTATCCATTTCCAACTGCATCAGTGTTTTGTAAGCAATCACCAATCATATGCTCTCAATTGAAATCGATGCCTCATGATACACATTTGGAGCAAACTGAATGTTTGGGTTTTGGTTCGTAGCACACAAACAATGTGCGATTTCTTCACTCATGCAGTCTGGTTTTTTTTTGTTCCAAAGATTTTTGGGTTGAACAGGAAGCACATCTATATAAATAGAAATGTCAATGTTCATTTGTTCAAAATCTTGTATCTTCGGAAGTTCTTGACTGATTGCTCTGCAATTTTGACACAATGCTGAATTCTAATACAGGATTGTTTTTAGATACCTACTTCTTTCACACACACACACACACACACACACACACACACACACACACAGAGAGAGAGAGAGAGAGAGAGAGAGAGAGAGAGAGAGAGAGAGAGATATTTTTGGTAAAACTGTTTCCCTATTGTTATATTTATAATAGAGCTTATATGAGTGTTATGTACGAGGCGTGTTTTTTAAGTAAGGTCCGTTTTGTTGTAGACACTAGTAGTTCGCGTGCATACCGCAACAAGATCATGCATAGTGTACCGGCATACCTCAGGAACAATTGTGCTTCGTTTCAGCTCTGTAGCTGACCTGTACGGTTATGTTCTGTGTTTTGAAAATGTTTAAGACTATCAACTCGCCCACTGCGTGTGAGGTTCGCTCAGTGATACGGTTTCTGTCAGCAAGGAACCTGTCTGCTGCAGAAATTCATCGACAGATTTGCGAAGTGTACGGTGATAGTTATGAGTGAAAACAAAAGTGCATAAGTGAGTACAAGAATTCAAAGATGGCCGTGATAACGTCCATGATGAGGACTGCTCCGGTCGCCCTTCTTTGATCACAGATGATTTGATGGCTTCAGTTGAAGCCAGGATTCATGAGAACAGGCACTTCACAATAACAGGTCTCTCAAACGAATTTCCTGATGTGTTGAGATCAGTCATTGTTTCTGAACATCTTAAGTTTAGGAAACTGTGCTCCCATTGGATCCTGAAACTCCTAACATAGGACCACAAAAACCAAAGATTTGAGTGTGCGATGAAGTTCTTGACTCATTATCACGAAGAAGGTGACGGTTTCTTGAGTCAGATCATAACTGGAGACGAAATATGGGTTACACATATCATGCCCAAATTGAAGCAACAGAGCATAGAATGGAGACACACACACTAGCCTGTAAAGGTGAAGGCCAAACAGACTCTGTCCCAGCGCAAAATCATGGTGTTGGTGTTTTGAGATAGGCATGGTGTTTCGTTGGTCGACCTCATGCAACGAGGAACCACTATCAATGCAGAAGCATACTGCCAAACCCTGAGAAAGCTATGCAGAGCGATTCAAAATAAAAGAGGCGGCATGCTGATAAAGGGAATTTTCCTTCTCCATGACAACACAAGATCTTACACTGCAGGTCAGACCCGGGATTTATTGGACAGTTTTGGCTGGGAAGTTTTAGACCACCCACCCTACAGTCCTGGTCTTGCGCTGAATGATTACCATCTGTTTCTCCACCTCAAACAACACCTCAGTGGCAACCGTTACAATGATGACGATGACTTGAAAATGGCAGTGAACTCTTTGTTGTTGGAGCAGGCGGCAAGTTTTTATGAAGAGGGTATTTTAAAATTGGCTGAGAGGTATGACAAGTGCTTCAACAAACTTGGCAACTATGTCGAAAAATAGAGTGAAGTATGTACTTTCTGAAAATAAATTTACTTTTTTGAAATAACCTTTCGTTGTGTACTTACGTTCAATTGGACCTCACTTAAAAAACACACCTGGTACATTACAAAATAGGTATACAAAAACACTCATGTATTTCAATGCAACATTGTGTCAAAATTCCAAAGCATCCAGTCAAAATATTTTGGTGATTTATGATTAGGAACATTTAGAGTTTCTACTTCAGTACAAATGCAGATATACATTTCTTCAAAATCTCAAACCTCCAAAAGTTGTTCATGGATTACTTAAAAATTTAGGCCCGACATTGCTTGTAAAAATTCAAGTATATTTACATAACTACTGGAACACCATCTGGTATATAATTATTTAATTAGATAGATAAAAAATCTACTCACCAAGTGGCGGCAGAATACACATAAAAGACTGTTGTAACTGGCAAGTTTTAAGGGCCAGTCGCTCCTTCTTCGGGCAGAAGTGGTGAAGTGGAAGAAAGAAGGGTGACGGAAAAGAACTGTAGAGGACTAGGAAAAGGGTTAGATTTTGGGAAAGTCACTCACAACCGCAGGTCAGGGGAGACTTACCATATGGGACGAGGAGGAAAGACTGATTATCATCTCATATGATAAGTCTCCCTTGGCCAACAGTTCTGGTTGACTTTCCCAAAATCTACCCATTTTCCTAGACCTCTCCAGTCCTTTTCCTTCACCCCTCTTCCTTCACCCCTCTTCCTTCCCCTTCAGCCCTTCTGCCTGAAGAAGGAGCCACTGGCTCCGAAAACTTGCCAGTTACAACTGTCTTTTATGTATATGTTCTCCTGCCGCTTGGTGAGTAGATTTTTTGTCTATCCAATTAAATAATTTTGTCAGTAATTGACTTTTTGTTGTTACATCTGGTATATAAGTAACACATACACTATGTGATCAAAAGTATCCGGATAACCCCCCCAAAATATATGTTTTTCATATTAGGTGCATTGTGCTGCCATCTACTGCCAGTTACTCCATATCAGCAACCTCAGTAATCATTAGACATCATGAGAGAGCAGAATGGGGTTCTCCGCAGAACTCATGGACTTTGAACGGGGTCAGGTGATTGGGTGTCACTTGTGTCATATGTCTGTACACAAGATTTCCACGCACCTAAACTTCCCTAGGTCCACTGTTTCCAATGTGACAGTGAAGTGGAAACGTGAAGGGACATGTACAGCACAAAAGTGTACAGGCCGACCTCGTCTGTTGACTGACAGAGACTGCCGACAGCTGAAAAGGGTCGTAATCTATCCAGACTATCACACAGGATTCCAAACTGCATCAGGATCAACTGCAAGTATTATGACAGTTAGGCAGGAGGTGGGAAAACTTGGATTTCATGGTCGAGCGGCTGCTCATAAGCCACACATCATGCCGGTAAATGCCAAGTGACGCCCCGCTTGGTGTATGGAGCATAAACATTGGACGACTGAACAGTGGAAAAATGTTGCGTGGAGTGACAAATCATGGTTCACAATGTGGCAGTCGATTGGCAGGGTGTGGGTACGGCGAATGCCCGGTGAACGTCATTTGCCAGTGTGTGTAGTGCCAACAGTAAAATTCTGTGGCAGTGGTGTTATGGTGTGGTAATGTTTCTTCATGGAGGGGGCTTGCACGCCTTGTTGTTTTGCGTGGCACTATCACAGTACAGCCCAACATTGATGTGTCCCACTGTTGAAGAGCAATTCGGGGATGGCGACTGCATCTTTCAACACGATCGAGCACCTTTTCATAATGCACAGCCTGTGGCGGAGTGGTTACACGACAACAACATCCCTGTAATGGACTGGCCAGCATGAAGTCATGACCTGAATCCTATAGAACAACTTTGGGATGTTTTGGAATGTTGACTTCATGCCAGGCCTCACCCACTGACATCGATACCTCTCCTCAGTGCAGCACTCCAAGAAACCTTCCAGCACCTGATTGAACATATGCCTGCAAAAGTGGAAGCTGTCATCAAGGCTAAGGGTGGCCAACACTGTATTGAATTTCAGCACTACTGATGGGGGGAGCCACGAACTTGTCAGTCATTTTCAGCTAGGTATCCAGATACTTCTGATCACATAGTGTATGTAATAAAGGGGAAATGTAAATATAAATGTTGGTTTGTACAAAATTGCTAATCTCCAAAAGCTCTGGACAGGCTGATTTGAAATTTTGACACAATATTGAATTCTACTACTGGCATCTTTTTAGATACCTAATTGTTTAATATATGCATATTTTTTAACACATGCAATACATAAACATATGTATATAATATAAAAATTTGTACCACTGTCCAACCAGAACCCTCCCACACTCTGGCCTAACCATCCCCTGGTCACCTTCCAGGAATTACTAATTTCCAACATGGTCTCACCATCCTTCCCCAGGTCCCTCCCTAAGAACAACCACCTTTCAGAAGATGAAAGGACTGCCCTACACAGCCTAAAAGCAGATCCTGAGCTGATCATCTTCTTGTCAGACAAAAGGTTCCACCACTGATGTGATGAAGATGAACCGGAGTGACTACCTGGCAGAGGGCCTCTGCCAGTTGTCCAACACCTCACCTACAAAGTCTGCCAAAGTGACCCCATCCCAGAAGTTCAACATAACCCCCAATCTCTGCTCAAATCCTAAGGCCCTTCCTAGAACCGCTCCCCTGAATCCATCTTCCTACTCACCCCAACAACAGCCCACACCCACTTTCTACATGCTTCCTAAAACCCACAAACCTGACAATCCTGGGTGCCCCATTATGGCTGGTTACAGCGCCCCACTGAAAGAATCTGAGTCCTTGTTGATCAACATCTGCAGCCAATTGTCCAAAACCTAGACTCCCACATTAAAGATACCAACCACGTCCTACACTAGCTCTCCACCATCCCCACACCCTTATGTCCTGAATCCCTACTTGTCACTGTAGATGCAGCCTTCTCATAGACCAACATGCCTCACACCCATGGTCTTTCCACAATTGAACACTACCTCTCCCACCACCCTGCAGATTCCAAACCCACCACTTCATTCCTCGTACACCTAACCAATTACATCCTAACTCATAACTACTTCAGCTTTGAAGGGAAGGTATACAAACAAGTTTGGAGTACAGACATGAGCACCCTTATGGTACTGTCCTATGCCAACCTCTTCATGGGCCACCTAGAGAAAACATTCCTAGCTTCCCAAAACCCCAAACCCCTGGTCTGCTTCAGGTTTATTGCTGATGTCTTTATAATCTGGACCCAAGGCCAGGACACCTTTTCCTATTCCTCCACAACTTCAACACCTTCTCTCTCATCCACTTCACCTTGTCCTCCTCCACCTGTCATTCCACCTTCCTAGATATCGATCTCTTCCTCTCAGATGGCTTCATCCATACCTCAGTCCACATGAGACCCATCACTCATCAACAGTACCTGCACTTTGCAGCTCCACCCCTTCCAAAGCAAAAATTCCCTCCCATACTCCCTGGCCACATGAGGTGGACACATCTGCAGTGATATGAACTTCCTCGTCCAGTATGCTGTAGTTCTCATAAAGGCATTCACATACATGCAATACCCTCCAGACCTGATTTACAAACACATCTCCCATGCCATATCCCCACACACTCCTGATCTTCACATCCGTTGCAAGAACCGATCGAAACACCCCCACTTGTCACCCAATACAATCTGGGACTGGAGTGACTGAACCACGTCCTATCATTATGCCCTGGAATGAGGGACATCCTACCCAAGATACTTCCATCCCCTCCCAAAAGTGATGTTCCACCACCTACCCAACCTCCACAACATCTTAGTGGTGCACCCCTATGCCACTCCCACTCCCCTGGCACAGGGATAATAATACGGTGGAAGATCCAGATGCAAGACTTGCCCAATCCACTCACCCTGCACCACCTGCTTCAGTCCCATCACAGGCTTATCGAACCCCGTCAGAGGCCGGGCCACCTTTGAAAGCAGCCTTGTTATATACCAGATTCTGCTGCAACCACTGCACAGCATTTTACATTGGGATGACAACCAACCAGCTGTCAAATAGGTAGAACGTCCAAAAACAACGTGGACCACACAGTAGCACAATATGCGAGATTTCAATGGCTGCTTCATAACTTGTACCATCTAGAGCCTCCCACTACAACCAGCTCTTTTGAGCTGTGCAGCTGGGAGCTATCCTTAGGAGTACATCCTATGCTTCAGGTACTCACTGTCCACCCACCCCATCACCCAATTGTGTGTGTGTGTGTGTGTGTGTGTGTGTGTGACCATCCCCTGCCCCAGTACCCTGCACCAATTCGTGTCAGATAGTGGTGCGCTGCTATCTCACGCCCTAGTCTGTGAAATCACGTGCCCAGCCATCTGGCACTTGACCCCTCTACCTGGACCCCTAGCTAGCCCACCAACGGCTCCCCAATCTCCCACATGCAGCTAGACACTTCTCCGCAACCCTCTCCCTGCCTCCAGCCTCTCTCCATCCCTCATCTCACTCCACTCTACACTCCCAGCTCACCTCAATACACTCACTGTGGGCCGGTATAGACTGGCAGTCAACTGAGCACAATGTAGGGAGACGTGTGTGTGTGTGTGTGTGTGTCCTACAAGCTTAAGAAAAGAAGTTCATTCTGAAAGCTAGCAAAGCACTCTGCATCTTTTGTTTGTGCACCTATCAGTGACACAGCGGTCCTGCCTTTCCATGAGTCGTCTCCTTTATACCTAAGTAATTTGTAATTCTTAATCAGAACTTTCTTTACATAAACATAAAGGGGGAAACAGTGTTACTAAACATCTCAAAAGCATCTTTAGATTTAGTTCAAATTTTTACACATTATGGTAATAAAGGTTTAGACACATATAAGCTATTCACTTTTTAACATATACATTACTGAAACGGTTTTAGGAAACAGGTAAGTTTTATTTATGGCTTATTGGTTTATGATTAGACTAGTACAGAATGGGAGGGAATGAGATTAGGACATATATCTAATTCCTACACATATTACAAATGTGTACTTTATCTTTTCTTTCTTTTCCATTTAAGCAGACTGAACCACAACAAACTGTGGATGTGCACCAATATTGGAAAGAATCTGGCTAGAATGCTTTAAAATTAGCGAACCTAAAGGCGATTCTCCTTCAGATACTCCACAAGACATATTAAACTTAGGAGGCCATCTTCGTTCTGAAGATTTGGAAGAAGATGATATGACTGACCTTCTAGGTGCTGGCAGATAACCTCTTTCAAATGAGGAACTGATCCAGTTCAAAACAGAATGAGCACATGATGACGAGCCAGAGACAAAGCCTGCTGTGTGCCAACAGATAACTGATAAGAACTTGTCAAATGTGCTTCCTTATATTGAGCAGGGAATGAACAGCCTACCTCAGAATGGTCCCAATGAAAAATTCAGTGCTAAAGTGTTTAAAGGAGTAAACTCATCCATTGTCTATTACAAAATACTGTTGAAAGAGACAGAAAGCAAAGTGAAGTAGACAATTCTGCACCAATATTTTAAACTGGGCCAACCCAAAAAAGCAGAAAGTGGCGATGGCAGAATATGGCTTATTGATTCCTTATGTTAATCTTTATAATTAGATTAAAACAGTTTCTAAACCCTTTTTATTATATGTATAAATGCAACACGATTTTTAATTTACATTTTTATTTTTTGGATTTATGTTTATCATTATATTGTTTTGTACCTTCATTTACTAACTAAGCATTTTTCTTTATGAACAAAACACTATATTATTTTATCAAAAAGTTGGAACTGCTCTAATGACATTATTAATTTGTTATACTGCATTCTGCTTTACGACCAATGTTTGTGGTTTGTATCTATGCCGTAAAGTGGGGTATGGGTGCAATCAGATATTCTCTGACACCAGTCGCCTCTCAATTATCTGATCCCTGGTGCAGATGATAGAAGAGCACCAGAGAACATGGCAGGCATCGATGTCACTGAGTAACAGGAATGGATGGGGCAGTTGTTGCATGAGATCAGTAAGTGCCATGCTGTAAAGAGGTTCCTGCAGTGGGATGTATATTATAAGGCGATATGGCACATTTACTGCTCCTACAGCCACTTGTAAAACAGTGGGGAGGGTGATGGGCAAATAGTAGTGTGTTTCACTGATGTACACAGCTAAACCACTATTTGCTTATTCATCAATTAGGTCATCCTTCCCTTCAACATTAAATCGTGGCAATACAGAATTATCTGTGGCTTTGAACTATGTCTCCTGAAGGCTTAAGCATGTAGGCTTTTCTTATACAAGCAGCTTTAATTCCTCTAAATGTGTCCTGTAAGTGTTCACATTCCACTGAAGAATGAGAGCCATTTTAATTACCGAGTTTAATGCTCACTAAATGCTGTGCTTAGGAGAGGAGTTCAAAATGTTAGGAGGAGGAGTAGATGGGCTTGGTGGATTATCCAAACATATGTCTATGTCCATTAGACAGTCCCTCCCATCAGATTTTACTGAAGCATTATTGTTAGGGGGTTCAACATCATGATTTTTAGGTATGATCTTCCAGCTCAACAGTTTCCCTTTCCTTAGGGAGAGTGGTAAAGAAGTAGACATAGGTATCTTGCGATCAGCGTTCATTTTAGAGCAGAAGTCACCTGGTTTTCCTTTAAACTCAATGCCAGTCGTTGAAATGCCAGTATGTAGACCAATAGTGTCTTGACAGATGCAGCTACAAGCACAGGTAGATGTGCTAGCATCTGCACTGGGAATTTGCATTGAAGTATAATACTTGGTTACTGGTTGCTGCAGGAGTGTAGATGTGCTAGCACCTGCTTTGGACATTTTCGTTGAGGCATCGGACTTGCAATTGGTTGCTTGATGATGGTAAAGAATATGGTTGTGTATGATGGAGATTGTAAAACCTTGAAGATATTTTTTGCCTCCATGTATTGCAACAGCCTCATGACCCAAAACTCCTGTCATTTCTGTTATATATACACTACCTCACAGTTAGCAAAGAAGAGTTAAACGTAGCACTAACAGAATCAAGTTGCAAATGCCCAAATAAATTCAGTGTACTTGGGACTCTTTGGCACACTGACTTCCATTAACTGAGTAACATTTCTGCATGTATGGTGAACTAGGATTTGCATGAATTAAGTAGTTATACTTATGATTCATTTACAGAGGCATTGACAACTCCTTACATATTCACATATAGTTCTGCGATTTAGTGAGGAACACATCTGCAATGCTAATAATTACCCATCATGCAAAACATTTTACTACTACTGCTGAGGACAAACTTTAGGAACTTATCAAATGAAACAACTATTTCTCTGCTGTATAACAAAGTATCTGACATATTCTTAACACTTTTATAATAATATAAAATTAATTTGTACATTGCATTTCTTTGAAACATATGAGTATAAAATCCACACAATTATTTTAATTCAGTCAAGTAATAATCCACTTATTAAGGATACTACACAAAATTGTTACAGTTTCTATGATCAGTCATACAACACTGCAATAAGATGGAAGAGGTGTAGGCAAATAGTGGCCCACGGGCCACATGTGGCCTGCTAATGGTTTTTGCATGGCACACCAAGACAGCCAGAATTTTTATGAAACAATTTATAACTTTTTTGAAATGCAAAAATGATATCATTTTAAAAGTTGTGGTCCTCCACTCACCACTGCTTCCACAAAGTGGCCCCCGAGCCAAAACTATTGCCCACTCCTGTGATAGGGCTACACTACCTCACAATACCAAGAACAGGCATACTTCATTTTATAAAGTGTTTCAGGAATACTGTGACAGTGTAAAATACTACAACTACCAATGCATATGACAGAAAGGCATCACAACATAGTAGTGGAATTTGAAGAAGAAACTACACTTAACTTACAACTGTCGTTTCTATAAAACTGTACACATAGAAAATAGTGACTTAAGTATAAAACAAAGGACTGCAAATAGCAACTAATTTTATTGTTTTTAAATTAAGGGATGTATTATAATTATGGAATATGAAATTATTCCATCAATAATATAAAAAGATGAGGTTCATGGCTATTTACAAAAAAAACTAATGACAAAAGCACACCATTGTTACAGATTGCCATATTACAGCTACAAGATACAAACTTAAAAGAACATATGCTGCAAACAATCCAAGGCAATCAGGAGAGCTATTCCATGCACATGAGGGTAAAACATAAATGTAAAAAGCCCAAACAATGAGTTCTAGAAACTTCAGCTCATGTTCCTGCTGCCACAATGATAATCTCACCTTCATTATAACTGAATGTTTCCAAATCTATGTTTGCAGAGGCTATTGCTGTACTAAAGATGTCCATTGTCTTTGAACTAGACTTTGGTACTGTATCCTCAGAAGCTTCCGCAGAGTCTCCAGAACACTCATGACTTCCTTTGAAAATAAAATTTTAAATTAGCAGGGCATTCATAATTAAATGAAAATACAGGTTGAAATTTTGTCTTCTGCAGACATTATAATGGGATTTTCTTAAAAAGGCAACACATATGTTATTAGCCACTTATGCAGCAAGCACTCTCTTACTCTGTGTCAAGCCTGCAAATTAGTTCTCAGCTCCAGTTTTCAACAGTTTTCTTCCAGCAATTTTCAAAAAAATTTTAATGTTAGTGAATTTCCACTTGCACCTCTTCATTTTTTCAGACACAAATAATAATGCTGCATAAGTTGCTACGACTGTGACATGTGCTAATGACTAATGCCTCCTGGTGGTGTTGCAGACACATGATGATGCGGTATGGAAAGTACACAGGGGAGCAGGGATGAATGTAGAATCATTCCATTTAAGGTATGAGCTCCAAAAGGGGAAATACACTAATAAAAGTGATTTAGACATGACGTAGAATTTTATATGGCCTGGTGCCTCGGAATGAGCACCTCAGAACGGCAAAGTTGGTCAGCTATTTGCACGCAACCATGGGTAGGTCATAACGTATTTGACATGTATGTCTCTGCTTGCCCAATCTGTAACACGGCACAGGCCGCGATCTGTGGTAAATGTGATGTGCAAGCACAAGTTTTTGGGAGCAAACCACTCAGTAAACATTGCTGAACATAGGACAGCACAAGATCACTACATATTCCCATGTGTACTCAATGACATCATCAGTTATTATTGCTGTGGACACAGGATCTTCAAGACTGGACCATGGATTGATGTAAACGTGTTGTCTGGTCGGATGAGTTACATATCTCGTTACATCAGGTCAGTGGCCGTGTCTGGATACTCAATCATACAGGCAAACAGCTTATTGAAACTAGCACAATGCCCTGAATGGAGGTCAGCGAATACAGTATTGTGGGGCACTTTCACTGGTGATTCAATGGGATCTGTGGTAGTAATCAAAGGCGCCATGACAACTGTGGCCTATGTGATTATTATTATAGACTAACTGCATCCCTTCAAGCTTGGTGTCTTCCCCAATAGCAATATAATCTTCCAGCAGGACAACTGTCCATGTGACAAGCCCAGTATCATGCTACAGTGGTTTGTGGAGCATGATTATGAAATCACACTGATGTCTTGGTCACCAAATTTGCCTGATCTGCACCTGATGGAACACATTTTGGGTTGATATTGGGTGCCAGATTCACAAACCACAGGCCTGTAACTTTACTGGAAATGCATGGCCTGTGCGTAGGCACCTGGTACCACATAATATGAAAACTTAATACATCCCATGCAGAACTGTTGTTTTACTGCATTCCAGAGATGGACCAACATTAAGCAGGTGACCATAATGTTTTGGCTTGTCAGTATTTTATAGTGTTATGTACAGTTTCTAACACTTAAGTGAAACACTAGCATTTCCTACTCTCATTCAAGTTCTGTATATACCATCATGTAGCAGAATCTTTAGGAACATGGAATGAATTGGTTCTAAGTTAACGAGGAAAATTAGATGCTAGAAGCCAATTCTCTACATTAAGATAATAATTAACTTTCATTAAACTATTATAATTTAGCATGAATGTTGCTATTTTGAAAAAAGAAAGTTTCTAATTTCTCAGTTTATTTACATGGCAACAATGATATTGACTCAAGATTAATAGTTATTTATATGCTGTAATAAAAATGGTTTTGATGAGTTTTGTTAGCTATTAATCTTTAATCCATTAAACAGTACAATCAGATAATGTGTGAGACTGGCTAATAAGGCTTTTTCCTTTTGAATCTGCAGAAATTCCATTTTTACTGGCTGTAGCTCTGATGCAAGGTTATAAAAGACCTTTGGCCCACAATATGGAACCCAACACTAAAAGCTCAAGAATCCTGAACTAATAACGAACATCAAAACGGATACAGGAAATAGTGAACACAGGGCTGTCGTAGCGAGACTGAATATCGTAACTCCCAAATCGACAAAAAACAAACAAAAATATACCTACTCAAAAATGCATCTCCACTCTTTCCAAACCAATTATGTAAGTACAGCCCATATGTGGCTTGAATTCAAAGAAATACTATCAACAGTAATCTACAGATTTATAACAAATACATTAACAAATGACGGAGCTGATCCTCCATAGTACACAAAACAGGTCAGAACGCTGTTGCGGAAACAACAAAAACAGCATGCCAAATTTAAATGAATGTGAAATCCCCAAGACTGGCGATCTTTTACAGAAGCCCAAAATTTAGTTCGGACTTCAATGTGAGATTCTGATAATAGTTTTCACAATGAAACTTTGTCTCAAAAATGGCACAACACGATCAAAGCCTTCTCTGCACAATAGCATGGAAATAAAATTGATGACAGTACTGCTAAAGCAGAGTTGCTAAAAATATGCATCAGGATTCTAGAACATATATTGTGTTCAAATATTAAGAATTACCTCAGAGAGGATGGTCTATTGACACACAGTCAACATGGATTTAGAAAACATTATTCTGGTGAAACACAACTACAGTGGAACTTCGATTTTACATTTTCTGTAATTCTACACCATAAATTCGTAGACTCTGTGAAAAACCCATAGGATCAGTGCTAAAAATTCCCCAATTTTACCTTGCTTCCTAGTAAGGGTTACCTGGATTCCAAGTTTTTACTCAACGTCTCGCTTGACTTCACCAATTTTCTTCTTATTGACATTTGATGTGGCCGAATGAGTTATAACTACAAAAGACAGATGGTTTTACACCATGCACAGTGGCGGAGTTAAGGGAATATTTTAGGCTGTTGTGGAGAGGGGAGATGTGAGAGAGTAAAAATGCTGACATAATCCACGTTCAGTGTTGCCAATGCAACTTGCAACATTTAGCTTCATCCCGCAACTGTGATACAACTACTGCTAGGATGCAGCATTAATAGAAAAACAAGACAGTTGCTGCAAAGTGTTCCGGACCACACCTATACATGATGAAGGGGTCTGGCCACCACCTTTCCTTGTGCCATTTATAACTCAGTCTCACTTTTCTGTACATATTTCTGATGTACTGTATTCAGCAACGATAGCAACTGTCAACCTTTTCGATTCAAACACTAAGTCTCAAAGAACATACTCAGTCATAATCGAGGAAATGTTACCCATTTTCGGCTAGTCAACTCTTATTGGCTTGCGACTTGTTAAGTCACCCAATAGCCAGCGCAGTCACCACACTACACTAACACACGTAAAATGAGCTTGTCTCCTGGATGTGTGGAGAGGGGGTATGACCCTTAGTGGCAGGAGTGTTGGTAAGGGTGAATGCATCATTTTGTGAAGTGCTGAAAATATACTCTTCCTACAGATGAGGTGCTATGACAGAGATTCCACACGGAAATCGTACAAGAGTTTTGTGATAGCACATTTAAAGATTTTTATGTTCAAGTCTGACATGATGCAGTTGCAACAACTACATACACTGCTCATGTATGTAATTTACATCACGCACACTATGTGCTGTAGATTATAAAGTTTGGCAGCAATGATAGAGGACACAGTGGCGGATACATATGAGGGGTGAGCAGGGTACGTGTAGCCCCCCCCTCCTGTCCTTGTGGGATCACCTGCATTGCCACTTGCACCGCCCCCCACCAGTCAGCTCTCACACTATTTGTTCGTTTCTTTCGTCAGTCGACTCGGCTGAATTGAGTTATTGATTAGTTGTGCTTTCCTATGTAGCATGTGCGTCCGCATCATCGTATTTTATACATTTCTGTCTGGCACATAGATAGCTAATACATACATACAAGAAAA
Source organism: Schistocerca nitens (assembly GCF_023898315.1). Classification (NCBI taxonomy): domain Eukaryota; kingdom Metazoa; phylum Arthropoda; class Insecta; order Orthoptera; family Acrididae; genus Schistocerca; species Schistocerca nitens. The sequence goes on from NC_064615.1 coordinate 873,964,779, forward strand.
GTTGCAGCCATTCTAGTGATCTTGACATGTTATTCTGGCTGGCATTTGTTTGAGAAAAGTTGTGCATATTCTACTGTTTTCTTGTACAGAGAAACTTCAACACGTAGCATTATAAATATGGACTATTTGCCGAATAGGAAGCTAGTTTACATTCAGAAGCAGATATATTGAGACTAATGAATAAGTAAAAAGTTCTAGTTGCAGCAACTACAAGTGTGAAGATTAGTCAAGAGTGAGAGTGATCAGTTGATTGTGAAGTATTAATAATAGTAATAGTAGTATATGTGTATAGTCAGTTAACATAAAATTTTCTTAAACTTTGTATGTGACTTGATTATTTTTTATCACAGTAAATGTAAAGGTAGCTCAAGAAATCTTTAGCACCCCCTCCTTGAGGTTTCTCTGTATCCACCACTGAGAGGACATGAAGTGAAACTGTAGCATCTGAGCTTTCTTTCAAATTTACGTTTTACACAGCATACAGAAATTCACTAAGCTGACTTCTAATAAGCTTGCAACTCCAACTGGGAAAGTAAAGTCATTTATACAAGTCTGTTCCTCTCGTTAAGCCTAAAAGAACACTTTAATGGTGCTGAGCATATGGAATGTGGCTTGTACGAGAAGCACTGAACAATAACACCAATGGCGACAAAGTATGTCATTAAGCAGATATCTGCATTTATGTTTATGGTTTAATCACTTAGATGCTGTGATTTTTTTGGTTTAATTCAAAATGTTAATCAATTTTTCCTTTTTTCTGGGTGAGCACAAAGGATGATCTCCCAAAAATGCGTGTTTTGAATGTATAATTTTTGGTTGTAGCCTGTCAGAAAATAGCTCGATTACCATGTACCAACATAGCAATTTTAATTTTTTTATGGGTTTTTACTTGCTGTTACACATCTGTGATTCTTTAAGAACTTATGAAGTTCATTACCACAAATTACTCTAAAAAAATTGCATTATACATTTAATTTCTTTCACTTAGACAGATTTTGTACAAAGTAATGGAGAGGATTGTGATTTTTAATCATATATGCCAATTACATGTGTTTCTGGCCATATTTTGGGGGATTTTAACATTTTTCTCAATTCTGCAATTTCCTCAGTTTTGCATTTTTTAAGTTTGGGCCGCACAAAAATGTAAAATTGGCGTTTCAGTATAGGTCTTTACTCACATAAAGTGTTGAGTGCTGTTGGCAATGGATTTCAAGCTGGATTCCATATTTCTGGATTTCCAAAAGACTTATGGAACTGTACATCACAAGTGACTTGTAATCTAATTCTGTGGTTATGCGACTGAATTTGTGATTTCCTGTTACAGAGGTGAGTTCATGGTAACTGATGGAAATTCATCAAGTAAAACAGAAGTGATTTCTGACATCCTCCTAGGTAGTGTTATAGGTACCCTGCCACTCCGTACCTTTATAAATGATTTAGGAGACAATCTGAGCAGCCGTCTTAGGTTGTTTACAGATGAAGCTGTTGTTTATCGTCTAGAAAGATCAAAATCAATTGTAAAATGATTTAGATATGATATCTGTATGGTGCAAAAATTGGCAGTTGACCTAAATAATGAAAAGTGTGAGGTCATCCATACAAGTGCTAAAAGGAATCCGTCAAACTTTGATTACAAGAAAAATCAATGAAATCTAAAGGCCTAAATTCAACTAAATATCTAGGAATTACAAATGCACATACCTTAAACTGGAAAGAATATATAGAAAATATTGTGGGCAAGACGAACCAAAGACTGCATTTTATTGGCAGAACACTTAGAAGATGCAACAAACCTACTAAATAGACTGCCTACACTAAGCTTGTTCTTCCACTTTTGAAGTACCATTGTGCAGTGTGGGGTCCTTACCACACAGGATTAATGGAGTAAATCGAGAAAGTTCAAAGAAGGGAAGCACATTTTGTATTTGCGATAAATAGGGGAGAGTGTGTCACATACATGATACAGGATTTGGGGTAAAAATAATTAAACCAGAGGTATTTTTTTGCCGTGGCGGGATCTTTTTACCAAGTTTCAACCACCAAGTCCCTTCTCCTCTGAATGCGAGAATATTCTGTTGACACCAACCTACATAGGGAGAAACAATCATCATAATAAAATAAGGGAAATCAGAGCTTGGAAGGATAGATACAGGTTGTCCCCTCCCCCTTTCATGAACTCTCCGAGAGTGGTGTTGTTGTTGTGGTCTTCAGACCTGAGACTGGTTTGATGCAGCTCTTCATGCTACCCTATCCTGTGCAAGTTTCTTCGTCTCCCAGTACCTACTGCAACCTACATCCTTCTGAATCTGTTTAGTGTATGCATCTCTTGGTCTCCCTCTATGATTTTTACCCTCCACGCTGCCCTCCAATGCTAAATTTGTGATCCCTTGATGCCTTAGAATATGTCCTACCAACCGGTCCCTTCTTCTCGTCAAGCTGTGCCACAAACTCCTCTTCTCCCCAATTCTATTCAATACCTCCTCATTAGTTATGTGATCTACCAATCTAATCTTCAGCATTCTTCTGTAGCACCACATTTCGAAAGCTTCTATTCTCTTCTTGTCCAAACTAGTTATCGTCATGTTTTACTTCCATACATGGCTACACTACACACAAATACTTTCAGAAACGACTTCCTGACACTTAAATCTATACTCGATGTTAACAAATTTCTCTTCTTCAGAAACGCTTTCCTTGCCATCGCCAGTCTACATTTCAAATCTTCTCTACTTCGACCATAATCAGTTATTTTGCTCCCCAAATAGCAAAACTCCTTTACTACTTGAAGTGTCTCATTTCCTAATCTAATTCCCTCAGCAGCACCCGACTTAATTCGACTACGTTCCATTATCCTCGTTTTGTTTTTGTTGATGTTCCTCTTATATCCTACTTTCAAGACACTGTCCATTCCATTCAACTGCTCTTCCAAGCCCTTTGCTGTCTCTGACAGAATTACAATGTCATCGGCGAACCTCAAAGTTTTTATTTCTTCTCCATGGATTTTAATACCTACTCCGAATTTTTCTTTTGTTTCCTTTAATGCTTGCTCAATATACAGATTGAATAACATTGGGGAGAGGCTACAACTCTGTCTCACTCCCTTCCCAACCACTGCTTCCCTTTCACGCCCGTCGACTCTTATAACTGCCATCTGGTTTCTGTACAAACTGTAAATAGCCTTCCGCTCCCTGTATTTTACCCTTGCCACCTTTAGAATTTGAAAGAGAGTATTCCAGTCAACATTATCAAAAGCTTTCTCTAAGTCTACAAATGCTAGAAACGTAGGTTTGCCTTTCCTTAATCTTTCTTCTAAGATAAGTCGTAAGGTCAGTGTTGCCTCACGTGTTCCAATATTTCTATGGAATCCAAACTGATCTTCCCCGAGGTTGGCATCTACCAGTTTTTCCATTCGTCTGTAAAGAATTCGTGTTAGTATTTTGCAGCTGTGACTTATTAAACTGATAGTTCGGTAATTTTTACATCTGTCAACACCTGCTTTCTTTGGGATTGGAATTATTATATTCTTCTTGAAGTCTGAGGGTATTTCGCCTGTCTCATACACCTTGCTCACCAGATGGTAGAGTTTTGTCAGGACTGGCTCTCCCAAGGCCGTCAGTAGTTCTCATGGAATGTTGTCTACTCCCGGGGCCTTGTTTCGACTTAGGTCTTTCAGTGCTCTGTCAAACTCTTCATGCAGTATCGTATCTCCCATTTCATCTTCATCTACATTCTCTTCCATTTCCATAATATTGTCCTCAAGTACATTGCCCTTGTATAGACCCTATATATACTCCTTCCACCTTTCTGCTTTCTCCTCTTTGCTTAGAACTGGGTTTCCATCTGAGCTCTTGATATTCATACAAGTGGTTCTCTTTTCTCCAAAGGTCTCTTCAATTTTCCTGTAGGCAGTATCTATCGTACCCCAAGTGAGATAAGCCTCTACATCCTTACATTTGTCCTCTAGCCATGCCTGCTTAGCCATTTTGCACTTCTTGTCGATCTCATTTTGAGACGTTTGTATTACTTTTTGCCTGCTTCATTTACTGCATTTTTATATTTTCTCCTTTCATCAATTTAATTCAATATTTCTTCTGTCACCCAAGGATTTCTACTAGCCCTCGTCTTTTTACCTACTTGATCCTCTGCTGCCTTCACTACTTCATCCCTCAGAGCTACCCATTCTTCTTCTACTGTACTTCTTTCCCCGATTGCTGTCAATTTTTCCCTTATGCTCTCCCTGAAACTCTGTACAACCACTGGTTTAGTCAGTTTATCCAGGTCCCATCTCCTTAAATACCCACCTTTATGCAGTTTCTTCAGTTTTAATCTACAGTTCATAACCAATAGATCGTGGTCAGAGTCCACATCTGCCCCTGGAAATGCCTTACAATATAAAACCTGGTTCCTAAATCTCTGTCTTACCATCATATAATCTATCCGATACCTTTTAGTATTTCCGGGATTCCTCCATGTATACAACCTTCTTTTATGATTCTTGAACCAAGTGTTAGCTATGATTAAGTTATGCTCTGTGCAAAATTCTACCAGACAGCTTCCTCTTTCATTTCTTACCCCCAATCCATATTCACCTACTATGTTTCCTTCTCTCTCTTTTCCTACTCCCAAATTCCAGTCACCCATGACTATTAAATTTTCGTCTCCCTTCACTATCTGAATAATTTCTTTTATCTCATCATACATTTCATCAATATCTTCGTCATCTGCGGAGCTAGTTGGCATATAAACTTTTACTACTGTGGTGGGCGTGGGCTACTTATCTATCTTGGCCACAATAATGCGCTCACTATGCTGTTTGTAGTAGCTTACCAGCATTCCTATTTTCCTATTCATTATTAAAGCTACTCCTGCATTACCCCTATTGATTTTGTATTTATAACCCTGTAGTCACCTGACCAGAAGTCTTGTTCCTCTTGCCACCAAACTTCACTAATTCCCACTATATCTAAATTTAACCTATCCATTTCCCTTTTTAAATTTTCTAACCTACCTGCCCGATTAAGGGATCTGACATTTCACGCTCTGATCCGTAGAATGCCAGTTTTCTTTCTCCTGATAACAACGTCCTCTTGAGTAGTCCCCGCCCGGAGATCCGAATGGGGGACTATTTTACCTCTGGAATATTTTATCCAAGAGGACGCCATCATCATTTAACCATACAGTAAAGTTGCATGCCCTCAGGAAAAATCATGGCTGTAGTTTCCCCTTGCTTTCAGCCATTTGAGTACCAGCACAGCAAGGCTGTTTTGGTTAGTGTTACAAGGCCAGATCAGTCAATCATCCAGACTGTTGCCCCTGCAACTACTGAAAAGGTTGATGCCCCTCTTCAGGAACCACACGTTTGTCTGGCCTCTCAACAGATACCCCTCCGTTGTGGTTGCACCTACGGTACAGCTATCTGTATCGCTAAGGCACGCAACCCTCTCCACCAATGGCAAGGTCCATGGTTCATGGAGGGGGGGGGGGGGGAGGGCATGTTTTATATTTACCACCTTTTGCCAGTGCCTTAACTTCACAGTTCACGTTTCCTCCCTTTGCCTTCTGCTTGGCATAGAAACATTCTTTCTTTGTTTCTGGACTTTTGAGTCCTCTCATAATCTTGTATAAGTATAATGTCTTGGCATAATGGCATATACTTGAAAATAATGGGACACTGAACAGGGAACCAGATAACATTTTACCATGCAATCAGGATGAATTTAAAAATAAAAGAAATGAATCTGTTGTTGTGTGATGGCAGCTACAGTTTTCCACAGACTACTACAGTTAATACAAATCTTCTTCCTGTAAGTGTCCTCAGAGACTTCTTTGTATGTGCATAAAGTGACAACCATTTCTTACCTTTCACTGGCATGTGTGATGGATGCACAGAATAAATTCCTGTTTGTGGATCTAATTCACCAACCATTTCCACAGTTTCCTCATCTTGCTGTCTGCTTGGCAAAGAAACTTCCTCACTGTATGTCTGGACTTGGGTCTCCTGCTCATTCTACACGGGCACAATATTTGCCATATTAGTAAAATTATTACCATATCATACCTCTCTAAAAATATATCCTAAGGAGTATTTAAGAGAGGTACCAGTATTTTCATCTACAGACCATAGGTACAATGAACATTACTTACTATATTACAAGTATTATTATTTTATTATGCACAATATAATTAACTGTACACAGTCTGTACAAAACCAGTTACAAAATAGCACATGCAACGAGTTTTTATTATTGTGATGTAATCATGTGCCTTTTCCAGATTTTTAGAGCAGTGTAAAGATTTTTGGAAGGCTGAATGCCAAGCAATGTGGAACAGCATGAACTATACTTCTCTGATGACTTATGGATTCTGAACCTTAAGCCAAGGTCTTAGCTACAATTTTCCGTATAATCTTTTGTCTAAAATCCCACGGGAAACATTACCCGAGATTGTGGAGATAGGAAATAGCAAGAGTAGCTACTGTTTGTATCTGTATCTCCATAATGGCCACCTTATTATGATACAACCAAAACACAGGCAAAGCTTGCCAAATTGAGACTAGATGGGAGCTCATTTTGCAGAACTGGTGGTATTACGTAACTGAAATCCAAGGACCTGAACATATTCAATTTAAGTATTAGCACTTTTCTGTTAATCTATTCTCATGTCTCTACCTAGGCCTCTCTGGAAGTTCATAAGTAGTACACACTGTCTTACACACAATTTTAGTCTCATAAAGTCATAATTAGTGGTCCTCTGGCACCTGCCATGGTCCACTGCTAACAAATTATCTGTACTGACTTGTAGGCAATGGCTCATAACATTAATTTTTCTTTTAGAAATTTCAATGTACAATTGTGAGCCACTTGCTTAATAGTGAGTTGGCCCGCCTTCCGAATGCAATACAGCAACAATTCTGCATTGCATGGATTTGACACGTTCTTGGTATGTTTTGAGAGGTATGTGGTACTAGATGTCTACTCACAAGTCACATAATTCCCATAAATTATGGGTGAGTGATTTGCAAGAAAGAATCTCATGCTCAGTAGCATCCCAGGTGCCTCCCATAGAGTTTAGATCGGGCAAATTTGGTGGACAATACATCATACTCCTCAAATCATGGAGGTATGATTCTGGCATTGTAACATGACAGTTATGCTACTGGAAGACGCTATCATTATTGGGAAGTCCAGCTTCCCCATGCATTTGTCTGCGAGATGGAGGATGTTTTGTGGTGGTTGTCTGCAGCTGATATCATCACTAACTACAATGATTCTCCTCGTGTGTCTGCTCTGATTATGTACTTTCCTTATCACATCACATGCCAGCAAGGTCATCACGCAGCACTCAATTTCGTGAATGGCAGTGATCAAAATGTTTCGGTTCATCAGTGTTTAACCGACTGCATGTGGAATGTTAGTATTTGTGTCCTATTTTGTCAATTTGAGTACTGCTTCATACTGCATTTTTCTAATGTTCTGGTAATATGCTAATATGATCAATGATAGTTTTCACAAATAAGAGGAAAGCATTTACTTAGCTAGTTATTTTTTTATTTTGTCTCTCAGATTCTTTTAGCCCAGTCCATTGATGGACTGATTATTTTTCTCTTTTGCTTAGCATGGAGATTACAATTTTCCTACAGACACCTATCTGCAAGAGAGGTTTTCCTGTAAACTTTGTCCACTAAAATCACTTCAGTTCCTGAGTATCTGTACATCTGACTCTCTATCTGTTTCCCTGGTGAACTGTATGCGACGTTCAGTGGTACCACTCAGAAAATCAGAGAACTATCAGTTATCACTATTAACAAAGTGTTAATAAAACACAGCATTGACATAGCATGCAAACCAACCAGAAAGGTAGGCAAATATCTGCAATCTACAAAAGAACCACCTTGGCAAGACTGAGTGACCTTTAAGCATTTGGATGACACTGCAGTGCATTTGCTGTTGCAAAAGTATGGGTAAACAGTTCAGTTGTTACTGCTATTGGCAGTTAGCTAAGCGTTCACAGTTTTCGTTGGTTAAAACACTTTTGCTTATTTATTTGCTTCCAGTATATTGCAATACATGCGTGACATTACTTTTCACCATTACACATATAATTTTCTCATGTGTTAATTGGTAGCACAGCATCTGACAATGTCTTCCACAGCAGATGAAATATGCGGCAGAAAATTATGCGAGAGACCATTACTAATCAAAAACTGTTTGCCAGGACAGAGGAATTAATTATTTGTTTTATTTCAATGCTGAACTATTTTAAAGCATTCTAAATTAAAGTAAAATTACGGTACCTACAGGCTTTAGCAAATGTCTTTGAGCACATGTTCAACAGTTAGCCCTCCATTAAGAGCAAATATTTCTGCCATAATTAATAATGCTTGATGAAAGAAATTAAATTTCATCTGATAATCCTCAGAAGGCCTAGCGGTGCTGACCAACTGCCATGTCATTGTAAGCCTAATGGAATCACTGGATGCGGATATTCACATGTGTGGGGTGAACACACTGCCCTGCCAGTCGTCGTAGGTTTTCGCTGACCTGGAGCGGCTATGACTTGGTCAAGTAGCTCTTTAATTAGCATCAAGAGGCTGAGTGCACCCCTGCAGCTTGCAGCTTGGATGGTCACCCATCCAAGAGCCAACAACACCCACATGTGCTCAAGTTTGGTGATGTGATGCGAACTGATGTATACGCTGCGGCATGGCCATTTACAACAATGCTTGCTTACTTCCTCAAAATTTCTTTTTTATTTTTATTTTCAGAGGTTTACAATCTAATCGACAGTGAGAATACTAGAAGGCTGAACAGCCAAGGAATCAGTACAAATTTGCCTAAGAAACTATTTCTTAAAATGTGCTTTTGGGAACCCGTATAACATCTAATTTAGACAGTGCGAGCCACATTTCAAAATTTTTTCTGTTTTTAATTTTTTGATAGGCATATAATTTGATTTTACTCTCATTGTATTACTCAGTTAAATCACATTTCATCCATGATCTCTGTTTTTATTTTTTTCATTGGCATGTAATTTGATTTTATTCTTGTTGGATTTTTCAATTACACACATTTCATTCATGATTCCCTGTTATGGCACCAAGTAAACTGTTGAGAATTCAGCCATAAAGCCAGACGTAATACACTTCCTAGACTGAATTTTCAGCTGTGTTACCCTCACCCATCTTTTGAGTGAGCGTCGTCTTTTGAGTGCTGCGTCATCTGAACAAGACACAGCCAGGGCAAAAGCCCCACAGCTCCAAGAATGTGAACTGTTGCCAGTGCCATAGAGACTCGCCACTTGCGCGAGTTCCACTAGCACCACGGGCGGCGCTGAAGTTGAAGATATTGATTTCATCCCCGCCAATTGCAGGCCGAGTACAAAATCCGCCAACGACAGGACGACAACAGACAGGAGCCTACTCAGAAAACAGAAGAGCAGCTCTCACCAACTTGCTTATAGATCATTGTTCAGTGCTGACTTAGACGGGTTATGTCCTTTAGTGAACTCCTAGAAGTGAACAGACAGTTGTTGTAAATTGCATTTGCTTTGTACTGTGAAATTTACCTATGATTACTTGCACTTATTCATTGAGGGCCATTTTTGTATTATATTACAAGAGTGTTACGGACTTAATCATTCAACAAGTCAATAAGTTAAGTAAAACTTTTTAACTCATTTGTCTGACTTTGTTAATAATTTGTTGAAGTGTTGTAGAACCTTCATTCTCCTATCCTGTTGCCTCACCCTGGGGCACAGCTGTGTAATAGAGGCAGGGAGAAATAGTCTTAGTGGTGTACTGCTCCAGAACCAGTTTCAAGAACTCACAAACTCATCCTACCATAACAACAGTGGCAATTTGGCCTCCACAGCAGCAGCGACAAGGCCTGTACAAAACTGGTGACAAGGGTTTACAAAAATTAATGTAATGTACATATCTGCATTTTATATTGCAGACAGAACTGATGCATTTGCAACCACATACGTTGAAAGTGTATCATAACATTATGAAGAGAGTAGTATCATACAAGCAAAAAAAGTATGTGTTCAGTTGATAACAAGTATTGCCTTCTTTGGAGGTAAATAATGGCATATAATCTTTTATTACTTATCAACACCAAAAACTGTCATTCTGATTCATTAAGTACTGCGCAAGCTGTATTCCCAAAACTGATTCCAAGAAGGCTGACACAGAGATAATGATGTAACAATGTAACGTGACATGAGCCTCGCCATGGGTTCAAAAGTGTTTATTCTTCATGTTCTGAAGAATAATGAGACTTCAAATGCCTAGGTATCGGCCCCCTCAGTCACTGCTCATGTTCCAGCCCAGGCTCCTTTTAGTACAGGATCATCACTGTCCAGTGGTTTGGTGACTCACATGGAACCCCTTGAGAATGAGGTTGCAATTTCAATCTTAAGTATGGCTCATTTGAAAGTATTGTGTTAGCAATTATGACAAGAAAAATACTAGCTGCTAACGACTCATCACATGCATCAGGAGGGCGATAGAAAATGAGCGTCTGGAAGGTGCAGACATCAATCTTCTATGGGATGTTTGTATTATACTTCACAAAATGGACATCACTGACATTGTCCCCCTCGATAAATCAGTGGTCAGAGCGGTGGAATGCTACGCAAAGGCACCCGGGTTCAATTCCCGGCTGGTTGGAGATTTTCTCCACTCAGGGACTGGGTATAGTGTTGTCTTCATCATCATTGTATCATCCCCGTTGACGTGCAAGCCACTGGAATGGCATCAACTAAAAAAGAAAAGACTTGCACTAGGTGACAGGTCTACCCAATGGGAGGCCCTCGCCACACAACATTTCATCAACCTTCAGGAAATGTTCGAAACAAATCATTAACTTTCACCACGAACACTAAATGAAAAATGGCGTGATGCAGTCACCACAAAGATTTGCACCATTAAGATCGAAGACCAACTCTTGGGAGTTATAAACCGTGCAGAATGTTCAGCTAGATACCCACTCTTGAAGAATGTATACAAAATCTTATTGGTGTTACAGGGTGATGATAACTGATGGGACGTGATGGCACACAATTGAATCTGAAACAGTCTGTCATGTAGCTTATTGTGAAACTGACTATCCTTGGAGGCATAGTTGCAGATAGTACGATAACATGTTTTACAGGCACGGAAAAAACAAACATCCAAAGGTTGAATTTGTCCAGTGATTACAGGTGGTATGAACTGCATTTCACACACTTTTCAGGAGGGACAGATTGTTCTAAATGAGAATAATTTTTATACACAGACCCAGAATCAAGCAAAATCAAGTTATGTTGACCAGTTATTGGCAAAAAGCAGTGTTCACACTGTAGCTGTAGTTCTCTTACACCAATTTTCCCACTCTAGCTTGCTGTGAGGTAAATATTCCTTACTACCCTGGCACGATCACGCACACAAGAAAGAATCGTAGAAAGCATAGCACCTCCAAATTATTGCAGCAGAGTAAATAATTTTCCAACCAATTTACGATGCAGATCAACAATCTTCATAATTATATACAAGTGCATTAAGACAGTTATGTTTGTTGATCTTGATACAACTCTCTTGGTACCTCTAATTTCCAGAGCTCCTTTCATAAGCATTTCCTCTTCAAATCCCGATTGTTCAGAGTCAAAAAGAAATTCTTACTGAACGGTGGGATAAGTTTGTTTATCTCATCTACACATTTTCGGGATATTCCACAGTTTGCTGTGCATCATCAAGTTGACTCTTTGTTTGAAATTTCATTATCTTATGTCTTCCAATTCTGTAGCACTCTCTGAAGTTATGCAGCAATCAACTTATTTCCTTGAAATTTTTGTAATCTATGTCACATGCAATTTGATGAGCCTAATGTATCATGCAGATCCTGTAAATTGTATTGAGCATCCTTGAAATGCGCAAACACCAGTTTTTGTAACAAGTGTGTCTTGTCCTCCATTTAATACCCATAGTTTTCTTATGCACCACACGATCATATTACTGTGGACTTACTTGAAATCTATTCACAACTGTTTTTTTACTACACTGTGGATGATCTTCCACGTACATAATTACTTTCAGTACTCACTCCTTGGACAAAGATGGCCCTTTACTAAGTTTCACTGGAGACAGAATTTATGGCTCCCTGTCTGACAAGGATGATCAAGTACTTGCCTAGATGCCTGTTTCAATATAATTTTCACTTGTTAAGCATATATCGTCATCATTGCACTCCTCATGGACATTATCTGCACAGTTGAGTGTATACGGCACCACACATCCCACTGACTCATCTTGCAGAAATGCTAATATTACATCTGCCACTTCTTTCTCACTCTGCGAAATTCTCTGGGTTGCTTTCTGACAAAATGTTAAGTTTGGTAACTGTTCTTGTACATATAGTGCAATGTTTAGTTTGTTCACCATTGGCATTGCTCTGCTTTCTATCAACACCACTATAGTTGGAGTCACGAATGATGCTGGTCGAGTTTAGCTTGTTCTGTGCACCTACATCACGCATTCTCCAACAGCCAATGAGCGATTGGTAGTGTTCTGAGCACTCTACTGCGAATGTTTTATGCAATACGGGCATTATACATGATCACAGCGAGCTATTGTAGAGAATTTTTATTCCATTTATTGCGAGATGTCATGGCTGATTGTGCTGGTGAGTGACAAATCCTGCACAAGCAAGCTAGAGCCATAATTTGCTGGATACACACTTTCATCAAGCACAAAGCAAGTGAATGCACATACTGCAACTGCCACTTGGAACTGACAACAATGCAGTTCCTGTTCTTGCCTCAATCTGCACGAATCTCCATTGTTTGTGGATCAGTCAATAGCACTGTTGTGAGTTACTCATCAACTAAGCAGTTCAATTACGCTCCAGAGCCTCATGCTGTGATCACCACTGGAGACCTCAAGTCTTGGCCCCTGTTGCCATTAGCAGCCAATATTGTAGTTGCTTGGTAGAAAATATGTGGTGTGTCAAATGCCATAAACATCATTGGCCTTTTGCAATTTCACACTCAACAGGTTCCTTGTCAGTAGTTAACAGCTAGATTACAAATCCAAAGGTCTGAGGATCGATCCCTGGTCTCTATTAGGATTTTTATCTGTCACTTATCACTTCTTCAACTTCTGAAAATGTTTGTTAATGTGAAAACTTCCAGTTTCACTATGGTTTGAAGTCTATGTTAAATAGTACTTCCTCCTGTAACTGGTTGGGTAAGTCAGTGCAAAGGTAGCCTCAGAAACAGCTCACCACCTCCAACAGAACTGTGTTTAGTAAAGCGCTGTGGTGATCACAATAACCTTCACGCTGATGGCAACTTTACATTTTTATTATTATGCTATATCACCCATATTAATGTCAAAGAATTTGAGACCATAATCAGAATTTTTCACAGTTTTATTTCATTATTTTAAAAATTTCTACAATTTATAATATTTACCACGGCTTCAGAAGGCACAGAGTTTTCATTTGCAGCTGTACTTCTTTCTCTGAACTGTTTCTCAGAGTCTGCACTTGGTGTATGTGCTTCTGTATTCTCTATGTTAATTACATGTTGTACTAGTTTTCCTAAAACAAAGCAGAAATTTTTGTTTTAGAATTATCCACTTAGAGCAATTTACTAATGTAAAAATGTATTTTATTTTTAACAGTTAAATAACTATATTTCAGCTTTTGAGTAATTACACAATTCTTTTTGTAAATCAATAACAGTTCTGCATGTTGCCATCTTTCATGGTGTGGCTATCATTCACAGTCTCACAAAAACAGTAATAATATGATGAAACGGCATTTAGTCTACAGTCTATGACAAAAATAAATTTTGAAAATTACTTTGAATTTATTTTTGGAACTGACTCATAATTTACTGAAAAAAAGAGGTAAACAAAAACCAAACAAAACTGACAAATGAAGGAAACACTGGCATTAAACATTATGTTTCATGTAGGCAGACTAGCATATAGTTCAAATACATCAATGGTTGTCATTGTCATCATCATCATCATCATCATCATCTTCTTCTTCTTCTTCCTCCTCCTCCTCCTCCTCCTCCTTCTTCTTCTTCTTCTTCTTCTTCACTTCCAGGGATTAGGCTAATTGCCTATTCTGTCCTTAAAGGTTACTGTTGAGCCCATCTCATGTTGGGGCTACCAGGATTTCTTCTTCTTATTGGACTGTATCTCAACAATTGTTTCTTCAGACTTTCTTCTGGCATTGTGATACCATTTTCTTTCAAGCTCTTTCTCTATTGTGTTGTTTATCCCCTCAAAATTCAGTTCTACTCAAATTTGTTCATTCCTACTCTTGCCTTGGCATGTGAAACCTTTCACTGTTCCTAGAAATCTTATTTCAGTGCCCACATTTTGTTTTTATTGCTTTTTGTGAGAATCTGAATATGACTCTTATTCAGCAGACACATCACAGCCACTGCTTCATACAACTTTATTTTTGTTTGCTTTCTAACTGCATTGTTACAAGTTCTATTAATAGCACCACATATCTACTGAAACTGATGAAGCATGTTGTCTACACCTCTATCATGATGGGAACTTATTTGGTTTCTAAATAATTAAAACTGTTAACTTTCTCAATAATTTTTTTAATGATAAAATTTTTTGATGTGATTGACTCAACTCTTTTTATTAACTGAGATTTGCAGTTATACTCAATGGTAAAATCTTTTGTAAAGCAATGATGAAACATAAAATTCAGACAGTTTCAAATTTGGATCACACCCTAAATAATTAGAACATATACACTTCCTGATAAAAGGACACTGAAGCACTTTCGATGTAACACTGTACATGTACACACCATTGGCTGGCGTGTAAATAATTAAAGTTCTCTGTGTCAGACAGAAATGGCACCAGAGTGCTTGGTTCAGTTTGTTACTAGGCCTGTCTGGTAGGGCAAGCATATGTATGTTATGTGATCATTGTGAAGGACACAGAGATATCACATACTTGTGTGAGACAGCATAACCAGCCCCTGGTTGTTTAAAAGGGACCTCACTGTGGGTCTCCATTTTTCTTGTTGATCAAAAAGTGCAATATCCAGAATTTGTGAGAGCTCAGATGCAAGAGTGACCTATTGTTGGACTGCGTGTGAATGATAGGGCAGGCACATTCATCATCAAGGTTTCAGTTGACCCCACATCTGACCACCAGAAGGGTAGATCACTGTGTTGTGCATCAGGCACATTGCAAGTCCTTCAAATTTGCAGCTGCTTTCCAAAAACAAGTAAGCACTCACCATTGATCAAGAGAATAGCAGCGGCGGGCCGTGCTGGGGACTTACCATCCCATGAGTAGATGGTTGTTATCACCCCAACACAACTGGTTGTGTTTGGAGTGGTGTGATTACTGCGAAGCATGGGCTGCTGATGAATGGCACGGCACTGTGTGTGATTCGTGGTTCTGATCTAATCCAGATGACAATCCTCAGTGAGCATGGTGGTGACCTGGTGGGAGGTCCCATTCTTCCAATGTTTTGGAGCGGCACAGTTGTGTGAAGAGCCATCAGGTATGACCTTAGGTATGACCTTAGGCCTCAAATGGCAGTAACTGAGGGAACTCTGACAGTACAACAATAAGTCATGGACATCCTGTGTACTCATGTGCTATCTCTCATGTGACAGTACTGTGGTGCCATTTTTCAACAGAACAAAGCTCATCCACGCATGGCACATCTCTATAAACTGTGTGTCTGACGCTGAGGTACTCTCGTGGTCAGCAAAATCTCTAGATCTGTTGCCTACAGAATGATGAATAAAACCAGTGCAGATGTCAACTCCATTCCAGTGCCAGTATCTAGTATATCAAGGACAGTTACAACAGTTGTGGGTCAGCTTCCCCCAGAAGAGGATACAACTGCTTTATGACACCCTTCTCAATCAAAACAGTGTACGCATCCAACACAAAGGAGATGCAATGTCATACAGATAAGTGGGCTCATACTGCCGATTTCTTTGTAAATGCGAGTCAATTTTGTAATCACTGATATAATATTAAATGCCCTCTAACCACTTGAAGTTTCATTTCACTTCTTCCTCCTCTTCTGGCAACTTCACTTTCGTTTATCAGGAAGTGTATTCAGCAGACAACAATATGAGAAACCATCAAATACAGGCAAATTGCAATCTTCTGTCGTCAGTAGACAAAATGCATACAGCTCTAAATTCATTCACAACACCTAATGTTTGATTTTGTTATGTGTAGATCATCCTAAGAGATATTTATCTCACATTTTTGCTTCAAGGTACCTTCACCACTACCACCACCACCACCACCACCACCACCACCACCACCTGCCATTTGACATCCACTGGTTGGATCAAGGCCACCAGTAGACTTTTCCATGCAATATGGTCTTCAGCTAGATACTTTCATACTGCCCCTGCAGGTTTTCTACTGCCATCCACACAACTTCCATTACACCACTGTCATGGTCTTTTCTCAGCTCTTAGAATCCACCACTGACTTCGTAAGTGCACAACCATTTATTTGTCTGGTTGTGTGTCCCACCAATCTCCATTCCACTGTTATTAAAGTCATAAATGCCCCTTCTAGTCCAATATGTTCCATGAGTCACTTGTTTGTTTTGCTGTATTTCCCAGTAAGAGCAAAACGAATCCTTGTCAGTTAGAGCCAAATTAGAGGACTATCTTCAATAGAAGTATGGCCATGTTTGTCTCCACAAAAATATTTTTTAACTATTGACAATTTGGATGAATTTCTATTGGCAATAAAATGTCTCAAACAAGGAATTTCACAATGGCTTGGCTTTCCAGATTATTTATTTGGATGACGAGAAAAAAGTGGCAGCATGGTTACTTTAGAAAGCCGTATACATTAACTCTATTCCACCAAGTTGACACTTGAGTTATATTATAGTACAATGTGTACCAACACATTAAAAAAACAATTTCATCAATATGTTGTCAATAATAGACTTTGCAGATGAAATGAGTATTAATTTGACTTACTTACTCTATTTAAATTCACTGATGTCTCACTGCATGTTACTCTGGGGAAACTATTCATTGAGAAGAACAGTGTTCACTGCACAGAAGTATGTAATACAGACAATGTATGTCTAAAATGTCTTGTAGACAACTCTATAGGCAACTTGGCTCACTGATATCTTCATCATGGATCCTTCTGTTGTTTGTGTCATCAATAAATCACACTTTGAAAACATCATCCATAAATATTACACTGGAAGCAAAAATGATCTGCACTGTTCATCACTAGGTCTTTGTGCGGCAGGGAAAGAAATGAAGTAGTTTTATTAAGAAAAATGTGCATAATGTGTAAATATAAACAAATACAAATTCCAGTACAAATACATAGCTGAATTATATTACTGTAGTCCTAGTTTTATTATTGGCACTGTTCTTTTTTTGAAGTGTTTTGCATGATATCTCTCACACTGTTCATTGCACAGTTCACACATGCAGTCTTCATTCGATCTTCAAAATAGGGTTTCTATTCAGATTTCTTGAGCTTATGGAACAATCAGAATTTTGGCCACAAGAAGTAAGAGTAAAGACATTTTCTTTTTGGACAACACATTACAGCGAAGGAGCAGAACTGTAATAAATACACATGGAACATCCAAGGGTTATAAATATGATACCATCGTCCTCACAGAAACCTTTTTAAAAGCAGAATATAGTCGATGAAGAAACAGTACCACATAAGTAGCAAAATAAGAATTTTACACGAGAGAGAAAAAACTGTCTAAAATGCCTAATACATTTCACAGTGGTGCTAGATTTGCATCATAGCACTACAAGGAAATATTGGATCAAATAAAAATGTGAAACAAAAAAGTACACTTTACAAAGCTTAGTTATGGCACATACGTGGAATTGTCTTGGTATTTATGTCATGATCTGTTACTTACGTGGTATTTATTTGTCAGTCTCCTGGCATGAGTTGACACATTTACGTTGGTATTTGGTGCTGAGAAAGCTAGTAAGAACACGTTTTGGAGCATTAATCATTTTTTATTGAAAGATTTCATAAAAACATTTTAAATAAATGTACCGCTTACATAGTTCCGATAATGTCTGCACATTTCTTCAAGAAAAACCCTAAACATCGCTCAAAGCAGCAACAGAGAACTACACTGCACTGATACTCGTCACACAGTTACCTCCACAACAATTTTCATTCATTAGGAATGGTGTCATAATAGCTATGACAATCTTTAGGAAGAACAGATTTAAGTTGTTGTAAATAATCCCATTTGGATTTCTTGATTTTTAGTCTTTCCTTGTATAGTTTCGGTAATTCTTGCCATACCTCGTTGAAAGAGCACTTGTAGTAAATAATACCATTTGGGCGGTACTGTAGCGCCCTCAGATCAGTAACAATAGGTTCATTTTTTACAGCTCTTCCAGGCCTAATTGAGTCGTAGAGTCACAAACTTTTCTCTGCATAGTTGATGAAAAAGGAATAATCTAGGTAATGGACTTCGTGTGGCTGTGGCTTTTTTCTCACTTCTTTAGATATCATAGCGTATTGGCTAGGAAGTGTAACTTCATGTCCTTTAAGCTTGCGCTCAATGGAACTGTGAACTGAGTCACATTCCATCTGAGTATGGCCTTTTCTCCAAAAACTTTTGTGTAATCAAGACTCCAGTATCAATTGCCAATCTTAAAAGAGCATTTGATAATATTACACTTCTGTTCTGATATGTGCAGCTGTCAGAACACAGAAAGACTTGAACGGGATTTTCCTTAATCTTTCTGGATAGGTTTTCCACGATGCATGAGTCAAAACATGATGCAATCAAATCACCTTGCGTTTCATTGAACCAGTAACATACTGCATTACGACTTCCTAAATTATACATTGTAAAGATATGAACAGCCAACATTGTTTATAATAAACTGCACTTGCACTTAAAAACGGAGCTACTTTCACGGCCTGCAAGTCCTTGGTGTACAGTGAGCAGAGCTTCTGCTGGGCTTCTTTCTTGTCAGCATCTTTTTGCATCCTTGCCTGCTCTTTCTGTTCTGTGTGTTGCTTCCACAGGTCTTCACTCAAGTTACCAAGCCTGTAACTACAACACAAGTTGCACTGGTCTCTCTTGGGAGACAATAAGCTAATATTACCACCTTCTAAAATCAAGTTAAAGGTAGCCCGACTTAATGGTGAAACCTTCTCCGCATGACATTTTTCCACATAGAGTTCATACAGCTGTTGTTTGGATTGTAGAATAGGCTCAAGGTACAACTTCGAGGACGATTTCCTGCAGTAATGCGAGGGAAGTTTCGGAAGAGAGTCCAGGAATTCTTTCATGAAGATTCTCTCATCTTTCTTCTTCGTCTGTTTGATTCGAGGTCATGATGATTCTGTATCAGGACTCATCCCATGTGTGGAATTACTCAGCCAATATTGGACAGTCCATACTCTAATCCCAAGAGTATTGAGAAACATCTTTTTGCATAATTTATGTTTCCCCAACTCATTATCCAAATGATAAATGAGCGTCCCTTTTCTCCTAGATTTGCATGTTTTCTTTCCTGGACATTTGGTTGGAATTATGTCCACAAGGTTGATAACGTAAACCTTCCTTTGATCCCATGACATCGTTTCCCAAAATGTGTTAAATGCTGCCTGCCTATCATCAGCAGAAAACTGATGACACTTCCTTCGGAACGGATTTCTGGCACATCTTCGAAGTACATGTTGGACCTAATTTTCATGTCTCTCTTGGAGTATCATGAGTGATTTTACCAATTCGACTTCTTTTGTATCCAATACAAGCCTGTCCACACATTCTCAGAATTTTATTGGCATTTTTCTTCCAATCTTCAGGATGTGGTTTAGACTTCCTTTTCCTGTCACTGCTTACGTCACCATAAACTTCTTGGCCTTCACTGTCAGCATCATTACTGCTCCCGTGATCTTCCGATAATTTATCCAGAACGTTTGGCAAACAATGAGCAGCATTGCATAGCAATGAGTGTGAAGTACTGTCGTCTCTAGTGGAAACTGTGACTGTGGTTTCATTTTGAGCATCGTTGGATACAGCCACTGAAGTTTCTAGATGGAAAAATATTTATAAATTAATTTAAGCAGACAAAGATGAAGCTCAAATTCATGTATTTATGAGAATGACGGCATCCGTAATACCATTGTATCTGTAATACCATTGTATCTGTAATACCATTAACAATAATCCCAAGAAAATTTACCTGCGTCATTAGATGTTGCAAGAGCAGTAACCGAGAATCCCATGTACGAAATTAATTCTTCTTCGGTAAATGTAACTTCAGCGTTATGACTTTTCTGGCCTACAAGAAAGTGGACAGTCTAGAAATCTTTGGTAGAAATGAATAAAGCACATAACGAGTGAAGTGGAGGCGTTCTGATTTATATCACAATAAGATACTTGCGGTGCTACTAACATTCGAAAGTGAATAATAAAACAATTTTCTTACCGCTGTCAGTCACCCTCAGGAACGATTCTCTGCTTTCATAAGCTTATTTCAGCTGAGAAATAATTTCTTCTATAGTAAAAAGATCGTCATTATCATGAATGAAGCTACAAGCATGGAACCACTTTCGAGCACTGTTAAATACGTAATAAGGCAGTAACAATGTGCTGTTGCTGTGTGTGCTTTTGTACTTACGTGGTATTGCTTACAGTATCCATAGATTGTAGCAATGAGGTATTTAATTCTCTACAGTTCCGCGGTATTGTCATCTATTTATTTGCTGTGTCACATATGCGGTATTGTTTTAGATAATTTTTTCATGGTAAATAATTAAAAATTCAGCATTATGGTGTTAAGAGCAGAAGCATGTACGGTTAACGACATCATCTGACACTGAAAAATGAAAAATCGGCAATTTGTCAGTTACGCGGTATTGTTTCTTCATCGACAATATACTATAAAAAGGTAGTACGGATTTCACTCTTTTGCACACCAAACCATAGGCAGACCAGCAGGAGGAGTTTCCATCTTCTTCAAACCATGCCTTCGATTAATATTGGAAACAGTAAGAGATGAAATACAAATGCTGTTAAATCAAATCACGTAACAATAATAAGTGTATAGACTCAACCGCAGATGACAGCAGAAAATGAAATTGAAAGAATAACAGAGAGATTAATACAAACAAAGATCTACAAAAGAGTAATTCTTACAGGCAATCTGAACACAAGGGCAGACAAACCAACCACTAAAACCGAACTGATCCTGGAGGAGGAGGATATAGCCTTGTCAACAAATCTGACCTGAAAATCTACATAGCAGCCAATGGAACCACAGCAATAAACCTAGTATTATGCAGATGACGATGATGATGATGATATTTGGTTTGCAGGGCACTCAAGCACAGTTATCAGTGCCTGTACAAATTCCAATCTTTACACATTTCCCGACCTGGCCGGGAATTGAACCCGGGACCCTGTGATCCAGAGATAGCAACACTAGCCACTAGACCACGAGCTGCACACTATTACTCAGAGGGGAAGGCATAAAGGAAGTTAACCAGAAAGCACTCTGGGTATTAGCAGTAGCACCAATAAGACTACATATACCAGTCACAACAACTTTTGAATTTAATCAGTCTTCAATGAGAACCAAGCCCAAGTCAAACACGATATCCAGGAAATTAGACACAGAGAAGTTAAAGAAAACCTGGGAAAAATAGAAAAAGCAAGATGTCTAATCAGCTCCAACAGACAAGGAAGTAGTGGAACTATGCACAATGGCCCTACAATCATGTCAAAGAGAAATGAAAGAAAGGAAATTGCAAACATGGTTCGACAAGGAGTGTTGTGGTGAACAGCAGAAGATGCTATCGGCACTACACTGAGCCAAAACCACAACACAACAGTATGACCTGTCACTATATACCGTGCAAAGGTCATACAAAAAACTAATAAAGAAGATAAAGGTGAACCACACACAAGTAGGTGCTAGATGACAAGCAGAATGTGCTCAAAGAGACCCATTGATAGCACTCAAAAACCTAGACCACCAATAATAAAAGGAATCTCAATGGACACATGGGAAAACCATTTTGAAGAGATCCTAAACATGCAACACCCGGTAACATCCTATGAAACAGTACAACGGAAACAATAGAATGAGACACCCCTATAACAAGACAAGAAGTACACCAAGTGATACGAAACTCAAAAAACAAAACTGTTTCAGGGCCAGGAGGAATATATACAGAACACCTCAAGGAATCCTATCACAAGATTGAAGACTACTGGTTGGAACTAGTCAACAATTGCATGAGCACAGGGAAAATACCAGAACAAAGGAGAACTTCAACAATAAAAAATTCTTTTCAATGGAAAAGAAGAAACCTTTAACCTAGTCTTATACAGAGGCACAGCCCTCAAAAACACATCTTTCAAAATTTTCATGGAAATATTAACCAGCATGCTTACCATTGAAGTTTCTGAAGTATATGTTCAATTACCAGAAAATCAATTTGGTTTCAGAAAGGAAAAAAGTTTAATGGAGAAGGTGCAAGACACACTATGATATCCAGGGAACAAATATTTTATAGTCTTCATATACACTATTAACAGGAAAACGAAGGTGCTAAACAGACTCACGTCATGGGCTACCAAAAAATGACCTACAAATAAACTATAGCAAAACCAAACAGATAATTTTCAGAAAAGGTGGTAACTTCTCATCAAAAGACATGTTGGCCCTTCAAGACAAACCAACAGTAGTAGTACTGGCTACAAATATCTTGGAGTCACTCTGCAAACAACACTGACATCATTCAACAACCATGTGGAAGAAAGAGCAACAAAAGTAATAAAAGCAATTTACAATATCAAATAACCTCAAAAACTCCTAATAAAAATGTTCAAAGCATTAACACCAACTTATGGGATCCACCTAATCTGGGACAGTCTAAAAGTCAATGATATAGAAAGTCAAACCCCACTACATGAAACAATTTCCGGGCCTCAGGAAGACAGCGCCTTCAAGACTGGCTTATGTCTTAATGAAAGAAACCTTCTTCATGAAAGATATCAGAACGCAGATGCTCCTGCCCAATGCCAAGGCCTAAGAAAGCATATACCAAATGCTCATAGAAGAACATAACTATATCTGGAATGACTTCTATTCAACAGACGCCACAATGACGCAAGTTGAAACAGGCAAACTACAAACTCCAACAAGTGGTAACATGATATACAACACACAGATGTCACCACAAGTTCTGCCAAAGAAATGAAGTACATATCCATTAAAATCCTTGACCAACTATCTAGTTATGCCTAGTTTATAATAATAAAAATCAATTCAAACTCAAACTAAATTCATATCTCCTTGAGAACTTTTCTTGTGAAAGCCAATCATGTAAATTGTCAGAATTTATAAATGTTTTCATTGTGAAAATGATTATATTTGCAAACCAACTGACATGTGCATACCATAGTGAGATATTGCATATATGGTCAATGAAACATGCAAATAACTAACTTACAGTGAAACAAATATTTTCTGCCTACTTTTCCTAAACAATTGATTTCATCTTATTAAATGTCAACCAGAATGAGATTTTCACTCTGCAGCGGAGTGTGCGCTGATATGAAACTTCCTGGCAGATTAAAACTGTGTGCGCCGACCGAGACTCGAACTCGGGACCTTTGCCTTTCGCGGGCAAGTGCTCTACCAACTGAGCTACCGAAGCACGACTCACGCCCGGCCCTCACAGCTTTACTTCTGCCAGTATCTCGTCTCCTACCTTCCAAACTTTACAGAAGTTCTCCTGCGAACCATGCAGAACTAGCACTCCTGAAAGAAAGGATATTGCGGAGACATGGCAAAGGTCCCGAGTTCGAGTCTCGGTCGGCGCACACAGTTTTAATCTGCCAGGAAGTTTCATATCAGCGCACACTCCGCTGCAGAGTGAAAATCTCATTCTGGAAACATCCCCCAGGCTGTGGCTAAGCCATGTCTCCGCAATATCCTTTCTTTCAGGAGTGCTAGTTCTGCATGGTTCGCAGGAGAACTTCTGTAAAGTTTGGAAGGTAGGAGACGAGATACTGGCAGAAGTAAAGCTGTGAGGGCTGGGCGTGAGTCGTGCTTCGGTAGCTCAGTTGGTAGAGCACTTGCCCGCGAAAGGCAAAGGTCCCGAGTTCGAGTCTCGGTCGGCGCACACAGTTTTAATCTGCCAGGAAGTTTCAAATGTCAACCAGTTTGAAGTCATAACAAAAGGTGGAATGAGGGAAGAAGATTAATTCCCACACAACAGCATGCGGAGAGCACAGAGTGAATATGTTAGTGAGCTGAGAGTCCTTGAGCAATAAACTTGTAAACAGGGACTAGGGACAGCCCAGATCCTCACAAGTAGTCTGAGATTAATGAATACGAGAAGGAAGAAATGACCAGTTCTGGAAAAAAACTACTGAAAGGGCTCAAGTACCCAGTATTTGCCAGGGACCTGTGTGTGAAACATGAAGTAGAATGTTCTTATGATGAGCGAGTGGGAAAACATGAATGAAGAGGGCATTATACCCACTTATAGAAGCTGTTAAATAAAAAGTGTTCAGAATTCCATCATGGTCTTTGGGTTGACGGAAGTCAATTGTCTGTCAGTCTTTAAATCTATAGGCAATGAAATTATGTCAAAACACGGAAATACATAGTGTTTCAGAAATTATTTTCCACAGTAGCACTGCTACTACGGCAAGTACAAGGATTAAAATATAGTTTCTCATCAATTAAAAATTTGGAGATCTAGAGATTAAAAGTTACATCCTGCTGTCGAGTCAAACACTGCTTGGAGCTAATAGTACAGAAAGCTGCCAGATGACCAGCCACCTACAAGAGTAGATGCACACAGTAGAGAGAGGTGGTTAGTTGGTTACTTACATGTTCCATGGATCTTGTAGTGATGTGGAATGAATTATTTTACATTCACATTGAAAATTAATTTGTACATATGGTTACAGTCTGAACTAAGTTTCCCTGCCAACAAATATTGTGACATAAGCCATGAACTGATGCTAAGGAAACAGAAAGCTGTTGCAGCTAGCGAGCCCACCTTTGGTAAAGATGCTATTGGTTAAAGGGACCACCATGATTCGTCCTGAGTCTAGGACACCACTGACAATTAGACATAACTCCTTGTGCTATAAGACAAC
Organism: Schistocerca nitens; assembly: GCF_023898315.1. Taxonomy (NCBI): domain Eukaryota; kingdom Metazoa; phylum Arthropoda; class Insecta; order Orthoptera; family Acrididae; genus Schistocerca; species Schistocerca nitens. The sequence goes on from NC_064615.1 coordinate 873,989,936, forward strand.
CAGGTAAAAGACCATAGACTCAAAAAAGGCTTCGATTTTGACAATATAAATTTACCATTTGTTTAACATATAATAAAAAATGCCTTTCTGGTGTCAAGCTATCCAGTTTGGTTTACAGTACAACAGCAATCCCACTCCAAAGTTTCAGTTATCATCTCACTTTGAGGACATGCAGTCAAGTGCCAATGTAGGATTTCACTTGTTTCTGGTGGTTGCAACTTAATTCATAGACTGCATTTGACAAAGGAATGGGAATAAACTTTTCTAAATAGAAAGTGAACCACATAAAAGCCATTTGACTCATTAGTGTGTGTCAACTACTAAAATTATTAGTACACCATAAGTTAATAGCTGTAATTACTTGCAAGATAGGAGAGCATTATTGGAAAGACAATATAATAATACTACAGCTTGAGCATATCATTTTATTGTAATATCATGCTTTTTTCCATCAGTTAATTTCTGAATTCCACGTATAAACTCATATTTACAAATGTAAGAGCATAATCACCTTCTTCCACAGCTTCTGTGGGTATAGTCTCTGAAGCAGATCCATCTTCTGGTATAATTCCTGAAACCCTTAATATGTCACTCAAAGTTGAATTCTTATTTAGCTGTTCTTGACTGAGGTCGAGAACAATAACATTTCCCTATAACAACAAAAACCTTTTCTTAGCACACTGAAACTGACAGTATAATGAGTCTAACAATGGAAAATCCAGGCTGAAATATCAACAATATTATCTAAAGGAAGTTAGCTACTTTCCATGAAGGGGACACATCAAGTTGCATGCAGGCACGATGAAAAGACTTATGTATTAGCTTTTAGCCAAAACCTTCTTCAGAAAAGAGTGTGCACAAAGAAGAAGAAGAAGAAGAAGAAGAAGAAGAAGAATGCTTTGGCTTAAAGCTAATATGTAACAGAATTTTCATAGTGAATGTCTGCAACTCAGCTTGTCATCTTTACAACACGAATAAAATAAATCCCCTTTTCTTACATGAGTTGTGGTTGCTGATAAATTTCCACTGTGCTGGGTTGCAGGGTGAACAATATGAGATGATTTTACCAGTGACAGTACAGATGAGTGGTGGCCTGCAGGCATCCCTGATTTTCCAACCAATACCTTGCCAAGTATTTCCTGGAATAACAGAGTTAGAAAATTTCAATGAAATAATGACAAGAGTTAAAACAGTAACGCTCATATGTGTAACTTGAAAATGACTATAATAAATTATTCAGTGCTAAGAACCAAATTTCACAAAGCTAGTATTTGCATAAAATCATTCAATAATTATTGCATTAATAGTTTCACAAATTTTGAAGCGGAAAAGTGAAAATAAGTCCCCTTTCAACACTGATAATATTAATAATATTTTCATTACATTTTAAAATAGAGTTTAACTAACCTTTCCTCCATGAGGCAGTGTAATGCTTCGACTTAAAGTAGAACCTGAAGGCTTTTGTACCAATATCACATTTGGTTTTCCACCTATACCTTTAGAAACATTGCTGCTTTGTGCAGAAATGTGTACAGTTTGTAATGGCTTAGAAATGTTTTTTGTAATCACAGTTGTTGGTGCTGTACGGATCTCGGACACCGAAGAGTTAGAATGTGGTGAAGATGCAGTGTTGATAGTCACCATGCGGGATACAGTACCTGCTGAAAAAGCATATATCTTCTAGAATAATTTCTTATAAGTAAAACTGTTAAGCCTTAATATATGTTATTTGACAATCTGATTCCATTTTTCCATCAATTTTCTTAACAAAAGTTCCAGTTGCCGTTCTCAGGTGCTACCTGTGCTGGCATAATATGCATCAATATTGCAGCATCTAACCATACATCAGTTCAAAGCTCTTTGCTGTCAAACAACATCTCTGACCATTACATATATTGTGGTTCAACTGACAATGAGATGGTTCTCATGTTTAAAATAACGGTTGTTAGTGCTGTAGCCCAAGCATGCCAGCTCATTGGGAAGATAGCTGGAACTTATACTGTTGAAATATCAACTGCAGAAACGGAGTGTTTCAGTGATTGCACATCTGAAACCTAATGAATCAGGAAGTCTGTTAAGCACATGCCAAAGTGCATATACTGTATTGGATGAGATTAATTTCTTCCAACAATGTCATCATACAAATTAGAAACATTATAAAGTGAATGGATAGATAAAATATCTACTCAGCAAGCTGTGGCAGGAGAACACACACATACAAAAAGGTGTGTGTGTGTGTGTGTGTGTGTGTGTGTGTGTGTGTGTGTGAGAGAGAGAGAGAGCGCGCGTGCTGTGCTACTAACCACTTAATCGGATCTGCTGACCAGCCCTAGCAAAATAATACAGATATGGTTTCAATATATTTTACATTTTATAAAATAACTTCACACACACACACACACACACACACACACACACACGGAGGGAGGGAGGGACCGAGAGAGTTCTAGGAACGGTATCAGCGAACTTCATGCCATGATGTAATGCATGTTTTCATAAAATGCTGTTTTGTGGCTATTAACCCTTGAGTGGGCGATTCGTTTTTCATAGCACGAGCGGGCGCGAGGTGCACTTTGTAGGCATAAAGAATAGCTGCCTTTATGTTATCAAGCTAAACACTTCTTCAGAAAATTCTGGTTTAATCATAGTTTAATTAAACAACAATAGAACAAATTAGCTAAATTACTATTTAATTAAACAATAAAAAGCAAACCTTTCATTGTATCACTCTGTTGCTGCACACAAGAATTAAACGATAGTAATGATCCGTTCGAAGTCTTAAACAGTCAGTTGCATCGGATCCCTGCTAATCACTATATGATTATTAATTATCTCATAGATTACTGCCTAATTGTGGGATTGTGCTACTAGCTCCGATTCTGAGGCTTTTTTTTTTTTTTTTTTTTTTTTTTTGCAGAGATTGTAATTTTTTTCCACCTAGTTTGCAGTTTATTATATATTACTGCTGCTCACTCGGCCATATGACAACACAACTTATTACTGTGTTAGCTGAGACAATAATGAAGAATAGGTACAGGCTCGCAATTATAAAACCACAATGGAATCGTACAAAACAGTGTTATCTGTGATCGGCACGCTTTATGCACAGGTGGGCCCAGTCAAGGGTTAAAATGGTATTCTAATTTAATTTTGGTATTATAGTGGTGTAGGTTACAGTTTAATTTTGAATTATGTTCATTCTGGTTTTCCTGTTTTACTGAACAATACCAATTTATTAGAGAATTACGTAACTTTAGGAGGTAAAATTTTTGAAACTGTCAACAGGAACATTAAAAAATGGATGTACGTGAAACTATCATAGCTTTCAGGACAATTCTTCCTTGTGGAGGTAAGTGGGGTAAGTTGCATAACTTTAAAAATGAAGGACAGGCCACTGAGACCAGAGAATGAGAGCAACTAGATTGTTGTGAAGATGAGGTCAGACAAAGGTGAAGGGGAGGCATCAGACAAAGTAGGAGTCAAATGCAGTACATTAATAAGCACTGTGCCAGTTTTAGTTCAGATATGATGGGGGCAGAGAGAAATAAAGATGGATTACAAGAAAGAGAAATGAAATGAACAGTACACTTAAGAATTAGAAGAAGAAGAGTTGGAGGAAAAACTCAAAGCAGAAGAAGGGGGGATGGGGTGGGGCGGGATGGGGTGGGGAGGGAGGAAAATGAGAGTGATTGATATATATAGAAGGAAACATTCCACGTGGGAAAAATATATCTAAAAACAAAGATGATGTGACTTACCGAACGAAAGCACTGGCAGGTCGATAGACACACACACAAAATTCAAGCTTTCGCAACAAACTGTTGCCTCATCGGGAAAGAGGGAAGGAGAGGGAAAGACGAAAGGATGTGGGTTTTAAGGGAGAGGGTAAGGAGTCATTCCAATCCCGGGAGTGGAAAGACTTACCTTAGGGGGAAAAAAGGTCTTTAAATATGTCTGCTTGTGTCTGTATATGTGTGGATGGATATGTGTGTGTGTGCGCGCGCGAGTGTATACCCGTCCTTTTTTCCCCCTAAGGTAAGTCTTTCCACTCCCGGGATTGGAATGACTCCTTACCCTCTCCCTTAAAACCCACATCCTTTCGTCTTTCCCTCTCCTTCCCTCTTTACCGATGAGGCAACAGTTTGTTGCGAAAGCTTGAATTTTGTGTGTATGTTTGTGTGTCTATCGACCTGCCAGCGCTTTCGTTCGGTAAGCCGCATCATCTTTGTTTTTCACTAGCCAATTCCTCTTTCTTTACCACCTAGTGCCTCACTCATCTCTGTCGATGCCACCTCCCTGTACACAGACATTGTCCAATGCGCAATATCTTGCCGCTATTGAACCCTACCTTTCCAGATGCCCATCTGACTCCAAATCTACAGCTTATTTTCTGGTCACCATGACAAACTATATCCTCACCCACAATTAATCTATATCTACAACTTCCTTTCTGGTCACCATGATGAACTATATCCTCACCCATAGTTACTTCTCCTTCGAAGCCATCATCTATAAAAAAATTAATGGTACAGCAATAGGCAACTGCATGGCACCATCCTATGCCAGCCTATTCATGGGCCATCTAGAGCAGGCCTGTTCACCAATCTGCTAATGTGAGGTGGCTCGCAATCACACCACAGAACAACTGGCTAGCTCACAGTGACATATCACAGGAAAGGGTGGAGTGAGTGGAAGGTAGTGGAAAAAGGGATAGGCACAAGATAACTTCCCAACAAGTCTTAATTCTATGGCCAATAACGTCACATTTTATGGAGTGCACTGCTTTATGATGGCTCATTAACACATTTTGTAGCACATTTATTTTCTAAGACTGTTATATAAATGAGAAATGACAACAAAATAAAACATTCCTCATTATTTTAATGGGGGAAGAACATGAGGCAATTCAGTACAAAAAATGATATTTCTTAAGGATTCATTCAGCCTTATGATGAATGCCATTTTAGAACAAAATTTAAACTGACACCTACATTTCATTACCACTTTATTTGAATGTTAAACATAGAAACACAAGATGTCAATTAATATTATTCATTTTGCTATTAAGTACAATATCAATGTTTGGTACCACTTTCTGACCACTGCTAACTACAAGACAACTTTTAAGTTGAAGTCTGGCAGTGAGCCTCTGTGGGTAGATATCGTTCTCTTCACTGCAGAGAAATGTTGCTCCCACAAGTATATAGATTGGAGCACTGGCATAACCCCAGCTGCAGACTGCTAAAATTAAGGCAATTTATGTAGAGGAAATAAACGTCTGTGAGACTAATTTTGTTATGAAACTTATCATGCAACTGTCACATTGTATTTCTGTAAGTTCTAAGTGCGGCTCAATGAAATTCCGCAATGCTTTGCACACTGAAAATCAATATGGTAACTTGTCCAAACTGCAGATTAATGTTGAGTGTTTCTTCAGGAAAAAAATTTATATATTTTTTCATAGTGGAAATGTTGGGAGATATTATTCAGATGTTTATTTCTTGCTACCGTATGATGAATACTTATTTCAACCACATCACTTAACAGCACTTTCTTTAATTTTTGCAGCTCTGCTTCTTGCTGTTCACTTTTTAACTGTTCATAATTGTTTGTGGGGAAGGTATTGTAATATCACTGTCAATTGAATTCTTTCATTATGTTCAGATTTTTGAAACACTGTAAGCTCTTCAATACACATTCACATGCCATGAACACACACTAACGAGTCTTAAATTAATGTTGGTGTGTCTGAGCTTCACTTTGTAGTTCCTAAGCCAACCGTAATCCTACTTTTCATTGATTTATACATGCTACATTCCACTTTAAGCACTGCATCACAAGTATATATCACCGTAAGTACATATCCTCATTTTTAAGGTTACACCAAACCTATCTATGACCGTTGTTCTGAAGATAGCAGCACATTTCTTGCATTTCCCCCTGTGCTACATAGTGATGTCTGACCACCCTCTTTTACCACAATTGTCATTACACAGGCTGTGAGTGAGCATAAGTGCTCTTGCTCGCCTAACTGCATGATCTAGAGGAATACTTCTTAACCACCCAGAATCCTAAATCCGTCACCTGGTGCAGATTCATTAATGATATCTTCATGATCTGAACAGCGGGTGAGGACACCCTCTTCAAATTCCTCCATAAACTCCACACCTTCTCCACCATTTGGTACACCTGATCCTCCTCAGCCCAACAAGCTACTTTTCTTAACGTTGACTTCCACTTCAATCGAGGATAGCTTCATCGAAGGTACTTAACACTGTAGGAGACCAAGGCTAGGCCCAGGACAAACTAGCACAGAGAGCTGATCAAACTAGTCATCGGACTGAAGACCTCAATGACAATGACAATGATGATGGCAGACCCATCTGCTCTTTCTCTGTGATGCTAGTACATTTTGAACAGAGTTTATGAGACAGTGTACTTTGACACCTTAGGTAACATATGTTTTAGAAGTTTCTGAGCAATTTCTTGTACGCCATGATTAAAAGTGTATATTTCTACAGTGCTGAGTAATGGATATCAGAATATTGATTGTATGGTATCAACTGAAAGACAGCAAATAAATCTTGTGTACAAGAGACCCAGCACAGAAAAGTACTAATGGATTATGACCACAGCAAAACAGCACGCTGTTGCAAAACAGCATGCTGTTATTTGAATATTTCTGTTGAAGTGGTTATGGAAAATAACCATCTGAACAAATTCAGGTAATTTGCAATATAGGACGCTAATTTATTAGCCTGATCAAAACTCTAAATAAAACAACATTTATTTACATCTACGTAACTGTTTATTTGCAAGATAAATATTGATGAGAAGAAAGTCACTGTTTCTTCGAAACAGACTTCACACATGATGAAATGAACATTGTGGAAGCAGTTCTTTTTGGCGCAGCACAAAATATTTCTTCATATGATGTAGTTGGCATGGAGAACTTCTCACAGCATGGGAAACAAATCTTTTTCAGAACTTTTGTTTTTTAACATTAATTAATGCAATGCAAAATGTGTCTTCATTAAGGCAAAGAAATTCCTGCTATTTAGTTCCACAGGGCATAATAAAACAATCAATTACTGATGTTGAATCAAGAGTGCCTGTGGCAGCTGGACCACAAACTAACTGACAGCTGCAATATACAGCAGTTTTATTCACTGCATCAGCCACATAGGGAGAGAGCCCCACCAAAATACACTCCTGGAAATGGAAAAAAGAACACATTGACACCGGTGTGTCAGACCCACCATACTTGCTCCGGACACTGCGAGAGGGCTGCACAAGCAATGATCACACGCACGGCACAGCGGACACACCAGGACCCGCGGTGTTGGCCGTCGAATGGCGCTAGCTGCGCAGCATTTGTGCACCGCCGCCGTCAGTGTCATCCAGTTTGCCGTGGCATACGGAGCTCCATCGCAGTCTTTAACACTGGTAGCATGCCACGACAGCGTGGACGTGAACCGTATGTGCAGTTGACGGACTTTGAGCGAGGGCGTATAGTGGGCATGCAGGAGGCCGGGTGGACGTACCGCCGAATTGCTCAACACGTGGGGCGTGAGGTCTCCACAGTACATCGATGTTGTCGCCAGTGGTCGGCGGAAGGTGCACGTGCCCGTCGACCTGGGACCGGACCGCAGCGACGCACGGATGCACGCCAAGACCGTAGGATCCTACGCAGTGCCGTAGGGGACCGCACCGCCACTTCCCAGCAAATTAGGGACACTGTTGCTCCTGGGGTATCGGCGAGGACCATTTGCAACCGTCTCCATGAAGCTGGGCTACGGTCCCGCACACCGTTAGGCCGTCTTCCGCTCACGCCCCAACATCGTGCAGCCCGCCTCCAGTGGTGTCGCGACAGGCGTGAATGGAGGGACGAATGGAGACGTGTCGTCTTCAGCGATGAGAGTCGCTTCTGCCTTGGTGCCAATGATGGTCGTATGCGTGTTTGGCGCCGTGCAGGTGAGCGCCACAATCAGGACTGCATACGACCGAGGCACACAGGGCCAACACCCGGTATCATGGTGTGGGGAGCGATCTCCTACACTGGCCGTACACCACTGGTGATCGTCGAGGGGACACTGAATAGTGCACGGTACATCCAAACCGTCATCGAACCCATCGTTCTACCATTCCTAGACCGGCAAGGGAACTTGCTGTTCCAACAGGACAATGCACGTCCGCATGTATCCCGTGCCACCCAACGTGCTCTAGAAGGTGTAAGTCAACTACCCTGGCCAGCAAGATCTCCGGATCTGTCCCCCATTGAGCATGTTTGGGACTGGATGAAGCGTCGTCTCACGCGGTCTGCACGTCCAGCACAAACGCTGGTCCAACTGAGGCGCCAGGTGGAAATGGCATGGCAAGCCGTTCCACAGGACTACATCCAGCATCTCTACGATCGTCTCCATGGGAGAATAGCAGCCTGCATTGCTGTGAAAGGTGGATATACACTGTACTAGTGCCGACATTGTGCATGCTCTGTTGCCTGTGTCTATGTGCCTGTGGTTCTGTCAGTGTGATCATGTGATGTATCTGACCCCAGGAATGTGTCAATAAAGTTTCCCCTTCCTGGGACAATGAATTCACGGTGTTCTTATTTCAATTTCCAGGAGTGTATCTAGCAGGAAATAAACTTGTCATCCGGAGCATGGTCTTTGGTAAGGTTGTGAGTCTCTTTTGGATGGTAGTACTTGTTTGAGGCTTATGATGTTTGTAAGGTAAAAGTGTAAGTGGCATTTCTGGAAATTAGTATGCCAGTTTTACACTGTTGATTGACACAGTAGCAATTTTACCATTTAGTACAATATCCAGTGTTCGTTCTCTTCTTTCAGTTACTTTATGTGGGCCTGTGTATGAAGCTTGTAGCGATGGATTGACACCGTCTGTATGCAACATAACGTGTGTGCATGTTTCCAGGTCATGATGCATGCAGATAGGCATTGTTCTGTGTCAGGAGGTTTCATGTTGGCAAATGCGTTTAAGGTGATTCCTCGGGTGACAAATGAAATCCGATAAGTCATGGCTCGGTAGCTGTGAGGATCTCAGATCAATTAATTCGTCGAGCAGCTTAAGTGTTTCGCCATATACAATGCTGAAAATTAGTCTAAGTCTGTTTTGTAAGCAGTGTGGACGCCAATTATGACAATCTTGCAATCATGTCATTGCTTGCTGGGTAGTAACAGGTTGTCCACAGATGGAGAGTGCCACAGAATTTGCTGAATTGGTTAACTACAACTCAAAATGTGTAATGTTGTGCAGCAAACAACTGAATTCAGAAACACATTTTGAAATGAAGGCAGAGGTTAGCATCTCCATTGATATGTTGTAAGATGGTGTAGCTTCCACTGAATGGGTAAACTGATCAAATTACTTTGGTGAAATGATGTATTGCACTGGCTTTTTTTGAACCAAAGAATGATGATCATCACTATAAAAGCTTATTTTTATAATGCATTAGCCAATCTACTGTTTGGATATGTATCTTATTTAAGTGCAAAAATCAAACAATGGAAAATCCTGGATTGAATGTAATAATATTATGAAAAGGAAAGTTGCTACTCACCATACAGCGGAGATGCTGAGTCACAGATAGGCTCAACAAAAAGACTGTCACAAATAAATAAGGCCTTCATCAACAATAGATGTAAATACACAAAACAAACACACACACACACACACACACACACACACACACACAGACAACTGCAGTCTCAGGCAACTGAAAATAGTACGGTGAGCAAGACTGAAGAATAGGAAGTCTTATCTCCTGAACAGACTACTTCACCACGTGATATCGTGGTAAAGAACCAGTGGAACATGGCCTGTGGCGACCATGACAGGACTGAGAACAAATATGCCAGGGAGTTAATAAAAGAACCAGAATAGTAAACACAAATTTGAAATTTTAAGGGAAATGGGTGACTTGTGGGTACATAGATTTGTGGGAGTTGATATCTGTTGTCAACAGTAACGGAGATCAACGGCCAAGATTGCGCAGCAGTGCAAAATCAATTACTAGCACTGTGAATCAAGTGTTTTGAAAAGGTTTGGGGTGGCCAATGAGCAATTATTAAATCCTTTGACTACAATTACGATGGAGAAGAAAATTACTAGTCCATGTCTCGGAAGATTCAACTATGATTACGAAGGGCTTTGATTGTAATAATACCATGACCAATCTACAACAGCAACTGCAGATCACAGCTGCAGCTTGTCAATCTACAGTGGCTACAGTGTCAATGATGGACCCATTTTCAATGATGCAGCATGACCCATACACCAATCCAGCTTCCCGCCGGCATTAACACACGGCAAGATTCTGGTGAGCTGTATAAAATCCAAATTGATTAGTTCCCCCAAACATCTTTTTTGCATCATGAGTGAAACTGCAAGTAGTTTTGCAACCAAGATTTATCAGTGTATTACAGTGACATAGCCTAGACTTGTTACAATATTAAGATGAGATTAATTAAAATGTGTTAGTGTAGGCATTGTATGCCAATGGTGACAAGAAAAATGGATGTGGACATCCTGGGCTGGTTCAGAACATTTAGTGAGAATCTTGAGTTAATTGTCACACTTGGAGAAGCAAACACAACACTAGAGAATTTTAAAAAGGAAATAAAAATGACAAACATGATACTAGCACATACTAAACTAGAATTAAAAAATAAAGTAAAAACAACAAATGCCACACTAGAACAGCATATCAATGTTTTAACTAGGAAAAAGCCAAGAAACACAAAACAGCATATTGCAGTTATAGACAACACTTTCCAACTTACCAGAGGAGATAAATTAGGAAATATTGAAACAGTGGTATTTAGTTTGAAATGAAGTGAATGAGGAGTTTAGAGATGTGATCAAGGATTTGAAACAATTAAAAGAATTAACTGATATGGAATTTAGCACAACACGCACTAAAATCTCATGCACACAAGTAAGGTTAAATGTGTTGGAACAAAGCAAAGATTCAGATGTAGCCACTATTTCAGGTTCTACACTTCCTGGTTTCGAGAAGTGTATCACTGACCTATCTGATTACAAAGAATGAGCAAGGACTGAATTATCTGTAGATACACATCACTGTAATGTGGTAACAAACAGAACAGAGAGCGAACCACAGAATTTTGGATGAATTAACTGAGACTAAGGATGGAATCTTGGAGGAGATACTTAATCTAAGCACAGATGCCATACCACATGTAGGTTGAGAAAGGAACAGGAGGTGGCAATTGGTGTCCTTTCTGAAGTAACAAATTCTTATACAGTAGATTTTAGCAAATATTTTTATGTACCTCTGAAAGGTACTTATGAAGAGTTAAGCCTTGAGCACAGTCTGTGTCAGCAGAGGTTGGATATGAGTGAATGTACCAAAGTATATTGTGGTATTTGTTGTTGATGTGAGTAGTATTTCAACAGGAATAAGTATTTGACTGTAGCATTATTCTATGAAAGAGTTTCACAAAAACCAGCATACAATTCATTATCTGTAGAAGCAATAAGGTTTATTAATAGTGTATGCTGCATAATTTTAGGCATGCTACTTTATGTAGATGCTTGATTCTCAATAGGAAGAAGTGTACTGTCCAGTGAAAGCATTGGAAGCCAAGATTTAAGATGTGTCTATTGCCCAAATCCTGAGGATAGTTCAGTCATTTTATGGTGCTGATGACATCGCATGGCACATCTGATGCTGTGTGCCTCTCCAAAACTAGTATCTTAACTGGATGCATTTTTATTTAGTTTATGATGTTGGTTAAAATTGTTCAATTTTATTTACTCTTATTTACTTATCTGAGGCAGTGGCATTATGTATACAGTTACTGGTCTTCGTTTATTGTTGGAAGAGAGGAACAGTATTAAAGATGAAGTTTTCTCACTGTGTAATGTTAGTAAAATGCGGCAAATGTAGATGTTTAATATAACTGCTGGCTCAGTGACAAGGTATAAGATTTAAGTTAAGTCTATCCCTCAAAAGCATTAGAGGTAATGCATTAATAGACTGGGATTTAATATTTAATGGTATTTTATTATACAGAAGGAATTCTTCCAAGCATGTGGGGCACCTTATGTTACATCATTATTGGTTTTATAAATGGAAGTACACATTAACAAAGTCAGAAAAGATAGATTGCTGCTTACTGTAAAGATGACATGTTAAGTTGCAGACAGACACAATTAAAAGTCACCTACACATAAGGTTTTGGCCATAGCCTTCATCAGAAAAAGAAACACATACAATTCATTCTTGGGTAGCAACTTAATGTGTCATCTTTACAGTAAGTAGCAATCCATCTTTTCCTACATCGCTGGTATTGAAAACTGAAGTACATGTTACTTTGACCTTAGATGGTAGTAATGATAGGACATTTATGTTGGGAGTATTTAATTGTGGGGCTGAAGCCTTGATTATTATTTATTTATTGCTATCTGAAAGAATAATTAAAGAGACACAAAGATTAACCTGGATCTATTGTTCTATGGAACATGTGACCTGTGCACAGAGATCCCAGAGTTTCAAGCTATCCTTTATGAATTACCTCACTTGTCAACTGGACTTTCCCCAGAAGAAGTACTGAATAAAAAGTTCATAGGAGAATGGCTGTTCAATTTTTTTTGTTGGCCTGAAATAGAAGAGGTACCACCTAGCAAATTACAAGAAAAGTTAGAAAGGTATTTAAATACACATGTACAATTTCGAGTCCAAGAACATAATTTAAAAGCAAGTGCCCCTTATTTCAAACACAATGAAATGATTTTAGTGGAATTCTTTCATCACAGTACACAATTAAAGAAAGAAACAAGAAAGTTTTCACACCATTATGAAGGTCCATATAAAATTATAGCAACTCCACATCTGAAGTCTGTTTTCTTAGTATACTCTTTGAGTGGAAAAGAGAAAGGTCTCTCTCTAATATGGATATGATCAAAAGATATGTGTCATAAGAAACACACCTTTCCAATTAACATAGTTTTACATGAATATGTGGTAAACAACAGAAATTAAGTAACTTTAGACTGCAGAACCTAGACGAGTTATTTCTTTTTTCAATTGGTGCTGGATGTTAGCTCCATCACTTTTGATGAGGGAATCAAGGACGATATACCATTAGCTATGAAGTGTAAGCATGATGAGCTAATATCCCCCTGGGTATGAATATGGGCTGTACTGGGAGTATGTAACCTTGAGATATATGTTTATAAGGAGAAGGCAGAGTTGTAAATACTATTAATATAATATCATACTCATGTATGTACGGTGTGATAGAATGATAGGTGGACCCAGAGGAAAAGAATGACCTATATCTGAGAGAAGAAGGATACGTAAATATGGACACTATTGCTGTGGACAATTAAATGACTGTGTAGAGAGAATCTTTCTGCGGAGAGAAGTGTATCTTGACAGTTACTATGTAAGTTGGTACCTTTACTTTCGAGGTTCTTCCAGAGTAGTGAAGTACATGTATTTACCTGATTTTCTTAATCTGTTTCATATGCTAATTTAAAGATGACATAATTCTCCATGTTTGATTATGAGATGACTGACAAAAAATACTTGTTGATTGTTCAAAAAATGTAACTCTGCTGGTTTGGGGGCACTTTATGAATATTGAAGGTGTTTGATAAGAAACTGGCCTCATAGCAATGAAATGTGGTCTTACCTGTAACAACTACACAGGGCAATATTCCAATATGGATCTGTGAGTTTTGTGGAGTCTTGTACACTCCTCCTACAGGAATCTCTATCTCTTTTCTGTTAATAGTATTGGAGATGATAAGTGACACAGTTTGGTTTATAGGAATTTTCTAAGGGAGGTCTGTATGATTTAAGCCACTAAATTTTTGGTGCCTATATGGATGAAACCAAGGAGTTTGTTCTGTAGGGTATGTAAAACAATTTTATCCTCCAGCTCGTAAGTGAAGAACCTGTCAGAAAGGGAGTGCAATGGTGGGGGCCACAAGTGTGGTGGGGGAGGGGGGCGGGGGGTAGGGATGGTGGGAGTTTGTATCAGTCTTTTCTTCTCCTCCTGGAGTACCTTGACTATCTTCCATCTTTACCATATTCAATAGTCTCCATTATGGACTCTTTCAAATGAAGCTGGATTCACAGGCTTACCAGAAGTATAGCACACATCCAGTGATTTCCGAAAGTTTTGTGAGCATGGTTAGACAAGCCTGAGTGCTGGAATAAATGTACTCAATTAGAAGAAATATGGACAATTCGATCACATGGCTACTGGACTGCGGGTCCCTGTAATGAGTGAAGCATGAGAGAAAACCATGAAATATTGTAAAAAGCTGTTTAATGATCCATATGGGTCATAAATAGTTGTTACACAAGGCCCCATATCCATAGTAAAAAGTGATTGCCAGGCAGAAATGTTAAGAAATTTAATCAAAGTGACAGTAAGGCAAATACATGTCTATGATTACTAGTTTGTAATTCATTCTAGGGCATTCCCCAAGTAATAAACACGAATATGTATATTTACTAAAAATGAATTACAATTGCAGCAGTTATAATGCATCAAATATATATGAACTATTGATATTTCTAGGAAAAGGTTTACAACTAGTTTTGAACTTTGAATATTTACTGTTTGGTTATGATGACATCATTTGCCAAAGAGGAAGGATCCGTAGTGTAACATATCATTCTGGTGAAGTGATGGGTTGCACAAGCATTTTTCAAACTGACGAATGACGACTATCACTATTAATATTTTCATAAAGAATTAGATAATCTACTGTTTGGTTGTACATTTTATTTATAGTCATGTATCATGAAATGCATGGATGCAGCATATTTGTAAGCTGGGACTGACAATAAACATCATACCACATTTGCGGTACTGCTGATCGAGCAGTTTATTCCACATTGTAGGGCCCTACCTTGGAGATATGGTGCGAGCTATAGAGGAAGACCAGCCGTGACAATGCCTATGATGTCATGCAACAGGAGAAAATGTTTCTCTAATGTATTTGTGGTGTTCTGAATGCTAAAACAACTTTATAATTAATAGTAACTGTACACAAAAATACAATGTACAATACATTCATTAACAAAAGCATCTTATTTATTTTGAGAATTGGATGCTGTATTTGTACTCTTAACTTCCAGCAGTAACTGGAGTACCTTGAGAAACGGACTCTGATTGGAAGAGGTCGGCGAATGTGTTGATATAGTAAGGTGAGAAAGACTGAATAAAAGGAAGTCTTAACTCTCGATCAAACTTTAAAATATTCTTTGTGGAAGATTTTGAAGAATGTGATTTACATTATGCTCCTCTATGACCAACTTGTTTTTATAGGTATGTTGGTGAAGTTGTTCTAATCTGGCTTTATGGAATGGATGCACTAAATCAATTTTTGGACTTCAAGAATTTCACACATATGAACCTCAGGTTTACAATGGAATAACAAATGGAAGGAAAGTTGCTAGTTTCGGACTTGTTGGTTGAACGTAAATTGAATTGATGCTAGGATCACTCTATGTACAGAAAGCTGATCCACACAGCTCTTTATCTAAAAGAGCACAGTGTCCATCATCCAGTTCAAAAGCATTCTGTCTTGAGCACTTTATTATACAGAGCACCTCAATTTGAGGTCACCATCAGCTTGATCTGAAATAAAACACCTTAAGAATGTATTCAGGAAAAATGGATACAAACCACATAAAATTAGAGCTGCATTCCCTGGTAAACATAGCCACAAACCTATCCACCCAATGGAAGACAGCAACCCACAGCACTCCTTCCATTCTGTGAAGTGAGTTCAAGCAAGATTTGGCACATATTGCATAAATATGGTATTAGACCATTATTTCAACCAATGTGAAAAATTGCAGAATTGGTGTGTCCAGTGAAAGACAGCCTGGATTTGAGTGTCCATTGTCCACAATGTAAAGCAGAATATCCACACCATAGTCAAGTTCTGCACTGAACATAAATGGCACATTAAGTACAGAAATCTTGAGGAATCAGCAATAGCAGAACAAAGTCTTACACAGGGGTGTAAGATCAACTCTGAGGTCCTCTCCCACAAACTGACTGACTGGGATTCTGTAATAAAGGAAAAGGCAGAACTTTGCATATGCCATCACAATTTTAACAGAGATGGAGGTTATAATGTGAGTGGTGCCTGCAGATGAATACTTATGATGGAGCATCTTCAAAGAAATAGAGGCAAAATTCAAAACTCTTAAAGGTCCAGGTGATGCTAGGGGCAGTCTCCTTTTGCCTCTCAGTAGTGGCCTTTTGGGAAGGGTGGCATACCTTCATAGTACCTATTTCTCGCATTTGTGCATGCAAATCCAGGACCCAAATAACGTCACACCACCAACAGAAGTCAGAATCCCCAGCAACGTCACCCAACTGATAACAAGCTTGAACACCACTATAAAGGATGCAGACAATCATCTCCCAATAAAAAAGATAGTGATAATCTTTGAAAGCTTGAGTTTCAACTCCGATCTGACAGAGTCTGAAGACCAAGATGATTTTATACAAGGATGTCACTGCAAAATACTTTGATGATACCATTATCCATTTCATCATCTTAAAAAAATCATCATTAGATGATTTCTTCAAAATAAAGGAAAAGATGGATTGTCAAATACTACGAAACAACACTTTGAAGCATGGAGCATCTCGTGTGGTGAATTCTAATCATGGATAATTTTTCAAGTCTAGTATCAGAGGTAATTTCATACTGTGACATCTACCACCCATAAGTGAATGGTCGCACAGAATGCTTTAAGATGTTGGCAGATATGCTCTTGATGTACATTGATGTTGAACACAGAGATTGAGATACAATACTACCCATTATGAAATTGCTTACAACACAGTAAAGTAAAGAACTGCAGGCTTCATATTGTTTTTCCTGCTCCATTGTTGCGAGATCAAAATGACAACTGATATACTGTTTCTGTACCAACTGGATGATACTCAGACTGATTATGTGATGCATTTCACCACCAGGACCAAAGAAGTAAAACAAATGGCTCTTATATAGACCCTGGATGCCTGGGAGAAAGATCGAGAGTGATATAACATCAAGCTCCAGCCAGTGAGATACAGCCTGGGAGAGTTAGTTAGGGGTTTTTACGCCTGCACAAAAAAGGGGGACTATAGGAAAAGTTTTTAAAGTGCTATTTTGGGCCATATCATATCCTTTGTCACTTGTCAGATGTCACATACGAAGTTGAGACTTATGACCCTTCATCAAGAAGACAAAAGTGCAGAAACAATGTCGATGTCCTCCGTATGAAGCCCTACTAAGGTTCTGAGGAGCACATTGACGATTAGGGCTTCTCGTTTAAGGAAAGAAGACCCGCTTGATGACTGTCAAACTTAGATGCAAGGGTCTACCTTCGATGATCATCGCAGTGTGGAGGATGTGACAACAAGACAAGCACATTAGGATCTGCCAGCACAGTCATACAGGGGACTATTGACAAGCTCTAGAATTAGGATGTTTTAGTCAGTTCGAACAAGCAGAGTGCTGTTTCTCCAGGAGAGGGAACAATGCTGCGAGCTGTACTGCATGCAGAGTGGCATAGTGGTTTGTGTTGCTGGCAGGCATGCTGCGGGCTGCTACTTCACTCCCAACCATACACAGTCATTTGTCATTTAGTATTTATCAGGTCTGGAAGGTTATTGTAATTTCTTATGTTTGAATATTCTAGAATATTCAGTGTTTGTACAAAGAGATGCACTATCCATCCAGAAGCTCAATTCTGTTCTGGCTGTATGATGGCCTTTGTAATAAATGTGCTTTCACTGCTAAGTGTTATACGTCATTGACAATGCTGTTTTTGGATTTGGACTTGATTCTGATCATGGTGGGAGAGTATGAGTGAAACTGTTGTTAGGGTGATAATTTGTAAGCACAGAAAAGTAGTTTTGTAATATTTCAGCAGAAAGCAAAATAGTAGTAATATAAATTCACCTGTAGATGATGTCCTTGTAACAAGTGATCCACCAGTAGCCGAAGTCATTACATAAACTGGTGACTGAACAGACGATGAAAATGCTGGCTTAGGCAGAATTTTGGTACTGTTGCTCATATTAGACATAGGCACCATCTTCACACCTGCTGTGAATATGAAGTCAAATATTTAAATATGAAATGCACAAAAATACACTGGTGTCCAAAATTAAAGCAACAAATGGCAATTTTGCAAGGTTGATTTTATTTTGCCACAAGACAGTATAAATAGGTGATAGTAAGGTAGAAACAATGTAAAACAGAACATAAACAACTGCTACATGCATAAGGGTAGCTAAAAATGTGCTTCATTTTTTCCAACTTAATGTATTAGCATACACATTGCGACGACTACTTAATGTGCTCAGTATGTGGTGTGACCACTTCTGGCTGCAATACAGGACTGACAACAATTGTGCATGCTGTGAATGATGTCATCAATCTCACGTTGAGCCAGTAATGCCCATTCTTCCTGCAGAGCTGCTCAGAAGTCTTGGAATGTGGTTGGTGGATGCTGACATGATGTAGCCCTTCTCTTTACTGCATCCCTGACATGCTTTATGGGATTCAAAATACATGCAGTATCTTCTGTTACCAAGAAAACATCAACTACTACTATGAGGTTGAGCATTCTTGTCCAACAATGTGAAGTCTGGCCTACAGTATCTCACAACAACTGCACATGAGGTCTTGAGATCTCATCATGATTCCTGACAACAGTTGAATCTTTCTGATTCACCCATGCAATTTCACAAATGGGTGTTCGAATGGTCAACATAATCTCTGCTTACACCATTAGGGATACTCCTCTATATTGGTCTTTATCCACAATGTTTGGGTTCCGAAATCGTGTTCCCCATTCCCTCCAGACCTGAATCCATCAAAAATCACTCTCCAGACCAAATTGGGACTCATCTGTGAAAAGAACTTTGGCCCACTGATCAATCATCCAGATGGCAGGTTGATGACTCCACTCTAGATGTTCCCATCTGTCGAGACTCGTCAGAGGTACACATACAGCAGTTCTCCAACAATAAAGGTCACTCTGCCAAAGCCTTCTGAACACCGTTTGCCCTGATACAACACATCCAGTGAATGCTGTGAGGCCAGATGCCAGTTGCTGTGCAGTATTATGGCGGTACTGTCATGCACTTACAGCCAAATAATGGTCCTCTCTTTCTGATGTCACACATCGTCAGTCCTGTCCTGGTCTTCGGGGTATAGTTTTGGCCTCTATAAACTGTTGCCATAGCCAAGAAACAACAGAACAATTCACATTAAGCCATCTGGCCACATCAATTTGGGACTGTCCTGCTTGCATTCTTCCTACAGCCCTCCAGCAGTGTGTCTGGTAGGAGCCTTCTCTGTGCCGTACTGCACTGTCTGTGACTGTGTACACAGCGATTGTGGATATCCAACAAATAACCATCCAGCTTGATAGGCGTCCTGGTGTCATCATTGTGTGGTTGATTGTTGACCAGAATGCCAACTTCTGTGCAGAACATGATTGTACGGACATCTGTTGACAGTTTGTATGATTATATCGTGAATTAGACACAGGACAGAAAAATAGTGGTTTGCTGCTTTAATTTTAGACACCAGTGTAGTTTAAACATGAAAAAAAGTCATTTGAGTGATATTATTTCGCTGGTGACCAAATGAAAGAGAATCATAATCTTTTTAATTTAATATCACCATGTGCGAAAAACCTTTTTGTGTCTAAAAACAAAGATGATGTGACTTACCATACGAAAGCACTGGCAGGTCGATAGATACACAAACAAACACAAACATACACACAAAATTCAGGCTTTTGCAACAAACGGTTGCTTCATCAGGAAAGAGGGAAGGAGAGGGAAAAACGAAAGGATGTGGGTTTTAAGGGAGAGGGTAAGGAGTCATTCCAATCCCGGGAGCGGAAAGACTTACCATAGGGGGGAAAAAGGACAGGTACACACTCGCACACACACACGCATATCCATCCGCACATACACAGACACAAGCAAACATTTTTCAGTAAATGTCTGCTTGTGTCTGTGTAAGTGCGGATGGATATGCGTGTGTGTGCGAGTGTGTACCTGTCCTTTTTTCCCCCCTAAGGTAAGTCTTTCCGCTCCCGGGATTGGAATGACTCCTTACCCTCTCCCTTAAAACCCACATCCTTTCGTCTTTCCCTCTCCTTCCCTCTTTCCTGACGAAGCAACCGTTTGTTGCGAAAGCTTGAATTTTGTGTGTATGTTTGTGTATCTATCGACCTGCCAGCGCTTTCGTATGGTAAGTCATATCATCTTTGTTTTTAGATATATTTTTCCCGCGTGGAATGTTTCCCTCTATTATATTCAAACCTTTTTGTGTATTTTATATATCCTTTTATAAGGTACTGATGTTTAGGTAACCATTTCAATATAAAAGCAAGTATTCTACATACTCAGTGCCATTATAAAATTCAAATAGGTTTGTCTTGAAATAAAGTTATTAACTACATAATGGTATAAATCAACTTAGTGACTGCTGAAGCATGAAAAATAAAGCAGCGCACCTAGAAACACAAGGGAGTTACTGAATATTTCTCTTTATGAGCTAGTAGTTTTCTTGTCACAAGAGGAGGATGGTTGGGAAAAAGACACTGAAGTGCTTGTAGGTGCTGTGGGGAAAGAAAACACCTATCATCAGCCTCAAATAGGTCACATAATTGGATTAGTATAGCTGAGACTCAAATTGCAGAGTACTTACAGCGAGTGAAAGTTAAGGACCAGAACACAGAATGAAGTGGGAGATAATATTGGAAACAAAAATTAGATTAGGACTAAAGCAGGAAAATGAAGGAAAAACAAAAAGTATGTTGGAAAAGCATAACAAAATTGTGTGCTAAACAGACAGGAAACAAACAATAAAGAGTAGGGCAGGAGAGCAGGCAAAGAGGATTAGCAGGAAAAAAGAGACAAGAAGTTTTTTAACAGAACTTTGAATGTAAAAATCAGCCCCACTTCCAGATTTCAGACATGTTTGTGGTAGAAGTGATAAGTCAAATAAGCAGATAGATGTAATCAACATCTGTAAATCAGTTTATTTATTTTTGTCTTTCTAAATCTTACCTCTGCATTGTCATTAATAGTCTGGAGTCTAAATCTTAGCTGTCATCATTTGATTCCTTTTTCTGGCTCACATCCTGTAATGTTTGTGCATTTAATGAGATTTAAGAGCTTCAGTAAAAACGTTTTCAAACTGTGTTTTACTGTGGGCCTCAATTTGGTTGATTCTGTTTCAATACATGGTCAGTACATGGTATTTTCACTGTTTCACAAAAAGTATATTACAAACGTAGGAAAAATGAGCCCAGTTTTCACAAAAAAATATTTATTACCAAGGTGACCAACCCTATTTATAAACAAAAGAAGAAAACAGGACGACACAACTCACATCCTCTTCATTAACACACTTTCTCCATGAATGCACAAACACTATTCAATCATATCCCTAGGACCCTTCTGGTTATTAGCTCCTCAGAAAACATCATACATTAATTTTCATGGCTTTGAGGAGACCAATATTTGTGTCCTTAAGCTTTAATTCTGGTTCAGCTCTTGTTGGTTTATCATCAGAAGATTACAAACTTACTGTCTGAAGGTTTTCTTTTAATTTTAATCAAACCTAGCAAAGTTTTTTGTCTTGCAATTTACTAATTTCTAATTTAGCATATTTTCTCATAATTTTGCCCCATTCCTAGTTGAATTGATAATCTCTTCAGGAGGCAATATATAAACTACTGCTAGCAGACACAGATAAAATCAAACAGGACAACTACCTATCTTTTGGTACTAATAGAGCCAGTGCCAGGGATCAGAGAGGGGTGCATACGAAGGTTAGATAGAGAGGAGGTACTCAGACTCCAGGATAAGAAGTTCAAAGGTAGAAAAACATGGAGGTATCAGATGGTAAGCATTGTGCCAACTTTGTGTTTCTGGCTCAAAGAACTGAATCCACGTTCTATTGTCTTTGATGATGTTCAACAAAAATTGTCATGATCAGCCTCATAAACTGCAAGAAATTCCACAGAGATGGTTCTTTGTTGCTCTTTCTGGTCTTCTGTTAGGCAGTGAGAAACCCAGGGGGTGGGGGCTTTTAGTAAGCCTATTGCTGGATAAGTGTGTCAGCACTACCAACAGAGACATCCAGTTGTGTGGCAAGGTGTTTGATTGTGACCTGTTTAATCACTTTGAATAAGAGCGCCCGTATGTTTTAACAATGCAGGAGTTGCAACTGTGTGCGGTGGCCAGCATGTGGGAGATCAGACAGGTTTGCGGGACCTTGTTGTGATGATAGCAGAAACCTTACCCGATAACTTACCATGCTTTTGTTCACTGTCAGGTCTTCTTAGACATACTGCAAGTGCCTCTGAATATCAGTGATGCTCTAGTTTTCTGCCAAAAGAAACTCAATGATAGCTTTCTGCTTGGAACACACCTCTATAACAGATGCCATTTCGAAGACTGTGTGTAGTGCTGCTACCTACTGGAATTTCATGAAACTACAGGGGCTGAAGCAATAATATTCCACAATGTCCCACAGCAAATTTTGCATTTTTTCAATGGAAATTGGCCAAGAGGAAAAAAAGTGTTGCTTTACATATTAAATGCCTTTGCTCAATTTCTAAAATGTTAGGTGCCCGAATGCACCTCTTCAACCATACAACCCCTTCCCCACACTCACCAATAAAAATCACAAGTTTTGCTTATTGAAACTTATGACAAAATTTACAATGAGATACAATTTTTCACAAAACACTACGAAATTCAGGTTTTTAAAACTATATTTCTTATAATCAAAACAATAAAATCACAAGACTTAATCTCCTGTCTGTCCCTGTAGCATTGTCATTTTGCTCCCAGTTCTGCTCGATACATATTGGCGCAAGAGATAATCTTCACGATGACGACATCATGTTTTCAATTGTCGCCAGCCACAGTGGTTTAACAGCTGCTTTGCAGCTGCTTGGTGAACTCGTGTCTAAATTAGTTAACAAAGCATTTAGTGATGAATGATGAAGAAGAAATTCCTGGCTTATCAGAGTCAAGTACCATTCCTCCTTCCTGAATAGTTAGGAAAAGCAACACACACACACACACACACACACACACACACACACACACAAGTACCTCGCCTCATGCTCCTGCCAACTGTATCATGGTCACCCACTGTCAAGTTCACTAGTGTGGGCGCAGTGGCAAATTACAGTTACACTGCGATTTAATATTCTCTAGCGCACATTCATTTCAATGAGTTCTGACTGAAATTAAGCCCTATATAATCAACAAATCGCCGGATTTAATACTCACCTGCTACATGGGCCTCCACTGCAACAAGAAGCTTAAACATGTACCACATGTCCTGCAGTGATTATGATTATACAATGAAAATAACTTAACCATAGTGAATGTTATTAATATTTTATTGTAAGTAGTCTCCTTCTGACCACTATTGAGTCAAGTTCTTTTTATTATATGAGTTACAATTCTTAATACATGGCATAATACTGTAATCTCTGGTGGCTAATACACCCTAGTGAAGTTATTGTGAATTTAATTAATAACCACTGAGTTATCCATTTTACTTTATGAGTGCATGTAAAAGTTATTTTCAAATTGACTTCTCGTGAAAATTTTGATACTACATAAACCGAATGAAATTTTAAATTGTGAGAAGTACGAACAGTGAGAAATGATATCTCTCATGTTAAAACAATATTTCACCAACATGTACTTACTAAATAGTAATTGGTGTTTTGATGGATAGAATGAGCAATTAACTGAATGAGGATGAATGACATTTTGCTCCAGAAAGGTTCAAAATCATGAAATGTCCAATTTTTACTTTTTTGCATTTTAAGAAGAGTACGACTATTTTTAAAATAAGTTCTGCAAGTGTATGACCCACTTTGGCGCTGTTAAACAGCTGTCAAATGTACTCATGAATCTACATGCTCATCACGTACATTTGAATGTGTGAGAGAACAAGTGTTACAAAACAAGTGTTGTGGCTAACCTGTGATAGTTTAATATATATCACTCACTCGCTTGTCATGTGTTTCATGTTTATTTACTCTTTTGTAATCCTGAAAATATTCATGGTGGATTCTGTTCACTGAAGTCTCTGTTTCATTGAAGGATAATCACTGGTAAACATAAAGTGACTAGAAATCCTCTCAAGGCTTTTAAGAAAAGGAGAAAGTGATGGAAAGCCAAACATAGGTGTTATTACTGTAAACAACCTTGCTGATACTCCAACCCATTGCAATTAAAGTGAGAAAGAAAGTACTTCATAGAGGAAGCTGGGTTCAGTTAGTGAAAAGTATGAATGTTTTATGGATAAATTAGATGTGAATGAAATATTTGATATGTCAGTTCTTAACAGAATTTTTGAAAATTGTGTAAGATGTATTCAGTGCAGTGAATTCGGTCTGGAACTCTTTATGAAAAATCACATAGGACTGCCAATGAAATGAAACTGTAGTGTGATAAGCATCCATACATGACCACCTTTTGGAACAGTGTTGCAGTAACTCCAAATGAAGAAAATGATAGCAAAATCTATGAAGACAACATCACACTTGTTTATGCCTTGCTTACATTTGGTAAGGGTGCTACTGCAGGTGCAGTCTTCTTTGGCATGACAAATCTTCCATATCCCGAACCAGGTTTACGAACAGAGCATTTATAGGGTCTAAAGCAGAAGACATCCGTATAGAATCTATGAAGATGGCTGTGGAAGAAGCAGTAATAGAAAACAGTGGTAATAGAGACTTGACTGCTGCATTTGATGATACCTGGCATAAACGGGGACATACATCTCTTCATGGTGTAGTATTTGCCACCAGTATATACAGAGGGAAAGTTTTAAATGCAGCAGTAATGTCTAAATATTGTAGGTGTCCATAAAAAAATAAAGGTACATATGAAAATAATTGCACAGCTAACTACAGTGGGAGTAGTGGAGAAATGGCTGGTGCTACTAGTATACAGGGTGTATCAAAAAGAATCATCCAATTTTAAAAAATCATAACTATTATGTTATCTGAGATATGTACGTGAACAACATACTGTTGGAAAGAGAAAACTCTCAAGTTTTAGATGGTTCCTGCAAGGTAGCAGCAGTATGCATCCAATTCAGTTCTAATAAAAATGGTGTTGGGACAACAGAAAGCCTTTTGTGTTCTACATTTTCCACAGTGTGGGTCAGTAATAACTCTTCAGCATGACTTTCATAATAGCTATGGTGTGGATCCTCCTGCAGCACAGAGCATTAGATAATGGCATGAACAATTCCGAGAAACATATTGTTTGTGTAAAGGCAAATCACCGGGCCATCCCAAAAGTGTCTGACACTGATGTTGAACACATCTGCCACAGTTTACAAGGAGTCCGCAGAAATCAATTCGCTGTGCAGCTCGACAGTTCAACATGCCCCTGATGTCAGTGTTGCTTCGATTTTTACACATGAAACCATACAAAATTCAGCTCTTGCAAGCTCTTCATGAAGGTAGCAAACAACAACATGTGGAGTTCTGTAATTTTGTTCTTGGCAAGATGGAGGATGACAGTTTTCTTCCACGCAAAGTGTTAGTGGTGAGGCAACATTCGATTTAAATGGAAAGGTGAACAATCATAAAGTGAGAATATGGGGTCTGGAACAACCACACAAAGTTGTACAACTTGAGAGGGATTCTCCAAAATTTAATACGTTTCATGCAGTTTCACGGGACCAGGTGTATGGTCCATTTTTCTTTGCCTGAGAACACTGTTACAGAAAGCACGTGTCTTGATATTGTTCAGGCATAACCACAAGTGTCGGTATGAAGAGGACGAATGCAAGACCAGAGGAGGCAGTGAGGAAATGTCAGACAATATTGTTTAGCCCAGTTCGAATTGCATCTCATCACCCACAACATCCCAGGTACTGTGAAACTTCCCTATCTATTATCCACGGTAGGAAGCACAGTGTTCCACCTCATTAAAAAACTATTTCCTAACATCACTCTGAGTGAACTGTCATATGACCAAGTAGTACAGTCTCCAAGAAACTATTACGACCAACAAGTGAATGTGGTAGCAGCTAGGTATCATTGCAAAAAACGGTCAGAACAATCTTATCGCGAGTGGGCAACAGATTTGCAGGGTATGACAAGGAAATGAAAATTCAAATGTGCTTGCAGTGCTTTATATTCTGATGTTATGTTGTGTGATGCAATCGTGTACAATGTGCCTGACGTCAAACTCAAAGAACAAATTTTGAAACAGTCTGATCCATCATTTCAGCAGGTAGTGCAAATGCGAAGATCAGTACGATTCCAGTGCCATATCAGCCCATACATTTGATCAGCCAGCTTGTGCTAGCCAAGCCGACTAAACAACACCTCACTATGCCACGTAGGCAGTTCGCTAAACAGGCGGCTATACAGGTGAACAGAATTAAGTCTTACCCTAG
Organism: Schistocerca nitens; assembly: GCF_023898315.1. Lineage (NCBI taxonomy): Eukaryota > Metazoa > Arthropoda > Insecta > Orthoptera > Acrididae > Schistocerca > Schistocerca nitens. Next base: position 874,016,426 of record NC_064615.1, read on the forward strand.
GTGTTATTCACAACACAAATGCCAAGACTGCCCCTCCTGACAGGCTCAGTGTCATGCTTGTGGTGGGAAAGGACATGTGCAATCCGTATGTTTGCTATGGAACAAACATCAGAATTCAGTTCACTCACAAAAATCTAGTCACAAAGCCCATCTCATTAATGCAGTATATGCAAAATCTGCAACAAGCAAGCATGCAATTTCATCAGTGATATGCCAGTCAAACAAACTTTCTGTTCATTTACTTAATTGCGGGAAACAAGTGAAATTTCAGTTGGACACGGGTGTCTTTGTCACATTGCTAAATCGTCACACATATGAACTGTTACGCCCCCCATGCCAGTCTAAAATTAGTATGCAACTGATGGCTTATAATGGACAACCATTACCATTCTTGGAAAATGTACTTTGCTTGCTATGTGCTATCGCTCGCATACGCAAACAGTTACATTTACAATGCTACAACCACACGAGTGTGAGAACATATTTGGTCTTGATTCTTTTGACTTGTTTGGCTTTAATATTCAGGACAATGTGTTGTCAGTGTCTGCCTTCAACTCTTTTCTGAAGGTTTAGGTACAGCTAACAATTTTGTTGCACATATGATGCTGAAAGACAATGCTCAGCCAAAATTTTGTGGGGCCACAACTGTTCCCTTTGCATTACGGGACAAAGTCACAGCCAAACTTAAGGAATTGCAAGATAACAGAGTTATTCTGCTCATATCAGCTAGCCAATGGGCAAGTCCACTGGTTTTGCTCCCCAAACCTTCAGGTCGCATTCGCATCTGTGTTGACTTTAAGTCTACAGTCAACCCACAAACTGTCATTGATACTTATCCATTGCCACACCCAGAGGATCTCATGGACAGATTAGGCAATGGACACTATTTTTCAAAAATTGATTTGTTCAATGCGTAATTTCAGGTACCACTCAGTGACGAATCTCAAAAAGTGTGTTAGTAAACATTCTTTTGGGCTTGCTTAAATATTTGCATTTACCTTTTGGCAGTGCTTCCGCACCCTACATTTTCCAATGGTATTTGGAACAACTGGTAGCACAAGTGCCTAACTGTTCACAATATTTGGATGAATTGTACTAGAAGGTCGTACACCTGAAGAACATATTGCAAATTTAAATGCTTTGTTTCATGTGTTATCTGATGCAGGACCGAAGTGTAGACTGGACAAGTATAATTTTTTTAAACCTAAGTTGCAGTATGTTGGCATTGCCATAAATAGTCAAGGTGTAAATCCTCTCCAGTTGCTTTGTTAGTCATACGAGACTTGCCATTTCCTCGTAATATCACAGAATTGCAGTCAGTTTTAGGGAAAATGAACTATTATATTCCGTTCATAAAGAATCCTGCACAAATAATGGCTACATTGTGTCACAAGAACGTCCCCTTTGTTTGGACAGATGAGTGCCAAGTACCTTTCCAAAAACATAAAGATGCATTGCTCAGTGATCGATGCTTAGTTCACTTTGATTCTGACAAGCCAGTTGCAGTGCAAGTTGATGCTTCCTCTTACGGTTTCTGTGCCGTGCTTTTGCACAGAATAGGTGAAAAAGATAGACCTATTGCTTTCACATAGAAAGTGCTGCCCAAAGCTAAGTGTAACTATTCACAAATTGAAAAAGAGGTTTTGGCTATTGTGTGTGGTGTCACCAAATTCCACCACTACTTGTATGGCAGAAAATTCTACTTAGTAACAGATCACAAGCCTTTGCAGTCCTTGTTTCATCCGCTGAAACCGGTTCCTGTAGGAACTGCCCAGAAATTGCAAAGATGGGCTTTGTTGTTGTCTCAATACCAGTACATGATTGTGTATTGTCCGAAAGCTAAACATGATAATGCGGACGTACTTTCACATCTTCCAATTGGCCCTGATGCAGACTTTGACGTTCCTGCTGAATCTTGTTGCCATATCGATGCTCAGGCTTCTATTTTGCTTCAGTCTTTTCCGCTAAACTATAAGAAAATCGCACAGGCCATGGAAGTTGATTCAGATTTGTACATTTTGCTCAATTATATTTGCACATCTTGGCCCCACTTATTGAATAGCACAAAGAACTCTGTAGTGTGCCGATACTTTGCACATCGGCATAGCCTCACTGCACAGAAAGGTGTAATTCTTGTTCAAAATGATAGTGAACAGTTATGTGTACTGATCATTATAGCTTTGCTAAAAGAAGTGATGCAGTTACTTCACCAAGGGCACTGGGAGATTGTTCATATGAAACAGTTAGCACTTCAACACTGTACTTGGCAGGGTATGGACGCCCATATAGAACAGATGACTTCACAGTGTCATGCATGTGTGGCAAATCAGTCTGCCTAAGTTGCAATCGCCATGGCAACGTATGCACATAAAATTTGCGGGACCTTTTTGAAACACTCATTGATTGATTGTGGTTGAATCATATAGCAAGTTTCCTTTTGCTGTGCCTATGAACTCGACAATGTCACATAGCACAATTCAGATGTTGTCATCGATTTTTTGCCTCGAAGGTTTACCTGAGGGGAAGGGGGAGGGGAGGCAGGAGGAATGTTCTGGCATAACCACAAGTGTTGGAATGAAGAGGACGAACGCAAGACCAGAGAAGATGGTGAGGAAATGTCAGACTATAGCCTGCTGGCAAGGACCGAGCTGCGCCAGGAGCGCCCCTGCAAGAAGTGAATATAAGCACTGCCCCTGCCAGCCTGAATCGCTCAGATCGGCTCAGCAATGGACATTAGTTGATGGTTGTAGACTGGCACTCCCTGAACAGATTGTAGTGATCCGTATCAAGTGCTTACTTGGACTTTGTCTATAGTGAATATCATTTACTGTTGCATGTTGCCCCTCGTTAGTGACACTTTTTCTAATTACAAAGTTACGTATTGTCAAACTGATTTATAGAAATAAAACTAGTAATGTTATTTGCCTGAACTGTTGTATATGCACTTGAAGAATGCAGCATCCTTTAGGCACCCTATAAGCGACCAGTGGGCAAAATCCAACAGATATGCTTGAGAACTTTCTTTTCCCATGATTGGAGACTGATTCAAGCGTCTTCATTTACCAACATGACGGGGCACCGTCTGGGAGAGTGGTAATTTTTAAATCGTAGGATTACTGAATGATGGTTCAGTCACACTGGACCAAATGATTCAGCCTTAATTACTGATCTCCAAGGTCACTGGACCTGATTGTATGTGATTATTTCTTGTGGGGGTTTGTAAAAGACTGTTTGTAAGCCTCCATTACCAACAACAATGAATGAACTGAGACATCGAATTAACAGCAGTTGTGGAAGCTGTAACTCGAGAAATGCTCGCTGTTGTGTGGAAACAATCTGAATACCACATGGACATTTGCTGTGCATCTCAAGGGAGGCATATGGAACACCTATGAAAAAGTATGAAAAAATCTTTTTGAGTTCCCCGTTCATCAAGAAAATAAAATTCATTGTATATGTTTATTAGTTTCAGAAATATAGACTTGCCAAATTGGACAATTCTTTTTGGTACAGTATTTCAGCATTCTGTTGTGTGTAATAAAGTGTGATATTTGAATTACCTTAGGGACAGTGATTCTAAAAGTTTCAAACATATTCAAGAGCTGAGGTCTTATGGTGATGGTGGTGATGTTGTAATGCAGAAATTTGAGTATACTGGACAAGTACAGAAACAAATGGGGTCAAGACTTCAGCGACTGAAAGCTTCGTACAAAAAACAAAAACTTAGTGATGGTAAAGGTTGGATGGGAATGGAAGGTTAACTGACAGTGTAATTGACAAAACACAGAAATATTATGGAATGTCTATAAGGCAAAACACACACAGTGTTTATGCAATGTACAAGGCTGTTCGAGGTTTTTTTTTTCCCACGCTTTTTCAACTGATGTAAGTCCCCATCGTTACTTGTGTCCCAAAGGAAAAAAAAAACAGTTGCTGTAAGTACAATGAAGGATTGCTAACTGGTGAAGTGTACACTCATAAACATAGTCTGTCTGGTGCAGTAATGGAGGTGATAAAACCTATTTTCAGAGACTTAGCAGCACCTTAATTGTTGAAAAAGTGTGTTCGTGGAAAACTCAAAACCCCAATGAAAGTGTAAATAGTGTTGTATGGTCAACAGTCCCCAAGAACTGTGTGTGTTGGAATAGAAACACTGCACTTTGGTGTGTACAATGCACTTTCTACTTTCAATGATGGCAACATTGTAAGGTGCAAAGTATTTCGAAACATGGAAATGAAGATAGATTTCAACATGGTATGAATGATGATTGCTTTAAACAAGGAACATCTTCTGGCTGCTGACAAGGCTGTAAATAGCCTAGAAATGCAAGCCATATTAACAGAAGGTGGACAAAGAGGAAGATGGAGTGGGAGTATGCAGCAGATGAAGATAATCCATACTGTGGACCTGGAATGCACTTAAAAGGTAATTCAAACTTTGTTGCTCGATTTCCAAAGGTTTAATTTTTTCATACAAATTACGTGCTTTCTGAGGATCTACCGACTCAATTTGCTTCAAATTTTCAGGAATGTTACACAGCACCCTATGTGTAACTTAACACTGCCTTTTTCAAAAAATCCGTATAGTGTTGAATTTACAAACCAAAAACGGCACCAAAAAATACTGAATTTTCATTATAATAGAAAATTTAATCTCTAACAACTGAATTCAAAATTTTAAAAATCCATTTGTTAAGTTATAGCCAATACTCAACAAATAACCTATAAAAATTTCAACTTCCTAGCTCAAACACCTTCTGAGAAAACACGTAATTTATAAGTGCTATTTTACCATTGGAAAAATAGGGCTTTCCGGAGCCCTTAATATCAAATAACTGATAGTGCAGAAACCAGTTATTCACAGAGTTTAGTTGAGTACTATCGCTGGTTATATGAGTAACAAACAAAATCAACAACTATATTATGATGGTTTCTTGTAAAGATTATAAAGAAATAATTTATCTTTTCTCAGCGTATTCTTCCTTGAATGAGGGAACACTGCAAACTTTTTCAAAAGTAATGATGTCTAATCAGAAATAATTAAATGTGAAAAAAAGTTGTGGTGGAGATGGGACAGTAGATGGTCATGCATAAAACAAATACATCCAAAGAAAGGTGATGGCCACAGGACAAATTCAGGGAAACTAATTTCACGTGGGAGAATTCAAACAGCCCCTGTCGTGTGGGCAAAAACTCTGTCCACACATTGTATAGTTCTGTGCTCAGTCTTACACTTAGCCATTTGACTAATGGTCATACCTATACAGGGTGAGTCAGGAGGAAAGGTACGTGCTTTGAGGGATGATATTATTAGTGGTTCTGAACAAAAAAATTGATATGAACATACACCCTATTCCAAATGGTTTCTGAGAGAGAACACATTTAATATAACTTTTGCATGTTTTTCTTGAATAAGTCGACAACAGCACTCTCCAGAGAAAACATGCCACAGTACAAAATTAAACCACATTACATTTCCAACAAAAAAGGTCCTATTCATTTTTTCTCTAGGACTAATAGCTTGTGTGAAGAGAGTGAGAGAATACAGAAAATATCATATCGCGTGCATGCACTGTAACTTAGATAGTTTTTGTATGACAATTTGAGGTAGTTTCTCAATCTGATACATCATGAATGTCCTGTATCAAATTGTTTGCCTCAGTTTCCTCTACACTACTGTGGTCAATTGTAAACAGTGACAACATTTGGATAGCAAAGAAAATATTTAACTAGGATTCAGGACACCATTCAGAAAAGAACATACATCCATATGAAGCTTTTTGTTCAGAATCACTAATACGAGGGTCGGTCAAAAAGTTATGCCTCCCATTTTTTTTCTACTTAAAGAAATTAAGTTAAGTGAAAAATTTGAATTTGGCGCCATTCCTCAAACCTTCTTCTGCAATCCACTGCAGTAGTAACTTTCTGTGTCAACAGGTGGCAGCACAGCAGAAGTTTGTAAGATGGCCGACATCGATGTTCGTTTGAGACAGCGTTGTGTGATTGAATTCTTGAATGCAGAAGGTGAAACGCCCATACGCATTCATGAAAGACTGAAGAAGGTGTATGGTGTTGTGACAGTGGATGTCAGCTCTGTTAGACGATGGGTTCGTCGTTGTAAGGAAGCTGAAGGGCAAACACCGTTGACTGACGAAAAGCGGAGCGGCAGGCCGGTGAGTGCAGTGACTCCACACAACATTCAGCAAGTTGATGACATCATTCGTGGTGACCGTCGGGTGACTGCAGATGAAGTGTGTCGCATTATTTCTCTTAGTAAAGGCAGTGTGATCATGATTATTAAACAATTGGGGTACTCAAAAGTTTGTGCACGGTGGGTTCCAAGAATGTTAACCGATCAGAATAAAGAGGCAAGGAAAACAATAGCCTCACAACACTTGCAGCGCTTCCGTTTGGAGGGAGATGAGTTTCTGAAAAAAATTGTGACCGGGGACGAAACATGGGTGCATTTTTTTGAACCCGAATCAAAGAGGCAGTCAATGGAGTGGCGTCACACAAGCTCGCCGAGGAAGAAAAAATTCAAAACTGTGCGATCGGCAGGGAAAGTTATGGCAACAGTTTTCTGGGATACAGAGGGTGTGATTCTGGTTGATTTTTTGGAGCAGGGATGCACAATAAATTCTGTTCAATACGTCACAACCCTCAAAAAACTTAAAGCACGTCTTCAGCGAGTTCGCCCAACAAAATCAATGGCAGATGTTCGTCTTTTGCATGACAATGCAAGACCACACACCAGTCGTCACACCTCTGACGAGATTGTCAAAATTGGATGGGACGTTTTGCCTCATCCCCCATACAGCCCTGACCTGGCACCATCAGACTTCCATCTGTTCGGGCCACTAAAAGAAGCTCATCGTGGGATTCATTTTAAAGATGAGGAGGCCTTCAAAACATCCGCGCGTCAATGGCTTAGGAAGCAGAGCTGTGATTTTTACCGTGCTGGGATACATGCCCTTGTTCAAAGATGGACCAAAACTGTAGAGATGGGCGGAGATTACATTGAAAAATGACAAAATGATCCTCAATGTTGTGGTTTTCAACCTATGTAATTGCATTTAAATTTCCTGACAATTAAACGTAGAAAAAAAAATAGGAGGCATTACTTTTTGACTGACCCTCGTACTATGACACCTCAAAACATGTATCTTTCCTCCTAACTCACCCTATATAAAGTAGTGTATAGTGAACAAAAGTTAACTGATAAACAGCATGCACTGTTCCACAAAATGCTCTGCCTTTAATTTTACAAGAATTGCCAGTAGTGGGGCAAGAGTCGGTTGTAGCGTATGGGGCAGGTTTTAAAGCAGGCACAGCAGCACAAATAGGAACCAGGTGGGGGGGAATCATAATTTTGGAAAGGCATAAGTTTGACTATGATGTTACAGAAGTTGAGAGGGTAACAGAAGATGACAATGGGTCCTGTACAGGGGATATGAGGTAGAAAGTATCTTAAGTAAGGGCTTGATTTGAGAAAGTTATAGCCTTGGTAGAGTAAACTACTGAGGGAGTCAAGGCCTGGCAGTTCTCAGTGATGACATGTGTTCTTCGGTGTTTTCTGGAGGTGGGAACTGTATCAGTAGGAGGGTGAGAGGTAGATACAACTTGGGAGATTTGTTTACGAATAATATCTGTTGAATAGCTATGGGAGAGGAAAGCCTGTGTGAAGTTCTTAGTGTAGGTGCTGAGGGATTTAATAGTGGAGTATAAACATTTGCTGCAGATGCCTAGGCTGTACAGACAGAAGCATTTAATGGGGAAGGGTTGGCAGCTGTCAAAGTACAGGTATTATTGCATATTAGTTTTGAATAGATTGAGGTTTGGCTGTGGGTTTCAGTAAGGTAAAGATCAACATGAAGATGCCTGCTGGGCCATGTGTACCCGAGATATTTTAGTAAAGCAAGGTCGCATCAACAGTCACTATCTCCCAGATGAAAAATGTATACACTTGTGTGTGTGTGTGTTAGCACTGAAGAAGGACATTGTCCACTACCGTTGTGCCGTTCAGATGCTCAGCACTACTCTGTTTAATATTCAGTGATGTACATGGGGTGGACAAAAAAGGAAACATAATACATTACCACACCTAATACGGTGTACAAAAACAACTGGCATTCAAAACATATTCTAGTCACCTCAACATGGATAAATACAGGTTCTGCATTGACTTTTGCAGCTGCTGTCCGTTTATTTTCATTACAATCTCCTTCAATGACTGTCTGTCATGATCACTCAACAAACACTTTCATCCATGTTGTGACTTAGCGAATAATTCTGTTCTACTTTCCCTTAATGCAGTAAAAATCTTTGATGTAGTGCTTCTTGAAACATGAAACACTTCAGCTATCTTGGTTATAGAAGTACCCACATTTGAGCACCAGCAATTTGCTCATGTTCAACTTCACTTAGCTCCAACATAACACATTCACAACTACACAGAACACTGTTTTGATCATGACTGACACTTGCCACATATTGAGGGCACTGCACAGAATCTTTTTGTAGTTAAATACAACAGTACAACCTGTAGGCCGGGCTAGCACCTGCATTTATGTTACAGCATGCATTTCTCACAATGTTTCCACATTTTTGTCCAACCCCTGAATGTGAATATAATAAATGGAATTTCTAGTGATGCAGAAAATTATGTGACTCTATTATGAAATGATCAGGAACTTAGATGGTGTGCTAAAATCTACTCTGCATTACAAAGCTCTCTACTGTACTTTTTTTTGTTGCAGTGACACTATGATGTACTTCTCCACAATCACAAACCTCATGGAAATATAAAGTAGCCTATTTGCTGCTTTTAGGTGTACAATGCTGTGGGCCACTAAAAGCTTCACAGTTCTCTTGTGGTTGAGCATGCTGGCTGCAACAAGGCCTCTACAGACCTTACCATTTGACTTTATATTTTGTTGTACCTGATTGCCTTTCTACATTCTCCTTCAATATTTTTGGGTAAACTAATTCTTGTTTATGAAAGTCAGGATATTTTCAGCTTTGAGTGGGCAACAGTTAATTTACTGCAATATTCCAAAGTGGTGGACTTCTTAAAAATATAGGTCTAGTAATGGTCTTAACATGAAACAAAATTCTGTAAAATTATGCTTTCTTGCTGGTACTTAAGCAGAAAAAAATATTCTTGCAACATAGTCAAACTTGTTACAAACAATCAAGAGCTTTTTCCATTCTTTTGACGTGTTCTGGAAAGTCAAATAGGTAAAATACAACACATCTGTGTGATAGGTTGTTATTTTTTATAGCTGATGGGAAATAATATGTGAAAATAATGTAAATATGTTTTCTTTTTGTAGTATCTGTTTCAAATTAAATATTCTTGAAACAGCACAGGACAACTGCATGAAGTAATTCACCCACAGACACCTGTCATACATTGTGTAGACTTTAGATATGTGATCCATCATTTGTTCACAGAAATGACTCCAATTTTTTTTCTTTCTATGATTTTCCCCTATAATGTAATTTAAATCTGATTTCTCCTCTCTTTCATAAATGACTAAGATCACAAAATTCATTCATGCTATCAGGAACAAGATCACACTGGTGTATCAGAACTGTATTATATCTGACCATAAGAACTGTTCAACTATATACAAAAGTGAAAACACTTGAACATGTAACTTAGGCATACTTACTGTTATCTGGTTTGATGGCAACAAAGGGCTTTCCTGTCTGAGTTGATGGCTTCAACTGGGTAGTCTGCATATTATTTGAAGCCTGATTTGTGTTTGTTGTTGGTGACACTTGATTTGGAGTCATTGGTATTATTATTGAACCAGCAGGCCTTGTTCGTATTCTTGCAGGAAGCTGTACAGATTTGGTACGAAGTTTTGGTGCAGTACTTTGTGCTATAAATGTTGTTGTGCTTGCTCCTCCTGTAGTCCCTAAAGTGAAAGACATTATTAAAATTGCAGCAGATCATTACGAGTTACTCTGTGTCATGTCTGACAATTCCAGAGAACAAAACTTGAAGATACAAAAAAGAAATATATACACGGTGTTCAGAAATTCCCATTACAAACTTGTAGGACTCATAGAGGGGAATGAATCCATAATATTTTGAATAGGAACCCATGTCCACAAATGCCATACAACGATGGTACGGAGTGTTGAAGTTATGGGTGCTGGTGCCTGTAAATGAATGTATATACAGTGTGATTCTGTGATGATGTTACAAACTTTCTAGGATGATGGAGAGGGATAAATGTATGGAACTGAGGTAGGGCTCTCTGATTCTGAAATGAACGAGTTGAAAGTTACATGTGAAAATCGTTCTGATACATACGACATAGAATACATGTACCGCTACTGTTGTTGCTAAGAATGTAGGGTATGTAACTTTCAGAGGCAGCAGTATGGACCAAAACGAAGAAGAAATGTCCAGTAAACATGGGCTCTAAAATGCATACCTGAGGAGCTATGAGCACTAGTTTGTCTACACTACTGTGAAACACATCTCCTCTACTGAACAAGTGCTCATAGCTGTTAAGGTACACATTTTAGAGCCTATGTTTACTTGACATTGTTTCTTGTTTTGGTCCATACTACCACCTCTGAAAGATGCATACCCTACATTCTTGGCAACAATGGTAACAGTACATGTATTCTTCTGCCAGAGGTATCAAAACAACTTTGCTTATAACTTTCATCTCGTTCATTTCCAAACCAGGGATCCTTACCTCAATTCGATAAATTTATCCATCTACAGCATCCTAGAAAGTTTGTAGCAACATCAGGGAATAACTCTGTATTATACATTTACAAGCACCAGCACCTATAACTTCTAACATCAGGGAATCACTCTGTATATACATACATTTACAAGCACCAGCACCTATAACTACGATGCTCTGTATCATCATTGGATGATGTTTCCGATATGGGTTCCTATACAGAATATTACATACTCACTTCCCTCTACAAGCCCGAGAAGTATGGAATAGGAATTTCTGAGTACCTTGTAAGTTGCTAGAATGTTTTATACGCATGAAGATTTTTACTATCTCTACTTCCTATCTCTCCATCTTACTTCATAATAGCGGCTGCTCAAGTAATTCCATTGACATGTATTTGAAAACATTTTGATTTTAAGCCCATTTAGCAGAACATAATATAAAATTTTGTTTATAATTCTGTAACTATATGTAACGCTTACTAGACATAATCTTATGAAAGTGGTATGACCTAGCTTTCCCCTGACCTCAGCGTCAGCCAATTATTAGGAAACCAAGGACTTAATATGTAATTTTACCGAGATAATGACTTGACATTCTTATATACCTTAAGTTTTGGCTAAGATGAAGGACATATTTAGTGGCAGAAACCATCCTAACATCAATATGAATTACATGCCAAACCTGTGGATTAGTACACAGTCACTTAACATACAGAACTGCAGAGTCAAGTCAATTGAGGCAATATGCATTACAATTACCATTCAAAATTCTACACAGAGAAATCATATACTTATATAATAGTTTGTACAGCCACAAAGCAAAAGTTAATTAATCAGAAAAATGTAGCTGCACAGACATGTTACCAGATTTCAAACTACCACTCTTGTTCTAGCTTAAGTGCACAGTCTCTCAACCCACACAGATAGCTGAGCACCTTAAAGCATCTGCTTCTGGTATATGGGGAAGTTTGCTTGTCCCAGATTGAATTTGACTTGTAGATTAACAACAGGAACAGGTGTGCTAGGTAGTCTGGATGCAGCTTTTACACAACTGTTGCATCCACTTAGATAAATAGTGGACTGGTTCCCAGGTTCCGCATTAGTCACACAATGCACAAACACTTTTATAACTGATGTCGCATTTGATCATGCAACATACACTAGATGCATTCAGAATGGGTACACAACTCTGTGCCCAGACAGGTGGGGGGAGGGAGGGCTTTGGCAGGGGGGTGGTGGAGCTAGCTTACCCATAGTAATGGTTCTCTACAAAACTCAAAAAGTACCACACCGGTCCTGATCCACCACACTGGCTAGATATAGGACACTGGTATGGATGGCAGAAGTACGCACTCACACACACATCCACACCACAGACCCAAATACCTGTGTGTGTGTGTGTGTGTGTGTGTGTGTGTGTGAGAGAGAGAGAGAGAGAGAGAGAGAGAGCATCAGATCCACAACTACTGATAAAACTGCTATGTTAGCTTGGTATTTTTCCTGGTTTCCCCCATACATTAGTACTTCATAAATAATATATATGTTTCTGTGTTGTTGTAGAAGGACAACAGAGGCCTATATATTGGTACAATTTTCACTGATGGTTATATTTCTTGTATTACCAGTAATAAACTAAGGAAATCACACTATCTGAAACTTTTTATTGTAATGATGCCTTCAGTATCACATGCAGCTCTGCACTAAATACAGTGTACTCATTGTGAATTTTAAGATACGGTCAGAGAAAGTTACTGATGAGCAAATCCTCCCATTTTGAATTGTTGGTGCATACAATAATAAAACTGTGAAGCTGCATTATGTACACAAAAAATCTATGTTAAAATTATTTAGTACATGATAGTGAAACTAGAAACAACTGTAATTTGTATCTGGACACAAAAAATAAAGCTAAAACTCAGCAGAGCTATTGTACAATACTGTTAACTTATATAATACTGGACCACAACATATAAAAGACATACCGTAGATACTTTAGTACCCCACCAGTGGAAACTGCAACAGAGGCAGATCAGCTAGCATGGTTATCACAGCAGAATAATCCAGACACCTGCTGTGGGGCGCACATGTGATGCATGGTATAGGCAGAACCCCTTAGAAAAGTGTCTACCTGCTGGGGGCAGTAGGCTGGGTGGGACAGTTCTAATGCTGAGATCAACCACCCTGGATTTCACCTTGTCCCTTGCGCTGTTCCCATATGCCCAATCATCAGTCGCCCGCACCTGCCATGTACTATGTATATCCACATGCTTGTCTCCACAAGTTTCCGAACTTTCTGATTCCCCACAGACTGACTCGCACAGCAAGTTTTAATTTTCTCTTGGTGGGTTCTGTTCCCTGGCTTGTCGAGCCACCATTGGTCACACAGTAAAATGTACCAATGGTGTTGTTTAGTGGCATTGTCATACTTGCACAGATACTAAAGTGGCAACAAAGGACATTTTTATGTGTGTGATGCTTCTACTTTTTCTGTCCCTTCTCATAGTGTTAATTATGGGCTATCATGGATCGGGCATTTCTGCAATGCTGGCAGGAACAGCTGGAAGGAGCAGCAGCAACATAAGCATGAGCAGAAATGTGCACTGCTAAGTTAGAGTGCGGAATTGCTTCATGCCCATAGGTGGCAGACCAGGCATCTGCTGTGTAGTATTCTTCCCCTCTACAGCCACAGTTTGGTGGTTTCAATGAGTCTACAGAAAGGTGGGAAAGTTACCTGCATTGGTTCTTGCTGCACTGCTAAGTAAGGTGTACTGTGAATCCAGTCAAGAAAGCTGCCTTGTCATTGTCCAGCAGTGTAAGGTTACATGAAGTTGTGCAAAATTTGAAGCCCTTCACTGAGCCCTAGAAAGACTCCTGTGACAAACTTTGTTGGTTATTTCAGATCACCCAGGGCAGTTGGATGCACCCTTGATCACCAATTTGCAGGGTCTCTCACGCAAGTGTTGTTTAGAGTGTCTCAAATTGCTGCCTCATATGCAGACTCGCTAACTCACAACATGATTGTCTGCTAAGTAGCTGATCCTGAAGTCCAAACTAGAGCACTGACCTTGTTCAACCCTTCCTTAATTAATGTTGCCCAGGTTGTGGGATCGAATGAGCTTTCGGTGGTGGCGAAGGATGTCTCTCTCAACTGGCAGGTGGTGCAATAAGGTGTGCATGGTAAACAGTCCCTGATTCCCCACCAGTTTCTCCAGATGGACTTCCCTCCCACCATGTCACTATATGTTGACACAATTAACATTTCTGTTGCAGCAGCATTGTGGCGCTATTTGCCCACATTGAGCTTGGCGGGTTTGCGTCAACTGCAGTGTCATAATTCATGCCCGTGGCATTTTTCAGGCCCTCAGTGTCACTCTGCTTCCCCTCATTGGGCAAGCCAGTGGTCCTGACCCAACTGTCTTTTGATGCATGTTCGACAAGACAGCCTATATGATGGGGTTTTGTGTGGGGCATGCCATCAGGTAGGCCATTTAGCAACTGTTTGTGACAGTTGGTGAGCTGTGGGTCAGTTATCAGAAGCTCCTTTGTTTTCTCTGTATTCCAGGGCTGTCTCTGACGCCCTGTGTGTGTCGTCCTGGCAAATTTTTCTGATGCTATTAGTGGATGGATGACCAGTTGAACTCCCAGTAGATATGGGAGTGACAGTCAGTCTCATTAACTTAAGGTATGTACAGGCTCTTGGGCTACCTGGCACTGAAACAGCTTCTATGTCAAGTTGTCTTTTTGTCTTTTATGGTAAACAGTGGATATCTTTGGGGAGGGGCAGTTCTTCCTCTCTGCATACATTGTCAATGGTCACTTTTCCGTTGGCACAAAATATTTTTGGGTTAGACACGTTTTCCTTTTTTGACATCCAGATAGTTGACAAAGTCCATTTAATGATTCAATTGCTCCCTTTTCAAGATTTTGACTCATTGCTACAGTCCTACAACCAGCTGTTTGAGAATACCTTGGGTCAGGTAGAAAATTTCAAGGAACTTGCTTCTTTTAAGCCATCAATGGTGGTTAAATTTTCTCACCCCTGACCCATTCCCTTCTCCAAGAATGACACAATGAAGGCCAAGCTGCAGCATTGGCAGCATCTGGATGTCTTTTCTCCTATTTTGTTGAGTCAGTGGGCCACCTCTTTGATGGTGATACAGAAGCCCGATGGTGCATTGCGCCTTTGCAGTGATTTTAAACAGATGGGCAACTCGTAATGTTTCATGTATTGGTATCCAATTCTGTGACGGTTGGAGTTGTTGACAAAGTTGTTGGGGGCTAGTATTTTTCATACATAAACTTGCGCGATACATACCTGCAGTTGCAATGCATGCAACTTCTTGGACCCTCTTGGTATCCAATTCTGTGACGGTTGGAGTTGTTGACAAAGTTGTTGAGGGCTAGTATTTTTCATACATAAACTTGCGCAATACATACCTGCAGTTGGAATGCATGCAACTTGTTGGACTTTCTTGGTATTCAACACCCCCTTTGGGCTTTACCAGTTCAATTACTTACCTTTTGAACCTTGTCTGCACCAGGAATTGATCAAAAATATTTGGAGCAGTTGATTCAGGATATTCCTTGTCACGTAAAGTACCATGATGACATATGGGTCGTTGGCTCCTCACAAGAAGAGCATTTACAAAACCTTCTGATGGTTGCGCCCATTATTTCGACCAGCGGCAGGGGCAGCTGCCAGGTGTCACGGTGGATCACAAGGGTCAGTAGGTGTGTGTGGTGCATGTTGATCAGGAGCATTAATCCACCATGCAAATCAGTTGCATCTGCACCCTGTTGGGTCATCAATGCTGACAGGTGGCAGGGATGGTTACAATGATGTTCTAGGTGCGGGCTCCCACTTATGGTGATGGGCTTCCTTGTTGCCACTTGCTTCTGACACACTTCCTTTGCTTGCAGCCTTGGGCCTCAGTGAGACTAATTTCCATGCCTAATGATATGGAGCCCATGGATTCTGACCTGCCTTCCTACTCCTACTCCTCCTCCTCCTCCTCTCCTCTCCTCTCCTCTCTTGCCACTGGATGTAATATTGGGTCCACAGACTGCTGGCTCCACCTTTGCAGATTTCCACTCCTCTGGTAGAGCTAGCAGCATTAGTGCTGTCTTCTTCAGTTGTTAGTCCGCTTCCTGGGTTGTTAGCACTCTCTCTACTTCTGCGCCCAAGGTCGAGGCTCAAGCCTGGCCACTTTCACCTCTACATGGGCATTTTACGGAGAAGGGATTCAGTATTCCCACCACTGAACATTGCAATGGGGGAAGATTAACTGACTTGGCGTGGACAACTGCCGTGGGTGGAGGATGAGACATGTGGTATGGGCAGACCCACTGACAGAAGTGTTTACCTCCCGGTGACAGTAAGCCAGAGAAGGCAGTTCTGATGCTGAGTTCAACCACTGTGGACCTCACTTTTGTGCCTCATGTCATTTCCATCATTTCAGTCATTCCACACCTACCGCATGTTGTGTTTGTCCACATGACTGTTTCTACGGGGTTTCAGACTTCCTGCGTCCCTGCAGACTGACTCGCATGGCAAGTTTCATATCCTCTTGTGGGTTTCTGTTCCCCAGCTGGTTGTTGAGCCACTGTTGGCCCATACCATACCTTGTGCCAAAAGTGTTGTTTAGTAGCACTGTCACGCCTGTGAAGATACTAAAGATAAAATCTGTTCTATCACAGATAAAGGCTGTGGCCAAAAACATATGTGTAAGTGTATTTTAATTGTGCCTGTCTGCAACTTAACATGTCACCTTTACAGTAAGTAGCAATCTATCTTTTCCTGCATTGCTGATATTCAAAACTAAAGAATTATTTAGAAAATGAAAGTTTTTATATGGTAATACAGTACCCGATTTAAAAAAGTCACTTTATTTAAGAAGTTCTGTATTACACGAGAGTGAATACTTCTATAAGGCTAAAAAATAAATGTAATTACAGAATGAAAGAATAATGTTTGTCAAATATAGTGTAAGAAATTAAATTTAAGCTGCTAATTTGTGTTTGTTTTGAAAGATGAAATCCATACAATGAAAGTTGTTAGACTGATTAAGAAACCAAATCAAATCAAATATAAAATGATGTAAAATAAAGACATAAAATTTACATCTTCCTTTCTTAATATCTGACAAAAATATAGTACTGGCATGTTAAGGATGCAATGAGGTGATTTTGGACATCCCTGGTTTGAAACTCTGATATGTTCCATACCCATTTTTAAAAGATGGTTCTCTGCACTAATACCAAAGCTTTATTACTTGTAGCTGATTAGTGAAAAGTACTTCATCAGTGGTTGAGCAATGGTATGATATTCAAGTGTCTGTATCATAGGTAATATTTTATAAGTTTGTCACACCATGTTAAATGGTTGTTCACCAGCCAAGCACAGATGCTAGGAATAGGGCTAGTCACAAATCATAAATGTCCTAGTGGTCAGACTAGTTCTCTCTTGGTGCACCATGCCTGACGTTTTTAAATAGGGTATTGTGACAGACCATACACAAACCAGGATTACACGAAAACTGTGCAAAACTCGAGTAAACAGAATTCAGTTTACTTGCCATGAACTATGACAGATGCTTTTTAAAAGACTCAATACTTTTAGGGATTCTGCTTTTAGGTCTCAGAAGTGTGGCGAACAAGTAAGCTTAAAAATAAATATGGGACCCAGAGACCTCTCAGCTTGTTTTCCTTTTCTTTCTTTCTTTCCTTTTTTTTAAAAAAATTTGGAACAGTATCCCATACAGAATGCAGACTTTTATGGATGCTATTTGCATTGTTCCTGATATTTGATTTATTGGCCTTATTCCTGTAAATCAAATATCAGCAACAGTGTCCCACATTCCCAATTTAGTAAAATTAAAAACAGAGAATGTGAATGGTTAAAAAGTATGCAAGCATATTTCACAGTTGGGTAACTGAAATGATTCTTCTCCAACTGTTCCTCCAGAATTAAAACTGTCGATTGCAACTAGGAGATTGCTCTGCAGTGTTAGAGGAGGGAGGGGGGGGGGGTGTAGTAGTTGTCCAAAAACAAGGAACACAGAACAGGGGTTCTTGCTGTCGCTGTTGTCCTATTAGTTGCCATGCTACAGAAAGTTATACTTAAAACACTACCTTTAGTAACACCATTCTCTTGTTCAAAGCAATGAGACACAATGTCGACATGGCAGTGGCAAGATAGGCCTCCACCAAAGGCACAGGTACAGAGGATGTTCAAAACTGGCAGAAAAACACAAGAAAGAAAGAGGATTTCAGAATTAACTGAGAGCATTCCACATGTTCTCCTACACCTCATTCACACTGCTGTCGGTGTCATTTCATCCAAGAAGCACCATAAAGAAACAGCTACTACCAAACAGACATCTATCAGTAATGTGGTTTATGTGGTAATAATATGTTTGGTTCACATAGCTGCTGCACAAATTGTTCACCCATGTTAAAAAATGGTACTGCTTAGCTATGGTACTGCATGATCTCAAAGGTAGGTGAGCAGGTGCTGAAGCAAACAAATTAACTGAATGAAAGATTCTGATTTCTCCCAACCAAAGACTGGAGTCAGACGTGATGGTGGAGGAAGCAAGAAAAAGGTGGAATGGTTATGCAATTTACAAGCAGTACTTTTACTACACCCAACTTTTGGTTTGTATGATTATCTGTTTAAATAAAAAAGAATTCAAGAATAAGCCTTCTGTTGTGATTGTTAATCTTTGTGCCTCTAAACAGCTGTACTCTATTCATCTAAGTTGGTCATCGGCTGCTCTGCTCAAGCATTTTGTGTTGTAAAACTACCGAAAGTATGTCTTACTTGTTTTGCTGATATCCTGGCATGAATGAAACTCTAAAGCATCAAAAGCCTTAAGTTCCTCTGCTAAGCACTGTACCAAATGTTTAATACATGCAGTTTTTGTATCAAATGACAATGGATGTATAGTTTCACCGAGCCTGCCAATAATGACCATACAAACATGTCATTTGTACATGCGTAAAATAGTAAGCAGTTATGTCAAGAATGAGTGCTCTGATACATACCCAAAGACAAATATGTTTTTGATTCTATACCCTTTCATTGCAGGTATACCATTAAAATGTCGAGGAAGGTAAGAAGGATAGCTATTGATGTGGGTAAATGCAAGGCACACTTGGTCTGTGCTAAGAAGTTGTTGAAAGAATTCTGACAGAACAATAAGTGATATCAAAAATAGATTTCACATTTATCACACCACTTCATATAACTTCTATTCGCTGTCAGAAAACACCTTAAATCAAAGTTCTGTATTTTAAATTTAAAAATGTGCACCTGATTTTGGTGCCAAATACAGCAGAGATATTGATACAGTGCAGACAGTTAACAAAATAGCTGCTTTCAAGTTCCAGGCAAAGGAACTGATGAGCACTAACACAGCTTCACATTTGAAGGTTTTGTTTTTCTTTTTTTTCTCAAATGTGGGTTACAAGGTGCTTATCAAAACATCAAAATAGTTCAGAGGTCGTTTATGACAATGCCAGTGACTGTGGCATCTTGTGAATACAGTTTTAGCTCCCTGCTGCCGCTGGATAAGCAGCAGCCAGCAAGGAGTCATATACTCTTAGCTCACTTATTGGTTTCATAGTTTAATTCTTAATTTCTTAGTGTGTTTTTGGGTACTCGCACAGTTTAATTCACAAATTTCGGGCATATTATAGTATTTGAGAGTTGTAGCATCACGTTTTAGTACCTGAATAATATAAATTCGCGTAGTCGTCAGTCACCTGTTTCTGTTTTGAACGGCCAGTGTCGGTTGGTCACAGCCAGTGAGCTCCCTGCCGCTGTTGGATAAGCAGCAGCCAGCAAGGAGTCATACACTCTTAGTTCACTTATTTGTTTCATAGTTTAATTCTTAATTTCTTTGCATGTTTTTGGGTACTTGCATAGTTTAATTCACAAATTTCGGGTGTATTATAGTATTTGAGACTTGTAGCATCGCGTTTTAGTACCCGTATAGTGTAAATTCGCGTAGTTGTCAGTCATCTGTTTGTTTTGAATGGCTTGTGAGATAAAAGAGAGGAAAAAATTGTTAGGGATGGAAAAGGACTGTGCCTGTTGTGTATGCATTCAGGGGGAATTAGTCACTGTCCATAAACAGCTGGAAGTTGTGTTGGCTGTGGTCGACAGGCTCCAGGCCGTTGCCCTAGGCCGCGGTGACACTGGGACACCCGAGGCGAGTGCTTTAGTACCTCTGGAACTTGTAGCATCGCCTGGGATCTCTTATGCCACTGCGCCCTCAGATTTGGATGTCCCTGCTGGTCGACACTTGCCTGACGGTGATTGGCGAACCGTGGCAGGGTCACGAATCCCTGGGCGGAAGGCGAAAGTTGGTGCTGGCCGCAAGGCTGTACCCTTACGTCTCCGTAACAGGTTTGAGGTACTGCCCACTGCTGAAAGTACTTCTGAGCCAGCAAGGGCAGCCTAGCCTGTTGCGGTAGTGGCCAGTCTTCCTGAGAGGTCTGGACAAGCGCAGAGGGTGGGATTGCTTGTCATTGGGAGCTCCAGTGTTAGGTGAGTGAGGTGAGTGATGGAGCCCCTTAGGGATATGGCAGCTAAGAGTGGGAAGAAAGCCAATGTGTTCTCCGTGTGCATACCCGTGGGAGTCATTCAAGATGTAGAAAGTGTCCTTCTGGATGCCATGAAGGGTACAGGGTGCAGCCAACTGCAGGTGGTGGCTCACGTCGGCACTAATGACGTGTGTCACTATGGATTGGAAGAGATTATCTCTGGTATCCGGCAGCTATCTGAGTTGGTGAAGACCGTCAGTCTTGCTAGCAAAATGAAGGCAGAGCTCACCATCTGCAGCATCGTCTACAGGACCGATTGCGGACCTTTGGTACAGTGCCGAGTGGAGGGTCTGAATCAGAGGTTCAGACAGTTCTGCGACCACGTAGGCTGCAGATTCCTTGACTTGTACCATAGGGTTGTGGGGTTTTGGGTTCAGCTAAATAGGTCAGGTGTCCACTACACACAGGAGGCGGCTACACGGGTAGCAGGGGCTGTGTGGTGTGGACTGGGCGGTTTCTTAGGTTAGACAGTCTCGGGAAAGATCAGAAAGGGCTCCAGGTACAGGGTACAGGGCAAAGAAATGACAAGAATCGACCAAGTAACAGTCGGTATTGTAGTTGTAAATTCTAGTAGCTGTCTTGGAAAAGTAACAGAGCTTCAAGCGCTGATGGAAAGCACTGAAGCTGAAATCATTATAGGAACAGAAAGCTGGCTAAAGCCGAAGATAATTTCTGCTGAAATTTTTACAGAGGCGCAAACTGTGTTCAGAAAGGATAGATTAAACAAAGTAGGTGGTGCTGTGTTTGTGTCTGTTGGTAGTAGCTTATCTTGTAGTGAAGTTGAAATAGATAGTTCCTGCAAACTGCTATAGGTAGAGGTTATACTCAACAGCCGTACCAAAATAATAATTGGCTCCTTCTACCGACCCCCGACTCAGATGATATAATAGCTGAACGGTTCAAAGAAAACTTGAATGTCATTCAGATGATATAATAGCTGAACAGTTCAAAGAAAACTTGAATCTCATAACAAATAAGTATCCCACTCATACAGTTATAATTGGTGGAGACTTCAATCTACCCTCAATTTGTTGGCGAAAATACATGTTCAAAGCCGGTGGTAGACAGAAAACATCTTCCAAAATTGTACTAAATGCTTTCTCTGAGAATTACTTTGAACAATTAGTTCATGATTTAAAACAGCAGATAAAAATTCGCTTGATGCCTTCCTAAGAGAGAGTCTCCATTCCTTCCAAGCTAATTATGTAAGTGTAGAGCAGATATGGCTCAAATTCAAAGATACAGTATCGACAGCAATAGATTGATTCATACCGCATAAGTTAATAGAGACAGGACTGATTCATCATGGTACACTAAACACGTTAGAACACTGTTGCAGAAGCAACGAAAAAATCATACCAAATTCAGAAGAACGCAGAATCCCCAAGACTGGCTACGTTTCACAGAAGCTCGCAATTTAGTTCGTATGTCAATGCGAGATGCTTTTAATAGTTTCCACAATGAAACATTGTCTCAAAATATGGTAGAAAACCCAAAGAGATTCTGGTCCTATGTAAAGTACACCAGTGGCAAAAAAACAGTCAATACCGTCACTGCGCGATAGTGATGGAAATGTTACTGATGATGGTGCCACTAAAGCGGAGTTACTAAATACAGTTTTCCATAATTCCTTCACAAAAGAAGATGACTTAAATATTCCAGAATTCGAAACCAGAACAGCTGTTAGCATGAGTGACATAAAAGTAGATATCTTAGGCGTCGCGAAACAACTCGAATCACTTAAGAAAGGCAAGTCTTCCGGTCCAGATGGTATACCAATCAGGTTCCTTTCAAAGTATGCAGACACAATAGCGCCTTTCTTAGCAATCATATACAACCACTCAATTGACGAGAGGTCTGTACCTAAAGACTGGAAAGTAGCACAGGTCACACCAGTCTTCAAGAAAGGAAATAGGAGTAACCCACTGAATTACAGACCCATATCAGTGACCTCAATTTGCAGTAGGATTTTGGAGCATATACTGTACTCTAACATTACGAATCACCTCGAAGAAAATGACTTATTGATACATAACCAACACAGATTCAGAAAATACCATTCTTGTGCAACACAGCTAACTCTTTATTCCCATGAAGTAATGAGTGCTGCCAACAAGGGATCTCAGATCGATTCCATATTCCTAGTTTCCAGAAGGCTTTTGATACCCTTCCTCAATTAATCAAATTGTGTGCATATGGAGTATCATCTCAGTTGTGTGACTGGATTCATGATTTCCTCTCAGAGAGGTCACAGTTCGTAGTGATAGATGGTAACTCATCGAGTAGCACAGAAGCAATGTAGTGTCATAGGCTCTCTGCTGTTCCTAATTTACATAAATGACCTAGTTGATAATCTGAGCAGCCCCCCTAGATTGTTTGCAGATGATGCTGTAATTTACTGTCTAGTAAAATCATCAGACGATCAATTCCAATGGCACTAAACAAAGAAAAGTGCGAGGTCATCCACATGGGTACTAAACGAAATCCGATAAATGTTGGGTATACGACAAATCTCACAAATCTAAGGGCTGCCAATTTGACTAAATACCTAGGAATTAGAATTACGAGCAACTTAAATTGAAAAGACCACATAGATAATATTGTGGGGAAGGCGAAACAAAAACTGTGCTTTGTTGGCAGAACACTTAGAAGATGTGATGAACCCACTAAAGAGACAGCCTATACTACACTTGTTCCATCCTCTGCTGGAATATTGCTGCGCGGTGTGGGATCCTTACCGGGTAGGATTGACAGAGGACATTGAAAAAGTGCAAAGAAGGGCAGCCTGTTTTGTGTTATCACGCAATAGGGGGGAAAGTGTCACTGATATGACACGCGAGTTGGGGTGGCAGTCACTGAAACAAAGGCCGTTTTCTTTGCAGCGAGATCTATTTACGAAATTTCAATCACCAACTTTCTCTTCTGAATGTGAAAATATTTTGTTGACACCTGTCTAAGTAGGGAGAAATGATCATCATAATAAAATAAGAGGAATCAGAGCTCAAACAGAAAGATGTAGATTTTCCTTTTTCCCCTGCGCCATTTGAGAGTGGAATGGTAGAGAAGTAGTATGAAAATGGTTCAATGAACCCCTTGCCAGGCACTTAAGTGTGAATTGCAGAGAAACCATGTAGCTGTAGATGTAGATGTAGATGTTAAAGATGATATAAAGCTACATAAGGATGGACATAGGTAAAAGCCGTGAAATTTAGCTATCTTGTAGATAGAATACAACACAGCAGCTAAACTTGATCTCAGAGAGATAACCACTGAGTTTGCTTCACTCAAAGCAATAAAATGTAATGTAAAATTAAAAAATATAAATACAGTTCCTACGAAGGGATTTTTTTCTCGACTTTTAATTACCAATAAAACAATTGATTCTTTAAAGAATAGAACTCTGCTGTTTAAAACAGCTTTAGAATTCTGATTACTTTACATACGAGTTAATGTGTCAGATATTTAACATTAAGCATTTTAGCAAGAAAAAGTTTAGAAACGGTTTGAAATTATGTTTAAAGTTTATTGGAAGTCACTAAGAGCTCTCATTACAAAGCACTGGATGAATATAGTCTGGTTAATTTGCACTCCACTTTAAGTAAAAGTTAGTTTTTTATGCATCTCAATGTTTATGATGCTTTATCTCCTGAACTGTGTTGTACAAATACATAATTTTGCAGGTACATTCAGTGGTTTATGTGGATACTGTCTGCAAAATGTGTTGGGAATGGAGTTAGTAGTAAGGAAGTAATAAATTAAAAAGTCATGCCTGATGCTAATGTTTTACTGCACAAGTAGCAAAAACATAGTACATGATTAAGTTTTGTTAATGTTTGATATTATGTGTCAAGTGTCTCAGACATAACTAAGGGCTCTCATTCTCTGGTACTAGATGAATGTGAGTAATTTTAATTTGCACGTCATGAGCTACACTGCCTCAAGACATGTACACAATTTCTACATGTAATACTTGTCTCACTCTGTTAAGCCTTTAATGTAATATTATACCTCTTAATGAACTGATTATGACAGAATTTTTAATTTAAGTTAATAACAATTTGAAATATTGCAAACAAAATTTGTGTTGCGCCTGGGAGCTGTTAGATATGCAACCTGCAACAGGGGCTGGGATAGTGTAACTGTGCTCCAGATTACCCATTTAATAATATAGATAATCCTTTTCATTTATTTCTAATTAACAATTATGCATTATTAATAACTTATGAGGAGCAAATAAAATCTGTTCTTTATTATATGTAAAACTGAAACCAACGTACAAGGGGAGGGGGGGGGGGGGGCAAAAGTAATGAGAATTTTTCTCTGGCAGTCAGTACAACATCAGTTCTGAATTCTACTTCTACAGGTCTCTTCACTAGGCAACGTTTTGAATCAGATGTCATGTGGCACTGGTGTGAAAACATTATTATGACCACTGTGACTATGTGGTGTTTCACATGTTTGGCAATTTTTCAAAGGCAGACATTAAATACATGCCAATATCAGGTTCTGTTCCCTGTTAGGGAATCAGCAGCAACAATTGTCGGAATGAGCCAGAACAGTCAGAAATTGATCTGGATTTTGATGCAAAGGTCATCACAGGGGATACATTGTGGTGTTATGGATATGACCCAGAAATGAAGCAACAATCCAGCCAATGGAGGAATTCTTCATCAACAAGACCAAAGAAAGCAATGCAGGTGAGATCCCATGTGAAGACATCATTGGTTTGTTTTTTCGAGATCAAGGGGATCGTCCACCATGAATTCATTCCCCAGGGTACTACAGTTAACCAACATCACCACTCTGAATTGCTAAAATAATTATATGAAATAGTGAGAGAAACTCTGTTGAATGTACACTCTTTATTGACAACCACTGCATAAAAAAACTGTTGTGTTAATGTTACTCTAACCATAACATTAGTCAGTATGCAGTTGTCAGCCGACCCCGTGCATGGGGGTTCTGTGGACCATGTGGTAGTAAGAGAGGGAGGCAACAATGACAGGCGAACATCTGCCTGGTGCTCTGATGAGCGGGAGGCATTTGGTGTGCTGCTGTCAGACACTTGCTGAGGGCCAAAGCGGGCCATTGCTTCATCTCGACGCCCACTGGCTCATCCAGGGAAGGAGTCTCCGTGGCACCCAATTCTTGGGTCCTTGGGTGTAGGAGTGGGCATCGCCTGCAGGAAGGCTCTCTGAGGCAAACTGTGGGCCGTAACTGGAGACAATTGTCCATGGCAATTGTTCACTCACAAAATTCTGTGTTAGAGCCCGCACTGTAGCTTCTGCTGAAGTGGAGCACATCCGCATGACATGTGGCTAATTTGATAGTGCATCCACCACAACTAAACATATGGAATGACAGAAAGGACTTACAAAATCAATGTATAAGGGGCATTCAAAAAGAAATTAGCCGGAGTCTGGAATGAGCAAACCAGTGACAGGAGGGTAACATCATGGCGTGTGTAACGTAATGAGGTGTGGTTTCGACCAGAGATTGGAAGTTCACAACCCATCGCTAGAGGGCACACGTGCACGTCACATGACTATACAGAGCTAGCAGTAGCATGTATCAATCATCCAATGTTGCCAGTCACATTGCAAACAGTGACATGGAGGTGTCAACAGAAGAGCAAAGAGGTATTGTTCGTTTTCAGACAGTGGAAGGAGTAGGAGGAATGGACATTCATAGAAAAATGTCATAAGTGTACAGTGAACAGTGCATGTCCCTTGCAAGGGTCAAGGCATGGCACAAGCGCTTCAAGGAAGGACAGGTGTCATTGGTTGATGATGCACAGTCTGGAGCACCACACTGCATTACTGATGACATTGTCCAGCTGGTGGATGCACTCATTACCCAGGACCGCCGAGTGACCACCCTGGTCGGACTGAGCATCAGAAGTGTTCACAACATCATGAAGTAACAACTGCACATGCGCAAAGTGTGTGCCCAACGGGTGCCCCACAGTCTTCAATCACACCAGGATACATATCGAATGGCCCACTGTCTTGCTCATCTGCAGTGCTATGCTCGGGAAGGGAATGCGATCCTGGCACGAGTGGTGGCTGGAGACGAGACATGGTGTCATCACTTCAAACCAGAATCAAAACAACAAAGTCTCCAGTGGAAGCATTCAGAGTCACCACCACCAAAAAAAAGCCAAGGCCATCCACACGAGTGTAGGAAAGGTTATGCTGACGTTCTTCTTTGACCAAGATGGCCCTCTTCTGATTCATTTCCTGCAGCACAGGATAACAGCGAATGTCCAGCATTACTTGCAAACCTTGACCACCCTTTGCCGAGCGATCAAATCAAAACGACCAGGCAATCTCACCTGTGGGGCCATTCTGCTCCATGAAAATGCAAAGCCTCATACGGCCAACACAGTCACGGCACTTGTGCAAAAATTCAAATGGGAGGTTCTCTGCCACCCTCCATACAGTCTGGACATGTCTCCCTGTCATTATGCCATTTTTGGTTCCCTTAAAAAGGCTCTGAGGGGCAAACGATTCACCTCAGATGACTATGTCCAGCTGTACATGCAGAACTGGTTAACATTGCAGCTCTGGGAATTTTACGACAGAGGCATTCACTGCCTTGTGTCACAGTGGGACAAGTGTCTCAACAGTCATGGTCAATACTTCTAACATACAGGTACTGGTTTCCGTATTTATGCCTCCAGCTCATTTGTTTTTGAATGCGCCTTATAGATGCGGTCTTAAGGCTGATCACGATTGGGTCGTGAAGCAGAAGTTTTGGAGGGGGGGGGGGGGGTTGCCTGATGCTCGGCATACTGTTTGCACCTGTGGACCAGCTTCTCAATTGCTGAATCAATGCTGGGCCAGACAAAATGCCTCACTAGTATATTCGTGCAAGTTACCCCCCCCCCCCCCCCCCCCCGGCCGTGGAGGAATCCGAGACTGCAGGAGCAGCAGTATGACAAGGCGGACTTTGTCTGAATCTGTAGTGGGGAGTGAGTTCCATCAACCACCGCGCGACGACTATGAAGGAGGAAAAAATTGCCAAGTAGGCACGAGTCTTAGTATGCAGCAATTCAGGCCAACATTTTGACAGAAAATGAGACACCGGACGGAGTGATGGATCTTGCTGACTGTCTTTTTCTATGCCTTTTGCTGTGACTTGGGGCCTATCCAATGCCTGCTGCACAAGATAATTTACTTGGAAACACAAAACTTCTGTTTTGTTGAATTCGGAGCCAGGATGAATGGGTAAGCGTGACAGCACGTCTGCACTGGCATGATGAGCAGTGAGATGATTATGAATCTTGTACTGAATGTGCATTCAAAAATAAAGCCCACCATTGAAGTCTTTCTGTAGTCCTGTCAGGAAGCCAAGAACAGGGGCCGAAAAGCACCGCAAGTGCTTTGTCAGTGAAGAGATGGAATTCGTTTCCACAAAGGAAAATGTAGAATTTGTGGACCATGTAGATAATCCCCAATGCTTCCTTTTCTACTTGCAAATAATTGTGTTGAGCAGCCGTTGACTTCTTTGGAGGCATATGCTAGAGGTTGTTCAGATTCAGCCTCCCGGGAGACATAACAGCCCGAGTCCATACTGGGACGCATCTGTGGCAGGAACCTGCTGTTTACCCAGTGGCATGATTGCCCTTCCAATAAGCTGATACTTGATGTTGATGGTGAACTCTCCTTGAACAGGAATGAACTAGTTCCATAACCGACCAAATGACAATTTGTGGAGGGCAGAGTAGGTCACACCAGTAGATGGTATGTTTCCAGGTTCGCGAGAGACACGGAGGACCTAGTGTTGACTTGGAAATGGAACGGTTGATGCTGAATCAACAGTGTAATGTAAATCTTACTAGGTACATTGAACTTATGGCCATGGACTGGTGCAATACTATGCACATCTGTGAATTCCGCATCTGCATCCCAGACCCAACTGCACGTGGAGCTACGACAGATTGTGACCACATGACCTTGTTTACAGCAAGTGGCATACATGGCATGACCATGCGTGCAGCGTCACCAGGAGTGTACACAGAAACAGTCAGGACACGATAGGAAACAATAGCAGAAAACAGCAACTTCTGATTGTGACCAAAATTAATTAGAGGAACAAATTGAGTGCGTCAGGGTATGCCACAAAATGTTGTGCCAACAAGTGCACTGCACAATGTCTATGACATCCTCAAACTGTTCAGATGCAGCTTGTGTCACTTCGAAAGTGTTAGTGATAACCAAAACCTCCTCAACTGTAGGATCTTCTAAACACAATGCCTCCTGATGGACCTCTCTGTCCGGGATAGAACAAACGATGATGTCATGAATCGGACACTCAGCATACGAGTACTGGCAATGAGCGCACACAAATTTGCAGTTCCTGCTTAGCCCACTGAGATCGGCTACCACTCTTGATAGAATTGGCCTGGTTTCTTTTGCAGCTGGTGGAACTCCATATGGGAAACCACCATGTGGGTTGGCTTAATATAATAAGTACTAAGCAAGTCACACATTTCAGAAAATGACAACACTGATGCGTCTTTCAATGCTGCAAGTTTTTGAAGCAAATGAAACATCTCAGATGCAATCCACAACAAGGAAAAAATATTTTTGCAACAATGGAGCCTATATCTGAAATGTTATGAAATGAGGTTACAGACATCACACACCTGTTTCATAATATGCCTTTGTTTCCTGAAATGGTGGAAAAGCTGTGGAGGGGGGCATCAGCCGCAATGGCTGGGGGCTCGTGCTCAAGGGATCTACTGTAAAATATAGTTAAAAGAGAGACTAATTCAGCAACAAATTTGGTATAAAATCTGATAGGTTTTCTATTGCACCTTGAAGTTTTGTTTAATTTTATTGATTTGAACTGTTTCTCAACACCACTGACACTAATATCTATAGCACTCATTTTTGCAGTGGTGCAAGAATTAAATTAGTGAAATACCCTTGGCATTTCACTTATAAAGGAACATTTGAAAATAGAGTTCACCATTTCTGTTTTTGGTCTGATACTCTCAGTTTTAGTCGCAGCCTCATTCATGAATGTTTGGACACTAATTTTGGTATCATTAACAGTCTTTACATATGACCAGACTTTCTGATGGTCTGAGAGAGATACTATAATAATATTCTTCTACAGTAGTTGTTGAAGACTTCGCACACTGCTCTTTTGATAGACGAAAGACCACAACTCATCCCTAAGGGCATGAGCACAGAGACAGCTGAACTAGTCCAAGAGAGGCAGCTTAATCCCACAGACAAAGTATTGTGTTCTGCATGTACTACAGACAACGGGTGGAGGCACCTAGTATCAAACTCACAATAAAAACTGGCCTGACTGAGGAACATCAGCGAGTGTCATGTGTTAGTTTTCAGGTGCTTTGAAATCTGGAGTAGAGAAAAGACAGAACAAATGGCCCATGGCAAAATACAGCATCAACAATGAGGTTTCACCAATTAGCCAGTGCCCATATGTGGTGTCACTGGCTGAATGCTGGAGAATCTGGAGGAGGAAATGGAAGAAGATGCTGAAAGATGACATCTTTGAACCTTCAGAGAGTCCTTAGTTCTCTCCTGTCATTCTTGTGATGAAGAAGGATGGCACACTGTGTTTCTGTATTGACTACTGATGGCTGAACAAAATCATGAAAAACAATGTCTACCCCTCGATGTGCACTGAAGACACCCTAGACTGTTTGAGAGGAGCAAAGTCTTTCTCAGCTGTGGACATGCATACAGGCTACTGACAAATCATGGTTGACAAGGCTAACTGGGAAAACACTGCCTTCATAATTCTTAATGACCTCTATGAATTCAAAATGATGAACCATATAATGCTGCAGCTATATTTGAATGTATGATGGACAACCTGTTTCAGCACCTTAAATGTATTTGCTATCTGGATGAAGTGATATTTTTTTGATGGTATTTGAAGGACATATAAGCCACCGAACAATCATACCGATGAGTGTTCAAACTGCTGGTCTCTGCCTCAATGTGAAAAAGCGTCTCTTTGTTGTTGTTGTTGTGGTCTTCAGTCCTGAGACTGGTTTGATGCAGCTCTCCATGCTACTCTATCCTGTGCAAGCTTCTTCATCTCCCAGTACCTACTGCAACCTACATCCTTCAGAATCTGCTTAGTGTATTGATCTCTTGGTCTCCCTCTACGATTTTTAACCTCCACGCTGCCCTCCAATGCTAACTTTGTGATCCCTTGATGCCTCAAAACATGTCCTACCAACCGATCCCTTCTTCTAGTCAAGTTGTGCCACAAACTTCTCTTCTCCCCAATCCTATTCAATACCTCCTCATTAGTTACGTGATCTACCCACCTTATCTTCAGCATTCTTCTGTAGCACCACATTTCGAAAGCTTCTCTTCTCTTCTTGTCCAAATTGGTTATCGTCCATGTTTCACTTCCATACACGGCTACACTCCATACAAATACTTTCAGAAACGACTTCCTGACACTTAAATCTATACTAGATGTTAACAAATTTCTCTTCTTCAGAAATGATTTCCTTGCCATTGCCAGTCTACATTTTATATCCTCTCTACTTCGACCATCATCAGTTATTTTACTCCCTAAATAGCAAAACTCCTCTCTTTACCATCAGAGAAACAAAACTCTTGGGGCACCTAGTTACTGATGACTGAGTCTGTCCCAACATTGAGAAAATAAGAACAGCTGAAGGTGTTCCAACTTTCTGGTACATTTGTGATGTGAGCAGTTTTCTTGGAATGTGCCCTTACTACTGGTGATTCATGAAAGACTCCTGTGCCAAAGCACGTCTGTTGCAAGAACTACTGCAGGGAGTCAACAAATTTTCTGAAACAAGGTGCAAGAAAGATCTTTTCTTAATCTTAAAAAGGCATTAATGTCTTCTCCAGCCCTAGCATTGCACGATAAGCGTGATGACTTTATCAGTTATGGGATAGGTGCAGTTCGAGTACTAATCCAGGAAGGCGTCGAATAGGCGATAGTTTATGCTTCCATAGTACTCTCCAAATCTGAAAGCAACTACTCTGCAACTGAGAAATAATGCTTTGCAGATGTTTGGGTCATTAACAAGTTCCAACTGTATTTACTTGGACATTGAGCCTTCAGGAGTATATTGTTGCATTGGTATATAAAAATGGATGCAAATTCATGGATGTTGATTGCCTTTCAAGGACTCTTAGCAACAGAATACAGCAGCATGGACAAAATCTCAGTCATCGCTGTATTAAATGACATTGATCTTGAACAGTGGGAAGGCCCAGCATTGTTGAAAACCATAAAAGCCTTGAAGAATGAAAAACCAACACTTAACAAACATAACACTTTATAAGAAGAAATACAATCCAGTTGAGCTCAAATGGTTGTTCGTCATCCCAGTTCATCTACAGCACTCCAACATCTGGTCACCTGGAATTTGTGAAGTATCTAGAGAGAAATCAGGCACAGGCAACACTGGCCAGGTCTCTACTGATCCTTTAGACATTATGTGAACCACTGTAGGGAAAGCCAGTGATGGAATCCTGTGCCACAATTACCTCCAGGGCACCTGCTACCAATTCTGCCTGCAGCAGCACCATTTCACCAGACTGGAACAGACCTCTTGCAGAGGTTCCCAAATTCGACAAATGGGAATTGATGGATAATAGCCTGTACTGACTCCCTCACCATCTCAACTATCAGCAAAGCTCTCAAAATTTCACTGTTCCTCGTAGAAGACATTATTCTGAAGCACGGAGCACCCCATGAGATGATCTCAGATGGCAGAAAAGTTTTTTAGTCAAGACTAGTTTCAGAGGTAATTTCACATGCTGACATCACCCACAGGATGACAACTGGCTACCATCCACGGACGAATGGTCTCACAGAATGCTGTAATAAGATGTCGGCAGATATACTTTCAAACGACGTTTCAACTGGACGACACTCAGGCTGACTGTGTGAAACACCTTATCATCCTGACTGAAGAAGCAAAACAGTTGGCTTGAGTATGGACCCTGGATACCCAAGAGACAGGCGAGAGTGTTTTAATGCCAAGCACTGGCTAGTGAGATATAGGCCAGTAGACTCGGTATGCCTGTGCAGAAAGTGGGACTATCAGAAAAGTTATTAAAGCGTCGCTTGTCGGCTGTCACATTCAAAGTCGACGATTAGTACTCATCATAAAGAAGACTACAGCATGGAGATGCCACCCACGTCCTCCATGTGAGGCCCTACTACAGTCCTGATGAGTACATCGAAAATGGGGGCTTCTTGTTCAATGACCCTGAAGACCTGCTTGACAATCGCAGAGCCTTGATGCTTGTCATAAAGAAGAGCACGTGACAACATATCCAGAAGGCAAGGGTCTGACCATGCTGCCACACGAAAACTAGATCCAGGATACTGTATACGGCACCAAAACAATGGGTTGCTGTTTTTTGAGGAAAGGGAGCAATGCCATGAGCTGTACTGGATGCAGTGTGGCACAGCAGTTAGCATCACTGGCTGGTGTGTTGCAGGTCACCACCACCAATTACTTGTTATTTAGTATTTATCACTCCTGAAAGGTCATCAAAATTTCTTATATGTGTAATGTCTTTATATTCTTGAATATTCCATGCTTGTATAAACAGTAGACCACTCTGCCCTGGAGGACAGTTGTGTTCTAGCTGTATGTTAGTGTTTGCATTAAATGTGCATTCAGCACTAAGTGTTGTACTATGTTGATGGCTCTGATTTTGGGTTTGGACTTGATTCTGTTTACAATAGGACAATAACAAGAGTGAATATATCTTGAAGTTGATACTAGAAGTAGAAATAACTTTCATACAGATTACGCATGTGCCTTAAGGGTTCAGGATGGAGTTTTATATTCGGGTGAAAAAGTCTACAACATGTTATAGGCAGAAGTAAAAGAATATGTCGTCCTCCTAAAAGTTACCAGAATACTTCGACTCAGAAATTCTCACTACCTGCAACACACCAGCCAGTGATGCTAACTGCTGTGTCACACTGTTGGGCAGAAAATTCAAATCCCACAATATATTTAAAAACAAAGTAAAAGAATATGTCGTCCTAAAAGTTACCAGAATACTTCGACTCAGAAATTCTCACTACCTGCTGACAATTTCCTTCTTATTTCATAGATGCACACTGCAATATCCAACAATATTTAGAGTGTTCATATTTCGTTTATAAATCTGTAAGACTTTCAACGACATTGGGTTCCTGAATGTTATTGTATCAGGTCAGCATAATACTGTGATCTGTGAGCATTCTGTCAACTAGCATTTTATTTATTATCTAAGTACTTCATACAAAATCTTAGCTCTTTTATTAACAGAATGCACTATATCCAAGTTTCCTAATTTATATCAAGGAACATTAGACCCATATGGGGTTCATTAGTTCTCCTGCATAATCACAATGGGTGTAAATGAAATAAAAACATTTACTCATGTTTGCTGTTTTCAATTAAATTTTCAATTTTGTAATACGACAAATTTAAAGCTTAAATATACTATCGCCATTGGAAGCATGTTTTCTGAAGCACTGTCATGTTTAATTAAGGATATGTGTGTGTGTGTGTGTGTGTGTGTGTGTGTGTGTGTGTGTGTGCGCGCAAATTTTTATAAGCTAAGTACTTACAAGCTCAAATTAAGAACACTACAAATACCAATGAAAATAATAACTAATTCTTTAGCTGATGAATAATGCATTAGAAATATGCAATACTGTTCCTTTACTTACCAGGTGATGGGAGGGTAACAGAGCTAGATGTACTTGTCGATATGGTGACAATATTTCCCACAGCACTGGAACCTGGTGGAGAGATGGGAGCACGACTATGAGGTTGGCCACTAAGGATGAGTGATGATGGTCTCTGTGTTGTATTTGGTGAACCACAAGCTGAGACAGTTTTTACCACAGGCACACTCAAAGAACGTTGAAGGATACTTGGAGAACCAGGTGCTCCTGAGCTCGACATAATGATCACCTGTAATGATTCATTTCCATCAGAATAATAACTATGCAAAAATATACACATATTATAATTTTTTGTTTCTTTGAAAGGAAAAATAAAAATAAAAAGGCATTCAGCAGCTTAAATATATATCCACTGCCTTATGACCTGCAAACATGTTTGAGATGATGTGTCCACTTGCAGTGTAGAAAGTCACTTAATCTCCATGTCAAATTGGTACTGCAACATTTTCTCTGCAGTCACAGGGTCATATATTGATTCTGTTATGCCACAGCTCTGCTGAGCATAGTAGAAGGAACCTGTGCCCAATTCAGCAGCCAGATGTCATGGTACAGTGGTGCAAGAAGCCACAACGGTGTGTGTTCTTGCACAAGAAGCTGTATTTGGACTATCTACACACTGCAGAAGTCATGATATGGGGCTATTGAAAAGCAAAGCTGTGACATTGTCATAGCAGACCACTAAGTACCACTGAATATGGGAAGGAGTGGGCCACAAAGGCAGTGATGTCATCATTGCTCAATTACTATACCTCAAGCCTCACACCCAGCTGGAAAGGAAAGTACAGCTACTTCAGAAGTAGTGATGGAATGACTTTACATAAATACTGCTCATTTTAGACAACCAGTTTCAGATACCACCAGGAGCCAGCTACAAGCACAAGTCTACACCGGTCAACATCCCAAAATACATCATCAAGCCATCTCCGCTATCTGTGTGGCTGTCTGAGTCTGAATGCTGCTGACAAGGTGCCGTCTAGCTGGCCAGACACCTGCTGGGTAACTTCCATCCACTGGAGGCTACTTACCCCAGGAATCTGCAGTTCGTCTCTGAGCCATTTAGCAGCCCAGCTGCTGTCGCCTTGTGTGGGCAAATTCTGCTGCTGTTCTTAAAAAAAAATTCAAATGGCTCTGAGCACTATGGGACTTAACTTCTAAGGTCATCAGTCACCTAGAAATTGGAAGTTCTTAAACCTAACTAACCTAAGGACATCACACACATCCATGCCCGAGGCAGGATTCGAACCTGCGACCGTAGCAGTTGCACGGTTCCAGACTGTAGTGCCTAGAACCGCTCGGCCACCCTGGCCGGCGCTGTTCATCTCTTAGGTGGAGGTGGGGAGGGGGTGTGGGGGAGGGGAATCCACACAGTCATCTGCACCAAGCTCCATGGTTTGACAATCTGTGCCTTGGCACATCCTGCACTGAGTTGGGCATATACTTAGCCAACACGATCAAACTTGTGGAGTCTGTTGTAGTGGAGGGCTGATCGACTGCCTGGGAACTGATGCAACATTGCACCAGTGGAGAGCTGACCATATAACTTCACTGCCTGCTAGCCGAGGTGACACCAAGATCGTTTGCTGACTTAAGCACATTTCACTGAGCGAGGTCAGCCAGCACCTTGGGGGTGATATGCTAATGTATTCTCGCACCAAATAGAAGAAGAATGTTAGACATCCACTTCGTATCTATATAGGACACCACAGAAAGCACAAATGGGGGGGGGGGGGGGTGGCAGCTGGAGGCCTCCCTGACACTAGCAACCCAGCTCCACCACACACAGTAAATGTCATATACCCATAACCTCTATGAGTGGTGCAGACGTGTTTCTGCCACAGACAGCTGCACCAAAGATGGCGTCAACAGCCACAGCGGGCACCATCTAGAATGCAGCAGGGAGAGTGAACTGACTAATTTCTACTCTCCCCTCCTGTGTTTTGTGTGGAAGGGTTATAACTGAGAGACGAGACTGCCATAAAAACTTAAGGATGAAGTTTATTAAACATGACAAAGCTGTAGAGCATTCACAGTTTTGAGGTACTACTAGTGAGGATTACAGTGGCAGGCATCTAGTGAGGTGCATCCAGTGCAACCGGCTGTGCCACAACGCGCCATTTACACAGGCAGCATCAGTTATGTGCGACGTGCTGCAGGCACGGGCATTATGCTGAACAATGTACTGAATCAAGATGTTTAATGATTAGACATAAAGATTAGAGGTAGTAGTGTTTTAAAGCTACTGCTGCCTATGTTGTGGTTTTTGTTTTGTTTCCCTACTCCATTTTTGTGTACTAGATAGAGGTTCCACAACGTCTGAGTCAAGGCTACTTGCAGTTACTATACAAGAAGCAGTGCAAACTTTCCTATGACAGGCAGCTAAGTTCAGAACTAATAACTGGGAACTATAAATGACTGAATGCTGCAAGACTGGAGAGGGCCTTGTCCAGTTTGACTGATCCCTCATTTCAGATGCTGCCTCATTTCAGCTGCTGCTAGTCTGGTTAGTCCCTTCTTGGGCAAGGCAACAGAGGATGTGTTAGAATTCATAGATGACCTGTTGTCAGCAGCAAAGATGGGTTTCTGGACCCACATCGGTGGGTTCAGGAGGGTAATACGGAATGCCGTGCTGGATCTCAATAGCCTCGTATCACTAGCAGTCGACATGACAGGCATCTTATCCGCATGGCTGTAACGGATCATGAAGCCACGTCTT
Organism: Schistocerca nitens; assembly: GCF_023898315.1. Classification (NCBI taxonomy): domain Eukaryota; kingdom Metazoa; phylum Arthropoda; class Insecta; order Orthoptera; family Acrididae; genus Schistocerca; species Schistocerca nitens. The sequence goes on from NC_064615.1 coordinate 874,053,196, forward strand.
GATCCCTGAGTCAACAGATGGGGATGTTTGCAAGACAACAACCATCTGCACAATCAGTTCAACGACGTTTGCAGCAGCATGGACTATCAGCTCAGAGACCATGGCTGCAGTTACCCTTGACACTGCATCACAGACAGGAGCGCCTGCAATGGTGTACTCAACGACGAACCTGGGTGCATGAATGGCAAAATGTCATTTTTTTTTATGAATCCAGGTTCTGTTTACAGCATCATGATGGTCACATCAGTGTTTGGAGACATCGCAGTGAACGCACATTGGAAGCGTGTATCCGTCATCGCCATACTGGCATATCACCCGGCATGATGGTATGGGGTGCTACTGGTTACACGTCTTGTGTCACCTCTTGTTCACATTGACGGCACTTTAAACAGTGGATGTTACATTTCAGATGTGTTACGACCCATGGCTCTACCCTTCATTCGATCCCTGTGAAACCCTACATTTCAGCAGGATAATGCACAACCGCATGTTGCAGGTCCTGTACGGGCCTTTCTGGATACAGAAAATGTTCCGACTGCTGCCATGGCCAGCACATTCTCCAGATCTCTCACAAATTGAAAACGTCTGGTCAATGGTGGCCGAGCAACTGGCTCGTCACAATATGCCAGTCACTACTCTTGATGAGCTGTGGTATCTTGTTGAAGCTGCATGGGCAGCTGTACCTGTAGACGCCATCCAAGCTCTGTTTGACTCAATGTCCAGGTGTACCAAGGCCGTTATTACGGCCAGAGGTGGTTGTTCGGGGTACCGATTTCTCAGGATCTATGCACCCAAATTGCGTGAAAATGTAATCACATGTCAGTTCTAGTATAATATATTTGTCCAATGAATACCCGTTTATCATCTGCATTCCTTCTTGCTGTAGCAATTTTAATGGCCAGTAGTGTAATAAAAGTACACGATAAAAGGAGCCTCTTCTCTGCTGATGGAAGGTTTTATCGATGGTGGCACTTGGGTCACATTCAGAGGGAGTGTTGCCAATTGCAGTGTAAAAAGTATGATGGAGTGGTTGGGAACTGAGAGGAGGATTGTAGAAGTAAGAGGCAAAATGGGCAAGGACAAATTATATAAGTAACTGTCCTTTAAACAACATTGGGAATTTCAAATCTTCCGGGTGGCATTCTCAGGAACTTTCGATGATATGAATTCACACATAGTGAGAATGTTGCTTGATTGGTGTAATAGCAGGAAGAGAGCATAGATTATTATTAGACACAGGGCCTCGCATGTTTGTAGTAAGTCTGGACCTCTTGGGGGAGAGATAGTTACCCTCCATAATATAGCCTATATGGGGTATGGAATAATGATGTAGGGTCACTAGGTACACCATATTAGGTTTTCAGGTTGGAACAAAACAGGTCTGGGAAGGTATAGAAGTTTTGCCCCATGCAGGTGAAGGGTACTACACAGTCTTAACAGCTAGATTTCCTGTATAAACACCACATACAAATTTAACTTTGGAAATGTAAGGTGGAACTCGGTGGGGCATTGTTCTAATTGAAGGAAGCTGTTGCTAATGATGTTCTGCCGCAATGTCCCTACTTCATCGAGGGCAAACCACCTAAACTGCAAGCAAAGCCATTACAACACAATTTGCATGATACAGTGCCACAAGGCACAGGAAAATTACTTTAGGTGAACATGGAAACAGAAATACCTGTAAACATATTGCGTGCGAACCACTGGAAGAGAATGATGTACTGGATGCATGGTGATGTTTTGTATGTAAGAGTGTCATACACATACAGGAAGTGGATGGCAAATGAGTGGTTTCTGTCAATGTGGATTAATTTTTGTGCCAACCTACTACTGCAGTGGATGACCGCTAACAACAGATTATGGCTCGGAGGAACCCTGACAGCAACGCAAGCATGTTGAATAATTCTTTTCGCGCACCTGCAGGACGTCATGATATGAACCAAAGTGTGCACAATAGGCTGCATGATGCACAACTCACTCCCGACGTCCATGGCGAGGTCCATCTTCACAACCACGACACTATGCAGCTCGGTACAGATGGACCCAACAACATTCCGAATGGACCGCTCAGGATTGGAATCATGTTCTCTTCAACGATGAGTGTCACATATGCCTTCAACCAGACAATCATCGGAGACGTGTTTGGAGACAACCCAGTCAGGCTGAACACCTTAGACACACTGGCCAGCGAGTGCAGCAAGGTGGTGGTTCGCTGATGTTCTGGGGTGGGATTATGTGGGGCCGACGTATGCTGCTGGTGGTCATGGAAGGTTCCGTAACGGCTGTACGATACGTGAATGCCATTTTCCGACCAATAGTGCAACCATATCAGCAGCATATTGGCGAGGCATTTGTCTTCATGGACGACAATTCGCGCCCCCATCGTACACATCTTGTGAATGACTTCCTTCAGGATAACAACATCATTCGACTAGAGTGGCCAGCATGTTCTCCAGACATGAACCTTATCGAATATGTCTGGGATAGATTGAAAACAGCTGTTTATGGACGACATGACCCACCAACCACTCTGAGGGATCTATGCCGAATCGCTTTGAGGAGTGGGACAATCTGGACCAATAGTGCCTTGATGAACTTGTGGACAGTATGCCACGACGAATACAGGCATGAATCAATGCAAGAGGACGTGCTACTGGGTAGTAAAGGTACTGGTGTGTACAGAAATCTGGACCACCAGCTCTGAAGGTCTCACTGTATGATGGTACAACATACAATGTCTGGTTTTCATAAGCAATAAAAAGGGCGGAAATGATGTTTATGTTGATCTCTATTCCAATTTCCTGTACACGTTCCGAAACTCTCGAAACTGAGGTGATGCAAAACTTTTTTTGGTGTGTGTAGTAATAGCCTTTCAAATTTACAGCACAAACTAACAAACATGTGATACTTTTTGCATGAAACAGTATGTCTTCATATGATCTTCATGTCATCATACGACATACAACAATATGTCAAAACACATTTTATCATTGTCAAGAGGTCTTTTCACTTTCTATTAATTACATCTAGAAATAACAACTGTTATGACTCATTCCCACATACATGCACACCAATACAGAGGAAGATCAATGGTTAATATCCCATCAGTGATGAGATAATCAGTGACTAGGCTCAAGATCAGAACAGCAAAGGATGGATAAGAAAAATCAAGTACATCATTTTCAAAGGAACTATCGAAAACATAAATCAGATGGGCATTCAGAGATTTTAATCCAACTCCTCCCAAATGAGAGATCAGTAGCTTAACTACTATGTCAGCTTGCTCAATTGCTACAAAAACTGAACAAAACTGAAATGAAGTGTAACTCAGAGATGAATACAAATACAAGAGAAAGCAATTGAACACACAATGTCAGCTGCCCACAAAATAGGAAATACTGTTTTATAGTAATTACATCAAAACTATTGTGCTACTTTCTTGACTTGCTTACAACACTATATGTTACTGGACACTGCACACTGGAAACATATATTAGGATGTTCACAAAACAATCACTGATTGTAAACAACCACTTGTTTCCATTTAGCACAGAAATGTCATTCTGTATTGCTATCTCTTGACTCAAGCCACCAGTGTTTTTACAAAGTGTATGTTTCATTACATAATACTACATTAACTCCAAATTGCTTAACCACATTCTCTGCTGGTATTTTTACTTCCACCATGCAAATCTAAAATATACCTAATCTAAACTTTTACACCTCTCTCCAGTAGCCACATAATGATATTCACATTCTTAATTGAGCAAGAATAGATCTTAATTTTGTTGTACACCTGGAAGTTATTCATAGAATCTTGGTCTACTTCTCACTAAAGCTTTGCAGCTGTATGTATGAGGAAAATAGCAAGCAACTTCTTGGTATCATCATTCTTTCTCCCCATTCCTGTTCTATTTGTGAACAATGCACAGAATGAATGACAGAGAGTAAGCCTCCATACCCGAGCTTGAATTTCTCTGTGTTTACCATCATGGTCATTTTGCAAGATATATGTGACATAATGCTGTGTTACCTGACTATTCTTCGAATGCATGCTTCCAGACTCTTAACAGTAAAACTATTTCTGATGCACAATGCCTCTCTTGTAGCATCTACCACTGGAGGTGGATGAGTATCTCTGTGGTGTTTATGAGCTTATTAAATGAAGCTATGAACAAATGCACTGCTCTTCTTTAGATATTTTCTAGGAATCCTTTGTGGTAAGGTCCCCAGACTGCTAAACAATACACAGGGACCGAATGAACCCTGGACTGATAAACAATACTCATAGATCGAATGAATGAGGGTTTGTAAAGTACCTTTTTTGTGTGTGAATTACATTTCCTTAAGATTCTTCCAATGAATCTCTGTCTGACACCTTAGGTCACTCTGGATGCATACACCTACCTACATATTTTAAGGTTGTTACCGTTTCCTGTGACTGATCATGAACTGTGTAATCAAAGAATGTGGCACAAAAAGACTATATTTATGGAATTAAAAAAACAAAGTTATTTCCTGATGTACTGGTAATGCCCATTTACATTGGTGCATTATGTCTTAAGTTAGTTAGTGATTAGAATACATTCCTGAAGTGTCACTATGGAATGGCTCTAAGATACTCAACTACAGCAATAAAAACCTCTTAGGAATCCATGGCAGCTGTAAATTGGTACTTTGTGAACACTGAAGTCAGAAGGTAGTTGTTGCAACAATTTATAGTTGAAATCCACTAGTTTTTCATTTACCACAGCATCTTTGTGCCAAGAGCTGTCCCCATGGAATACGATTTTTTTAAAATCCAGAACACTTATCACACAAATTGCTCAAAAATTTTTTATATATCTCCTTATGTCTGCACTTAGATTCAAAGGGAGCAGGTAATGAAAGCATAAATCTTATGAAACTAGAAAAGATTCGTGAAACTTTGCAAAGTGCTTGCATCCTCCTCAACCAGTCCAGCAATATGACAGTGCCCTTTCTGAGGTTATCCAGTGTGGGAGAAAGATGCACTTCAAGTTCCAACTGGAATGAAGCACACTCAATCAGGTTCATGTCAACAGATACTAAAGGCCATTCCATTCAGTTGATTCCTGCCTCCTGGAAGAAGATATTCACTATGTGCACACTGTGTGATTGGGTATTGTCATCAAGAAAGATGAAACCTTTGCCAAAATGTTGAGCATAAGAATGGGCAATAGGTACAAGATACTAGTTCTGATACTTCACAGTGCTTAAATTACCTTCAACAGGAATGAGAAGCACCCAACATACGTAACTGCTACCAGTCCAAAACCTGTGGGATTGCATGCCTGAGATGTGCATTGGTCCCTGACCAGATCGTCTCTGCACATTCCAAAACAATCATCAGGCATAAGACAAATTGTGAACATGATGATAGAGACCACATGATGTCACTGATCCAGGCTCCATTCCAGATGTTCCCCCTTGTCCACCTTTTCTGTGCATGATGTGGTTAGAGGGTTTGTATGTTTGTTCATATTGGATACCAAGGTGAGCTCAATGGATCGTGTGGATATGACTGTGTATTATCTGTGTCAACACAGCTATCCGAACTACTGTCAAAACAGCAGTCTGCAGTTCTGTTGCATTTTCTTTGGGCTGCCTGCCAGCCATAACTTTGTATGTAGTGGTCATCAGCTACTGGTATTGACAAGTGCAAGGCAGATCTTAAACATTTTGTATTTTATGATAGTAACTGAATTTTCAAATGGATTTGCTGAGATTGATGTCAACTCAGTGGGCAATTTCGGTGCTACCCTTTTTGCTGTAAAGCAAGGATGTGCGCAAGATACGAGCATTAAATGAACCTTTGAGGCATGCTGACAGACTGAATAATGTATGCAAGTCACATTCTCGCATCCGCAATTGGAGACTGGAAACCCGGGGTGGCTACTCAAACCTGAAAGAGAGAGAGAGAGAGAGAGAGAGAGAGAGAGAGAGAGAGAGAGAACTCCAGGTGCGAGGATGAAGATGGTGTCAAGAAGTTCCAGATAAATTATTAATGGTGAGTGGGGCGGGGGTTAAAGTCATATCACAATAATAGCTTTTCTTTCCTCTCAGCTAAGCTATACTAACTACAGTTTTAAAGATCGATAATTTAGATCGTATTTTAGAATTTGTGATTCATAAAAGTCAATATACTAAACTTTGAAACTAGGTTAAAAATGCCGAATTCCCTGAGACTTTATGAAATTCCTGAAATTCCCTGAGAGTTCCCGGATTTTTCCACATAAAATGCAATTCCCTGAGAATTTTGTTTTCCAGAAGTAGCCATCCTGAAATTCAGCTAAAATAAACTGAGAAAGCAGGTTTATTTTTACCTATGTTACACAGGTAACTATATGTAGCAGTCCTATAGTTGAAAGAGTACTGAGAGATTTCCAATAAATAAATACTTAAAAAACACAAAGAAACTAAGCAATAATGAGAATGGTACAAAAATTTTTGAGCATTTTCTTTTGTTTTATTCAGTTTCTCAACAAGTCTGGTAGGTAATCTACCCCATTGGTTCAAAAAGCTTCAAGACTGGATTTAAAAAAAGTTAAGATGGCAATTTTAATGCTTCAAGTGTTATACAGAGTCTGCCCCATTTGAGCACAACACACAGAGCATTCCATTCATAAAACCACGTGAAATTGTCATAAAAGTCTTGTAGGATATTGCTCAACTTGCACTTTACAATGGTTTGAACACTGATTATATCGTCAAAGCATTGACCTTTCATATGATTTTTTGCACTTTGTCATTTTGTGGTAGGTGTGTATTGATAACAGCAAGTCTCATCAATCTCATGTTTTTTTAAGAACTGTCCACATTTCGCATGTCAGTCAAGTCTTGACAAGGGTCTATGTGTCATCATTTTTGTTCGGGAGTCAAGCTGTTGGGATAAACATGGAACACACTTCTGGGTAATGTCTTTAATAATTGATTTGTAGATGTCGCTCCATTGCAATTTGTGACACAACATCATTGACAAACTACAATTGCACATCCACTGCTTAACATTTCCATCTCACAACTGATTGGTCGAATGCACATTTGTTGTTTACAGTTGTTAGTTCAACCTGCCACCACAGTTGCTGCACTGACGACACTTACACGCCACGAATAAAATTAGTCTCGGAACATTTAAATGGATGGTGTACAATATTTTGCTTTTCATAAAACAATGGCCATAAGCTTCAGCAGATGAGAAATCTTTGCCTCTCTTTCAATATGTTTATGTGTTAGCTATTTCATTCACCTTTCAATCCTCATGCTCAAATACATTTTGAGTATGTTTCAATGTTTCCATCTGTGGTTGCTGTTGTGGGGCATATTTCATGAAGTTCAACAGAACTATGACTACATCAATTTGGCTGTGCATTTATTTTAACTGTCAAAAATGAACAAGCAGATTTCTTTCAAACATCCACCAACTTTGGATTACTTTCACTGTTGATAAACTGTCCAAAACACCATTGCAGTGTATTCCACTTTCTCCACTGAAGGAAGGAAACAAAATGTAACCACTTAAAAAAATCTACAGATCAAAGTAACCCTTGAGTTACATTACTGTGCAATCAAAATTACAAAAACAAATTGTCACTGATTTTAATACCATCTCTCCGGCAAGCTGGAAACTAATCAGCTAGACCTTGCATTTTTCTTAACACAAATCAAAATACAAAAATCTTTGTACACTTTTTCCCTAAAAATACATGGGGATTCTCCCATCGGCTACTAACTTATTTGCATTTCACTGAGATGCTCCAATATACGTTTCAGAATTTGAAATCACAGTTAGCTATGAATCTTCTACTAGTGACATTTTTAAGGTAATCTAAATACAGCACCATTACCAGCAATAAGATATGCAGAAAAGTACTGAATCACAGCAACAGCAAAATTACCTTTATGTATTATAAAGTCTCCTGCTATGTCCTTACATAATCTCCAGAACTACTGTAGAAAATAACAGTATCAAAAGAGTAGTCCGCTACTCATCAAATAAGGGAGGTGTAGAGTGGTAGTCAGGCACAATGAAAAAGACTACTAGATATTATTCAGCTATCAGTCTAGTACTTCATAAAAAGTAGAAAAAACAAAGCTCATACACCGTCACATAAACGCAGCTCACACACATATTGCCATTGTAATCTCTAAGTGCTAATGCCTGACTGATACTGCATCTGAGGTGAGCAGCAAGCTTTGCTGAGGTGAATAATGGGTACACAGAAGAGGTGTGAAGCGGAGTAGGGATGGGGGAAGAGGCCAGTGCTGCTTGTGAGTATGTACATGGAGATGGTAGGGACGCGATATTGGTCTGCTGTTACATGCAAGATCTAAAGTCTGAATAGCAGTGGAAGAGGTAGGTGGGTGGCTGGAGGGGGATTGGAGGGCAGGTCAGAACTAGAGGGTCCAGTTGTCTCTTGCCCAAAGTTTGGCAGTGGCCATTGCTGCGGACAGCCAGTTTGTTAATTGTCAGGTCCATGTAGAATGTGGCACAATGGTTGCAACTATGTTAGTAGATCAGATGGTTGCTTTATCAGGTGCCTTGCCTTTGATGGGGGAGGAGATGCTTGTGATATGACTGGAGTAGGTGGTAGTGGGAGGATGTATGGGACAGGTCTTGGGACAGGTCTTACATCTATGTCTACTGCAGGGATATGAGTTAGAGGGGCAAGGGGTTCAGAACAGGGATGGAATACAGGTGGACAAGGATGTTGTGTAGGTTGGGTGGGCAGCAAAACCACTGTGAGAAGAGTGGGGAGGATAATGGGGAAGATATTTCTCATTTCAGGGCATAATAATAGGTAGTCAAAACCCTAGCAGAGTATCTGATTCGTTTCTCCAGTCCTGGGTGGTACTGAGTTACAACAGGTCGCTGCTTTCTGGACGAACAGTATATAGAAGTCATTTTAATTATTTTTCACCACTCTACACACACACACACACACACACACACACACACACCACACACACACACACACACACAGCTATCTGTACCGTATTTAATTGTGTTTGGTATGAGGTATAAGGAGCAAAATCAAAGAGCAGCAAAGCCTGACAAGACTTATACATATTTATACCTATTATAAATTAAAGTTCCCATCATATTTTTCTGTCTGTGTGTGAAGACCAACCTCAGGAACTGCAGAGACTTTGATACAGTTTTTGTGGTACTGACAGTGACTTTGTTGATCGTACATCGCATGCCGTACACATATCCGCATAAGAAAATACATTTAAAAAGGCCACCAGTGCACCACTGCGAGCCTCATTCTCTCCAGGACTCACCATCTTCCTATGGGTGGTGCTATGGATGCTGCTAGAGGAGGCTGCCTTCAATTTACCTCACAGCATGTATGCGTCTTTTTAAGATGTCGCACAACTGGCTCTGGCATGTCTCAAAAGACTTGCAGAGACAACAACTACTATCAACTAGTGCGACAGCACTGATATTCAGTGATAGAAACTCTTACTCAGTGACTACCATTATTGCATAGACAATTCAATTATTGTGCGAGTACTAGAGTAAGCGTGAGAGACTGTGTTATGTATAATTTAAATTACCTTGTATACACGGAAAATAAATATGCTCATGTTTTACTCATTTACTGAATGTCTTATGCCACTTCTTACAACTACAAACACAATAGACATTTCTGGTGATGGGGTCAGATGCAGGGCAGTTTTGTCTTTCTACTATGTATATTCATATTCTACATAAATGTATGTAATTTCTTGTATGGAATAGCAGCCACAGGAGAACCATCACTTACTGCACTTGTTCAGTTTTGCAGCCAACAAATACAAACATTACCGTCAAGTATTACCAGACTGCTGGTAACATGCAAACTTCAAATGAGGTGCAGAAATCTGGCAGCGAATTGCCCCTGTCTCCCTTCCATTAGTTTGATCCAAAGCAAGAGGACCGTGTGGAGTACAAGATGTAGTTAGAGCAATATTTTGCAGCCTACAAAATCACAACAGTTGACCTATCACATTCTTTCTTTTTTTATGAGTGGGAGTGAACATTTTTAGATTGTGTAGGAAGCTGTTTCCCCAAGTACAGCCCCAACCCTACTCTATGAGGAAGTCGTTTAGAAGTTGGTTAAATTTTTCAAGTCACAGATTCACATAACAAATGTTGGTTTGAAATTTTTTTGTACACATTGCCATAGTAATCAATCTTGCAATGAATAGATCGCTAAAGTCAAGCGTAAGGTGAGGACTTGTAAATTTAACTGCATTTGTGGAGCTTCACTTCAATACAAAGTGCTTTGCGATGTACTTGAAGAACCTTTCTGACTACGGAATGTGGGCTGAAATTTTACAGCAATGCAATCCTGGTCTCACTGATGTACTTAAAGTAATTGAACCTCAGGAAGTGCAAGACTTTATTGAACCAGAATTTGGCATGCTTGTTGTTGCAACACTTACAGTGGATAGTTCTATGTGGACCCAGCCCCATGTAGCTCATGGTGACAATGCCCACAAGCAGCAGCACAGGTAGGTGAAACATCAAACCTGTTTTCCTATATGTTTATGCACTCTGCAGTCTTGTGCTGAGTGCTATGAAATGCATGACCACAAGCATTGTTTCTTCCTCCAAGCAGAATTCTGACACGGCCAGAAATAAAGACACACACCAAGTGTGCCTGCAAAAGAATTGCAAAATAAGCTCTGATCCATGTAAATCCAAAACTGAGAAAACGGAAATCAATATGATCTCACATTCTGAGTCCATCTCCTCATCACTATAGCCACAGAGGTTGTAAACTCAAATAATTGATCAGCAAAATACTCAGTCAGTCAAAGCAGACAAAGGCAGTCTTCGGAAAGTTGTAACTGACACTCACATTCTGAGAAACAATCACACACTGTTCATATCTTTATAGATTTGCAATCAAAACATACCATTTTAGTTAGATACTGGTGTAACATTTCTTAATCAGAATACATATGAGCAATCGGGACATCCTAAGCTACAGGAATCATCTCTGGATCTCATGGCCAACAACGGCAAAAATATCTATTCATGGACATGCACATTGCAAGTAGAATGTAAAAATGCGAACTACATTTTTTTTTATAGTGCTGTTCACTGCAGTTCTAGTTCCAACATGTTTGGCATGGATGCATTTGATTTCTTTGGTTTAGATATTCAAGATAAGTACACCCTATTGATACTCAAATTTTTCATACCAGTGTTCATTAGTTTAGTGAGAAATATGGACACTTGTTCAATTGCACAGTGGGACATAAATTTTTAAGCACACATTATGCTCAAAGGCACTGCACAACCAAAGTTTCACCACTCACATCTGATACCTCACCCTATTTGTGACGGTTGCTTCTGAATCGAAGAGACTGGAAGAAAGTGTTTTGTAACCCATGTCCGCTAGTCAATGGGCTTCTCCTCTAGTTATCATGTGAAAACTAGAAGGGAAACCTAGACTTTGTGCATACTTCAAAACCACAGTTAATGCTCAGACAGTTACTGGTGCTCTCCTGCTTCCACTTATCAAGAAGCTTACAGATCACCTAGCAGGTGGACGATTCTTTTCCACAACTGATTTAGCTGATGCTTATCTTCACCTTCCCCTGGATGAGGAAACGTGAAAAAATTTATGGTGGTCAATATGTATGTCAGCTTGTGTTAATCCCAGCATCTTTCTTTCAGAAATGGATCTGCTCCCTTGTTATTTCAAACTTTGCAAACTAGCAATGTTGAAAGTTCTGTGTTGTTCAAATTATTAGGATAACATCATTGTGCCCGAGCAAACATTGGAACAGCTTCTAAAAAATTTGGAATCTCTTTTTCAAGTTTTAACTGTTGTAGGCCTTAAGCACGATTCACAAAAAAGTCCATTTTTAATACCAAAACTGAATATTTTGGACAGCTCACTGACATCCTAGGTGCTCGTCTCTTGACAAAGCATTTAGAGGCCATCTGGACAATACCTTCTCCTAAAAATGTATTGTAACAATAGACAGTTTAGGTGAACTATATTAAATTAATTCTGAATGCAGTGCAATTGTTGCTCCTTTGCATAGCCTCTGGTGTAAAACTATTCTTTTCCAATGTGTTGAAGAATGCAAACAGTAATTTCAAAAGTTGAAAAATGCATTGCTTACTCACCTGTGTCTTATTCACTACAATTCACAAAATTAATAGTGCTTGCAGTCGATGCATCATCACATGGAATAGGAGGAATGTTGGAAATACTGAATTCCCTTAGCTTCCAATTCTGAGATGCTGAACAATGTCCAAGTCAACTACAGTCAGCTGGAGAAGGAAACCTTACCTATCATGAAATTCCATTAATATTGCATGGCAGAAACTTTTTTCTAGTGACTGACCATAAGCCATTGACTGCTTTTTTTCAATCTTTTCATCTAACAAAAGATTTGCTTGATTGTATAGCACAGAAGCTGCATTGTTGGTCACTATTTCTTTCCAATTACCAGCATGAAATTCTTTATCAAGCAAGCAAAAACAGACACACTGTCTCGCTTACCTATGAGAAGTGATTCAGAAATCGACATTTCAGAAGCTTCTTGTCTTCAAATTGACCAATCTGATTCACAAGCACTGCAAGCTTTTCTCAATGACTGTCAGTGGATTACAACACCTACTGAACAGGATCAATTACTGTAGTTGCTCAAGTATTACATTCAGATGGGTTGGCCTCATAATCTGAAATCCATTTCAATTGCAGTAGTATGTAAATATCATGATTAATGCAACAGCCTTTCTTTCCAGAATGATGTAATTTTATTGCATACTTTTAACGAACAAACAACTAAATAATTCACATGTCTTTGCAAAAAAATGTTTTGAAACTTTTACATGGAGAATATTGGGGAATCGTTGAAACTAAGTAGCTAGACACCTGCATTGTGTGTGACTCTGTCTTTATAAGCAGAGTGAACAAATATATATGCACAGACAGCCACACAGTGACGCACCAAGAATTTTTCAGTTGGTCTTGACCTGACAGTCCTTGGCAACACAGCAATATTGATTTTGCTGGTCCTTTCTGGAACACACTGGATAATTATCATCGATACAGACATTAGATATCAGTTTGTCATTTCAGTGAATTCGACAACTAGTGCTAGCACTATTAAAGCAATCGTTTCTGTCTTTTGTTCAGAAGTCTTGCCACAAACTATCATTTCAGAAGATGATCCACAGCTTTCTTTGTTGTAATTTCAACAATTTTGCCAACAAAATGGGATTCAACATGCCCAAATAGCTCCGTCCTCTCCTCACTATAAGGGTGAAGTCGAACATTTTGTTTACATTTTTAAGACTCATATGTCCAAACTTTGTGCTTTGCACTCAAGGGAAAATACTTTGTTGTTGTTTCTCAGTGCCTATCGCACCCTTCTTCTTTATGACACTTCACTGGCAGAATTATTACATGGTCATCATTACCACATTGCTGCACCTATTTCACCGTCAACATCCTGTTTCAGATGCCAACTTCACAACAAAGTTCTGTACAAAGGAAAAAGTTTTCTATCATGTCTATAACAAGTCTCATAACTGGAAACTTGGCATTTTCACTTAGATGAGTGGCTCAGCTCAATACACTGTTTGCAGCAAAACAGGCACCCACTGACAGCAACAAAACCAGCTTTGTTTGATCCCGATATAGATTTTCCGTTTTCAGAAATGCTGCTTCTGAGCAGCCTTTGCTGGTGCCTGACATTTGGGTGCATGCGTCAACAAGTGACTGCCATGTTTGTCACTGTTCACAGTAATGTCCATCACGGACATCGAGCCTGCATCAGCCTCACTATCTTCGATGTCCTCAGCAGCACCACTGCTGCATCCACCTGGGCTGCTGGATGGAAGTCCTGTCTCCAGTTTTTCGGCAGATGTTGCTGATGGTTTACAAGGGTTGGTTGGTGCTATCTGCCATTGTTTCGCATCCACCTTCAGCTGCACCACAGTACAGGGCTTCCCTATGTCGTCACACACACCCACACTATGCGACAACAGTGCATAACTGGGTGGGGGGAGGGGGAATGTGGTTTGACAGAGTCTTTATCAACCGCACATAGTGAACTGCACACACCTCCACATAATAAGATATGTACCACTGTGAGCCTTTTTCTCTAAAGGATTCACCACCTTCCTATTGAGGGGGGGGGGGCACTATGGATATCACCAGAGGATGCAGTCTTCACTTCAACTCACTGTATGAATTGTATTCATTTGTATGCCTTTTTAAGATGCTGCGCACTGGGCTCCACCCAGATCCCAGAACACATGCAGTGAGGTAACAACTACTATGAACTAATACAACGCTATTGATATTCAGTGACAGAGACTCCTATTCAATGGATGACATTACTGCACACAAAATTCAGTTACTGTATTAGTACTAGTGTGTAACAGAGAAGCAAGAGACTTCAAGTTTTGTATAATTTAAATTACATTATATATAATGTAAATAAATGTGCTGTTTTGCTCATTTATTGAATGCCTCTAATGTCTTGCCACCTCTTCTACAGCTACATCTACATCTACATTTATACTCCGCAAGCCACCCAACAGTGTATGGCGGAGGGCACTTTACGTGCCACTGTCATTACCTCCCTTTTCTGTTCCAGTCGCGTATGGTTCGCGGGAAGAACGGCTGTCTGAAAGCCTCCGTGCGCGCTCGAATCTCTCTAATTTTACATTTGTGATCTCCACAGGAGGTATAAGTAGGGGGAAGCAATATATTCGATACCTCATCCAGAAAAGCACCCTCTCGAAACCTGGCGAGCAAGCTATACTGCGATGCAGAGCGCCTCTCTTGCAGAGTCTGCCACTTGAGTTTGCTAAACATCTCCGTAACGCTATCACGCGCCGCTCTTCTTTGGATCTTCTCTATCTCCTCCGTCAACCCACACTGATGAGCAATACTCAAGTATAGGTCGAAAGAGTGTTTTGTAAGCCACCTCCTTTGTTGATGGACTACATTTTCTAAGGACTCTCCCAATGAATCTCAACCTGGTACCCGCCTTACCAACAATTAATTTTATGTGATCATTCCACTTCAAATCGTTCCGCACGCATACTCCCAGATATTTTACAGAAGTAACTGCTACCAGTGTTTGTTCCATTATCATATAATCATACAATAAAGGATCCTTCTTTCTATGTATTCGCAATACATTACATTTATCTATGTTAAGGGTCAGTTGCCACTCCCTGCACCAAGTGCCTATCCGCTGCAGATCTTCCTGCATTTCGCTACAATTTTCTAATTCTGCAACTTCTCTGTATACTACATCATCATCTGCGAAAAGCCGCATGGAACTTCCGACACTGTCTACTAGGTCATTTATATATATTGTGAAAAGCAATGGTCCCATAACACTCCCCTGTGGCACGCCAGAGGTTACCTTAACATCTGTAGACGTCTCTCCATTGATAACAACATGCTGTGTTCTGTTTGCTAAAAACTCTTCAATCCAGCCACACAGCTGGTCTGATATTCCATAGGCTCTTACTTTGTTTATCAGGCAACAGTGCGGAACTGTATCGAACGACTTCCGGAAGTCATGGAAAATAGCATCTACTTGGGAGCCTGTATCTAATATTTTCTGGATCTCATGAACAAATAAAGTGAGTTGGGTCTCACACGATCGCTGTTTCCGGAATCCATGTTGATTCCTACAGAGTAGATTCTGGGTTTCCAGAAACGACATGATACTCGGGCAAAAAACATGTTCTAAAATTCTACAACAGATCGACGTCAGAGATATAGGTCTATAGTTTTGCACATCTGCTTGAAGACCCTTCTTGAAGACTGGGACTACCTGTGCTCTTTTCCAATCATTTGGAACCTTCCGTTCCTCTAGAGACTTGCGGTACACGGCTGTTAGAAGGGGGGCAAGTTCTTTCGCGTACTCTGTGTAGAATCGAATTGGTATCCCGTCAGGTCCAGTGGACTTTCCTCTGTTGAGTGATTCCAGTTGCTTTTCTATTCCTTGGACACTTATTTCGATGTCAGCCATTTTTTCGTTTGTGCGACGATTTAGAGAAGGAACTGCAGTGCGGTCTTCCTCCGTGAAACAGCTTTGGAAAAAGGTGTTTAGTATTTCAGCTTTACGCATGTCATCCTCTGTTTCAATGCCATCATCACCCCGGAGTGTCTGGATATGCTGTTTCGAGCCACTTACTGATTTAACCAGAACTTCCTAGGATTTTCTGTCAAGTCGGTACATAGAATTTTACTTTCGAATTCACTGAACGCTTCATGCATAGCCCTCCCTATGTGAACTTTGACATCGTTTAGCTTCTGTTTGTCTGAGAGGTTTTGGCTGCGTTTAAACTAGGAGTGAAGATCTCTTTGCTTTTGCAGCAGTTTCCTAACTTTGTTGTTGAACCATGGTGGGTTTTTCCCGTCCCTCACAGTTTTACTTGGCACATACCTGTCTAAAATGCATTTTACGATTGCCTTGAACTTTTTCCACAAACACTCAACATTGTCAGTGTCGGAACAGAAATTTTCGTTTTGATCTGTTAGGTAGTCTGAAATCTGCCTTCTATTACTCTTGCTAAACAGATAAACCTTCCTCCCTTTTTTTATATTCCTATTAACTTCCATATTCAGGGATGCTGCAACGGCCTTATGATCACTGATTCCCTGTTCTGCACTTACAGAGTCGAAAAGTTCGGGTCTGTTTGTTATCAATAGGTCCAAGATGTTATCTCCACGAGTTGGTTCTCTGTTTAATTGCTCGAGGTAATTTTCGGATAGTGCACTCAGTATAATGTCACTCAATGCTCCGTCCCTACCACCCGTCCTAAACATCTGAGTGTCCCAGTCTATATATGGTAAATTGAAATCACCACCTAAGACTATAACATGCTGAGAAAATTTATGTGAAATGTATTCCAAATTTTCGCTCAGTTGTTCTACCACTAATGCTGCTGAGGAGCCAACTATTAGCCTAGCTCGGTTGTTGAGTGTAGCCTCCACCCATAATAATTCACAGGAACTATCCACTTCTACTTCACTACAGGATAAACTACTACTGACAGCAACAAACAAGCCACCACCGGTTGCATGCAATCTATCCTTTCTAAACACCGTCTGTGCCTTTGTAAAAATTTCGGCAGAATTTATCTCTGGCTTCAGCCAGCTTTCTGTACCTATAACGATTTCAGCTTCAGTGCTTTCTATCAGCGCTAAAAGTTCCGGTACTTTACCAATGCAGCTGCGACAGTTTACAATTACAATACCGAGTGCTGCTTGGCCCCCGCATGTCCTGACTTTGCCCTGCATCCTTTGAGGCTGTTGCCCTTTCTGTACTTGCCCGAGGCCATCTAACCTAAAAAACCGCCCAGTCCACGCCACACAACCCCTGCTACCCGTGTAGCCGCTTGCTGCGTGTAGTGGACTCCTGACCTATCCAGCGGAACCCAAAACCCCACCACCCTATGGCGCAAGTTGAGGAATCATCTTACAACGATGGAGGCAACAGTTCTCACTAATAGAATGATTCATGAGGGACATTTGTGTAAATTTATTACAGCCATGCCAGACAGCCGTAGATACTTAGAGCTACTCACGCGAAGGCAGAGCGAGTCACTAGTAAAGCATAAATTAGTGACAAATTTACACTTCAACAAACAATAAAATAAAAACTTCATGTAAAAAAGATAGAAAATTAAAATATATGAGGATATGCATGTTATTTAAAAAATTAAAAATAAAAATTCTTTTATTCTATAAACATTTTGCGAATATTATGAGATGACTGATGTGTATGCAACAATTTAGAGTTTCACATTCTGGGTTACTATGTAATTCAAACTTGGGATATATTAGCAGTCAGTGTCAACACACAAAACTAAACTCAATGCAGTTTATATCATACAGCAGAAGGGACCTTCATACTGCAATACATACACACCAGCTGGATAATCTTTGGAAACAGTTAGCAGTTAGGCACTAATCATAGAGAGAAGTGTCAAGAATCAGGATGGTTGACTGATAAATTATCTGATCAAAATTATCTGGACACCTACTAGTGGACATTAATATGGGCTGAATCCACCTTAACCTTTATGGTGGCTTAAACTCTGCTGGAGACACTTTCAAGTGTCTGAGTCTCTGTGGAGAATGGCAATCCGTTCTTCCTCAAAAGCCACAAGCACAGACAGTAGTGATGTTGGACACTGGGGTCTGGAGTAAAGTCAATATTCTAACACATTGAAAAGGTGTTCCATTACATTCAGGTCAGGACTGTGGGTCGACCAGTCCATTTCAGGAATGTTATTGTACACAAACCATGGTATCACAGATGCTGCTTTATGATAGGGTGCATTATCACGCTGATACAAGCAGTCATTATCTATGAATTGTTCCTAGGCTGTACACCATACACAATGCTGCACAATGCTGAAAAATTTGTTCATATTGTTTCACACTTAGCATTTTCATAAGTGCAATAAGGAGACCACAATCTAACCACAAAAACACTCCCATACTGTAACACCACTTCCTCCGTACTTCACTACTGGCACTACACATGAATGTAGGTAACTTCTCCAGGCATTCAACAAACCCGACCCCTTCCATTGGGCTGCCACAGAGTACAGCATGATTCATCAATCCAAATAACTCGTTTGTCATCCACTGTCCTGTGAAGGTGCTCTTACATCCACCTCAAGCATCACTTAACATTGGTTCGAGAAATGTGTGGCTTAACAGTCCCTTTCTGTCAGTATATGAGGTCCGCCTGGTTTTGGTTTAGCTGTGGCTGTTCCTTTTTGTTTCCACTTCACACTCATATCACCCACAGTCGACCTAGACAACTTTAGGATTGAATTGTCCCTGATGGATCTGATACTCAGATGACATCAAATGACTGATCCACATTCCAAGTCACGAGCACTCCTGATCGACCCATTCTGCTGCTACTGCTTCTCACCTCCTATACTGGCAGATCCACCTCTTCTGACATCTAGTAGTCAATTCCACATTAAACAGGGATGTGTGAGCACTTTTGATCAGATAGTGCATTCCACTATCAGCTGTGCATCAGCTTTTATGAAAGAGTATAGCCACATGTGAGGTATTGGCAAAATGAGCAACAAGTTATCTTACTGAGAGAGATGGCAAAGTGCATTCAGTCATACAGAACATCATGAAAACAAAGCTCAAGTATTTCCTTGACATACTGGAGCAATGGGAAACTTGAGCTACATACAAAAACATGGAATTGAAATGATCAACATTATGTGCCCACTGAGAAGAAACAAACTGGCTGCAGATTTGAAGAGGATGATGATACTGACATACAACTATACATTGCTTTTCCTTGCATTCTGTGTTGCAACTGGCACATTGATAAATGCTGCCTGCAATACTAAGCAACGTTTTTACTTAATTCATTAGGTCCTGTGTACCAAAAGATTTGCAGATACTTGGTCGTGGAAGGAGTCACTATGTAATTCACAGAGAACAGGTATGAAAATTTAAAAACTAAAGCACAAGAATATAAAAATTAAAAAATATTGACAACATCCTGGATTTTCCATTGTTTACAACTAAGTACAAAATAAATAATATGTAACAATGCAAGGATCTAAACTCCTGCAAAGAATAAAATACGTTGCAAAATGAAGCCTTTCGACTTAGCTTTGAAAATCTGGGGTTTATCACTCAAATTGTCCAATATGGTGGGAGTCTATTGGAAATGAAACCCGTAGAACAGAGCACTCCTTTCAAAAAAATGATTAAGGAATTGTTACCCAAACGCCAACTGCTTTCTGTCTATTGTTCACCAGATGAATGTGGCAGTGGCCCCTTGTTATAAACTACAAATACCATGAGATATTAAATGTACATGAAAGGCTGATTTAGAATTCCCAGACATTTGAACAGTGATGTATACAAGGTTTGCAAACTAAAATCACAGATCGTTTTGACTGCTGGCCCATACACATTCTTCATTCTCGGATGCATATCTGCCAGTGCTCGTACATCAGCAGTCAAGAAAAGGATAACACCAAGTTGGTCCTGTTTGGACACATTTGTTAGTAATGTCACTGTATTTCACGTTTATGCAATTATCACACGTATGTTACACTAATCTCTTGCCTACATGTCGGTACTTATATACCCACATCAGAGTCGCACGACATTGCACCTACCCCCCTCATCAAATGGAAACTTTCTGATCATTCCTCATACGCGGCTTTATAAAACACTGGTCCAATGAAATTAATATATTATAGCTGTAGCAATGTAGTGAGATGATTATTATAGTCATAATACAATTGATAGAACCAAATTCTGCCACACAACGCTTCAAATTAACACAGAACAGTTCAACTGCTGCATTTAGCTGATCATTAGTAGTCTACTAATGCCACAGCCTCACACGAAACTAGGCAGATCACTTCCAGGAATCACACCGCTTATGAAAACCGAGACAACATACAGTTGAGTGCAAGCATTACAACAAAAAGTAATATGAACCTGAATTAGTACCAGAGAATGAAGGATATAATCATTTTACACAATAACACACACTCCAAAAGGGTTCCAAATCCAGAAAGCCAGGTGATAGCTTTATTTAAGATGTAGCATACCTATGGCTTCAACAATGAAATATGAACTGGTCAATCTACCTGCCATATCAGCTATTTATTTTTGGTAGAGGACCAATGGCCATCCCCAAGAGGCATGTTTGCTGCTGTGACCTCTAGGTTTGTGAATCTGAAGGGGTAACTTTAATATGTACAAATAAAATTGCAGACATTTTCTGAGGCCATCTTCACATCATTGGAATGTTGAGATATCAGATCCCTTCCCACATATTTGGTTCACAATGATGGTAATGCCCGAGTTGAGACCAGGATTGGTGATGTCAAGGAGAGGGGGAGAGGCTGGCATCCCTGCCATGATAATTGGTGGCATGGGCAGGGGGACAAGATTTCCACAACAAGAAACAGTGATTTGACCACAATAGTTCCCCAGTGTCCATTGCCTCTGGCAGTATTTATGTAATTGACCTATAGCATGGGTGGAGGTTGTACCCATTCTTTACTGAGGGAGATGTGAAGCGCTTCAGTAGGTAATGTGTTGAATTCTGGAATGCTGTGGTCTTGACCTGGGACAAATGTAGTAAGGCATTATCAGAAATTTTGGAGGCCTTGGATGGTTACTTGGGCCTTGACAAGGTCGTATTGAGGGCACTGAATCATTTAGCTGTCATGATCTCAGATGATTGCAATGCCGCACAAACTCCTCTTGTCCAACCACTACTTCAATAACAACATTCTTTATGACTAATGACGACATTTTGAATCCACCATCGTGTGTCGCTGTATATGGAAGCCCAGACTAAGCGGTCCAGTAGTGGCTCTGGTTAATAGGTTTCCTGAATTATCTGCAGGAGATTGTAAAGAGTATAGTGCCTGTGCTAATTCAGCCTCTTAAATGAGTTTTGGTCACATATATATACAAAGAAAGGAAGCTTTGTCAAATGTCATTTTGTTCATTTTGGCCATGAATCTTGTGATGAACTGTTCTATTTCTGGGTTTGATGCGGAATGAAGATAAGAAGTGGTCGAACCTTTCTAAGACGATTTGTGGGCCGTTATTGTATATAACAGTGAAGATAGCTGCTAGTTCATAAAGTGTGCTTGTTCATGTTGTTGATCACATCTGGGTAACCTATGGGAAATCACGTGAAAAATTCATATCACATAACCCCACATCCCCCTTGAACAAATATGTGAAGTACAAGTGCCTGCATTCACATGACTAACTGGGAGTGGGCCACAGGGAGAAATGTTGCACCTGATACGAATGGTTTCACACCCATGTTTGGTAGGTCAAACCATACGTCTCACGTTAGTGCCAATGCCAATGACACCTTGCCAATATCTTTACCCTTGAGGCACCAATGTGCCTTGAATAGAAGCTTGAGGATGTGAGACCGGGAGCACTGGTTCCTCTGTGACCAGTAGAAGGACTCCTGCTGTTTCTATGGTGCTTTGAACTGTCACTGAGTTTGCTTTTATTACAGCTGTTGCAGCGTCTCCTGCTGCTGCTACCACAATTCAATACATTTTGCATCCATGATGTACTAACAACACATGAGGCTATTGCCGTTAATTAAGTGTTGTAGTGTGGCACTTAAACACACACACACACACACACACACACACATACACACACACACACACACACACACACACACAAAGAGAGAGAGAGAGAGATTAAAAATCTCAGCACAGGCCCAGAAGCAAGATAATAACTATATTTGAGACTGCCTCAATAACAAAATACGATCTGCTAAGCTGCCTGCCATGGTAGGTAATTATTTCTGATAGAAGGCTAATGGTCATCATGATCTGACATGACTGTTTCAATCCCCTGGTTTACTGTTGTTGATGAAGGAACAATGAGCTAAGCAAATAACATTGCTGTCACTCTATGAATCTGTTTCCATATCACTAAAGTGGTGGAATGGTAGACACGGTATCAAAACACTTTTACCATTACTTTCTCTTGTTTTGAATTTTTCTCCCTTAAAGCTAAACATTTGGGAATCTCAATCTACGTGTGAGGATGCAATTGCCTCTAACCTCATTGAATGAATAACTCCTGCATTTCATTGATGTTTTGGGGAAAGCAATAAAGAAATTTTATTAAGATGGTTAGACTGCAATTTGAACATCTCCTAGTGGAATATAAATGTAGTAAAAGAAGTTCAGAATCTGTTATAGAAAGCATTTTTCAATCGTCTGCTGGATTTCTGTGACTAACACTGCCCCCCCCCCCCTTTTAGTTAGGAGCATGATGTAATTGAAAGGGTGATGATAACTGGGAGGCAACTGAGAAAAGGTGGGAGGCAACTGAGAAAAATGTAGTGTGTGAAGAGTAGTTTCATTTAGAATAAATGTAATCCCATATGTAATACTGACTGCAGAATTCCAGTTCAACATGGATGAGTGGCTGATTACAAACTAATAATAAAGTTCATGCAAATCTATTATTATAATGACTGCTTCATTATTGTGAGCTACAAAAATGACAGTGTACTTTTATAGCATGGAGAGCTGCATCAAACCAGTCACAGGACTGAAGACCGCAACAACAACAACAACAACTTTTATAGTGAAGTGAAATATGTCATATCTTATCATTCAACATATTTCCTTTGTTTACTATAGATTGATTACCACATTCTACTTAATCTTGACCTTTCTGGGCTACAAGAGAATTTTCTAATGACACATGTTTGGCACACAACTTACAACTTTTTTGTGTTATTGAACCCTGACTTTCTTCTGCATTGGACTTGCATGTTACAAGACAGTGGGATATATACACCTATGTTAACAGGTTAACCAAGTACTGTTGATTTTGTCTATTTAGCATCCAAAAGTGACATGTACCTGTTAGATACTGGGATTACATTTACTCAACACCACATGTGACTCTTCCATTTTAAAAATAATACAATAAAAAGGAAGACTGTGTGTTACACACGTAAGTAAGTCTACTCTCTTTAACATCTGCAGTCTACATGTTCCAACTACAATCGTAAAGTTATTGCATATGTGTACTTCCATAAATAACTAAATAAATGTGAATCACACATAAACAATATTGCAAATTAGGTAAGCAGTGTACAACATACATTTATGTAGAATAACTATAATCAATGACAGATTCACAGATGAGCCACGAAAATAGCTATTATAGCCACAGGAGAGCAAAACATTTATACCATTCTCGGTTATGAACCACATCATTCTTGTAAATGGCCCTTCTGGGAGTACAGATGTACATCACATAATCTGTTAAATAATCATATAGACATGAAATAATAAGAAACTGCCAGTGTTCAAGAAAATTTAATAAGCAAACTTTTTTCTATCATCTCAGAGCGTTAAGAATTTGTGACAGTTCACAAAGTGCAGTAATTCTGGTGAATTAATGACCACTTACTCTACTGAGAGAGTGCTCACCAGCCAAGAACTTCATTTACTGGCAGCAGTACCATCAAGAGAGGTGTCACAATGATTAAAACATAGGACTTATCTTTGGGAAGGTGAAGATTCAAATCACTGTCTGGTCACCAAGATGTACTCCCTTTGTCAGACAAGTCCCAGGACAGGTTTTTTTAAATTTCTGAGGTTGCAATACTAAAAATGAACAAATGTGGTTTTTATGTTAACTGGTATGTGCGCATCCTCAAAATCACTTTGGCCATTTTTCCGCACAAACTCGCTAGGTGTCAATGTTGTGCTTAGCAAAACACTGGGTTCTTGGCAAATTAGTTATAGTGACATAATGGATGCTGACTGTGACAAAATAGTGAACATTAAGTTCTGTGTTAAGTACAGGAAAACCCCTAGTGAAACATGGAAAATGATTATGCAAGCATATCCAGGCAAGCCACTTTCAAGAAGTCATGTTTTCGAGTGCACAAAAGGTTTCGTAAAAGCAGAGATTCAGTGTAAGACAGTTCCAGAGCTGGTCACCTATCTACAGCACATACCGATGCAAACATGAAGCATGTAAGGCAGTTATTGCAAGAAGACCTTCACGTAACTGTGCGTGCAATGTCAGAATTTAATTTGAGTCATGATGTGGGTTATAAGATGTTATGCAAAGACTTAGTGAAACAGAAATTTAATGCAAAACTCACCCCTCACACACTAACAGATAAACAGCAAAAGGAAACATGAAGAATTTCTGCTGAACTACTGAACAGATCCAGACATGATTCCTCATTTCTGTCAAAAATTATTGCTGGGGATGAAAGATGATGATGCCAGTATGACCCTCACACAAAGTGTGAACGTGCTGAATGGTGAAGTCCTGAATCACCAGCCTCGAAAAAAGTAAAATGACAATCTTCAAAAACAAAGACAATGTTGATCGCATTCTTTGATAGAGATTAGTTCATCACGAGTATGTTCCTCCAGGCCAGACAGTGAACCAAACACTTTACATCGAAGTCTTGAAACATTTGCGACAATCAAGTCAATGTTGCTGCCCTGATTTGTGGCATTCTAAGGACTGATTCTTATTGCTTGACAATGCAAAACCCCATGCCGCTGTATCTGTTACCAAGTATCTGGCCAGGCATTCTGTTATTGCTATCCCACATTCACCATATCCGTCTGACCTCACACATTGTGATTTTTTCTTGTTTCCATGAGTCAGGAGGTGACTGGAAAGAAAGCTTCATGAAGATATTGCAGACATCCAATGGACTGTGACAAATGAGCTTATAAACTTCACAGCTCGCTTCCAAGTTCTCCAGGAACATTGGCAACTGTGTATAGATAGCCAAGGTGACTACTTTGAAAGGAGCTAGGATCATTACTTAGTAAGTGCAATTTTCTAATTTAAAAAAGCTGCCCTGGGACTTTCCTGACAAAGGGAGTAGAATTCCTGCAGTTTCCCTAAACTGCCTACAACAAATGTCCGAAAAGTTTCTTTGAAAGACACAACTGATTTTCCTCTCCATTCTTTCCCCCGTTGGAGCTAGTGTTTTATCTCTAACATCCTCATTGACAATGGGGTTTTAAATCCTAAGTTTGATTCCTTCCTGGCAGCAGTGCCACGTCAGGGTTTTTTGTCGAACATAATGAATGTACAGCATATTGTGATAAATGCAGTGGGTTACATGTGTTGAGTAGGAGATGAAATTTTGTTGGAATTTATGGTGACAATTTGAATGAAATGTCTGAGACATAGCTTCCAAACTTGAGAAGAGGCTGTCAGTAATCAAGTAATCACATGGCAAATGTAGTGAGGGGGGGGGGGGGGGGTTTCGAGAGACCTCATCAAGAAAATTTTAAATTAGAAGTCTGATTTAGGCCTTTAACTGGTACATTTCAGACACCCCCTAAATAAAGAAGATCCTTTTTGGTGTTACGTGCATAACGAAAAATTTTGTCATCTCTCAGTATAACTTATCTTAAAGTAAGCTCTGGTGATTAAATCAATTGTAGGCAGGTTTACTACGTACTCATGAAGGAAATCCTGAGTATCTACAAGGTGTACAACTTCGCTTCCACTGTTTTTTTCTCCAACATTTAAGGTTTTAATGAAACAAATTGGTTACACATGTATCATTCAAAATATTTTCCATCGCTGGCCACTTTCTCCCATCTCTCGGGCAGTGTATGAATCCCCCGTCGAAAAAATTGTTCATCTTTTGAACTGATTCACGAATCGATCCAATTTGTGACTCCTCCATAAGATCGGGAGTGTTGGTCAGCCAGGCCATGCGCCATTGATCTAAACAGGTTATGGCCATCAGAAGTGTTGGTCAGCCACACCATGTGCCATTGATCTAAACAGGTGATAGTCAGAGGGAGTAATGCCTGGAGAATAGAGCGGGTGGGGTAGGACTTCCCATTTCAACGTTTCCAAGTACATTTTCACCTCTTTTGCAATGTGGGGTCAAGCGTTGTCATGCTGAAAAATCACCTTATTGTGCCCCTTGTTGTATTGCGGCCGTTTGTCTTTTAATGCTCTGCTCAAACGCATTAATTGCATTTGATAACGAGCACCTGTGATTGTTTCACTTGGTTTTAACACCTCATAGTACATGACGGCAAGCTGGTCCCACCAAATGCAGAGCAAGATCTTGGAGCCGTAAATATTCGGTTTGGCCGTCAACATGGAAGCATGGCTGGGATATCCCCATGATTTTGTGCATTTAGGGTTATCGTAATGAACCCATTTTTCATCCTTGGTCACAATGCGATGCAGAAATCCCTTCTGTTTTGCCCTCTGAAGCAACTGTTCACAAACACACAAATGCTGTTCAATGTCTCTTGGTTTCAGCTCACACGGGACCCAAGTTCCTTCTTTCTGAATCATGCCCATAGCCTTGAGACATTTTGAAATGGCTTGCTGTGTCACTCCCATTAATTGTGCCAATTCTTCTTGAGTTTGATGCGAGTCTTCACTCAGCAAAGTCTCCAATTCTGCATCTTCGAAAACATTATCTCCTCCACCACTATGCCGGCCTACAACATTAAAATCAGCATTCTTGAAGTGTTGAAAACACTCACGACACATTCTTTCACTAACAGCATCCTTACCATACATACCTGAGAGCATTCGATGACTCAGCCACTGTTTTCTTCATACTGAAACAAAACAGTAACACCTCCCGCAAATGACAAGAATTAGGCTCTTAAACTGACATTTTCAATCAAGAACAACTTTATGATGCAGACACAAATCAACTAATGTTTGTATGAGGTTATGTTGACCGAGGTCCATGCTAAGTGCCTGATGTCTGCAATATGTTTCTTTCAACTGTTACTTACCGTTGTTGCCAACTATCGGCAAATGGCAGAAGCAAAGTTATACACCTTGTATAAAATATTTTAGTAACGTATGATTTGTAAAATGTAAACAGTACCTCTTCTGATTTTTTTTTAAACATCAAATTGGAATATGTCTATTACTGTAATTTCTTAGTAACTTCCTGTAACTTCGCAATTGAGATGATAAAGCCATACAATTATGGACAATCTGTAATAGGTGACAGTTCTACCATGATGATAAAATGAAATAAAATTAAAACTGGTCTCAGATTAATGATACATGGTTGCGAGTTCTGAAGAAGTTTATTATTTTCCTGTTAACAAAAAAATTTCAACCTGTCATATGCGACTTACTGTGCTGCTTTCGTGTCCTCAATTTATGATTATATTTCAGTCATGGTCATCTTTAAGTTATTCTAACAGCATCAGCTGTAATCTACGTGATAGACTACAATTGTTTTGTTTTTGAAAATATAATGTAATGGGATAGATAAAAAAATCTACTCACTAAGCAGCAGCCGAACACATACATAAAAGTATTTACGTTTGCAAGCTTCTAGAATCAGTGGCTCCTTCTTCTGGCTGAAGAGTTGAAGTAGAAGGAAGAGGGGTGAGGTTTAGGAAAAAGGGTAGGGTTCGGAAAAGTTGTCTGATCTGTGGGTCAGATGAGACTTACCGGATGGGATGAGAAGGAAAGACTAATTGTTGGGGACTGCACAGTTGAAATTAGACTTGCTGCACCTGGTGGTAAGAAACATTCATAGTTTTGTGTTGTGCCAGCCAAGAAATAAAGAAATATGTTGACAGTGTTTTTATGATGGTACGTGCAAATAAAGATTAATGATTTTTTCAAAAACTGAGCAGACTGAAGAACAAAATCATCAAAAAACTTAAAAGACACAGGTTTGATAGAAAAGATGGGAAAGATGAGTTTCACCCAAAGGAACTAATTAAAATTAAGAATTTAACATTCTACCAGCAACAGAGTCATTAGTAACTGGATGGATAAAAAATCTACTCACCAAGTGGCAGCAGGAGATCACGCAGATATAAGTATTAAAATTTGCAAGCTTTTGGAGTCAGACAGAAAGATTGAAAGGGATGGAAGAGGAGTGTAGGAAAAGATCTAGTTTCAGCATTTCTTCATAGTAACTATTCCTTTCTTCACTTCCTTTTAGATTTCTATATCCTTAATTTTCTGATCTGTCTACCCCCCCCCCCCCCCTCCACCGCTACCACATACAATGCACTCAGCTTTCTGCTCTTACCATCTCATGTGTGATGTTTTGTCAGTAATCTCAGTTTTGCGAGTCACCCCATCTTTCACCTTTAACCTTTCAGGTTTTCACTTCGTGTCCAGTGCACTCCCCAACAATCACTTTCCTTCTCATCACACCTGGTAAGTCTTTCTGACTTGGGGTTCTGGGCAACTCTTCCATACTCTCCCCATTTCCTAAACCTCACAAGTCCTTTTCCTTCACATCTCGTCCTTACCCTTCAACCCTTCGGCTGTAGATGGAGCCAATAGCTCCAAAAGCTTGCAAATGCAAATTTTAATACCTTTATATGTACGTTCTCCTGTCACCACTTGGTAAGTACATTTTTTTTATCTTTCCAATTACATTATTTTTCAAAAATTGATTCTTTTCATTGATAAACTTAACTCATCACATCCAAGCTCACAAATCAGAGCTCACAGCTTCAGATAATTACTGTCTGTTGTTGCCAAAGCACAATGTATAAATGTCAGTCCACTTGCAGCTTTTGAATAGTGTAGTGGACACATGTAGCCTGTTACCATGTGCTGCTGGCAGCCCATTTAACTGTCACCACCCAAGCTGGGAAAAGCACTTGCTGTTTATGTGCAACTGACACCTGACATGTCAAAGCTGTAGCATCATGTTACAAATGCAAATAACAAGTACTTTCAAAGAAAGTACAGAAGGTGAAGACAATCTTGGATTGAATAATACTGAAGAAGGAAAATTGCCTGGATATTGTTTTTAAGGAATTAATCCTGAATTTAACTGAAATGATGACGTTGTTTTGGTCTTCAGTCCAGAGACTGGTTTGATGTAGCTCTCCATGCTACTCTATCCTGTGCAAGCTGCTTCATCTCCCAGTACTTACTGCAACCTACATCCTCCTGAATCTGTTTAGTGTATTCATCTCTTGGTCTCCATCTATGATTTTTACCCTCCACGCTGCCCTCCTATACTAAATTGATGATCCCTTGATGCCTCAGAATATGCCCTACCAACTGATCCCTTCTTCTAGTCAAGATGCGCCACAAACTTCTCTTCTCTCCAATTCTATTCAATACCTCCTCATTAGTTATGTGATCTACCCATCTAATCTTCAGCATTCTTCTGCAGTACCAGATTTTGAAAGCTTCTATTCTCTTCTTGTCCAAACTATTTATTGTCCACGTTTCACTTCCATACATGGCTACACTCCATACAAATACTTTCAGAAACGACTTTCTGGCACTTAAATCTATACTCAATGTTAAAAAATTTCTCTTCTGACACTTAAATCGATACTCGATGTTAACAAATTTCTCTTCTTCGGAAATGCTTTCCTTGCCATTGCCAGTCTACATTTTATATTTTCTCTACTTCGACCATCATCAGTAATCTTTCTCCCCAAATAGCAAAACTCCTTTACTACTTTAAGTATCTCATTTCCTAATCTAATTCCCAGAGCATCACCTGATTTAATTCGATTACAGTCGATTATCCTTGTTTTGCTTTTGTTGATGTTCATCTTATATCCTCCTTTTAAGACACTGTCCATTCTGTTCAGCTGCTCTTCCAGGTCCTTTGCTGTCTCTGACAGAATTACAATGTTATCGGCAAACCTCAAAGTTTTATTTCTTCTCCATGGATTTTAATTCTTACTTCGAATTTTTCTTTTGTTTCCTTTACTGATTGCTCAATATACAGATTGAATAACATTGGGGATAGGCTACAACCCTGTCTCACTCCCTTCCCAACCACTGCTTCCCTTTCATGCCCCTCGACTCTTATAACTGCCAACTGGTTTCTGTACAAATTGTAAATAGCCTTTTGCTCCCTGTATTTTACCCCTGCCACCTTCAGAATTTGAAAGAGAGTATTCCAGTCAACATTGTCAAAAGCTTTCTCTCTAATTCTACAAACACGAGAAACATAGGTTTGCCTGAAATGGTAATCAGCATTGCCAGATGGGAATTTGCCACTATTCCTGGATATTAGTGTCATAGATTTAAAGAACACACACATGTTCAAGAAAAAATGGTTAAAAGAAATGAAGGAAAACATAAAGAAGTTGGGAGGAGGTTACTGTGCTCTTCATTCTGGACACTGGTTTAAAGCAGTTCACTGCATTAGCGGGTCTTGAGCAAGTCTCTGCCTCTGCATAACTATGGCAACCTGCACCCATTTGAACGTCTTTGTTGCATTCAAGCCTTGGTGTCCTCTTCAAGTTTAATGCCCAATGCTTCGATGTTTTGCTAAATTAGCTATTCTTTGATGTCCTAGGATTTGTCCTATCAAACTATTCCTTCTTTTAATCAAGATGTGGCATAAGTTTCTTTTCTCCACAAATCAATTCAGTATCTCTTCATTTGTTATCCCGTCTATCCATCTAATCTTTAGCATTCTTCTGTCCCACCACATTTCAAAAGCTTCTATTTTCTTACTGTCCCTACTGTTCATTGTCCATGCTTCGCTTTCATATAATGTTACTTCTCAAAACTTAAACTGATAATCCGTGTTAACTAATTTCTGTTCTTTAGAAATGCTCTTCTTGCTCTTGCCACTCTGCATTTTATATGCCCTCTACTTCGACCATTGACAGCTATTTTGCTGTCAAAATAGCCCCCACCCCCCCACTCTCTCTCTCTCTCTCTCTCTCTCTCTCTCTCTCTCTCTCTCTCACACACACACACACACACACACACACACACACACACTTACCCAAATTTAATTCCCTTCCTGAATTTCACCTTGGCTTCCTTGACAACTTGCTCAATGTACAGGCTGAATAACATCTGGGATAGATAACAAGCCCCACTCTCTTCTCCACCATTGCTCACAGCCTTCGACTCTTGTCACTGCCGTCTGGTTTTTGTACAAGTTGTAAATAGCCTCTTTTTCCCTGATACCTTCATAATTTCAAAGAGTGTAATCCAGTCCACATTGTCCAAAATGTTATTGAAACTTACAAATGTTATAAACACAGGTTTGCCTTTCTTCAACCTATCTCTAGGCTAAATAGTAGGCTCAGTATTGCCTCGCGTGTTCCTACATTTCTCAGGAAGCCCTACTGATATAACATAAGGTACAATTTTACTAATTTTTCAGTTCTTCTGTAAATAATTAGTGTCAGTATTTTCCAACCATTTTTTATTAAACTGATGCCTGCTTTGGAACTGGGGTTATTACATTCTATCTGAGGTCAGTGGGTGGTTTGCCTGCCTCATATCTTGCCTACCAGGTTCTCACAAAGATCGTAACAATTCTGAGGGAATATCATCAACTCCACAAGCCTTATTTTGTCTTGGCCTTTCAGTCTTCAGTTATACTGTTCGTATGTCCCCCCCTTAAACCAACCAACCAATCTTCTTGCAGTATCATATCTTCCATCTCATTTTCATCTACTTCCTTTCCCATTATATTGTCTTCAAGTTCCTTTGCTTTATATATCCCATGTATATAATCACTCTCTCTTTCAGCCATTCATTAGCACAGTACTGGACTGTCAGTTGGATACAGAATCTTAACTATCTGTATAGTGTCTGTAAATGTCATAGTGGTGCTCATTCGGTGCTGATTATTTGTCCAGGAGTGCGATCAAGGGGAAGATCAATTACAGAAAACAATATAAACACAGTGGCTAGCTTGAGAGTGTGTGTTTTCATAGGTGGTTTCTCCATGTAGCAATTGCTATAGGACCCACACTATCAGGGACCCTGCAATTGCATTGTCTTTTTTTGAGGCAAAAGTACCAATTCCCAGTTTTGATTTTAAAATAATAACACTGTTTCAGACTACATACACATGACTGTTACATATTTTTGAAGCACTCAGAATAATTGATAACTGCGATAAAATTGTATTTTTTATTGTTTAAAAGAGTATATTTGTTGTAATTCTACTTTACTGAGCTACATTTTACATATTACTTAAAATCATTTATTGATATACCCATACTCAAAATGATGCTGGCCATTAAAAAAAAAAAAAAGAATCAGCAGTAGTTGGATAACCACAATACTCCCAAAGTCTCACAGCTACTCATTTCGATTAAGGATAGTGACGATTTATCTCACTTAGTGATGTTTTGGTGATTTTGTTTTACATTCCTTTCACCAATTTTAAGTTAAATCACAGTGTGCAGGATACTCATTTACCATGTTTTGACCATTTATATTGAGATTTCATGCAAGTTTTAAGATTCATCCCATTCAAATATTCTATTGTGCTCATTCTCCAACTCATTTTCCAGCTTCCATGGCTAAGCACAATACAGATCAGACTTTCCCAAGTGGTCTGTCATGACATTTTACTGCGTGGCATTGTCCTACAGTATGCATTGTATGTGGACAACCCACCGGTTGCCAGCGTAGTATGGTGCTGTGGCATATCAAAGTGCACATACAAAATCATTTCATAATCCTATTTTCCTAGTGTCTGATGAACAGTACAATGAGTCATAAGAAAATGTGCCATTTTCAAAAGGTGAAACACCCAAATCTACCAAGTTTAACAGAACTACATCCAATTATTCGTACTAAATCACTAAACTTGGTGTCCCTAGGCGCATCTGGCCCCTACCACAAGCTAGGGGTGGGGTAAAACATATAACTGCATTATGTAATATTTTTACTAGGTACCTTCACACATACATGGTTAAAGCAATGACTTCCACACCTATTATCAGAAGATTTACAAATAATTATTTACTGAAATTTGGGAAACCAATAGCAATATTAACTGATAACATTTCCAACTTCACAAGCAGCAAGTGGAGTGATTTTTTGAAAGAACAACCGATAAAGTACATTCCAGTTTCACACTTCCACACAGAAGCACGTCCAGCAATTTAGTATTTAATGAATTTAACAGGTTAATTAGGACATATGCTCCTCACAAGCTAAACAGAATATTTCGAACCACTTCAGCATGTCGTAAACATTCTTTCAGACACCTCTACGGGATTCACACTGACTGATCTGATGTTTGGGAAGACAGATTGACAAATGGGTCAAGCCACTCCCAAAAGCACTCCAAAATAAAATATTGTTAGAAGAAAAGGTCAGGCACACATAAACAAGCCGTAATGCATGGGCATAAAAGAGAAGACAAATGTACGATAAAAGATTAGGGTGCTTCTGCCATTTTCAAGTTGGAGAGGAGGTACTCTTATGCATGCACACTAAATCTTTCAGACTAAAGAGACTAAACCATAAGTGGCAAGTACTGTATGCAGGGTCATTCATGATAATTAACATCCCACACCCTGAATGTCGTCTTTCAGGTCAACCCAATTTAGGGAAAAATACAGGGATTATACCTTCGCAAAGATATATAAAGTTTTCGAAAGAACGCCAACAGGTTAGTATGTGATAAAAATTTTGTGGGAAAAAATTATCATTCTAAAAATTTGGGTATGCACCATTATTCATGAACCATAACCATGATTTTATGTAAGAAACATAGTATAATTACTGAAATTGTCAGAGAATCATTACCAGAAAACAAAAAATGAATCTTTACATTCTTTTTCTGTTACCATTTCTAGATAGTCTCTTCTCTCATTCTTATGAATGTTTGAGCTGTACAAACCTCTTGTTTTGTCCAAGAAAATGGAGCAGTATTTTTGTGTAATCTACATGCAAAATATTCAGTATAAAATGTATAAGTGTTTTATGAATTAATTCATCATAGAATGCTGCAATCAGGGTCAGTTCTAAACCAAGGAGACTTAGCAATATTAATGTCCAATTCACCTCCATTATGGCTAACATGAGAATAACAAGTAAAAAGAGTGGTGACATAACAGACCTTACAAGGATCACAAGAAACTAAAAGGTAAAAAAGTTGAACTTTACAGAATTTACGGACACTTTTGACTCACCACAGCCTCATAATATTATGTAAACTTGAACTTTACAGAATTAACGGACACTTTTGACTCACCACAGCCTCATAATATTATGTAAAAATAACATTCCAATTAATAGTGCATGGTTTCCTATTATATACAATGTTTTTCCTTGTAAGGTCATCCACAACCCTTTTTGTTATTTTATTATTATATGTGGCGACCTCACAGGGACTGTGCCTGGAACAATAGTCACATACTTCTATATGTTCGTAAAAAGACTGATTATTTATGTAATAATGGATGTAAATTTTCTTTCTGGTTGCATGCTAAAAAGAGAAGTGAAATAAAAGAAATAAGAGAAAGGAGTATAAGAGGGAAATAAGGTATTTGTAAAATTATAATACAAAGAATAAGTCATATCTGAAACGGCAAATGAATAAGACGCCATCACACAAGCTAAGACAAAGGCTTGATATTTATTCACCTGTAGTCAGTCAAACAATGTGCAATTAAATGTAGTTTTTCCAGTAGCAACTTTCAGTAAAACATAGTATTCCACGTTGGCAATCTTGTGCTACACGAAACATTCCTGTAGAAAGTTGCAGCCATATTGATGTGCACAAATGCACACTAAAAATTTTCCAGTATATAAAGAATAATTACAACTCTCAGTAATATTTTCACGGTTGAACATCTGTTCAGCCACTAAAAATGGAGCTAACAAAAAGTGAACAAATTAATGCAAATATTTTAAATAACCAGACTCACAAAATATTAGGTTGGTGCATAAGTTCATAGCATTTTCTATAAGTTCAATAAACACAACAGTTACGTATAAATGAGGCTTTAGTCTTCAATAATATATTCACTATTTACAACAGTCTGTAAATGCCAGGGTAACTTTTCGATTCTGCAACTGTAGAAATCACATGGTTCTGACGTGAAGAACTCCTCAAGTCATGTTTGGAGCACATTTTCATCTGAAAGGGATGCCCCTTGAAGGTTGTTCAACAGAGGGCAGAAAAGGTGAAAACCTGCGGGTGCCGAGATCAGGTGAGCAAGGTGGGTGCAGAATAACTTTCCAACTTTACGTCTGTATATTGTTTTTTGTCAGTCTATCAGAATGTAGACAGGTGTTATCATGGACTAGCATCACTTCATACAGTCTTCCTGGTCATTGTTCTTGGATTGCATCTGCAAGACATCTTAGTTGTTGACAATAAATGTCAGCAGTGATGGTAACAACTTGGGGAAGCAATTTGTAGTACACCACACTGTTGCTGTTTCAACAGGCGCATAACATAATCTCTTGTGAATGGGCACAGGACATTGCTGCTTTGGTTGAGCTCAACCATTCCTTTCTTTTCCTTATGTTAGCATAAAGACACCATTCGCCAATAACGATGCAGAATAGGAATGGTAGGCATTGTTCATGAGCCAACTGATGACGGGCAAGGAGAGATGCACATCTAGGCATCCACTGATTTTTGTGAATTTGGGTTAGAGCATGCAGTACCCATACACCCAATTTTTGAACCTTCTTGATTGCTTGCAAATGTTGTACGATGATGGAGTTATCACAGTTCACCACATGTTCTAGTTCTCAAGTACAATGATGTTGATCATTGTGAATTAATGTGTTTAAATGATCTTCATCAAAGCCTGAAGGTCTTCCTGAACGTGGAGAGTCACAAATGCAAAATGATTCTTCTTAAAATGAGAAACTATTTTCTTGCCATGCTCTGTCCAATGGCATTGTTCCCATGCACAGCTGAAATGTTTCTGGCTGCCCCCACTGCTGTCACCCCTCTATTGAATTCAAACAGAAGAATATGTTGCAAATGTTCCGATTTCTCCACTTGGCACTCCACTTTCTAGCATCCACAGCTCTACTCACTATCTCAAAATGACAAAATGACACGACGTAAACTCGAATCGCTATAGTGAACTACAAGCAAAAAAGAAAATCAATAATTAAACCTATTCTGCAACTGGAACAGCAAAATGCGAAACAAAAACACTATGAGCTTATGCACCAACCTAATAGTAGATGATAATGAATGCTCCAAAACTCGCTGCAATAAAATAATATTTATTTTACACGACAGGTCTGTTTGAGCATATTGCCATAATCAAGTGACGTCTGGTTCAAAGTGATGACCATATTGCATCTACAGTAATTTTTTTCCTGTCATGTCTTGGTAAGTATAATACTTTTTGTAGTTATGAAACACAAAAATTTAAGTTTCTGTAAGATTTTTTGACAGTAAAGAACTGTCAAAATAGAACTGTCAAAGTATCTGACAAAAACATATATTATTACATTTCGTAACTACAAAAAGTATTGCAATTACCAAGACATGACAGAAAAAATTTACTACAGATGCTATAGGCTTGTTACTTCCAACCAGATGTCGCTTGATAATGGAAATAAAATGGTGTAAAATATTAAAACTCTTTTGCCTTATTGCAGCTAGTTTTGGAGCATTAATTTTCATTTTGTCTTATACTGACATGTACTATGCTGTTGGCCCAAGAGAACATAAACTAACAGTAAATATAGATGTGCCGATGCAAACAGTCAACACAGCACATCATCAGAATAATGACACCATTAATGGCAGTCATGATATGAGTTTGACAGAGAACACAAATGAGAGAATTTTGCTAGTTAATATTCCAATGCAGACAGTGGATGAATTACCACACCTGAAAGCATTTTTTCCCACAACAGTTATGAAAGGGATATTGCAGGATGACATGAAATTTCAGACAGTCTGGTGTTGTGCAAATAGGGAATGTTTATGAGCCAAGCAGCATCATAATATTAGACAACTTTGCCTCAGCTGATACAAATAGCATGAATGATGATGCATTTTCTGAAGGATATGTTAGAAACATTTCACAAAAATTTACAAATGTTGATCAAAATTCAATCAAAAACTTACAGATCTTAATCAAAAATTTACTAATATTGATCAAAAATTCAAGCAGAAATTTTCGCAAATGTTAGAGAAACAAAACAAAACTGCAGCTACATTAGATGAGCTAACTGGGAATAAAGATGATCTGCAAACTGTGCACGATAAATTAGCAAAAAACCTTAATGGAAGTTCAGACAGATATTCCCGACAAGATACAAAACTGTTGGATGAGGTCGGATTTAAAGAGCTTGAACAAAAGCGTGTTAGTACCAATGTAAAGGAATGGAATGATTATGTAGGAGTAGGTGTGTTTGATACTGATACAAAAATTATACAAAGATTTGTAATACAGCACAGAACTTTTGTAGATGAGACAGAAAAGTTAACACCTTAGAAAGAAAGGAGAAATGTTGATAAGTAGACACAGATATCAAAACTGCAGGGCAAAAAATTCGTTCAGAACTGAACACTGATAGGATCAGTTGAAATGAATCAAACAAAGTTAACATAGGAGCCATGTCAGATGGTTTGCTAGGCAGATGAGAGGATCTCTCTCCCATGCAGATTCACAATATTAATGAGAGAAATTCTGGCACATATAATCAGTTGCCACTGCTAATGATGAATCAAACAAGTGCCCAACACATCTTTCAATTATTTTATAAATTTCTTACAATGCCTAGAAATTTTGTTCCACCCGAACTCCCAAACTTTATTAGTTCACAGCACGACATGCTTTACCGTTTAGCATGAGCTGTAACAATTTATAATCAGTTTCAAGACAGTCTGTAAAATTTGGCACCAGGCAACTATTAGTTCTGCTGGCCAGTAATTACTTTGTTGGTAAAACCTAGGAACAGTGGTTACTCCTCCCACTTATTGAAAATATGACTAAGTTCACTTTTGTCACTTGGACAGTTTCAGCGTGCACATGGCTACAGCGATATTAGCCCAAAAAAGGGGAAGATGAAAGAACTTTTCGACTGTACTATTCTTCCAGCTACAATGTATGCAAAAACTGAGGTTTTCATTAGCATTAAAGAGAACATACTGTACATCATAATATAATGCTGATTATGACTACAATTTGACCTTTTCTTTGTACAGATATCACTGTGTGTGTGTGTGTGTGTGTGTGTGTGTGTGTGTGTGTGTGTGTGTGTTTTTCATCTGATTAAATGTACAGTTCAACGTATGAATGTTGAGATATATCTGGATATTAGTGTTCCAATGTAAACATGGTTTTTCAAGTTCTTATTTTCCTGATGCAGGAAAGCTTATCCAGCCCACCAGTCCCAATATGAGTGCAGGCAACTGCCTGTAAACCATAATAATGCAAGCCAAACTGGGGTCAAATCAAAATACCACTCACTTATATGATCTGACAGTCTTGACACAACATGAGCTGTGGTCCACCCCCACCCTCTGCTGATTTTTTTTTTACATTCAGTAAATGTTTTCAGAAGTGATAGCTAACATTATAGCTGTTTATGTATCAAATGAATCATTAAGTGAAGAAAAAAAATACACTTTGTGATGAATCCATTGCAACAAATTTTGACATATATTATTTTATTTTCAATGAAATGTTAATCTGCAACTTGCTCTTAGAGCAGCATATATAAAGATAAACATTATAAGTTACTTAGACTTGTCTTTTCTCTGCATTTTCTCCTTTTACAGGTCACATTTTCTGGGAGAGAACGTTATAACTGGAAAAGCATAAGTATAAATTATTTCTGACTATATTTGTTGTGCACCAGGCCACCGTTTATAGGTTGGGAATAACAAATGTTTGGTCTCAACATACCGTAAATTTAAATAAATAATTAATGAATAATATACTATACTACCAAAGCTTCAACTTGAATTCACACAAATATCAAATTCTAAAGTTTTAAAACAAAATCATCTGAAATGTAAGAAGTAAAGATTGTGCGAACCTTTTGAGTTGATGGAGGAGCAGAAACTGCAGAAGTTGTTACTGTCGTCACAGGTGCCCGGCTGGATGCTGCAGTTAACGTGATTTTGACAGGAGGTATACTAGCTGGGTACGATTCAGTCTTGGGAATGCATGATGTCTGTGACATCTGCTGTACTTTTTGGCTACGTTGTTGTTGCTGCTGCTGCAATGGTTGTGGTTGTGATGGCAGCTGTTGTGAATGCAGCTGATGTTCTTTTTGTTGTTGTTGTACCTGCTGCTGCTGCTGGTGGTGGTGATGGTGGTGGTGGTGGTGGTGCTGATGGTGGTTTTGCTGCTGAGATTGTTGCTTCTGCTCCTGTGTTGGTTGTTTTAGTTCCTGTGGCTGCTGCTGCTGCTGCTGCTGCTGGTGCTGCCGCTGTAGTGCTGGTGAGGCTGGAGGTGGAGGTTGTTGTGATTGCAAATGCAGTAGTGACTGTGACTGCTGCTGCTGCTGCTGCTGCTGCTGTTGTTGCTGCTGCTGCTGCGTCACACATGGCAGCGATTGCTGCAGTTGCACTTTTGGTAACTGTTGGTGGGTGGGAGACTGCAGTAATAAAATTGGTTGTTGCAGTTTCTGTGGCAGTGATTGCTCTTGCGTATGATGGTTTTGTCGCGTGCACGGGTCCATTGGCAGCTTTGGCTGCGGAAGTGCTGATGATGGTGACTGTGCGACTGCAGAAACCTATATAATAACATAAACAATATTACTAGGACAATGTGTATTAAGAAATGTACATCAATAATCCACACATAAAGGCAATGTAATGTAAACCTCACAGAAACTTAAGAAATATTATTAGCAGGAGAAGGCCAAGTCAATTAAGATTAAGCCACTAACATTTTGATACACATACAAATCATGGACTCTCATGAGAACACTTGCCTATAACAGTAAGTGTGTTGATGTGTACTTGAAGCTGCAATTTAGAATTTGTGCTAGACCAGGACTCGAACCTAGAGTACATAATATTCACAAGCCGCCACCATACCATGAGGTTATTCAAGCACACTTCCTGGTCTGACTCTCACTGTCAATAGCATTCAGTTTCCTTCCTATATGCCATACTGATCTGATTTGGTTTGGTTTTTCATATATAAATGTGTAAAACATTCCCATTGTGGGTAAATTAACCAATGTTCTTTCCACCTTCTTTCCTTTCCAGTGGTACTACACTTGTCACGGGTGAACCTTTGTATTTAAGTGTTTGGCTTGTTGTTGTTGTTGTTGTGGTATTCAGTCCTGAGACTGGTTTGATGCAGCTCTCCATGCTAATCTATCCTGTGCAAGTTCCTACATCTCCCAGTACCTACTACAACCTACATCCTTCCGAATCTGCTTAGTGTATTCATCTCTTGGTCTCCCTCTATGATTTTTACCCTCCACGCTGCCCTCCAATGCTAAATTTGTGATCCCTTGATGCCTCAGGACATGTCCTACCAATCGATCCCTTCTTCTAGTCAAGCTGTGCCACAAACTTCTCTTCTCCCCAATCCTATTCAACACCTCCTCATTAGTTACATGATCTACTCACCTTATCTTCACCATTCTTCTGTAGCACCACATTTCGAAAGCTTCTATTCTCTTCTTGTCCAAACTATTTATTGTCCATGTTTCACTTCCATACATGGCTACACTCCATACAAATACTTTCAGAAACGACTTTCTGACACTTAAATCTATACTCGATGTTAACAAATTTCTCTTCTTCAGAAACGCTTTCCTTGCCATTGCCAGTCTACATTTTATATCCTCTCTACTTCGACCATAATCAATTATTTTGTTCCCCAAATAGCAAAACTCCTTTACTACTTTAAGTGTCTCATTTCCTAATCTAATTCCCTCAGCATCATCCGACTTAATTCGACTACATTCCATTATACTCGTTTTGCTTTTGTTGACGTTCATCTTATATCCTCCTTTCAAGACACTGTCCATTCCGTTCAACTGCTCTTCCAAGTCCTTTGCTGTCTCTGACAGAATTACAATGTCATTGGCGATCCTCAAAGTTTTTATTTCTTCTCCCTGGATTTTAATACCTACTCCGAATTTTTTCTTTGGTTTCCTTTACTGCTTGCTCAATATACAGATTGAATAACATCGGGGAGAGGCTACAACCCAGTCTCACTCCCTTCCCAACCACTGCTTCCCTTTCATGCCCCTCGACTCCTATAACTGCCATCTGGTTTCTGTGCAAATTGTAAATAGCCTTTCACTCCCTGTATTTTACCCCTGCCACCTTTAGAATTTGAAAGAGAGTATTCCAGTCAACATTGTCAAAAGCTTTATCTAAGTCTAAAAATGCTAGATACGTAGGTTTGCCTTTCCTTAATCTTTCTTCTAAGATAAGTCGTAAGGTCAGTATTGCCTCACGTGTTCCAACATTTCTACGGAATCCAAACTGAACTTCCCCGAGGTCGGCTTCTACCAGTTTTTCCATTCGTCTGTAAATAATTCGTGTTAGTATTTTGCAGCTGTGACTTATTAAACTGATAGTTCGGTAATTTTTACATCTGTCAACACCTGCTTTCTTTGGGATTGGAATTATTATATTCTTCTTGAAGTCTGAGGGTATTTCGCCTGTCTCGTACATCTTGCTCACCAAATGGTAGAGTTTCGTCAGGACTGGCTCTCCCAAGGCCGCCAGTAGTTCTAATGGAATGTTGTGTACTCCCAGGGCATTGTTCCGACTCAGGTCTTTCAGTGCTCTGTCAAACTCTTCACGCAGTATCGTATCTCCCATTTCATCTTCATCTACATCCTCTTCCATTTCCATAATATTGTCCTCAAGTACATTGCCCTTGTATAGACCCTGTATATACTCCTTCCACCTTTCTGCTTTCCCCTCTTTGCTTAGAACTGGGTTTCCATCTGAGCTCTTGATATTCATACAAGTGGCTCTCTTTTCTCCAAAGGTCTCTTTAATTTTCCTGTAGGCAGTATCTATCTTACCCCTAGTGAGATAAGCCTCTACATCCTTACATTTGTCCTCTAGCCATGCCTGCTTAGCCATTTTGCACTTCCTGTCGATCTCATTTTTGAGACGTTTGTATTCCTTTTTGCCTGCTTCATTTACTGCATTTTTATATTTTCTCCTTTCATCAATTAAATTCAATATTTCTTCTGTTACCCAAGGATTTCTAGTAGCCCTTGTCTTTTTACCTACTTGATCCTCTGCTGCCTTCACTACTTCATCCCTCAGAGCTACCCATTCTTCTTCTACTGCATTTCTTTCCCCCATTCCTGTCAATTGTTCCCTTATGCTCTCCCTGAAAATCTGTACAACCTCTGGTTTAGTCAGTTTATCCAGGTCCCATCTCCTTAAATTCCCACCTTTTTGCAATTTCTTCAGTTTTAATCTACAGTTCATAACCAATAGATTGTGGTCCGAGTCCACATCTGCCCCTGGAAATGTCCTTCAATTTAAAACCTGGTCCCTAAATCTGTGTCTTACCATTATATATTCTATCTGATACCTTTTATTATCTCCAGGATTCTTCCATGTATACAACCTTCTTTTATTTTTCTTGAACCAGGTGTTAGCTATGATTACGTTATGCTCTGTGCAAAATTCTACCAGACGGCTTCCTCTTTCATTTCTTAGCCCCAATCCATATTCACCTACTATGTTTCCTTCTCTCCCTTTTCCTACTGTTGAATTCCAGTCTCCCTGTTTGGCTTAAAGGAGAAAAAAATTAGACACTGAAAACTTGGTTAAGTCCAGGGCACATGCTTCGATAAGCTGATAAAAATT
Source organism: Schistocerca nitens (assembly GCF_023898315.1). Classification (NCBI taxonomy): domain Eukaryota; kingdom Metazoa; phylum Arthropoda; class Insecta; order Orthoptera; family Acrididae; genus Schistocerca; species Schistocerca nitens. The sequence continues at coordinate 874,096,273 of NC_064615.1, forward strand.
TCAATTCAGCATTTTTTGCACTCCTTGATTTTACCTGTAGAAAATAAAATTAGCTTATTTTTCATACTTCAAATCCTCCTTTTCTCTCTGAAATTACCATCTAGGGTAATGCAATGCAAGTAAAATATTTATTTTGCAAAAATCAAATTCAGATTAACCTTAGTTTACACAACCACAATACATGATATAAAAATAAATTTCATGTAGACTTCACAATTTTGTTTACTGTTGAAGTGGGGTTATACACCGTGGTGCAATGGCCATTAATAAGCTAACTACATCCATAATACAAGAAATCTCTGTGTATTGAAAAGTAAATTAAAACTATGTCTTATTAGCCATTCCTACAAATTTATAGCTGTATTTTGACACTGGAAATCCCTATTAGGCACTCAAGAAGGAAAAGTGTTTATTGTACATAGTCTTTGGTTCTTACAGTGTGCAAGTAAATGTTATTTTTTCGCATTTACAATTATTGCAGAATAAATAAAAGATAAAGAAAACTATTACACAAATATACATCACTATTGATAAATAACACCAGCAAAAATATTTTGGTTGGAGTGTAGAATACCTGGTCATCCAACAAACAGGTAAACACACAATTACAGTACAATGGTACCACAAAAAATGATCCCAAAAAATTGCAAACTTTGCAAATCAATATTTCAGAAACAAACTACCAAGCTACAACACAAATTTGATGAAATACAGTCTGTACAAAATTAACTGTAAGAAACAGAATTAGTTTCCAAATAAGCAGAAAAGTGAAAAATGAACTTATAGAATGTGTATCACAAACAAAATTTTTAGGGATGCATGCTGACGCACAACTAAAATGGACTGAACATGTTACTACCCTCCAGAAATGAATAGTTTCAAGCATGCTTTGCACTTAGAATAATAAATTCTGTGTGTAGTAGCTGATTCACCGGAACAACATATTTTGCATATGTTCAGTCTGTGATAAGTTGTGGGATAATGTTCTTGGGAACAACTGAGGAGAACATACAAACAATCTTTAAGCTACTAAAAAGGACTGTACAAATTAGACAAAAAGCAGCAAGAGAACTCACTGCACTGTGTCGATTAAATCTATGGGCTCTGAGCACTATGGGACTTAACTTCTGAGGACATCAGTCCCCTAGAACTTAGAACTACTTAAACCTAACTAACCTAAGGACATCACACACATCCATGCCCGAGGCAGGATTCAAACCTGCGACCGTAGCGGTCACGTGGTTCAAAACTGTAGCGCCTAGAACCACTCGGCCACTCCGGCTGGCTAAATCTACGGGAATGTTGACTGTTCCATGTGAGTACCCACTGCAAACATGCAATCAAATCTGGCCACCACTTACATCTCAATTAAAAAAAAAATAATGATAACCCAAAAGATAATTGAGTTAAATTATACAATAAACTACCACAAGAGATCAAAGACTAAAGTGAAACACATGCCTTCAGGAATACTGTAAAAATTATCTGTTAGAAAAGCATTTTCATAATACTGTAACAGATTATCTAAAATGATGTGTAAATTTTGTTGACAATTATGCTTATGATTAACTACTGCAATTAAGAGGCATTTTACAATATTTTCAATAGAACATTGAAATACAATGTCCAAATGGATAACTCAGTAGGGCAAGTAATGTGTTTATATATTTATGTGTGTAATTGTGTACATCTGATTATCTCTGTGACTGTATTTTATGTCTTTATGTGTTGACAAAATCCATACAGTTTTCATTGTCTGTGGCTGAATGAATAAATATCAACAGTATCTTTACTTACTGTAAAGAAGACACGTCATGTTGCAGACGGGCACAATTAAAAGACACTCACATACATCTTTCAGCTACAGCCTTTGTCAGTAACACACACACACACACACACACACACACACACACACACATCCCTTATGCACACAAGACTGCCAACTCCAGAATCTCGAGCCAGAATGCAACATCACATGGATTGCAAGCAGCAATCTGGAGGGAGTGGGGAAGCAGAAGGAGAAGGGATAGTAGTTTATGGGAGGGAAGAGAGACAAACACTGTCTGGTGGAGTGTATAGGGACTAGAGTGCCAACAGGCACAGCATCGAGAGGTTGTGGGACAGGGAGGTGGGGAAAAAAGAACAAAAAAAGGAAAGGAGTGGGGAAAGAAGGGTAGATGCATTGGCAGAGAGCAGAAAATAAACAAGGAGTTCAGAAAATATCTCTGCTGCACAAGTAAGTTCTGGAATATGCTAACTTATGATTGACTCTCCCCCCCCCCCCCCCATGAACCATGGACCTTGCCGTTGGTGGGGAGGCTTGCGTGCCTCAGCGATACAGATGGCCGTACCGTAGGTGCAACCACAACGGAGGGGTATCTGTTGAGAGGCCAGACAAACATGTGGTTCCTGAAGAGGGGCAGCAGCCTTTTCAGTAGTTGCAGGGGCAACAGTCTGGATGATTGACTGATCTGGCCTTGTAACATTAACCAAAACGGCCTTGCTGTGCTGGTACTGCGAACGGCTGAAAGCAAGGGGAAACTACAGCCGTAATTTTTCCCGAGGACATGCAGCTTTACTGTATGATTAAATGATGATGGCGTCCTCTTGGGTAAAATATTCCGGAGGTAAAATAGTCCCCCATTCGGATCTCCGGGCGGGGACTACTCAAGAGGACGTCGTTATCAGGAGAAAGAAAACTGGCGTTCTACGGATCGGAGCGTGGAATGTCAGATCACTTAATCGGGCAGGTAGGTTAGAAAATTTAAAAAGGGAAATGGATAGGTTAAAGTTAGATATAGTGGGAATTAGTGAAGTTCGGTGGCAGGAGGAACAAGACTTTTGGTCAGGTGATTACAGGGTTATAAATACAAAATCAAATAGGGGTAATGCAGGAGTAGGTTTAATAATGAATAAAAAAATATGAGGGCGGGTTAGCTACTACAAACAGCATAGTGAACGCATTATTGTGGCCAAGATAGACACAAAGCCCATGCCTACTACAGTAGTACAAGTTTATATGCCAACTAGCTCTGCAGATGATGAAGAAATAGATGAAATGTATGACGAGATAAAAGAAACTATTCAGGTAGTGAAGGGAGACGAAAATTTAATAGTCATGGGTGACTGGAATTCGTCAGTAGGAAAAGGGAGAGAAGGAAACATAGTAGGTGAATATGGATTGGGGGGAAGGAATGAAAGAGGAAGCCGCCTTGTAGAATTTTGCACAGAGCATAACTTAATCATAGCTAACACTTGGTTCAAGAATCATGAAAGGAGGCTGTATACATGGAAGAAGCCAGGAGATACTGACAGGTTTCAGATAGATTATATAATGGTAAGACAGAGATTTAGGAACCAGGTTTTAAATTGTAAGACATTTCCTGGGGCAGATGTGGATTCTGACCACAATCTATTGGTTATGAACTGCAGATTGAAACTGAAGAAACTGCAAAAAGGTGGGAATTTAAGGAGATGGGACCTGGATAAACTGAAAGAACCAGAGGTTGTAGAGAGTTTCAGGGAGAGCATAAGGGAACAATTGACAGGAATGGGGGAAAGAAATACAGTAGAAGAAGAATGGGTAGCTCTGAGGGATGAAGTAGTGAAGGCAGCAGATGATCAAGTAGGTAAAAAGATGCGGGCTAATAGAAATCCTTGGGTAACAGAAGAAATATTGAATTTAATTGATGAAAGGAGAAAATATAAAAATGCAGTAAATGAAGCAGGCAAAAAGGAATACAAACGTCTCAAAAATGAGATCGACAGGAAGTGCAAAATGGCTAAGCAGGGATGGCTAGATGACAAATGTAAGGATGTAGAGGCTTGTCTCACTAGGGGTAAGATAGATACTGCCTACAGGAAAATTAAAGAGACCTTTGGAGAGAAGAGAACCACTTGTATGAATATCAAGAGCTCAGATGGAAACCCAGTTCTAAGCAAAGAAGGGAAGGTAGAAAGGTGGAAGGAGTATATAGAGGGTTTATACAAGGGAGATGTACTTGAGGACAATATTATGGAAATGGAAGAGGATGTAGATGAAGACGAAATGGGAGATAAGATACTGCGTGAAGAGTTTGACAGAGCACTGAAAGACCTGAGTCGAAACAAGGCCCCGGGAGTAGACAACATTCCACTAGAACTACTGATGGCCTCGGGAGAGCCAGTCATGACAAAACTCTACCATCTGGTGAGCACGATGTATGAGACAGGCGAAATACCCTCAGACTTCAAGAAGAATATAATAATTCCAATCCCAAAGAAAACAGGTGTTGACAGATGTGAAAATTACCGAACTATCAGTTTAATAAGTCACAGCTGCAAAATACTAACGCGAATTCTTTACAGACGAATGGAAAAACTGGTAGAAGCTGACCTCGGGGAAGATCAGTTTGGATTCCGTAGGAATGTTGGAACACGTGAGGCAATACTGACCTTACGACTTATCTTGGAAGAAAGATTAAGAAAAGGCAAACCTACGTTTCTAGCATTTGTAGACTTAGAGAAAGCTTTTGACAATGTTGACTGGAATACTCTCTTTCAAATTCTGAAGGTGGCAGGGGTAAAATACAGGGAGCGAAAGGCTATTTACAATTTGTACAGAAACCAGATGGCAGTTATAAGAGTCGAGGGGCATGAAAGGGAAGCAGTGGTTGGGAAAGGAGTGAGACAGGGTTGTAGCCTCTCCCCGATGTTATTCAATCTGTATATTGAGCAAGCAGTAAAGGAAACAAAAGAAAAATTCGGAGTAGGTATTAAAATTCATGGAGAAGAAGTAAAAACTTTGAGGTTCGCCGATGACATTGTAATTCTGTCAGAGACAGCAAAGGACTTGGAAGAGCAGTTGAACGGAATGGACAGTGTCTTGAAAGGAGGATATAAGATGAACATCAACAAAAGCAAAACGAGGATAATGGAATGTAGTCAAATTAAGTCGGGTGATGCTGAGGGAATTAGATTAGGAAATGAGACACTTAAAGTAGTAAAGGAGTTTTGCTATTTAGGGAGTAAAATAACCGATGATGGTCGAAGTAGAGAGGATATAAAATGTAGACTGGCAATGGCAAGGAAAGCGTTTCTCAAGAAGAGAAATTTGTTAACATCGAGTATAGATTTAGGTGTGAGGAAGTCGTTTCTGAAAGTATTTGTATGGAGTGTAGCCATGTATGGAAGTGAGACATGGACGATAACTAGTTTGGACAAGAAGAGAATAGAAGCTTTCGAAATGTGGTGCTACAGAAGAATGCTGAAGATAAGGTGGGTAGATCACGTAACTAATGAGGAGGTATTGAATAGGATTGGAGAGAAGAGAAGTTTGTGGCACAACTTGACTAGAAGAAGGGATCGGTTGGTAGGACATGTTTTGAGGCATCAAGGGATCACAAATTTAGCATTGGAGGGCAGCGTGGAGGGTAAAAATCGTAGAGGGAGACCAAGAGATCAATACACTAAGCAGATTCAGAAGGATGTAGGTTGCAGTAGGTACTGGGAGATGAAGAAGCTTGCACAGGATAGAGTAGCATGGAGAGCTGCATCAAACCAGTCTCAGGACTGAAGACCACAACAACAACATGATTGACTCCCACCTTTTGTAACTAAATGGACAGTGCAAATGATGAACAGGGGTGTGAGTTCTTTTTCAGAGGTTTAGTGATGCTGTTTTAAATCCTGAGTTCTAAAGTTTGGTTATGTATTCTTGTTAAAGTGCTCTGATATGTAATGGGACTGAAAGTTGTGTAAATATTGTCATGGTGTTATTTATGAAGACACCTAAGCAAAGGTGAATGAGAAACTGTTGCTGGATATGTTTATAAAAATGATGCACTCAAAAAGCATTGACAATGATCTCAGTACAAAATTTCTTTGTCATTTAATGAGTAACATGGAAAGCCAAAAACAATCTGATGTCAAAAGAGGAGTGCTTTTTTATTTTATTTTATTTCTTACTTAAATAATTTCCTTTTTTCATCCCAGGTTCTATAACATGAAATTAGGTGCATTTGATTATGTAGTACTATTTACCATAGACACCCTAAAATAATTCTTTTTCATGCTTGACTATCCATGTTTAAATATATTTTAGGCATTTTGAGCATAAATTTATGAGTTTGAGGATATTCTAAGCTTTAAAAAACTATTTTGATTGCCTGATGATTATTCTTTTGCTGAACAGCAACTGGAACATCATTTCTACTTTCAGGTTATTACCTAGAATAGGAACCTAAAGCATGCCACACCCACCTTTGTGGGAGGAGGTTGCAATAGAGGTGAACTTAAGGAATTAGTCCTTTCACAAGAGGATCGACGGCGTTTTCTTGAGTTTTCTTCCTCTTCATTGGTTTTCATCTGGGAGACAACAGGAGATGGTGTACTACATGCCATCTCAGTTGGGCTGTTTGATCTTTGCGGTGGTACTATTGCTTCTGGTACATTTGGCTCACAATTGTGTGAAACCATTTTGTTTCCAAACTTGGCTGAAATAGAAAAGCATTTAACAATATGATCTCAATTTGGAGGTGATAATATAAGGGAAAGATAGATCGCTACTCATGGTAAAGATGCCGGATGGAGTTGTAAACAGGCACAACGAGAAGACACACACTAGCTTTTAGCCACAACCTTCTTCAGAAAAGGAATCACACACACACACACACACACACACACACACACACACACACACAGAGAGAGAGAGAGAGAGAGAGAGAGAGAGAAGCACACATATCGCACAGATGTCTGGCATCTCAGACTGGAATGCAACTGTCATATAGAATGGAAGCAGCACTCCAGAGGGGGCGGGGGGAGGGGAAGGGATAGCAGGCTATGGGTGGGGGAAGAGAAGAGCACTGTCTGGCAGAGTATGCAGGGACTACACTTCCAATAGATGCAGTGTCAGGAGGCTGTGGGGCAGGGAAGGAGGGGGGTGGGGCGTGGGAATGGGGAGCAGAAAAAAGAAAGGGGCAGAGTAGGTGAAAGAAGTTCTGATGCATTGACATAGGGTGTCACAGAAAGAGGGTTATGGGACGAAAATAGGGAGGAGATGATAGGAAAGAGTGGGTGGAAACTGTTGAATGGAGGATGTGGGGATAGAAGGTTGAGGCCAGGATAATTTTGAGAGTAGAGAACATACTGTAAGGATAACTCCCATCTGTACAGTTCAGAAAGGTAGGCAGTGGAGGGGATGATCCGGATGACTCAAGTGGTGAAGCACCCATTGAAATGAAACATGTTATGTTCAGCTGCAAGTTGTGCCACAGGATGGCCTACTTTGCTTTTGGCCACAGCTTGGCAGTGGCAATTCATACTGGTAGGCAACTGGTTGGTAGTCATACCAATATATAAAGCTGTGCAAAGACTGGAGCAGAGCTGGTATAAGATATCGCTGCTTTCACAAGTGGCCTTGCCTCTGATGGGATAGGATAAACCTGTGACAGGACTGGAATAGGAAGTGGTGGTTGGATGGATTAGGTAGGCCTCGCACCTGGGCATTTCACATGGATATGATCCCTGTGGCAAGAGATGGGGATTGGGAGTGGCACAGGAATGAACTTAGGATGTTGTCAAGCTTGGTTAGGTGACAGACACCCCTTTAGGAGGGCTGTGAAGGACACTGGGTAGGATGTACCTCATTTCAGGGCATGATGGTTGATGACAGATAATCAATGCCCTGATAAAGAATGTGGTTCAATTGTTCTGATACAGAATGTGGTTCAATTGTTCCAGTATGGGCTGATATCGGGTGATGAAAGGGGGAAATCTTTGTTGCTGGTTCTTGATAATGATGGAAGGATTGGGGTGGGGGGGTGGGGGGTGGGGGGGAATGGCACGGGAGATCTGTTTGCGGACAAGATGTGGAGGATTGTGCCTATCTGTGAAGGTCTTGGTGAGACCCTCAGCGTACTGGGAAAGGGAGTTCTTGTCACCACAGATACGCTGTCCCTTACTTTATTTCACCTCATACATCACACTAACTTTCCTAAACCTCTCCTTTAGCCAATTGTAGCATTACATGGCTGATCACAGGGAGACAATACTATGGCCTTAGCAATTACTGTATATTTCAAATATAATGAAAGAACTGGGCTTATCTTTTATGTACCAAAGTAGTCTACCTATTACAATTTCTCTGGAATCCCCTTTTCACCCATGAAATTTTGTTCTTGTGGCAGAATGCTTTTTGAAACTGAGAAGCTCATTTATATTAAAAATTCCTTCTCGTCCCTGTTGAAGCCACTTACCCTACACACCAATGAGGAAAGTTGCCCATGGTCTACCACAATTGAACACTACCTTCCACAACCTTTCCGAACACATTACCTCATTCCTGTTTCTTTTATGACGTAATGTAAGATCTCTTAATGCTTTATACTTACTAGCTTTATCTTAACTCGCAGCTACTTCACCTTTAAAGCAAAGATACACAAACCAATCAACAGCACAGCCAGGGTCATCTACATAGCACCATCCAATGCCATGTAGAGGAGGCCTTTCTAGCCTTCCAAAACACCAAACCCTGAATATGGTTCAGGTTCACTGATGATATGTTAATGATTAGGACTAAGGACCAAGACACCCTGTCTTCAATTTTTCACAATCTCAACACCTTCTCTCCCATCCACTTCACCTATTCCTCCTCAATCCAGTGTGCCATCTTCCTGGACATTGACTACCTCCTCTCTGATGGCTCCATCCATTCCTCTGTCCACATTAAACTCACAAAACACCAACAGTACCTGCTTTTCAACAGCTGTCATTCCTCCCACACCAAAAAATCCCTCACATAGAGCCTAGCCACCCAGGGACATTGAAACTACAGTGACATGAACTCCTTTGCCCAGTATGCTGAGGAGCTCATGAAGACATTCACAGATATGCGCTACCCATGGACCTAATCTGCAAACAAGATTTCCGTGTCATTTCCCCCATACTCCCATGCCATTTCTCCAGGCACTCCCAATACTCCCACCACTCTCAAGAACCTGCTACAAACGATGGCCCCATTAATCACCCAGACTGGAACAGTTGAAAACATCTGTAATCAGGGCTTTGATTACTTATCATTAATTATCATGCCCTGAAATGAGGAACCTACTTACAGGGTGTATATGTGGACAAGGAAAAAAGTTCCCAGGATTTTCCGGTTAAAAAATACAGTTGTTTCCCTAATTTCCATAACATTGAAACCGAGATTGCGATTCGAATTTGTAAGCCAATCATTGCACATGTCACGTGATCTTGCCAGCTGACGACAGCAGCTACTCAGAGCATATGGCATGTGGTGTTAGTCAGCCCATAGCAAGATCACTGTTAAGTAGGGCAAACACATAAATAGGAAAAGTTAATGGTTTAAATTAATATGGATGGTGTAGCTACAAGTAAAGTTAAGCTTTCACTTATAATATTGGCATTTTTTGCACGTGTTACACTTAAAGATACATCATACAAATGTCCCAGTATGCTCAAAATTCTTTTTAGTGGCTGGTCCCCAAAGTGTTAAGTTTTAAATGAGAGTAAAATGCTCTGTGATTTAAGAAATTCATCACACATTCTCACACGAAACATAATTTATCTTGCATAAAAGGAAATTTACTTTCAAAGTAACACTTTTCAAACCACCATTCGCAATATTTTTCTGCAACCCATTAGAAATAGGTTCGTTTCAGCAGTTGCCAGAGAGTGCCAGAAACCAGACGTACCTGTGCGCGCGTAGCTACGATGACATAGGAAGCCTGTATGTTCGCATGTATAGAGCATTAAGAGATCTTACATTACATCATAAAAGAAACAGGATTTCAGAGGATACTCCAAGGCCATCAGAATTTTGTAAACCATACTAAAATGCATAATTCGGATTAAAGTGCACACTCGTATGTCCAGATTCGCAATGAAGTAGGTCCCAACCTGATATTAAGCTTTTAAGTGTGGTTTTTGTGATGCAAATTTTCTTGGAATACCACTACTATATTATCTCATGATGTGTTCTTTATTATAACATAATGCCATTATGTACCAGAAGATGAAAATATGCACTTGAAATTCAGCAAACAGTTGGAACTAGCCAACAGTGTGGAATGAAACACTTAGTTTCAAAAAAATTGATTGCCTCTTTGGAAAAGGTAATGATAAAAGCCAAATTTCTTTAGCAGGCCTACAAAAATAACATCATTGTTCTGCACGGTGATGAACGGTTCACTGCCCAAAACGGAGAAATAACAAAACTGAAACTAATAACATATTTTAGCCTTCTGTAATTATATGAATGTATTTTAATTCACTTGTTAGCTCCCAGCCACAGAAATTAATTTTGTGTTCATTTGACATGAGAGCTGTAAATGAAGAGGAAACGGCAAAATCACGAAATGTTAACACGTGTCACATGGAGACCCCTGTACAACTCAGACTGCTCTGCCCATGCATGGACTTGGCAGCTATGGAGTGCCTGAAAATTTTTTCTGGTACCATATGACTGCTTGTTGCTAGTGGCGATGTAGCTTACAGCCACACTTTTAAGTAGCCAGAATCGGGAGAAGGTACTGCTCGTATGATACTCAACTGCACGTGCAAATGAGCCGGGACAGCCCATCTGTAACAGCAATGTAACATATACACTGAAGAGGCAAAGGAGCTGGTACACCTGCCTAATATCGTGTAGGACTCCCACGAGCACGCGTGGACTCGACTAATGTCTAAAGTAGAGCTGCAGGGAACTGACACCATGAATCTTGCAGGGCTGTTCATAAATCCCTAAGAGGGGGTGGCGATCTCTTCTGAACAGCACATTGCAAGGCAACCCAGATAAGCTCAATTATGTTCATGTCTGGGGAGTTTGGTGGCCAGCAGACGTGTTTAAACTCAGAAGAGTGTTCCTGGACCCACTCTGTAGCAATTCTGGATGTGTGAGATGTCGCACAGTCCTGTTGGAATTGACCAAATCCGTCGGAATGCATTATGGACATGAATGGATGCAGGTGATCATTCAGGATGCCTATGTACGTAGCACTTGTCAGAGTCGTATCTAGATGTATCTGCTCGATACAATTTGAAAAGAGACTCTTCCTACCAGGCCACATGTTTCCAGTCATCAACAGTGCAATGCTGGTGTTGACAGACCCAGGCGAGGCATAAAGCTTTGTGTCGTGCAATCATCGAGGGTACAAAAGTGGGCCTTTGGCTCCGAAAGCCCATATTGATGATGTTTCATTGAATGGTTCAGACGTGACACTTGTTGATGACCCAGCACTGAAATCTGCAGCAATCTGCAGAAGGGTTGCACTTTTGTCTTCAGTTGTCATTGGTCCCATTCTTGCAGGATCTTTTTTCAGACACAGTGATTTCAGAGATTTGATTGTTTTACCAGATTCCTGATATTCAAGGAACACTCATGAAACAGTTTTACAAGAAAATACCCACTCCATTGCTACCTTCGAGGTGTCATCCTATCGCTTGTGTGCTGACTATAACACCACGTTCAAACTCACTTAAATCTTGATAACCTGCCATTGTAGCAGCAGCAACTGATCTAACAACTGCGCCAGACACTTGTTCTCTTAATAGGCATTGCTGACTGCAGCGCCATATTCTGCCTGTTTACATTTATCTGTGTTTGAATACGCATGCCTATACCAGCTTCTTTGGCACTTCAGTGTATATAGATACAGCAATATTCTTTGTTAGAGTGTTGGTTCTTACCAGTCAAAATTACAAAAATTTAACTGAAACAATGTAAAATTCCCAGGTTTTTCCTGGTTTTCTCCTGGATGAAAAAATTCCCAGGTCTTTCCCGGATTTCCCAATTGTCCTGGGGAGTATACACCCTGTACTTAAAGTCCTTCCAATATGTCCTAAAGTGGTGTTCCATCACTCACCCAACTGCCACAACATCCTAGTCTGTCCCTGTGCAACTTCCGATCTCAACAACATATTCTTGCTCCCAAAATTTTTCTTCGTGTAATTTTTTAAAATTACATCATTATGACATATCATTTAGAGTGCTTTCTCTTCCTCTTCAGCACCTATATTTTCTTCTTGTTAGTCTTCCTTTTTCCTGTTTATTTTTTCCCCGCAGCAAGGCAAAGGAAGTTTTTCTTCTTCTTTTTTTTATTCTGTATTCTATAGATACAACTCCTGATTTTTTAATTTGTGGTTTGTTGGCCCTGCCCCAGTTTTCTTATCTTCTAGACCATTAATTAGTCATTAATCTACTGTTGTACATATGAAATCAGTATCACATGTTAATTTTTTGACAATACTAAGTGGGTGTGGTAGGCATGTTCCATGAGCCGCTATTGTGTTCGTGCCATTATCATCTATATTGCTGTATCCTGCTATTGCAGAATATTACTGCAGCAATAAAACATAAATGAGAGAAAAAAACAAAAAAAACTTAAGTTGCAAAGTAAATGCACCATTTACAACAACAAAATACAGTGCACACAAAAACATCTGTGAACAGCAAAATGTGTCAAAGGTTATAGGATGAAAACTATGCAATACTTCATAACAATAATCTGCATCATGATGTCACAACTGTTTACATTAGTTTCGTTTCAGCAGTTACCAGCGGGCTCTTGGCATTTTATGCTAAGGGAGACTTTTTTTATGGCTGTGCTGCCCATGGAATGTTGGTGCCTATGCTGAGAGACAGCATTCTAGCTGATATGAAATACTTATCATCTGATTTTAAAAGAACTGTTAAATGAAAAAAATTCATTTTTCTACATGTTAAAGTATGATATCTTCACATGATAAAGAACTGAATTCATTGCATCAAATTAAGTAAAACATTGAATGAAATTTTAATGAGTTCGTAGAGGTAAAAATGCATTGCGTAAACTCTGCATACAGTTGATTTTAGTTCAAACATTGTGGTGAATGAAATGTAGATAAGAGATCAAAATTTTATTTAAAATCAAGAGCAGAGTGATATCTCATTTTGTTCTTAAGTTATTGATACTTATATCCAATGGATGGTCATGTGCAGCAAGCCCCTTCCTGTCTTTGTGTGTCATGGATCATATAGTAATAACAATCACCGTTATTTCATAAATGATTCAGGATATCGAAATGAGGTTTTTCCCAAGAAATGTAAGTAATTCATCTGCAGCAGTGAGAGGTCAGTTCTCAGAATGCATGCAGATGTCAATTGCACTGTATGAAAACTCAAGCAGCATGCGTATACATGTCCACAGCACCTTGGGAACAGCAGAGCAGGATGTTTATGCACATCCACAGCAGCAAAATAGTTAATGTTATTACCAAAAATCTGGAAAACATCTTCATCGATTTACTTCAGATTTTAACACGACACTCTAACAAACATTTGGAAGGATACTGGCTACATACTTTTTTATACACATACGGGAAACATAGTTAGCAAAAATTTTGAAAATTTCTAGACCGATTTACTTCAAATTTTACCACAATATTCTAATAAACATTCATACAGACATAGACTGCATATTTTCTTAATGTACAAACACACACACACACACACACACACACACACACACACACACACACGAGATGGATCTTGATAACAAGTTTAAAGATAAGCAAGTAGGTTGTACATTCTTGTACTGGAAGAACTGGTACTTTATTGCAGAAGGACATTGCTATTTAACTTACTATTCCCAATAATCAGTAATGAAAGGAACACAAATGTACAAATGCACAATATTATATAATTATAAAACAAATGCACCACTGTGACAGAATTGGGACACAACTTTAAAAAAAAAAAAAAACTTTTTCATTTGTTTCCTGAATGCTATCTTACAATGTGTGGACGAAGAACAACTGCCAGTAATACTTCGCACTGGCTATAATTTATTTTTTTATTACCACAGTCAATTTGTAAATAATGTGTAGCAGGACACAACATATTACTGACTGTTTTTGGAACGTGCATTCACACTGACTGACTGAGTGCATGACAATATATGCACCTCTCTTTGGACTTTCTCAGTTTCCTCCATTAATCTTAGCTGGCAAAGTTTGTAGACTAATGTGCAATTCCCAGAACCAAGTGAACAAGTGTTTCGTTCACATACATGTTTGAAATATGTATTGCACACATCTCCTCCTTCCCTCTCTCCATCCAGCTCAACTCCCCCCCCCCCCCCCCTGCCCCCTCGGTGCCCTCCTTTCTCAGTCCATCTACTGCCCCTTCTTTCTGTTCATCCCCCTCTTCTCTCCTTAAACTTACTGTCCTGCCTCCTCTCTCTGCCCTTCCTCTCACATATCCCATCCGCAGACGTGTGGCCCCTGCAAAACAGGATGATAAAGCAGGCCAATACTACTCCCAAAACACGACTTTTGTCCACGGCAAATGTCAGGGGCTTCAAAACCATTTTTTGTCTCTGATGTGTTAGCTGGCCTGCAAAGCATGTCAATAAGGCAGGCTTTTACTGCTCCAATACAACAAACCTTTCGTGCACAACAGCCTACACGTTGGGGCCTGGGAGAACATTTCTTGCCCCTAATGTGTAAGCTACCCTGCAAAGCAGGGCAATAAGGCAGGCCAGTATTATCCCTACGTAACACACCTGTTGTGCAGAGCAACCTACACAACAAGGGCTGAAAAACATGTCTTTGCTCGTATCTCTGGCCCTATTGGAGCTAGGAGGTTATAAACTCCACAGTGGTGATTCTCGTTTAGTTTGCTGTTTACCTGCAAAATTTGGTTGAAATCTATTCAGGAGTTTGGGAGGATATCCTGGACATCCAACCATCCATCCATACATACAGTCTATAGATAGATCTATTGTTTGAAGCCTCTAGATTAAAAACTAATGCTGGCTACAGTTCACTGAGACTTGGCTCTGAGTACTCATAAAATCTCAGCTGATTTAATCTAGAAAATAACAGTGAAATTTGAGAAACAAATACAAAAACACATACAATATTACAGATCACATTTGTTGAATGTATTTTTTTCTGTCAACAGAAATATACTAAATGTGAGATGCCATACCACTACTTCTGTGATAAAACACACATTACAAGGATAACAAAAATATTCAGAATGACTAGATTATGGTGGATTGTTGCAGTTCCAAGAAAGCAACATACCATCTGGAAAATGTACAACTATAAGACATGGAGTCTAAACAGGAATAGTTCACTGCAATGTCCTTTTTTTTTCATAATCTTGCTGTGACACCGAAGAAACTGTCTTGAAAATGCAAACTGATCTAAGCGTCTGTCAATAGCTCACACTAAAAACTGCGCTGTGTGTTTGCCAACTCAATTAAGAAGATCTCAACTGCAATGACAAACTTATTTACTGCACTCTTGGGATTGTGTCTGCAGCCATCAGTAAGATAGTACCCACAATTTTTCGAATCAGGAAGGTTTACAGTTGATGGCTATCACACCATCTAATTTATTAACAGAGAATTCAGTGTCTGAAATTCTTTCGGCTTGAGAAAGTTAATTTCTGTTGAAACAAAAGTGATTTTCCCGATTGACAATGACGACAGCAAAAAGGTGCATCACGTTTTAGAATTTCCCTTTTGAAAGAGAAACGTGTATAGGTAAAAGAATGACACACATTTTGCTTCCAGCTTCAATCACACCTGAAGAAAGTAGGTCAGTAATTTCAGATTCATAGCTGCAATATGATCCTAGGTAGGCCTGTAAACAAGATTATCCTCTACAGAAAAAGATGCCTTTTCACAAGATAGCAAAACACACTTATGCATCTGCCTTACAAATCAAATCCAGTCATAAATTATTTTTTTCCAAAAATGAAATAAGTCTTCCATGAACACAATTTTGCATGCTCCATATGACTGTTTCTATTGTTGAAGATTTTGTGACTTTCCTCTGAAGAGAGATTAATCACATGGCTTTCATTTAGTGTTTTGAGGGTATATATAGTGGTATACACATTTTTAAGTTGAGCAGACTAAAAACGAGTTGAGTCTAAAATTTAGGAAAGACAGGAATTTGAGTTACATTCACAAAATTTCAAGGTTACATTTGTGTAAGGCAATGATAATTATTACCACAGTAGTTGTTAGCTGTGATCACAATGTAAGTAAATACACTGGTAGAGAAATAAACTTGTGAATTATTAATTCAAATTAGAGTTCTAATATGTAATTTATAATACATAATAAACAGGGTGACACAAAAAACATTTACAAACTGAGATGACACATCGGGCATACAAGGATCAATAATCAAACATGAACTGGGGTTGCAAATGATACGAGAAGGCGCTACAGTCATGAAAGGGCATTGCTATATGAATGCGGGCAGAATGCACAGAGCCTGTCGTCATTCATGCTGTGGAAGTGTTGGGAGTAACATCACTAGAAACACATATCACGAAATGGTTGAGATGCATGTGATTTACAGCACGGCCAACTGCAACGGGCGAGAAACCATGTCACTGTATCGTGTGAAATATCCTGATAGAAAGGTGTCCTGCCACACATTTTTTATCACCCTGCATCAACGATTGTGTGGAACTGGCACATTCCATGTGCACAAGCCACATGCTGTTCACCATGGATACTTGCAGCAGAAGAAAGCATTCTTGAAGGGGTGCATCATATGTTGTTGACAAGTACATGAGGAGTATCCTGTGTTACTGGCATCCCCCAATCCTCCGTCCATCCATTTCATTTCCAACATGTCCAGGCATTGCAACCTGGGAACTACAATGAGCACATGAGATTTGTGCAGTGGTTTCTGCAGGAATCTGCTGCACACTTAACCTTCACACTGAATGTCTTCTTCAGTGACAAGGCTGCATTTTCACTTGAGGATGTGATGAATGTTCACAGTCTGCATATGTTGGGGGATGTGAATCCAGATGCTACATATATGCATGCCTTACAATGCAAATTTACCCTTAACGTATGGACTGGCATTGTCAGAGATCATTTAGTTGGGCTGTATGTTTTCCAGTACCGACTTAATGCTCGCATGTGTCTCCTATACCCATGCCTATTCATCACTGCATTTGATGCTGGCACGATGAAGCCTGCACACCTTTCAGCAGGCAAGTGATGGCATATCTGCAGGCAACATTTCCCAGCCACAGGATTGGTCACAGTGGCCACTATGATCACCCAATCTGCCCCAATCGTTTTTTTCCTGTGGAGGTATCTAAGGGCCTTGTGTATGAAACACCTGTTACATCACAGGAGGACCTAGTGGGCAGGATTGAAGTGGCAGCAGGATGTCTTTGAGATACACAAGGTATCTTTGAGAGGGTGTGCCATTTAATGCAGCGTCGTTAGGCATGTCTCGAAGCATCTGGAGAAAACTTTGAGCAGCTGCTGTAGAGGGTGTTCAATTGTAGCATGTGACTAAATAACTGCAACACCATTTAGTAGCCCTGGATGGCCTTTGTGACCCCCAGTTCCTATGAGAATACTGATCCTGTTGTGTACCAGATATGTCATGTCAGTCTGTTTTTTTGAATCACCCGGTATATTTCTAATATATAAGAAACTAGTCCACCTTTCAAAGTAATCAAACTAATATATATTATTATATGAGAATACAGATTCTTCCTAGCTGTGTGTGTGAAAAGGATCCATAAATTACTCACCATTTAGTTTTACTGTTTCAGCTGGAGGTGGCAATTTAGCATTTTCTGCTGCAGCTATATTTGCAACATTGTTTGCCAGTGCTGTAAATGCTGTCTGAGGTACCAGCCTCGGCATTAATGGCATCAGTCTTCGGCCTTCAATTGCCCAATTTTTTTCTGTGTTTGGCCCTGCAATGCTGAAAAATATTGAGATGATAATCACAAAACCACAATGAAAGCTGAAACAGCAGGAAGAACAACAACATATAAACTAGTATATGATCCAAATCTACACTGGCACTACGTAAGCTGACACAGCAAGATGAGCAAGAACATATAAACTAGTACATTGTGTGTGTGTGTATTGGTAGTACTGCTAACTGATTTTACAATCATACGTATTTTACAAACTTCTGTTATGGAATTGAAAAGCTGGGAATTTAGAATGGCACAGAGAGCAACTGGGAAGTTAGATGTAACAGCACACGCTGAAAATAGAAACATAACTAGGGTGAATAAAAGGGCAGAAAAAGAGAAAAATAGAAGAATCAAATAATTTAGGGAGGAAAAGCCAGCTAATGGCAATAAATCTAAGATGGTGAGGCTAGGCAGGTAATAGGACCAAAGCGTACACTACATTGCTAATTTCAACTGGCAAACTTTTGAATTACTAGTATTGAGTTGAACAGCCAAACAGTGAAACAATCATCAACATTACATCTATTGTACTGTACACCAGAATGTATGACAGGGTACTGTGTGCTACCAACATGGATAAAACACCTGACCATTCATTTTCACTGAACACTTAGCTTGGCATAAGAAACTGCACACTGCTTGCATGTTAGAAGGTGTGTGACATGAGGAAGTTCTTTCTGACTTTTCACCAGTTCACCATTACATGCTGCATGAAATGAAATGAGCGTATGGCATTGTTGGCCGGGAGGCCCCTTGCGGGGAAGTTCGGCCGCCGTACCGCAAGTCCTTTTTAGTTGACACCACTTCGGCGACTTGCACGTCAATGATGAGGAAATGATGATGATGAACACACAACACCCAGTCATCACGAGGTAGAGAAAATCTCTGACCCCGCCGGGAATCGAACCCGGGACCCCGTGCGCAGGAAGCGAGAACGCTACCGCAAGACCACGGGCTGTGGACTACATGCTGCAAATGAAGCACCAATCAAGACAATGGGAAACTAAATGTGAAAGCACTTCAAAGAAAGTAACAGAGTTCCAGTTGCTTGTACGGTAGTATTCACAGTTACTTCCACATCAGCAGGTCAATAACTAAGTAGCATTTTGCACCAGTATGGGACGAATTTAAATTAAAGAATGCTATTTAGGCTAAATGACTATGTTGCACAAAGATAAAGACAGCCTTCCAGCACAATAATATGGTTTGCACAAAACTTGAATAACCTTCCATCTATCATATTCATTCAATTTGGCTCTCGGAAATTAGTTTTGGTTTGCAAAACTGATGAAATGGCTGAGTGGATGAAAATTCACATCAAATGGTGGAGTCAAAGCTGAGACAAATAATCATTTTTCACAGCTGAAAATTATTAAAAAGTTGGAAAGTCACTGGACTAAATTATGATTCACAAGTTGTGAAAATTGAAGAAAAAAAAAATCTCTTTGTCCCACCACACACTTTTTGGGTGTCCTTTTCTCGGCACTCGGTTTCCTATACACGCCTGGTTCAGCTTACACCAACTGTTCCTCTTTACCTCCTGTTCACTTCTCCACTCCTACACAAGCTTTATTATTGCTTGCCTTTTCCTATCATAACTATTTTAAATCCCTGTAGTCGAGTTGATATCTAACACTTGCTGTGTGTTGTGTGCGGCAGCTTTGTGGGCCTATCTCAACCAATAACATAACGGTGATTTTGTAAACTTCTCTATCCCATTTCCTCAGTGTTGTCACAGCTCTGTACATAGCTACTGATTTCACATGCAGCCATTAGCACTTCACAGTTGAAAGATAGCAACAGCACTGTGAGCTGTCAGGGATCTTCTTATGCCATCTTAACTATAGTCTTTTATTCTTTTTCTCTTTTCTTTTTCTGAGTGCTTGTTCTCGCAGTGTTCCTACATTACCGCAGAACACAAACTGATCCTCCCTGATGTCGGCTTCTACCAGTCTTGACTTTTTTTTTTTTTTTTTTTTGTTTAAGCAATTCAGTTTATTATTTATGAAACTAATGGTTTGATAATATTTACATCTGTTGCCACCTGTCATTTTTGGAAATGGAATCATCAATTTTCTTCTTGAAGACTATTTCGCCTGTCTTGTACCTTGAGCACCAGGTGGAACAGTTGTATCATAGCTGGCTTTCCAAAGGGTCTCAATAATTTTGATGGAAATTCATCTATTTCAGGTACCTTGCTTTGACCTAGGGCTTTCAGTGCTCTGTCAAGTTCTTCTTGCAATATAATATTTGTCATCTCATCTTGGTTCTCTGTCAAGGCTAATCTAACTTGGTGCTATCCAACGATCATCTTTTCTGCACTTCCTGGGCTGAGCTGTGCATATATAACGTTCCCCATTGCAGTTGATACACTGATGTTATGTCACTCTGAAGAGAATTTTTGTGGCCGTGCTGGTACAGAAGGAGTGTAACATGTACATTAAATTATAACTGCAGAGATTTTTAGGTACTTTGTGGTTATTTTACAGCACATCGTGATGCATGGTATACAAAAGTTTGTGATGAGTTTGATTAGAGCCTTATCATAGTCATTCCTGGTTGTTCACTTTTTTCAATTGCATATGTAAGTTACTCAGAATATAGGTCAAACATAGTCAGAAATGTGTATATGAGATGAAAGGAATGCAACAAATTAAAAAAATGAGCCATATAATAATCCCGTAATACTGTGCAATGTGGCATTAGCCCACTGATTACACTACTCGTTATTTGTCAGTGCCCCATCACAAATCAAATAAACCGTCATTGGCTGCAGATGGAAACAATTTATGAATGCATGTTTTTATTGAGGGTCTCTTACAATCTGTATCCAAATTTAAATGGAAAAATGTCTCATAAGTTACCTTTCGACTGATACAAGAAGAGGCAAAAACAAGCTGCTTGACATTTCACATCACAAAAAGTATAAAAAGAGAATTCATGAGGGGCATAATCCTGATGTTCACACTTTTCATTTCATTTCATGTCAGTGACGCTTTCTCTTGCCTTGTCAATCCAGCAAAGCCTAGTTTAAGTGTCATTTTTATTCACAGACTACAGTTGGCCTAAGAAAAAATGAGGGCTCAAAATTTTATTCGTTACTAAGTCCTAGCTTTCAGCCCTTTTTTTTGGGTTCCATGCCTCAGTCTGTAAAAATGGAACCCTTACAGGATCACTTTGTTGTCCATCTTTCTGCCTGTTACGAACTCTTTTTCTTAGGAGGGGATTGACACATCACATTCAAATTTACGACATATATTAAGGTCTATGGCCCCTTCACGGAACAAAAATTTTAAGCTTCTCAGACAATTCAATCAAAAGATATGACCATTTATGGCTATATTCTTATCCTGGAAAATCCACTCATCCAAACCTATATGCTACTTCCTATTGACCTAGAATACTGAAAGTTGACAAGAAACATAAAAGGAAAAGATGTAAAATTTGTTAATTTTTAATTATATAACATGAAAAATTATTTATTTCTCTTTTTTATCTGTCTCTGTGTTTGTCTGTCCTATTATTAAGATCCCTTTTTCTCTGGAACAGGTTGGCATAGCAAGTTCAAATTTATGTCACATACTAACTTATATGAGCCCTTGGTGGTGTAAAAATTTTAAGCTTCTAAATCAATGATCAAAAGATACAGGTATTTACATCAGATATTTTGAGACTCACAAACTTGCTCATCAAAACCATACTTCCTGTCAATGTAGACCCATGAAATTTGACTAGAAGCACGGTTCCACAGTATAAGTAAAGTACAAAAATCTGAAAATTGTTAATTTGTAAATATATCACTTAAATAATATTTTTCTGCCATTAGAACATACATTGTATTCAACATCTGTCAAAAATGCAACAAAAGAACATTACTGCATGCAAATGTAAAATGTGAGCTGTAGTCAAGTTCTAGTAAGTAAATGAAAAACATTTTGTTAAGGCTTAGATATCTACATATGTAAACAGAGGTCCCCTGCTAGCTTCTTTTTGTATGTTTGGGGTAATCTGAGGAACTACTACAGAGATGCTGATATGGTCTTGGAATACCTGGGACCGTTAATCTTGCCAGTATCTATATTGCATACAGACAAAAATTGTTGCGACACACACACACACACACACACACACACACACACACACACACACACACAAAAAGTTTCCACAGAACCCTCAGTGCACGAGTCCTACTCGCACTTGACCAATTTTTATGTAATGAATACCAAATGGAAGCAAAAAATCCAATAAATATACAGTACTGCCAGTACAAAAGTATCATCATTAGACAACTGTAAGGAAATGTAGAATGATTTTGACAAAATTTCTCTCGTCGTAACGGGTGGTAGCTTTCTTTAAATGTGACTCATTGCAAGACAATGCCTGTAACAAAGAGAAAGAAGCCAATATTATCTGATTACAAGATCAGTGGTAACATCTTGAGCACTTCACATCACGTCAGCTTTTTAGGGTACTAGAAAGCAATATGAAATGAGGTGAATATATAAAATCAGTATTAGGAGAAGTGAGTGGAAGAGTTCTGGAAAAGTGCAGGGCATCAATAAAGGAAATTGCAAACAAGATGCTAGTGTGATCAATTCTAGAGTAGTTATAATTGAACTGATGGTGTTCCGAGTGCTGCAGTGGGGGCATTGTATGTCACAGGATGCTGAAACATTATAGGTATGTTCATTAATTGGGTAATGTGGTATGTGTTGTAACTACGACCAGGACGGTCGCGGGGTAGCACTGACGGAAGGTGCGGCGGGACCCGTAGAGAGGCCCGCGAACAACAACACAACAGAAAAGGACGGAAACGACCGACGTAGGACAGAACAAATACGAAAAGACTGAACAACAGAGTCACAAGGAAACAAACTCGTACACGAACCAGGAAGAAAGCAGTCTAGCGCAAGCGAGGTGTAAACCGACGTAAGCGAAATTAGACTGACTGGATGAGCGAGTGGCCGGTGCTTAATTGTGCTCTCGGGGGCGCCGCTATTAGCCGCTGAGACCACATGTTCCTCTGTGGCGCCCCCACACTAAAAGCGGGCCAGGAGGCGTGCGCCGCCACAGCTTACGATGCAGCGACCTCTATGGGTCTTCGACGTCCATGACGTCTGGTGCAGAATCAAATTTCGCGGCGCGCGGTACCAGAGTATGGGTGCAGGAAAAAAGAGAGGAAAATTAAAGAGACCTTTGGAGAGAAGAGAACCACTTGTATGAATATCAAGAGCTCAGATGGCAACCCAGTTCTAAGCAAAGAAGGGAAGGCAGAAAGGTGGAAGGAGTATATAGAGAGTTTATACAAGGGCGATGTACTTGAGGACAATATTATGGAAATGGAAGAGGATGTAGATGAAGATGAAATGGGAGATAAGATACTGTGTGAAGAGTTTGACAGAGCACTGAAAGACCTGAGTCGAAACAAGGCCCCGGGAGTAGACAACATTCCATTAGAACTACTGATGGCCTTGGGAGAGCCAGTCATGACAAAACTCTACCATCTGGTGAGCAAGATGTATGAGACAGGCGAAATACCCACAGACTTCAAGAAGAATATAATAATTCCAATCCCAAAGAAAGCAGGCGTTGACAGATGTGAAAATTACCGAACTATCAATTTAATAAGTCACAGCTGCAAAATACTAACGCGAATTCTTTCCAGACGAATGGAAAAACTGGTAGAAGCGGACCTCGGGGAAGATCAGTTTGGATTCCGTAGAAATGTTGGAACACGTGAGGCAATACTAACCTTACGACTTATCTTAGAAGAAAGATTAAGAAAAGGCAAACCTTACGTTTCTAGCATTTGTAGACTTAGACAAAGCTTTTGACAATGTTGACTGGAATACTATCTTTCAAATTCTGAAGGTGGCAGGGGTAAAATAGAAGGAGCGAAAGGCTATTTACAATTTGTACAGAAACCAGATGGCAGTTATAAGAGTCGAGGGGCATGAAAGGGAAGCAGTGGTTGGGAAAGGAGTGAGACAGGGTTGTAGCCTTTCCCCGATGTTATTCAATCTGTATATTGAGCAAGCAGTAAAGGAAACAAAAGAAAAATTCGGAGTAGGTATTAAAATTCATGGAGAAGAAGTAAAAACTTTGAGGTTCGCCGATGACATTGTAATTGTGTCAGAGACAGCAAAGGACTTGGAAGAGCAGTTGAACGGAATGGACAGTGTCTTGAAAGGAGGATATAAGATGAACATCAACAAAAGCAAAACGAGGATAATGGAATGTAGTCAAATTAAATCGGGTGATGCTGAGGGGATTAGATTAGGAAATGAGACACTTAAAGTAGTAAAGGAGTTTTGCTATTTGGGGAACAAAATAATTGATTATGGTCGAAGTAGAGAGGATATAAAATGTAGACAGGCAAAGGCAAGGAAATCGTTTCTGAAGAAGAGAAATTTGTTAACATCTAGTATAGATTTAAGTGTCAGGAAGTCGTTTCTGAAAGTATTTGTATGGAGTGTAGCCATGTATGGAAGTGAAACATGGACGATAACCAGTTTGGACAAGAAGAGAATAGAAGCTTTCGAAATGTGGTGCTACAGAAGAATGCTGAAGATAAGGTGGGTAGATCACGTAACTAATGAGGAGGTATTGAATAGGATTGGGGAGAAGAGAAGTTTGTGGCACAACTTGACTAGAAGAAGGGATCGGTTGGTAGGACATATTTTGAGGCATCAAGGGATCACAAATTTAGCATTGGAGGGCAGCGTGGAGGGTAAAAATCGTAGAGGGAGACCAAGAGATGAATACACTAAGCAGATTCAGAAGGATGTAGGTTGCAGTAGGTACTGGGAGATGAAGAAGCTTGCACAGGATAGAGTAGCATGGAGAGCTGCATCAAACCAGTCTCAGGACTGAAGACCACAACAACAACATGATGTAACACATAATAACAGTGGTTCTGACATATTTATTACTATATGGTCAGAAGTTACAAGATATGTTAAATAAGGCCTCCCAACTCAGCAACATGCTGCATCCGCAGCATGGTATGATTGACAGTCGCTTGCAGCATATCCCATGTAATCAGAGTGACATGTCTTTGTATGCTATCTTTCAGATCTTGAAGAGTCCAGGTGCATCCCTGATAGAGACAACATTTCCAATAGCCCCATTACCAGAAGCCACATTGTTTTCTGTCAGGGGATCTGGAAGGCCACACATCTTCAAATTGCCTAGAGATGAAGCAATGGTTAATTGAAACTTCTTGAAGCAAATCTTCCACCTGGCAAGCAACATGTGGTGTCGCCCCATCATTCCACAGTGGTGTGGACACAGTTGCATTCTTGCAAATCTGGAATCAAGTGTGGCACAAGGAGGTCCTTACAAAATGCAGATGTCACTGTACACCTGACAGGCCTGTAGGTGTCATCTCCTCAAAGGAAAAATGACCAACAGAGATGTTGAGTCAAGGCAAGCACAACAAAAAGACTGCTAAACATGTGAGCTTTTGGTCAAAAGGCCTTCTTCTAAAGTAGACAAAACACACACACACACATACACACACACACACACACACACACACACACACACAAGCACAACTCATCTGCACATGACCACTGTCTTTGGTCACCAAGGCCAGACTGCAAATGATGGGAGAAGCAATCTGGGAATTGGGGGTAAAGAGAAGCTGCGGGCAGCAGAGGTACAGATAGCAGTGTAGGGGTGGGGGATGGTAAAGTGCTACTTGTGGGAGCTTGCAGGGATGTGGTAGGGACGGGATATGGCAGTTGGATGCAGTGCGGAGGTTGAGAAGGTGGGGGGTGGGGGGGTGGGCGGGGCAAATGAAGATCTGTAGAGAAACAGGGAAAAGGCTATGGGTGTGTTGGTGGAATATGGAATAGAATGCTGTGTAGTGATGGAGCAGAGAAGGGGACAGGTTGGTGAAGAACAGGGACTAATGAGAAGATCGAGATCGGTGGGTGGGGGTGGGAGGGGGGGGGGTAGAGGTTACAGGAACTGAGCTGAGGAAAGCTACATGGGGAGTTCCCATGTGCACAGTCCTAAAAGGTTTGTAGGAAGCATATACATGTTGCAGCCTGTGAAGCAGTCATTGAAGTGAAGAACTTTATGTTGGGCAGCATGCTCAGTAACTGGGTGATCCAGCTGTTTCTCAGCCACAAGATTAAAATATGATGGCATTCAATGTGCCATCAAATTTTAATCTTGTCACAATTTTTCATTTTTATTGGTAATTATGGTTTTCAGTGGTAAATTATGTCAAAGCCTGTATGACATGTGATACATCTTTGATAGTTTTTCTGCCACTGATGATGGTTTAGAACTGAAACAAGTAGCAGAATAAATAACATTATCACAGACTGCACAGTGTTAGGCATGTTGTAAAATTTGTACATGCTGCTGACCATCGCCTAAGCAAGATGCATGTTACGTTTTATCAAATAAAATAATTTCATACACCTGAAGTTTGGATTTTAAAATCCTGAAACCAGTCATGGTTTGAATAAATTAGTACAACTGAAACAGATCTCTCTAAATTAATTTCATGCCTTTCAGTTATGGATGTCCTACATACCAAATATTGTCAATATCTTGAATCATTTATGAGATATGATGATTATTATGACCACATGATTTGCAATGGGCACGGATCTGAATGGGTGCATTGCACGTGACCATCCTTCAAATATAAAAGCCAATAACTCAAGTATGAAATAAGGCATCATTCTCCTCTCAATTTTAAATAAAATTTTGATATCTTATGCTCAATTTGTTCACTGGAATGTATGAGCTAAAATCAACCATACACAAAGTGTATTCAACGCAGTTTTACCTCTGCAAAACCTTGAAACTTTCGAGCAATGTTTTACTTAATTTGATGTAGCATAGTGACTATGGCATATAATGAAGAGAAATTCAGTCCTTTATTGAGCAAACACACCAGACTGTAAGACATGCACAAATCAGGTTTTTTCATCTAATAGTTTCCTGAAAATGGATGATAAGTATTTCATGGGAGCTGGCAAGGAACTGCGCGCATTGCTTCCGACTGTCCGTTGAATATAAAACCTAATAACTCGAGAATGAAATGATATATTGCTTTACCCACAATTTTAAACAAAATTACTATCTACATTTGATTCACTGCAATATTTGAGTTAAAGCCAACTACACGCAAAGATTACACTATGTGTTTTTGCCTCTGCAAACTCTTTAAAATTTCATGCAATGTTTTACATAATTTGATGCAGCACAGTAAGTATGATGACATTTATTTTTTATTTTTTTGAGTCATCAGTCTTCTTACTGGTTTGATGCAACCCGCCACAAATCCCTTCCTCTCCCAACTTTTTCATCTTGGATTAGTACTTGGAACCTATGTGCTCAATTATTTGCTGAATGTATTCCAATCTCTGTCTTCCTCTACAATTTTTACCCTTTGCAGCTCCCTACAGTACCGTGGACGTTATTCCAGGATATCTTAACAAATGCCCTAACATCCTGTCCGTTCTTTTTGTCACTGTTTCCCATACATTCCTTTCTTCACCGATTCTCCGGAGAATCTTCCCATTCCTTACCTTATCAGTCTACCTGATTTTCAACCTTTATCTGTAACACTATATCTCAAATTCATTGATTCTCTTCTTACTCGGTTTTTCCACAGTCCATGTATAGTGCTTCGAGAATTTCAGTGTAAATTCTAGAACTACTCCGCCTACCATCTTGAACACACGATATTTTAGATGTGAGTGGGGAGAAAGGAACCTTATCTACTGCGCGTCACCTTTCTGTGTGTGTAGGTTTGAAGTTTATCGTGAGAAGACTGCAGACACGGCGGTCCATGGTAGTCATAATGAAAGCACACAGCAGTTAATGTAACTGTGTTTCTAGCATTTGGACACGCGAGGAGACTTATTTAACAGTATTTATTCATGTGGAGAGTGAGATTTGTAAAAGTTTGATGTTTCAATATATGTCGTTAAGTGAAGCAAAAGAAACTGTATACGTCTACTTATTTTTATAAGTAGAAAGAATCTTGAGAAGTTCCTGTTCCCAGCAATATACTGCGGAGAAGAAGAGAAAGGGAGTTTGTAGCAGCAGGCTAAACAGCTAGGAAAGTCGGCTGACCATCTCAAGTAAGTCATATCGTTAAAGAAGTAGAAGTTTTCACATATACTTCACCACTTCAAGTCATCCAAAACATTAGGATGTGGCGACTGTGACAGTACTCGAAAGACAGGAATTCTAAGACCAAAAATGAGAAAAGTGGATGTTGTATGTTGCCCTAGCAACTAGACCAAACATGATAAAGAATTTTGCTCCAAGACTTTGGGACATGCCCAAGTATTCAAATACTCTGATACATTGATGAATAGTGGGATAGTGAGACTTGAATTATAAGTAGACATAATATATACTAAGGGTATAGGAGTTGATGATGTATTATAGAATGAATGTAGCTTTACTAGGAAATACTTAATTGTATAGTATACATAGAAATGTATACTAGGGTAATGAACCATGAGGCCTACTCAGAAAGGATAGGGGAGGGGGGGGGGGGTGGCATACCCGAACCAGGTTTTAAATTGTAAGACATTTCCAGGGGCAGATGTGGACTCTGACCACAATCTATTGGCTAAGAACTGTACATAAAAACTGAAGAAACTGAAAAAAGGTGGGAATTTAAGGAGATGGGACCTGGACAAACTGACAGAACCAGAGGTTGTAGAGAGTTTCAGGGAGAGCATTAGGGAACGATTGACAAGAATGGGGGTAAGAAATACAGTAGAAGAAGAATGGGTAGCTTTGAGAGATGAAATAGTGCATGCAGTAGAGGATCAAGTAGGTAAAAAGACGAGGGCTAGTAAAACCCTTGGGTAACAGAAGATATACTGAATTTAATTGATGAAAGGAGAAAATATAAAAATTCAGTAAATGAAGCAGGAAAAAAGGAATACAAACGTCTCAAAAAATGAGATCGACAGAAAGTGCAAAATGGTTAAGTAAGGATGTAGGACAAATGTAAGGATGTAGAGGCATATATCACTAGGGTTAAGATAGATACTGTCTACAGGAAAATTAAAGAGAAAAAATAGTTCAAATGGCTCTAAGGACTATAGGACTTAACATCTGAGGTCATCAGTCCCCTAGACTTAGAACTACGTACCCTAACTAACCTAAGGATATCACACACATCCATGCCTGAGGTAGGATTCGAATCTGCGACCGTAGCAGCTGCGTTGTTCCGGACTGAAGTGCCTACAACTGCTCGGCCACTGTGGCTGGCAAAATTAAAGAGAACTATGGAGAAGTAGAGAGGATATAAAATGTAGAATGGCAATGGCAAGGAAAGCATTTCTGAAGAAGAGAAATTTGCTAACATCGAGTATAGATTTAAATGTCAGAAAGTCATTTGTGAAAGTATTTGTGTGGAGTGTATCCATGTATGGAAGTGAAACATGGATGATAAAGAGTTTAGACAAGAAGAGAATAGAAGCTTTCAAAATGTGGTGCTACAGAATAATACTGAAGATTAGATGGGTAGACCACATAACTAATGAGAAGGTGCTGAATAGAATTGGGGAGAAGAGAAACTTGTGGCACAACTTGACAAGAAGAAGGGATTGGTTGGTAGGACATGTTCTGAGGCATCAAGGGATCACAAATTTAGTATTGGTGGGCAGCATAGAAGGTAAAAATCATAAGGGGAGACCAAGAGATGAATACACTAAGCAGATTCAGAAGGATGTAGGTTGCAGCAGGTACTGGGAGATGAAGAAACTTGCACAGTATAGAGTAGCAGGGAGAGCTGCATCAAACCAGTCTCTGGACTGAAGACCACAACAACAACAACAACAACAACAACAACAACATGAAGAAAAGAGAACCACTTGTATTAATATCAAGAACTCAGAGGGAAACCCAGTTCTAAGCAAAGAAGGGAAAGCAGAAAAGTGGAAGGAGTATATAGAGGGTCTGTACAGGGGTGATGTACTTGCGGACAATATTATGGAAATGGTAGAGGATGTAGATGGAGATGAAATGGAAGATATGATACTGCATGAAGAGTTTGACAGAGCACTGAAAGACCTAATTCGAAGCAAACTCCCGGGAGTAGACAACATTCCATTAGAACTACTGATAGCTTTGGAAGAGCCAGCCCTGACAAAACTCTACCATCTGGTGAGATGTATGAGACAGGTGAAATACCCTCAGACTTCAAGAAGAGTATAATAATTGCAATCCCAAAGGAAGCAGGTGTTGACAGATGTGAAAATTACTGAACTATTAGTTTAATAAGTCATGGCTGCAAAATACTAACATGAATTCTTTACAGACAAAGGGAAAAACTGGCAGAGGCCGACCTCGGGGAAGATCAGTTTGGATTCCGTAGAAATGTTGAAACACGTGAGGTAATACTGACCCTATGACTTATCTAATGGCAGTTATAAGAGTCGAGGGGCATGAAAGGGAAGCAGCGGTTGGGAAGGGAGTGAGATAGGGTTGTAGCCTATCCCCGATGTTATTCAATCTGTATACTGAGCAAGCAGTGAAGGAAAAAAAAGAAAAATTCGGAGTAGGAATTAAAATCCATGGAGAAGAAATAAAAACTTTGAGATTCGTCGATGACATTGTAATTCTGTCAGAGACAGCAAAGGACCTGGAAGAGGAGCTGAACAGAATGGACAGTGTCTTGAAAGGAGGATATAAGATGAGCATCAACAAAAGCAAAACAATGATAATGGAATGTAGTCGAATTAAATCGGGCGATGCTGTGGGAATTAGATTAGGAAATGAGACGCTTAAAGTAGTACATGAGTTTTGCTATTTGGGGAGCAAAATAACTGATAATGGTCGAAGTAGAGAGGATATAAAATGTAGACTGGCAATGGCAAGGAAAGCATTTCTGAAGAAGAGAAATTTGTTAACATCGAGTATAGATTTAAGTGTCAGAAAGTCATTTCTGAAAGTATCAGTATGGAGTGTAGCCATGTATGGAAGTGAAACGTGGACGATAAATAGTTTAGACAAGAAGAGAATAGAAGCTTTCAAAATGTGGTGCTACAGAAGAATGTTGAAGATTAGATGGATAGATCAAATAACTAATGAGGAGGTATTGAATAGAATTGGTTAGAAGAGAAATTTGTGGCACAACTTGACTAGAAGAAGAGATCGGTTGGTAGGACTTGTTCTGAGGCATCAAGGGATCACCAATTTAGTACTGGAGGGCAGTGTGGAGGGTAAAAATTGTAGAGGAACACTTATTTCTTTCATTGCTCAACTGAAGCATTTCTTCCGTTACTCATGGTTTCTTTGCAGTTATGTTCTTTGTACTTATGTTTTTCTTTCCAACTTCCGTGTCTGCCCTTTTCCAAAATGTCCATTCCTCTTCAACCAAACTGCCTACTGAGCTGCTACTTATAACAGTATCTATAACCTCAGAGAACTTCAAGCATACCACTTCATTCCTTAGTACTTCAGCATCCCACTTCTTTGTGCACTGATTCGTCCTGACTACTCTCTCAAACTTCAGGCTACTCTTCGTCATTACTAAATTGTGATCTGAGTCTATATGTGCTCCTGGCTACACCTTTCAATCCATTATCTGATTTTGAAATCTCTGCATGACCATGATGTAATCTAACTGAAATCTTCTGTATCTCTTGGCGTTTTCCAAGTATACCTCCTCCTCCTGTGATTCTTGAACACAGTACAGACTATTGCTAGCTGAAACTTATTGCAGAACTCAGTCAGTCATTCTCGCCTATCATTCCCATATTTCCCTGAAACCATTTCTTCTTCTCTTTCCCCTACAACCACATTCCAGTACCTCACGACTATTATATTTTCATCTCTTTTTACTTACTGAATTACCCATTCAATATCCTCATATATTTTCTATATCACTTCATCTTCAGCTTGCAATGTCACCATGTATATCTGACCTATCGTTGTCAGTGTCGGTTTGTTGTTGGTTCTGATGAGAGCAACCATATCACTGAACTGTTCACAGTAACTCACCTTATTCATAACAAATCCTACACCATTTCCTGCTGTTGCTGATATTACCCTACACTCATCGCAAAAGAAATCCTTGTCTTCTTTCCATTTCACTTGACTGATGTCCATTATATTTGTACTGAGCATTAGCATTTCCCTTTTCAGATTTTCTAGCTTCTCTACTATGTTTAGACTTCTGACATTCTATTATGAAAAGTATAGTTGTTACTTATCATATAGTGGAGATGCTGAGTCGCAGATAGGCACAACAAAAAGTCTGTCACAAAATAGGCTTTGCCCCCCCCCCCCCCCCCAATCACTGTTACGTACAATACACTTAGCTTTTCATTCTTATTAACTCATGCATGATGTTTAAACAGTAATCTCTGTCTTGCATAGTACTCTGTCTTTCACCTTTAAGCTCTCAGGTTTTCAAATATCATCCAATGCAGTCCCCAACAATCCGTCTTTCCTTCTAATCTGATACGGCAAGTTTCCCCTGACTGGTGGTTCTCGTTGACTTTCCCGAAATCTACCCCTTTTCCTAGACCTCACCAGTCCTTTTCCTTCAACCTCTTCCTTCCTCTTTGACCTTTCTGCCTGAAGAAGGAGCTCCAAAAGCTTGCCTAATTACAACCTTCTTCTATGTGCATGTTCCGCCACCACTGGATGAGTAGACTTTTTATCTAACCAATTAAATTATTTTGTCAAAACTTTATTGTTTTTGTTGTTATACTAATCCACAATAGTTCAATCATTATGTGAAAATTTGAATTGTGAAGACTTTGAAAGCTTAAAGAAAAAATCTGTACTTAAGTTCTGCTGTAATAACTGAGGCACAAAACACTTTAAAAAAAATTTACATACTTACTGTTCTGCAATTGTTGCAAGCTTCTCATCATTAACAGCTCTTCTGATTTCTGCACGATGTCGTTCCATCGAAATGTTGAGTGTCGCAGCAATATCTTGAAGCAATTTTCTCTTTTCTGAGCTAAGTTCCCCCTGTGCTCTTAATGCAGAAACCAAGCTGGCATAGGCCTCAAGTTCTAAATAGAAATATATTTTTAGCAAATATAGTACAATTAATTTCAAAATATAAAAACTTCAATGAAGTCTACCTTGTGTAATTACTATTTACATTTCTATATACAACAGTTATATAATTATAGAGTTTTTCACAACACATTATAAACTGATACTCCACTTTTACTATTTTTGCTTTTTTGTCCTGGCTAGTAACTAGTTACAATTTCACAGCAAATTTCATAATTAAAAAAAAAAATGGAACAAAAATTGTTGTAATATATTGTTTGCGGGACACTTTCAGTAAACTTCCACTCTGTATGGCTGCTTCCTGCCTTTGAAGAATTTAATTGTCATTTATTTGTGAAAGTGTCTGTTCAACTGAAGTCCATCTATGCTACATCAGTGCATCTGAGGTAATTCCTGTGTCTCTCAATTACACTAAAAATTTAGGAGTCTGGAGACATTCACAATCAACACTGGGAGTACAAAAAGAATTTACATATTCACATTTTTTAACTTGAAGATACATTTGAATTCAGTTTTCTTTCTCCCTTTTCTCTGCTTTTAATAAGTGAAGATATAACAATATAACTGAATAACAGAAACCCACCTTACATAATACCTTGTAATCTACTTCTTAATAATTGACTTCTAAAGAAGTTAATGTGAAACATTATTACATTCTTGGCGAAAATAAGTGTACATGTACACATACTAATATACATGGCCATTTTTAATAGTAATATAAGCAAAATGTCCTGTCACTGACAGCACATGAGCAGAGTGGTCACTAATGGTACTCATGAATTAAGTTAACAAAAGAAGCAGTTTAATACTATAGTAATTTACTGCATGACAGGTCAAATTCAAAAGTTTTGCTTCATACTGATGTCTAAACACAAAGTCATACATACGTTGAGGTGCATTCAATAAGCAATAGGAATTCTGTAAACTCACTTGTCATATTAGTACAATTTATTCATTATTAAGTTGGCAAATGACAGAAAAGTATTTTTACAGTGTTAGACATATCAGATATGTACTCTGTTACTACCTGTCAAAAGGGTTACTTGTGTTTCATTAGTATTGACGATTCTTTATTTTGTATAAAACTGGATAAGAGAATTTATATTAAATTTTGTTGCACAAATGGTAGAAAAGTTTAGAAATATTAAATATTGCTTTCAATGAGTCCACTACAAGTAGAAGAAGGGTTTACACGTGGTATTAGAATTTCAAAGTAAGATGTGAAAATACTGAAGACAAGAAGTGCCCTGCATGCCCCTGCACATCATCAGAATGCCCCCTGCACATCATCAGCTGATGAAGTCATGGGAAAAGTGAAATAATTGAGTATGAATGATCGTCAAACCCCATTCACAGAAGTCACTAATGATGGTTACACATCAACAGGTTTATGCCCAGAAATTTTTTTCCAGGTATATGGGTTGAAGTTTATGACAGCAAACTTTGTTGCAAAATTGTTGAATTCTGAACAAAAACAGTGATGAATGTGAGCGGCTTAGGATTAGCTAGATGAAGTCAGAAATGATGCTGAGCTACTGAAACATGCCACAACATGTAATCAACCATGGAGTTCTGGATATGATGTTAAAACTAAGGTTCGAGTACCCCAGTGGAAGCATTCTGGATCACCATGACTGATAAAAGCTCAACAAACCGTGTTCTTCAATTTTAACATCATATTGTACCATGAGTTGCTGCTAAAACGTTGAACAATCAATAAAGAGTACTGCTTGCAAGTTCCATGCTATGTGCGTGAAGCAATCTGACACTTAATGGTTTTTGCATCATGATAATGTACCTGCTCACACTTTGTTAATTTTTTGTGAACCTTTGGCCAAATGTAATATTGTAATTATGCCAGACATGCCCTCATATGACTCTTTCTGTTCTCAAAACTAAAGAAAACCTCAAAAGACAGTTTTTTTAAGCACAGATGAGATTAAAAATGCATCATAGAGAGAGCTAAAAGAGATCCCAAAAACTGAATTCTAGAAGTGTTTTGGAGGTTGGAGAAAGTGCTGGCATAAAAT
Organism: Schistocerca nitens; assembly: GCF_023898315.1. Taxonomy (NCBI): domain Eukaryota; kingdom Metazoa; phylum Arthropoda; class Insecta; order Orthoptera; family Acrididae; genus Schistocerca; species Schistocerca nitens. Next base: position 874,131,073 of record NC_064615.1, read on the forward strand.
CTAAATTATCTTTGGGCCTATAGAAGTAATTAAGGTATTTTCGACATATGGGAGAGCAGAAGACTCACTAGAAAAAGCTGTAATGTTCGTAAGAATAGAAGATCAAAGTAGTAGAGAAAAACCTCGGAAAAGGTGATTAGATGACATTTAAAAATGTACTGAAATATCCCTAGGAGAAATGAGCAATAAAACAACACACAGAAGAGTAGGAAGAGACATCATTCATCATTTCAACACAAGTTGGAGACAACTTGGTATATCTTAACAAAAAAAATATTTATGTGCATAAATACATAACATTCTACCCAAAAACCACAAGTTTTCACTTTTTTACACATCTCACACATATGTATACACATCCACCCCATTCATCACTCACACAAAATTCTGAAAGAAGGAAGATTACAGTTTAGTGTTATGTTGACAATGAGAAATGGAGCACTAGTTCAGTTTTGAAAAAAGGCCGGTGAAAGAAATGGCTGTGCCTTTTCGAAGGAAACATGATTCCAACATTCACTTTAACCACTTTTGGGGATCGACAGAAAAAAATAAAACAAAATTTGGGTGACTGGACCAGGATATGAAACCCATTCCTTATAAACATATTTCCAGTGGCTCAACCACTTCACCCCCCAGATTGTTTTCAAATTCAGGAACAATTACATGATCAACACACACACATGCAGAAGATGGAAAGGAAGGAAACACAGCATGTAATGCCAATTCTACATGTGTACAGTGAGCTGACTGACTGATTGATTCATTGATTCACATATAGTGATCCATAAATTTCACCTTCACTGATGTGGAACAAGTCAAGTTGTACATTAACAGGCATAAGCAATCGCTGCTGACTACTTTGTAAAGTATACTAACAACCAATTATGGCTAGCACTATTGTGATCAAACACTCACACACTCACTCACTCTCACTCTCTCTCTCTCTCTTTCTCTCTCTCTCTCTCTCTCTCTCTCCGCGTGTGTGTGTGTGTGTGTGTGTGTGTGTGTGTGTGTGTGTGTGCGTGTGCGTGTGTATGTGTGTGCGCGTCCTTATCTACTACTCAGCTGCTGTTTTTATACAAAACTTCAAACAAACCACTTATGTAACTTTACACAGACCACTACCCGCTGTATACACAGGATGCCCAAGGACAAATCATTAATATTCAGGGATATGACAGAAATGATCATTTGAAGCAAAAATGTATAGTAAACATGAACTCTAAAATGCATACCTTAGGCAGTAGGTGTGTTTCACAGTAATGAAGATGAACAAGTGCTCACAGCTCTTAAGGTATGCATTTTTGAGCTCAAGTTTATTGTATTTTTTTTTTTTTTTTGTCTATACTACCACATCTAAAATATGGAAAGCAAAGAGCTTGAAGTGATATTTGTTACACAGTATCAAAGATGATGAAGTGCTCACAGTTCTTAAGGCCACATTTACTAGACTTTTCTGCTCCAAATGATCACTTCTGTCATATCCCTGTATACCAATCATTCTTCTTGGAACACCCTGTATACTGACAGAGTGAGAATCTGCCCAATACAAATATTTGAGTTAAGTAGAATTCACATTCTTGAGTTCATGTATTCTGAAAAATTGTAGGAGGTGTCTCTGGAGAGGTACACTTTACTTTGTTTTAAATGATTGGGAATTTCCATTTTCTGCCTGATGTCTACTGGTAAGCTGTTACAGACTTTCACATCAGACTATAAAACTTCATAGTGATCAACAGTCTGCATGGAAATTATTTTTATTTACAGTATTGTGGTTGTCAATTGCTGAATCTGTCTTGAATGTACTCTTTTTATTAAGCATAAATTCCATTAGGGAATACATATATTGGCAAGTAAGTGTAAGAATTCCTAGGTCTCTGAAGAGATTTCTCCAAGATGTTTAGTTATCACCTTTTGACAATATTCTTATTGCATGCTTCTGCAGGATATATACTTTTTTCACCTTAGTTGCAATGTTCCAGAAGATTATGCTGTAGGACACAAGTGAGTGAAAGTACGTTAGTGATCCTATGTGTGGCCCAGCACAGTGAGAGGGATTTCTGAATGGAAAGTAGGCAAAACAGTTTTTTGGCTAATTTATCCATGTGCTGTGCTGATGTCGCCTCACTGCATTATCTGCTGGGATGTCCATGAACTTCATACAAAAGTCTCATCCACCATATGCCCATTGATCTCTGCTTCTGGTACCTGTACGTCATTTTAATTTGTTTGGAAATGCAGGAAAGTTTTTGTAAGACCAATGTTAAGTTGTTGGCTGTGAACCAGCCTGCTCCTGGTTGTGGCTGGTATGGATAAATCTGGGACCTATATCAATATACTTGTGTCATCAGCATACATTACAATTTTTAAGAGTTCTCCAACATCCCAAGTAAATCATTTATATGGACCAAGAAAAACAAAGAGCCAAGCACCAAACCTAGTGGCATATTCATGTCATATCCTCTGCTAATGTGGCTCTCTGTTTTCTACTGCTAAAATATGACTCAAACCATGCAATAACAAACCACTTTCGTTTCATTGTATTGCCATATAGGCTCAGCAAGGTCACAGAAATTGTCAACTCGGTAGTTTTTATTGTTTAGTTCTATTAACATAGAGTTTGTGAAATCATGTACTGCATTCTCAGTAGAGAAGCCTCTACAGATGCTAAATTTATCTGTTTTTTGGATATTATTTGCTGAACGAAGGTTCAGTATGGTGTTGTAAGCAGATAAATCATTTATTATAGGGCTAACATCAATTTTATTAAAGGCAGTGGATTTAGAAATAAATTATCAATCACTGTTGCACAACTTGCTACTCTTGTTGTAATATTACTGTGAGAAAAAAACCAAAACTAGACATCAGTAACTCTAGGTGCCCTCAGTCAGAACCATTCAAGATTAAATATACACTGAAATCTCTACATAAATCACTTTGCAGTTATTTCCATTAGGTCTCTTAAGTAGTGCCTTTAATTGTTTGATGAAGCTCAAAACATTTCCATTTGGGAACATACAGACTGCTGAACTGGTATCTTGTATGATTTCAAGTCTTTCACTGAAGTACCCCATTCACATAGCTGTTCAAGGCAGTATTCATTTATGTCTATGGCTTGTGATTTTAGTCCACTTTTTGTGTATACAGACACTTCCCCTTTCCTCATATTATGCTTACAGTAATGTGATACTAACTTGTCTCCATTTAGGTATTGATATGAGGAGCTGATTTTCCTACGTTCTGATGGAAAAGTCCAAATGTATTATGATTGTTAACCTTTGTACTGTCAAAGACGTGTATTTTTCCTGCATTAATTGTTCCAACTGTGTCTTTAGTTATTTAGTGGCTCTATACGAGGTGCATTCAAGTTCTAAGGCCTCAGATTTTTTTTCTCCAGACTGGAAAGAGATAGAAACATGCGCATTGTTTTAAAATGAGGCCGCGTTCATTGTCAATACGTCCCAGAGATGGCAGCACCGTACAGCAGATGGAATTTTACCACCAGCGCCGAGAATGAGAACTGTTTTAAATACTTAAAATGGCGACATTTTCCTTACTTGAACAGCGTGCAATCATTCGTTTTCTGAATTTGCGTGGTGTGAAACCAATTGAAATTCATCAACAGTTGAAGGAGACATGTGGTGATGGAGTTATGGATGTGTCGAAAGTCCGTTCGTGGGTGCGACAGTTTAATGAAGGCAGAACATCGTGTGACAACAAACCGAAACAACCTCGGGCTCGCACAAGCCGGTCTGACGACATGATCGAGAACGTGGAGAGAATTGTTCTGGGGGATCGCCGAATGACTGTTGAACAGATCGCCTCCAGAGTTGGCATTTCTGTCGGTTCTGTGGACACAATCCTGCATGACGACCTGAAAATGCGAAAAGTGTCATCCAGGTGGGTGCCACGAATGCTGACGGATGACCACATGGCTGCCCATGTGGCATGTTGCCAAGCAATGTTGACGCGCAACGACAGCATCAATGGGACTTTCTTTTCGTCGGTTGTGACAATGGATGAGACGTGGATGTCATTTTTCAATCCAGAAACAAAGCGCCAGTCAGCTCAATGGAAGCACACAGATTCACCGCCACCAAAAAAATTTCGGGTAACCGCCAGTGCTGAAAAAATGATGGTGTCCATGTTCTGGGACAGCGAGGGCGTAATCCTTACCCATTGTGTTCCAAAGGGCACTACGGTAACAGGTGCATCCTACGAAAATGTTTTGAAGAACAAATTCCTTCCTGTACTGCAACAAAAACGTCCGGGAAGGGCTGCGCGTGTGCTGTTTCACCAAGACAACGCACCCGCACATCGAGCTAACGTTATGCAACAGTTTCTTCGTGATAACAACTTTGAAGTGATTCCTCATGCTCCCTACTCACCTGACCTGGCTCCTAGTGACTTTTGGCTTTTTCCAACAATGAAAGACACTCTCCGTGGCCGCAAATTCACCAGCCGTGCTGCTATTGCCTCAGCGATTTTCCAGTGGTCAAAACAGACTCCTAAAGAAGCCTTCGCCGCTGCCATGGAATCATAGCGTCAGTGTTGTGAAAAATGTGTACGTCTGCAGGGCGATTACGTCGAGAAGTAATGCCAGTTTCATCGATTTCGGGTGAGTAGTTAATTAGAAAAACAATCGGAGGCCTTAGAACTTGAATGCACCTCATATTTCAGAAACATTTACTAAAAAGTGTCTGGTGATAATATTGGCAATCAAAGGGATTGGACAGGCAGTGTTCAGGTTACACTGCTTTTGGAAAATAGTCGTGCATCCATAGGCTTCTGAAAGAGGAGTTTGCGGGGAAGGGGGGGGGGGCCAACAGGGGCTGAATTTGGACTTCCCCCTCCCCCTTCTTGAAATCTGAAGTACAGAGTTTTTGCTGATTACAGAATTGTTGTACACTTCTGCCAGTGATTTCCGGTGAATAAGCCAAACTTCTCATTTAACCAATTGTAGCATTACATGGCTGATCCCATTGAGACACATACTCCACACACCACATTAACGGGCACGGCGGAGGGCACCCTGTATCATTACTAGTCATTTCCTTACCTGTTCCACAAGCAAATAAAGCCAAGGAAAAATTACTGCCTGCATGTCTTTGTAGGAGCCCTAATTTCTTGCTTCTTATCTTTATGGTCCTTATGTGAAATGTATATTGGCAGCTGTAGAGCTGTTCTGCAGTCAGCTTCAAATGCAGTTCTCTAAAATTTCTCAATAGTGTTCCCTGAGAAGAATGTCACCTTCCCTTCATGGATTCCCATTTGAGTTCCCAATACATTTAGAGCTAGCTGCCATTCATCATGCCAACCAGAAATTTTGCATAAGTCATCTTGTATTTTTCTACAGTCACTCAACCCTGGACATGTTACCATGCACTACAGCATCATCAGCAAACAACTGCAGATTACCACCCATCCCATCTGCCAGATCATTTATGGAAATAATAACGGTTTGATCACACTTCCCTGAGACACTCCTGATGATATCCTTGTCTCTGATGAACATTTGCTGTCAAGGACAATGTACTGGGTTCTACTTCTTAAGGAGTCTTTGATCCACTCACATATTTGAGAACCTATTCCATATGCTTTTACCGTCATTAACAGTCTACAGTGAGGCACTAGTTCAATTGCTTTCCAGAAATCTGGAAACATGGAATCTGCCTGTTGCCCTTCTTCCATGGTTCGCAGAATATCATGTGAGGAAAAGGCAACCTAAGCTTTACATGAGCAATGGTTTCAAAAACAGTGCTGATAATCTTCTCAGTCTCAAGAAAATGTATTATATTTCAAATGAGATTATGATAACAGATTCTGCAGAAAACTGATGTTAGGGATGCTGGTCTGCATTTCTGCGGGTCCATTCCTTTACTCTTCTTACATACAGGAGTCACCTTCGCATTTTTCAAGTTGCTTAGGACTTTGTGCTGGCTCAGAGATTAATGATATATGCAAGCTAAGTAAGAGACCAATGTTGTAGAGTACTCCTTGTCAAAGTGAATAGGGATTCCATTCCGACTTGATGGATTTTTTTGTTTACAACTCTTTGCGTTGTTTCTATATTCTAGAGATCCTTATAACTTGTCCATATGGAAGTACGTTCAATGACAAAAAGACAGTATGTTTGTACAATACTCGTAGGTGACCACAAAATTTAACCGTATTATGATCAGGCTTACCTTTTACATATCAAAGCAATATACCTATAACAAATTCTCTGGGATACAGTTAAGATTCTTTTCACCCACAAAATTTTGTCTTGTGGCATTGCACATCTTGAAACTGACCAATTCATTTTTATAAAAAAAAATAAAAAAAGGGCAATTTCAGAGTCTGTCAGCAAACAAGATGAAGAAAGCTCCATAACATGGGAATTGAAAGGCGAGTTGGAATTCCAAAACCACACATCACTGATGCACATGTCACTAACAGGAAAAATGTGGTGCCCAAGCCACAAGACTTGCACTATGGAGCAATATGCGTGGATGAGCCTTGTTTCATCCTGTTTACAACTTCTAGCTGAGTTTATGTCCGAAGAGTGAAACATGGCAGGTGGTGATTTGGGCAACCAAAGCACAGTATTTCTCAGACCCCTTGGCATTACTGCCACAGATTATGTGACCATTTTGGTTGATCAGGTGAGGGTGATTCTTATCCACTTCCTTCATTGATATCTAAAGTGGCCACTATTTTGTAGGAAGAATGGTAAAGATTCCAATGAAAACCATACAGGACCTGCACTTACCCACTCTGAAATGACTGGAAGCTGTTTTGAATTCCAACAGTTTTTCTAAAATGTTCTTGTGTTGTGTTTCCATGTTATTGTCCAGCCTCTGTATGCTAACATTTAACCGCAGATACACTAAAACTAAACTTCTAACTAACTATTATTTCTACAGCACTGTTTTTATCACTAAAATATCAAAATTTAGCATCATTCAAAACTTTTAGCAATGTTGACAGTCTCAAACTTTTTGCAAAGGCCTATCAAAATGTGGATGGACTTTCACAATCTGAATATCACAGTATTCCTGATGTAAAGTTATCGACAATTTAAGCTAGCAGCTTTCAGCATATCTTTTTTGCTCATTGTCTTGTGAACTGTAACTTTCAAGAAAGGGAAATATATAAAAACTTGAGATTTACAAACTAAATTTTTGGGTAGTTTAGGCCACATCACTGTTTCCTCTTTACAGTCTGTGTGTTTTGAAAAACAGTGTTGGCAGTGCTTGCTGTGAGATGGGAAAGCATGGAGATTTTTCACCAGATTGTTGCAAGTATCAAAAGAGAGAACAGCAGACGAATGAAATGTTTTGTAAACAATCAGCTGAATTAGTTTTACCAGAACCTGACATGAAAATAACAATAAAATGCAATTTAAAAAACAACAGTTGTAATTGTTCCGGATACAGTAACTTCCTGCCACGATATTTAAGTTACTGATATCCGGCAGATCTCCCGTGTTTTTATGGAACAATCAGTACGCCGGGAAAGCTTTAAACATCACAACAGTTGTAATCCCAATAGTTCATTCAAGACATTTAATGTAACAATAAACATAATTTGTAGCCCTTGATATACATTTCAAATCACTCCTTCAACTGCTCTGTGGCTGCAGCTGAGCAATCTAGACTTTCTGCTACATAACAGACCAGTTTGTCACCACAACCTTGATTCTTAAACTGTGCAAAGCAAAAAATATGAAGCCTGTTGTCATGGCAATTTAAGGCAATGAAATGTGAATAATGTGCAAAATATATAAACTGGTTTCAATTTTGAAACTCAAAATGTACTGCATCTTTTCTGACCTCCGATTGATTACCTCAGACTACCCTTCCATTGGCTATGCAAAACATGTTCCCAAACTCTGTATCATAAAGTGGAAGTGCTCACATGGATACTGCCCATTCTAGGCCTCTGCAAAGACTGTCTTATATGAGAGTACAGGTACATACAACTTTCTTCTCAGCTATTTACCACACAAGCGATTAACACAGAAGCCAGTGTTGCAGTATTTCAGAGGTCATTTTGTAATGTTGTGTGAATCTAAACATATTGCCCAATGTGGAAAGAAAAGTATGAAACACATTCAAATATTTTGAAAATAACAAACTGAGGCATTAAGGAATTGCATATTACAACAATGCAAACAAATACAAGTACTGGAAATGTATATTTTACTTTCAAAATGTCACACTCCGAAAAAAGGAAATATTCACTGTCATACCTTTAATCACTATTATCAGTTTTAAATATCTGCATATGTAGGAAGGAACATTTAGTTTGGATATCAATTACAATAAATAATGAACATTAAACTGAAACTTAACATTCAAAAGAAACTTTGTTACCTTCTGCATCACAAAACGGTTTCTACCATGGTTCCAAAGGGCAAATGATACAGTCAAACAATGGAAAATCCAGGATGGAATGTATCAGTATTATGAAAAGAATAGCTGATACTCACCATATAGCAGAGACGCTGAGTCGCAGATAGGCACAACGAAAAGACTGTCATAAAGTGAGCTTTCGGTAAACTAGGCATTCGTTGGAAATAGGCCACACACACACACACACACACACACACACACACACATGACCATGGTCCCTGACTGCTGAGGCCAGACTGCGAGTGACAGCGCACGATGGGAGAAGCATCCAGGTGTTGGGGGCAAAAAGGATATGGGTTGGAGAGGGGGAGGTATAGAAGGGGATGGTAAGGTGCTGCAGGGGGCAAGAAGGATATGGGTTGGAGGATGGTAAGATGCTGCTTGTTGGAGTGTACAGGAATGAGGTGGAGAGAGGGTGGGGTAGCTAGATGCAGGGGAGAGATTAGATGGGAGGTGGGGAGATAATGGAAAACCAGAGAAGTAAAAAGACTGTGGGTGCATTGGTGGAATAGAGGACTATGTAGTGCTGGAATGGGAACAGGGAAAGGGCTAGATAGGTAAGGAAAATGACTGATGAAGGTTGAGGCCACAAGGGTTACAGGAACGTAGTATATATTGCCTGCACAATTCAGAAAAGCTGGTTTGGTGGGAAGGATCCAGAGGGCACAGGCTGTGGAGAAGTCACTGAAATGAAGAAAGTCATATTGCACGGCATGGTCGTGCTGTTTCCTGACCACAGTTTGGTGGTGGCCATTCATGGGGACAGGCAGCTTGTTGGTTGTCATGAGCAAGAATGAAGTAGCTAGTGGAACCACACCATACAGTCACATAAGCTGAGTGCAGTGGATGTACCTGTACAACATGTGGAGGAGTAGAGCCCTAGAGATGACAATTCATGGCATCATGCAGAGTAAAATCTAATGAAGTAACTACTTCATCTGTTTTACGATTTACCCATGTGTTTGGTTGTCTTTTTGCTAATTTTTTCAGACATATTTTTGCATTCCAGAATGAGATTTTGACTCTGCAGCGGAGTGTGCGCTGACATGAAACTTCCTGGCAGATTAAAACTGTGTGCCCGACCGAGTTCGAGTCTCGGTCGGGCACACAGTTTTAATCTGCCAGGAAGTTTCATATTTTTGCATTATTTACATACTATTTATGCATTTTTATGAAAAGTTTTCTTATCCCTAGATAGAACCCAATCCCACATACTGTTCCAGTGTTGTTGGTTGGCTCATGGAATCCCTCGAAAAGGCTTTACAATGAAATTCACCTTTTCTGGCTGCCACCCTACCTTCCACAATGACCTCCACCTGTTCAGATTCTGCCAACCCTTAAGCCTCACCAACACAGTCCTGCCAAACCATATCAGGCCCAAACCTCCTTGGGATACCTCCTCTCCATCCACAAAATTCTCCTTTTATGCAATCCCAAATTCCTGGATTCCATATCACACACTGAAGCTCTTGTCCTCCAGGACCTAGTGCAACATGCACAATGCCCCCTCAAAAAACTCTCCACAACGTTCACTTCCTACTCGCAGCTTGGACTACCACTATCCACCAACTCTGCAAATAACCTCCAAACATCCCCCACATCACCCCATAGCTGACAAACCCTGTCTCACAGACCTACTACATTTACTCCACTCTCAGAAACTCTCTCTCACCATCATGCAGAATTCAGAACCTAAACAACCCTGAAACACAATCATGAGCCTTTCCCCCAAAAGGCATGGCCCTGCAGAAGTATCAGTCCTTTCCAAAGGCCTCATCTTTAGCCCCACTCTCAAATGCAATCATCCAGGACTTGTTAAAGACCTTCTCTCCTCTCCCCATCTCCACAGTGGAAGCACTTTTTCGCCACCAACTCTACCAAGACGAATGTTGAATCCTGCCTGACTCTGTTCACTCCTCCCTCTAACCGTGATCTATCCCCACTGCCCCCCCCCCCCCCCCCAATCACCCCCTGTTACCTTTCTCGAATTTCTCAACCTCAAACCTTGCCTCACTTTCATTCCCCAAATCCCTCAATATGCAAACTAACCTTACATTTGCAGAAACAACTGCAATCCACCACATAAAAATGGATCCCGATCTTATAATACTACCTGCTGACAAAGGCTCACCATTGCTGTTTTCAATCGCAAGGATTACGTGTCAGCATAACACCTCTGCCATCTGTCAGATTCATCCACCTACAAACCCTGCCACAGTGATCCCATTCCATAAATTCAGTAGGATCTCCAGCCTCTCCTCAAATCTGTATGCCCATCCCAGAACTTCTCCCCAGAGTCCATTTCTCTATTTACCCCCTACCAATCCCTGTACTCTTACCTTCTACATGCTCCCTAAGTCCATAAACCGAACCACCCAGTATGTCCCATTGTGGCTCTGCTCTCGTAGACCAACACCTTCAGCCTATTACCCACAACCTACCCTCCAATGTAAAAGATACCAACCATTTGCTCCACCGGCTCTCCACAGTTCCTATCCTTTAACACATGGTGCCCTGCTCGTCGCTAGTGACGCCAGCTCCCTTTACACTAACACCCCCAAGCCCAAAGCCTCACCAGTATTGAACACTCCCTTTCATAGAGCCCCACTAACTCCAGATCTGTAAAACCTCCTTCCTAGTCACAATGACCACTGATATCCTAACCCAAAATTACTTCTCCTTTGAAGACATTACCTACAAATAAATATGGGGTACAACTATGGGCACCAGCATGGCACCAAACTATCCCAATCTATTCATGGGTCATTTAGAGGTATCCCAAACTCCTCGCCTGGTTCAGATTGTTTGATGACATCTTTGTGATCTGGACTGAGGGTGAGGACACCCTATCTAAATTACTCCAGAACATCAACACTTTCTCCCCCATTTGCTTTACCTGGTCCATCTCAACCCAAAAAGACACCTCCTTCGATGTCGACCTCCACCTAAAAAATGGTTACAACAGTACGTCCATTCTCATCAAACTTACCAACCACCAATGATACCTCCACTTCAACAGCTGCCACCCATTCCATACCAAGAAGTCCCTTCCATGCAGCCAGCCTAGCCACCCAGGATTGTCGCATCTGTGGGGATGAGCAACCCCTCTCGAAATATAGCAAGGCTCTCAGTGAGGTTTTCACAGACCATGATTACCCTCCCAACCTTGTACAAAAACAGTGCCTTATCTCTCCAGTCACCTGCCCCCTTCCAAATTCCCACTATCAGGCCACACAGGAGCATTACCCTCATGACTCAGCACCACCCAGGTCTGGAATAACTGAATCACATTCTCTGCCAGGGTTTTAACTACCTCTTGTTGTGCCCTGAAATGAGGAATGACCTACTCACTATCCTTCCCACACCTCCCACAGTGGTATTCCGCTGCCCACCAAACCTACACAATATCCTCATCAACCTCAGCTCCCAACCCCTGGCCTCATGGCTCATATCCCTGCAACAGACCTAGATGCAAGACCTGTCCCATAAATCCTCCCACCACCACCTACTCTTGTCTGGTCAAAAACATCACCTACCTCATCAAAGGCAGGGCTACCTGTGAAACCAGTCATGTGATCTACAAGCCAGGCTGCAACAGCTAAGCTGCATTCTATATGGGTACAACAGCCAACAACCTCTCTGTCCACATGAATGTACACTGCCAAACTGTGGCCAAGAAACAGCTGGACCACTCTGCTGCTGAGTATGCTGCACAACATGATGTGCTTAATTACAATGACTGTTTCATAAACTGTGACATCTGGATCTTTTCCACCAAAACCAACTTTTCTGAATTGCACAGGTGGGAACTCTTCCTGCAATGTATCCTATAATGTATTCTATGTTCCTGTAACCCTCCTGGCAGCAACCTACTTCACTGGTCATTTTCCCCACCTATCTAGCCCCTTCCCCATTCCCATTCAGCACTACACAGCCCTCTATTCCACCAAGTCTTTTTACTTCTCTCCTTTTCCACTAGCCCCCCCCCCCCCCCCCCCCCCCGACCTTCATCTAACAACCTAGCTGCACAAACCTGTATCCACCACGTCCCTATATGCTCCCACAAGCAGCACTTTACCATCCCCCACCCCTACCCTGCTAACTCTCCCCTCCCTCACTCCAGCCTCCTCCCTACCCCCACCACCCAACTGCTTCTTCCACCATGCCCTGCTGCTCGTAGTCTGGCCTCAGCAGCCAGACTGTGGTCGTGTGTGTGTGTGTGTGTGTGTGTGTGTGTGTGTGTGTGTGTGTGTGTGTGTGTGTGTGTGTGTTTTTCCAATGAAGGCCTAGTTGGCCCAAAGCTCACTTACTGACAGTCTTTTTGTTGTGCTTATCTGCGATTCAGCATCTCCGCTAAATGATATAGTAAAAATAATTTAATTGTATCTAAAAACAAAGATTCTGTAACTTACCAATCGAAAGTGTTGGTACGTTGATAGAGACAATAACAAACACAAACACACACACAAATTTCAAGACTTACCTTGGGGGGAATATATATATATATATATATATATATATATATATATATATATATATATATATATATATGAAAACAAAGATGATGTGACTTACCAAATGAAAGTGCTGGCAGGTCGACAGACACACAAACAAGGACAAACATACACCCAAAATTCAAGCTTTCGCAACAAACTGTTGCCTCATCAGGAAAGAGGGAAGGAGAGGGAAAGACGAAAGGATGTGGGTTTTAAGGGAGAGTGTAAGGAGTCATTCCAATCCCGGGAGCGGAAAGACTTACCTTAGGGGGAAAAAACGATGGGTATACACTCGCACACACACACATATCCATCCACACATATACAGACACAAGCAGACATCTCACAAGCAGACATATTTAAATGTGCATGTCTGCTTGTGTCTGTATATGTGTGGATGGATATGTGTGTGTGTGCGCGCAAGTTACCCGTCCTTTTTTCCCCCCTAAGGTAAGTCTTTCCGCTCCCGGGATTGGAATGACTCCTTACCCTCTCCCTTAAAACCCACATCCTTTCGTCTTTCCCTCTCCTTCCCTCTTTCCTGATGAGGCAACAGTTAGTTGCGAAAGCTTGAATTGTGTGTGTATGTTTGTGTTTGTTTGTGTGTCTGTCGACCTGCCAGCACTTTCATTTGGTAAGTCACATCATCTCTGTTTATATATATATGAGAGAGAGAGAGAGAGAGAGAGAGAGAGAGAGAGAGAGAGAGAGACAGAGAGAGAGAGAGAGAGAGAAACATTCCACGTGGGAAAAATATATCTAAAAACTAAGATGATGTGACTTACCAAACAAAAGCGCTGGCACGTCGATAGACACACAAACATACACACAAACTGTTGCCTCATCAGGAAAGAGGGAAGGAGACGGAAAGACGAAAGGATGTGGGTTTTAAAGGGCTTTGCTTTAAATATGTCTGCTTGTGAGATGTCTGCTTGTGTCTGTATATGTGTGGATGGATATGTGTGTGTGTGCGAGTGTATACCCGTCCTTTTTTCCCCCTAAGGTAAGTCTTTCTGCTCCCGGGATTGGAATGACTCCTTACCCTCTCCCCTAAAACCCACATCCTTTCGTCTTTCCCTCTCCTTCCCTCTTTCCTGATGAGGCAACAGTTTGTTGCGAAAGCTTGAATTTTGTGTGTATGTTTGTGTTTGTTTGTGTGTCTGTCGACCTGCCAGCACTTTCATTTGGTAAGTCACATCATCTTTGTTTTTAGATATATTTTTCCTACGTGGAATGTTTCCCTCTATTATATATATATATATATATATATATATATATATATATATATATATATATATAATGTGATTTACCGAACGAAAGTGCTGGCAGGTCGATACACACACAAACAAACAGAAACATACACACAAAATTCAAGCTTTCGCAACAAACGGTTGCTTCATCAGGAAAGAGGGAAGGAGAGGGAAAGACGAAAGGGTGTGGGTTTTAAGGGAGAGGGTAAGGAGTCATTCCAATCCCGGGAGCGGAAAGACTTACCTTAGGGGGAAAAAAGGACAGGTATACACTCGCGCACACACACACATATCCATCCGCACAGACACAGACACAAGCAGACACATTTAAAGGCCTTTAAATATGTCTGCTTGTGTCTGTATATGTGTGGATGGATATGTGTGTGTGTTCGCGAGTGTATACCTGTCCTTTGTTCCCCCTAAGGTAAGTCTTTCCGCTCCCGGGATTGGAATGACTCCTTACCCTCTTCCTTAAACCCCACATCCTTTCGTCTTTCCCTCTCCTTCCCTCTTTCTTGTGTCTGTGTATGTGCGGATGGATGTGTGTGTGTGTGTGTGTGTGTGTGTGTGTGTGTGTGTGTGTGCGCGAGTGTATACCTGTCCTTTTTTCCCCCTAAGGTAAGTCTTTCCGCTCCCGGGATTGGAATGACTCCTTACCCTCTCCCTTAAAACCCACATCCTTTCGTCTTTCCCTCTTTCCTGATGAAGCAACCGTTTGTTGCGAAAGCTTGAATTTTGTGTGTATGTTTGTGTTTGTTTGTGTGTCTATCGACGTGCCAGCGCTTTCGTTCGGTAAATCACATTATCTTTGTTTTTATATATATATATATATATGTCTGCTTGTGTCTGTATATGTGTGGATGGATATGTGTGTGTGTGTGCGCGCGAGTGTATACCCGTCCTTTTTTTCCCCCCTAAGGTAAGTCTTTCCGCTCCCGGGATTGGAATGACTCCTTACCCTCTCCCCTAAAACCCACATCCTTTCGTCTTTCCCTCTCCTTCCCTCTTTCCTGATGATGCAACAGTTTGTTGCGAAAGCTTGAATTTTGTGTGTGTGTTTGTGTTTGTTTGTGTGTCTATCGACCTGCCAGCGCTTTCGTTCGGTAAGTCACATCATCTTTGTTTTTAGATATATTTTTCCCACATGGAATGTTTCCCTCTATTATATATATATATAGTCAGAAATATATGATTTTATCACACTCACTGTACCAACAGCTGACACACAGTTACAGCAAATTACGTTGATTCAAACTCAAACTACTTACTCTTAGCAAGATAGTGGTGTACAGATGATAAAATTTATATAGAATAAGGTATGACCTTGTGAAGATGGGTGAAGGGGGGAGAGAGGGAGGGGCACGGAAGATACAGTGTTGCACTGAACACACAGCTTTAAACAAATAAAAAAAACTATCAATTCACTAGTTCACTTACTTTTCTTGTTGATAAAAAAGTAAAAAGATAAAAGCACAACAAGACAGAGCTCACTTGAGTTTTAAAAATGCATGTGAACACATTCTACACAAAAACATGTAAGCACTTACCGAGTCGTCGAAGGATCCTTTTGCATTCATCCCGAGACATACCCAGTATCATTGGCCACATGTTTAACCTGAAAGAAACACCCATTGATCTTTACACAAGCAACAGTTACTATCATGTCAAGGAATGTTACATACAAAGATCACGATTCAGAGTAGCTTAAAATGTACAGTGATACCGATACATGTTATTCTCAAATGAAATTGTGACCATTGAACAGATTAAAAGAATTAAATGTCTTTACTTTTAAACATAAAATTGTCTCCAGTCTCAATATATTTGCAGATAACTGCAGTTTCTGCGTAAGAAGTAGCAATTATTCCCCATTTTGTTTTCTACCATTTTCTCCCTGGCCCCATTCCCAAAAATAACAACACAGTAATGAAAGTGGATAGTCCATGTGACAGCAAAAATGAAATGCCAGAGTTTCAACAATAACCATCAAAAGCAATTAAAAATAAGTGGAACCAAATACACCTTTTGATCATGAATACTACAGTGGTCATGAATACTACAGGAGTCAGTAAAGAACTTACTGGATGAGTGGTTCTACTTTATTATCTTCAGGAAAAGCAAACTTTTCTGAAATCAATTTCCATTTTGCGCACAGGAATTTTTTTAGGCACCACTAACAGAAAAGACACCCAAGAAACCAGGATCACTGATCAGTTGCCATCGGCTCCCTACCAAAATTCATATTCAAAGCATTTTTGTGTCATTAGATTTTGATGTGCCTACAACCACTTATGTCTATGTGATTTTTTGTTTTTTTGTTACAAAAATCACTGTCAGAGAGACTGTAGATGTTGGTTGAAGCCCTCAGGAATGAGAGGCTGGGGGAACTGTTTGAGTAGGAGATGTACCTTTGCCTTTACGAAGGTAACACAAACACTGAGGACAATTCCAGTGAGACTGCCCATCTTCAACAATTATGCAAACATTGAGTGCATTCATCAACTGTCTGAACATATAGATGTCATTGCATTTGAAGTTGTTTTGTGTCAAAGAACTTTCACTGCACTGAACGTCAGGTTTGTTTACAAATCCCTCTGAAAAAACTGTATATTGAGCATACCAGATTTTGATTGTCAATAAATGGTGATTTTCACTGTACACCCTAATGGTGAACAAATGAGACTTACACAAAACTTCAATCAGACAAATGAAAAACAACACTACCTAAAAGAGAATGCACCCATGCTTGCTGAGTATCTTCGCAATAGAGTCTATAACTCCACTTCGAACCCCAAACAAAGAGACAAAGTCTACATAATGATTTTAACAGTCAGTGAGTATAATAATTCTAAGATGCTTAAAAAGGCTTCTGACAGAGTATGGTTTATTACTTTAGACAATATTCTGACTGCTTGCTTCAGCTGACAAATACTTTATTTACTTTAGGTATACTGATGCAGGAGATAAATCTATCAATCGTTGTGAGAGTAAACTGTTAGTTGTGAACCACTTGCAGGACTGTTTAGCTATCATCTGAGCTGTGTCTCCTAATGCTGAGTTTGGATACTTCATTAGTATATTTGTGTCATCAGCAAACATTACAGTTTTCAATCGTCCTTCAAAGTCATTGGAAGACGTAGGACTTGTTAAAGATCTTTTCTCCTTCTCCGACCAATATTGAACCCTGGCTAACTCAGTTCACTCCTCCATCCAACCATGATCCACACCCACTGCCCCCAAATCACCCCTTGTTAACTCTCCAGGATTTCTTAACCTCGAACCTTGCCTCACCATCATTTCCCAAATACCTCATCATGAAAACCAATCTTACATCTGCAGAAAGAACTGCAGTTAACCATCTAAAAACTGATCACCACCTTATAATCCTACTTGCAGATAAAGGCTCCACCACTGTCGTTTTGAACCACAAGGATTACCTGGCAGAAGGACTCCATCAGCTGTAGATACTTCCACTTACAAACGTTGCCACAGTGACCCCATTTCAGAAATCCAGCAGGATCTCCAGTAGCTACTCAAATCCTTAAGCCCATCCCAGAACCTCTCCCGTGAGTACATCTCTCTACCATCTCTATACTCACCCCTACCACTCCCCCCACTCCTACCTTCGACATGCTTTCTGAAGTCCATAAACCTAACTACCCAGGATGCCCCATTGTGGCCAGTTACTGTAATCCAATTGAGAGAATCTCTCCTCTCATAGACCAACACCTTCAACCTATTATCTGGAACATACCCTCCTATATAAAAGATATCAAGCATTTCCTCTACCGACTCTCCACAGTTCCTGGCCCTTCAACACTCGGTGCCCCATTCTTCACTATTGATGCCACCTCCCTTTATACTAACATTCCTAATGCCCATGGCCTTACCGCTATTGAACACTACCTTTTCCGACGCCAAACGGATTCCAAACCAACAACCTCCTTCCTAGTCACCATGAGCAACTATATCGCCACCCACAATTACTTCTCCTTTGAAGGTGTTACCTACAAACAAATCCACGGTATGGCTATGGGCGTCCACATGGCGCCATCCTATGCCAACCTATTCATAGGTCATTTACAGGAATCCTTCCTAAAAGCCCAGAATCCTAAACCCCTCACTTGGTTCAGATTCATTGATGACATCTTTGCAATCTGGATCGATGGTGAGAAAACCCTATTCACGTTCCTCCAGAACCTCAACAACTTCTCCCCAGAACCTCAACAACTGCTCCCCCCCCCCCCCCCCTCTTTGTTTCACCTTGTCCTACTCAACCCAACAAGCTTCCTAGATGTTGACCTCCACCTCAAAGATGGCTACATGAGTACCTCCGTCCATATCAAACCTACTACAAGTCCCTTCTATACAGCCTAGCCACCTGTGGTCATCACATCTGCAGTGACGAGCAGTACCTCTCTAAATATACTGAGGTTCTCACTGAAGCCTTCACAGACTGTAATTATCCTCCCAACTTTGTACAAAAACAAATATCCCATGCCTTATCTTTCCAGTCTCCCACCACCTCCTAAAGTCCCATCATCCAGCCACAAAGGATCATTCTCCTCATAACTCAATACCAACCAGGACTGAAGCAAGTGAATTACATTCTCTGCCAGGATTTCGACTACCTTTACTCATGCCCTCACATGAGAAATTTCCTGCCCTCTATTCTTCCCACCCCTCCCACAGTAGTATTCTGCCATCCATTGAACCTACACAATATACTCATCCATCCCTACACAACCCCTGCTCCCAACCCCTTACCTCATGGCTGTAATAGACCTAGATGCAAGACCAGGACCATACATCCACCCACCACCAACTACTCCAGTATGGCCACGAACATCACCTATCCCATCAAAGGCAAGGCTACCTGTGAAATCAGTCATGTGATCTGCTAGTTAAGCTGTAACCACTGTGTAGCATTCTATGTGGGCATGACAACCAGCATGCTATCTGTCCGCATGAATGGCCACCAACAAACTGTGCCCAAGAAACAAGTGGACCACCCTGTTGCTGATGACGCCGAATATGACATCCTTCATTTCAATGACTGCTTCACAGCCTGTGCCAAATGGATCCTTCTCACCAACACCAGCTGTTCTGAACTGCACAGATAGGAACTCGTCCTGCAATACATCCTACATTCCTGTAACCCTCCTGGTCTCAACCTTCGTTAGTCACTGTCCTCACCCATCCAGCCCTCCCCTATTCCCATTCCAGCACTACTCAGCCATCATTCCACCATCACACTGTCTTTTTACTTCTCTCCTTTTCCATTACTTCCCCCTCCCTCCCCACCTCTCCCCTGCCCACCATCTAACCTGTAGGACTTCACTAAGCGCCACCCCTTTCCTGCACTAGCCTCCCCCTTACCCCCACCCAGTTGCCACTGCCATCATGCACTGGCGCTGCTGCTTGCAGTGTCGTTTCAGGTGCCTGAGACTGTGGTCGTGTGCTTGAATTGTGTTTGCACGTGCAGGTTGTGTGTGTGTGTGTGTGTGTGTGTGTGTGTGTGTGTGTGTGTGTGTGTGTGTATCTATTGTTGATGAAGGCCTTAATGGCTGAAAGCTTTATTTATTTGTGACAGTCTTTTTGTTGTGCCTATCTGCGACTCAGCACCTCTGTTATATGGTAAGTAGCAACTTGCATTTTCACAATACTGTTACATTCCATTACAGATTTTCCACTGTTTGAAGATAAGTTACGTAGGTTAAGAACAAGAAAGGACATGGCACCAATCCTTATGGGACTTCCTCCCCCCATTTTGATGACAGTTTCATGCCTGTGATGCAGTCTGTCAATGAGATCCTCTACTTCCTGTTCCATTCATGAAAAAGGGATGTCATTAAATTTTACTTTGAAAGGTTTAACTCTTCGGTAAAATCACAAAATACGTCAACAGAATTATTTTTCTCATTTAGCTCTGCCAACACTTCATTCGAGAAGTCTCGCGTTGTTTCCCTGAGCAAAATCGTTTACAACAGCCAAACTGAGAAACAGTTAACGTGTTCCATGCAGTAAAAGAGTCAGTAAACTGTCATAGCTCAATTGTTACTGGATCAGATGACACATGACTTCTGTTAAATTACAGATGACAGTTCAATTTAAAAGAAACCACATGATGTAAATAGAAATAAACTTATGAACAGAAGCCAAGCAAAAAAAGTGATAAAAAAGGGTACATCTAGCAAGAGGTTGGTCAACTATTCTTCTAAAGTTCAGTCACAGTTCCTCTTAAAGTTCCACCCAGAGCTAAATCTTTTGAGTTCCTCCTTAAGATATGACTCTAATGCCTCTCCATGTAGTTTCAATATGGTAATCATTGTTGTTGCAACTGCCTCATAGTCATTGATACCAATTTCAATGTGTATATCCTCACTGAGCTCAGGTCTGTTTATTGCTATTATGTCTAATAGTTTCCCATTTTGAATGGTCTTACAAATTATCTGCCCAACATAGTTTTCAAATAAAGCATTTAGTATTGTATCACAGGGTGTTTTGTCATGTCCACCAATTACAAAACTGTAATTATCCGAATCAACTGGCAGGTGATAAAAATTTCTTCTAATGACAGTATGACTGAGGAACATATGTACTAGTGAGCTGAATTTTTCTCTAAAGTTTTTGGTGACATCTGGGGATAAATCTTGTAATCTACAGGACATTATTGTAAGTTCTTGCTCATTGTTGATACTGCGTTTTGCCAGATCGATCTCACATGCAGTTTCAATTTTTTGATTTCTTTTCCACTGTGACGAATACATTACCTCAACATTCCGTTAGCCCAGCTTTTTGATACGGACTCAGATTTTCACAAAAATTCTTGCTGCTATAATTTCTGGGTTTTAGCCAGATTTCTGTATCTAGTATTATCTGAGCTCCATTCTTTTTAGGTGTGCTTCAAACTCTGGCATTTTGCTATTAATACTTTGGTAGTTTATCACTACAATTTTAATAGTCTTATTGCAGATGGTCATTTCTTTGCATGTTATACTAATTTTTTAGAGTATCCTACAACTATCATTATTTTAGAGATCTTGGATATGCTCTGGTGGGAAATGAAGGTTCAGGGTGAATCAGAAGCCGCTCAGTAGTTGTATAATAATCTCTTTAGTACACCAATCAGGCCTGTAGGACGCAGTCCTGGAAGGCAGTTCTTGACCCAAGGACAGTAGTAGTGAAATGTTGCAGTACAACCCCAGCCTCTGTTAGGCACAAGGCAATCCAGACACGGTGCCACCTTGTGTAGTCACTGGTCCGATCATGGCTGAACAATGTCAGGGCATATGCAGCAGGCTGATATGGCCCACTGAGTGCAGGATGCTGAGTCTCACCTGCCCATGGCAAGTGATGGGTGCTGATGTCCGGGGAGAAAACCTAAATCAGCAGCTGGCTGGCCATGACTGGCACTGGCTCGGTGACTAAGAGCGTCTCAGTTCAACCCTTGGCAGATCAGGCTGCAGCTGGACCTCCTAGGCGAGTGGTCCAGTCAAAATGATGGTAGAGCAGAGGCAAACTCACAGCCGAAGCTGACACTACGATGGTCTATTCAATTACTTGCTGCTCCAATCCACGTTCAGCTTGACTGAACAGTCAGTATTTCCTCAAGCAAACATGAGTTCGTTTTGGTGGTGCAGCTGCATAAGTAATATATGCTGCATTCCAAAGTGTCCCTGGTTATGCTAACAACCAGGGACTGCCTGTCAAAAGGATGGTGATACCCAGTGTGTGCCGTAGCACAATGCTACTTCATTGTACTGCCACAAATGGCCTGTTTTATGGCATCAAGCTCATTGGCCCAGACTTGTGTTATTACAATACACACATCACAAAAAGTTTTGCATCACCTCAGTTCTGTGAGTTCCGGAACCTGTACAGGAAATTGGAATAGAGATCAACATTAACATCATTTCCGCCCTTTTCATTGCTCATGAAAACCGCACATTGCTTGTTGTACCACCATACACTGAGACCTTCAGAGGTGGTGGTCCAAACTGCTGTACACACCGGTACCTCTAATACCCAGTAGCACGTCCTCTTGCATTGATGCATGGCTGTATTCAGCGTGGCATACTATCCGCAAGTTCATCAAGGCACTGTTGGTCCAGATTGTCCCACTCCTCAATGGCGATTCGGTGTAGAGCCCTCAGAGTGGTTGGTGGGTCATGTTGTCCATAAATAGCCCTTTTCAATCTATCCGAGGCATGTTCGATAGGGTTCATGTCTGGAGAACACGCTGGCCACTCTAGTTGGGCGATGTCATTATCCTGAAGGAAGTCATTCACAAGATGTGCACAATGGGGGTGTGAATTGTCGTCCATGAAGACAAATGCCTTGCCAATATGCTGCTGATATGGTTGCACTATCAGTTGGAGGATGGCATTCAGGTATCGTACAGATGTTATTGGCACCTTCCGTGACCACTAGTTGTGTACGTCGGCCCCACATAATGCCATTCCAAAACACCAGGGAATATTCACCTTGCTGCACTCGATGGACAGTGTGTCTAAGGCGTTCAGCCTGATCGGGTTGCCTCCAAACACGTCTCCGACAATTGTCTGGTTAAGGAATATGTGATACTCATTGGTGAAGAGAACGTGATGCCAATCCTGAGCGATCCATTCGGCATGTTGTTGGACCCATCTGTACCGCGCTGCATGGTGTCATGGTCACAAAGATGGACCAAGTCATGGACATCGGAATTGAAGTCGCACATCATGCAGCCTATTGCACACAGTTTGAGTCATAACACGATGTCCTGTGGCTGCAAGAAAAGCATTATTCATCATGGTGGTGTTGCTGTCAAGGTTTCTCTGCGACATAATCCATAGGTAACAGTTATCCACTGCAGTAGTAGCCCTTGGGCAGACTGAGCGAGGCATGTCATCGACAGTTCCTGTTTCTCTGTATCTCCTCCATGTCCGAACAACATCGCTTTGGTTCACTCTGAGACACCTGGACACTTCCCTTATTGAGAGCCCTTCCTGGCACAAAGTAACAATGTGGAGGCGATCAAACTGCGGTATTGACCATCTAGGCATGGTTGAACTACAGTCAACATGAGCAATGTATCTCCTTTCTGGTGGAATGACTGGAACTGATCATATGTCAGATCCCCTCTGTCTAACAGGCACTGCTCATGCATGGTTGTTTACATCTTTTGGCGAGTTTAGTGACATCTCTGAACAGTCAAAGGGACTGTGCCTGTGATAAAATATCCACAGTCAACATCTATCTTCAGGTATTCTGGGAACCGGGGTGATGCAAAACTTTATTTGATGTGTGTATATTCAGTGATTATGTGCCAATCTTATCAAACATTTAAGATTTTAAAGAAAGCATAATATTAATGTAGAAAGATACAATACTGAAAAAAATAAGAGAAAAAGCAATAAAATGAGAATACACAATAAGAACCAATATCTGAAACTATAGTAGTAATACTTAACACTGTGAAATAAGATGAAAGAAACTGTAGCAAGAACAGCAGATGAAATACTGAGGAAAAATGATTTGAACAGAGAAAACTATGGAAGACAATATAATAAGTTTGATTCTACAAAGCCATAAATGTAGAAAAAGAAATACAACAGAAGGTCAAGAGCGATATAGATTCATAAAGAATACCTTCACACAAAAAAGTAGAAATGTTAAGGAACAATAGATACATGTATATGTTACATTTAAAGATACAAGAACAGATATTAAAAAATGGAGTAAGCAAGAAAGGCACATAGAAATATTAAAATATTACAGTTCAAGACAGGGTTAAGCAATAGATAAACAAGAAAACCTTAGTGATTGCAGATGAACTAGCCAACTGATGGAAATAATGTTGTAAATAACTCTATAAGGAAAAAGATGTTCGCATGGAAGAAGAATGCAATGGGAAAAAAAAACACTGTGCATGTATATGAAGTTAGTACTTCAATGATGAAAATCAAATCTGAAGTAGAACTGAAAGAATTTAGACCATGGAAAACTCCAGATCCAGATGACCTACCAGGTGAACTGTGACTCTATGTGGAGAAAAACTGAAAGTTGGATTTTTATATATATAAACTGTTATGATTATGGGCTTCTTCCAGCCGGTTTTGTGTAAAACCACTATTTTCACCCCCCCCCCCCTCTGTCCATCCTACAGCACTTCACCGTCCACCATCCCAACCACACTATCTCTCCCCCTCCCCAACCCAGCCTCCTCCTTTCCCCCACCCAGTAGCCACTCCCATCATGCACTGGTGCTGCTGTTCACAGAGTGGTTTCAGTTGCATGAGACTGCAAGTGTGTGTGTGTGTGTGTGTGTGTGTGTGTGTGTGTGTGTGTGTGTTGACAAAGGCCATTGGCCGAAAGTTTGAAGTGTGAAAATCTTTTTGTTGTGCCTATCTACAACTCAGCATCTCACTATATGGTGAGCAGCAACTTTCCCTCTCACAATACTAAAACGCAAAAGAAATGCTCGGAGCACTTAAATGGAAATCTGTAAGAAGAAAGATGATGTAGTTTCCATAAAATTGTATGGGGTAAATTTAGAGAACCTGTAATCAAAAATACAGTGCAGCTATTTTAAATTTCACATAGTGAACATGAGAACAAGGTTAGAGAGATTAGGGTACATACAAAATCTTGTGTCATTCATCCTTTTGGTCAATATGTGAAGGGAATACAGCTGAAAGTCAATAATGTTGGAATAAAGTTCCTTCTATCATACACTGTGCATTGGCTTGCTGAATATACATGCAGTTGTAGAAATAAAGAATAACAGTTTGAAGCAACAAAGCCTTTAAAAGTTGATGATACAGTTATACAACAATACTGAGCCATTCTTCCACCAAAATTTTAAAAACTACCCTGTTTGGGTTTTGTAAAGGATTTTCCATAGAAAAAGCAACATATGATCTAGGTCTTCAGGCTTTCCCAGAGAGGCAGTGTCATCTTGGAAAATTGGGCTTCCTGCCTGTAATTCACACCATACTTGCACGATATTTTGATTGCAATCTTCATCAGGTGCTGCCTGAGGCTGAATCCAATGTGGAAAGTGTCCTGTGTTTATGTGTATGTGGACCTAAGGACTCCGTCATTGGTCAGTGCTGCACCAGGTGCTCTGTCTGAAGCACACCAGTCAATAGCAGCAACCACAGTGTTTTCTAGCCATAGCTGTTCCGAACACTGTGCACTTACATTTTGGCTGTGGTCATTTAGTAATTTTGTCATCTGATGTTCTGTTCCATCTTCAAGTTGTACAAGGTGTTCAATCTTCTGGTTGGCATCATTTAAGCTTTCCTGTGGGCTATGCTATCCTATTGCCATACCCTGCCGTGTCAGGTACTCCGTCCTAGGTCTGTGTACACTAGGGGCAGCTGTTGGATGATTTTCTGGCCGCTGGTGTCCAAACTGCTGTTTGTTCTCAAAATGACTATTCTCAGGTACTTTATTTGCTGTCTGAAGTACCAACATCTGTGCGCCCTGTCATGGTTGTGGTGGATTATTTGCTCTGACGCCATTTCCAAAGTTATTTCCCCCGGAGTTTGGATGTTGCCTCCATTGCGTCTTTAGAAGAGCAAATGCCAGATTCCTGGTGGAGCGAAGTTGATATCCCATGTCACAGTTGATAAGACCCTGTGTGGCCTTTAATCGATGGATTATTTAGTAAGGCTATATAAGTATATGGGTGTCTGTGTCAGAATCTTGATGTAATCGTAATTCATCAAATGATTTAGTTCCAAACAATGTTCCGCAATAGCTGACTTGGAGGCTTTTTGGGTCAGGTGTGCCGTTGGTGCTCCTTACACCTGATGTCAAGGATGCTGCTGGTCTGGCCAATGTACAAAATACCACAATGACATGGTATGTGGTAAATGCCCAGTTTCTGTAGGCCCATATCATACTTTACTCTCCATAACACAGCCTTAATCTGGGTTAGTGGACACATAACACTCTTGGCATTATAGCTGAGAAGAATTCTGCTGATTTTGACAGATATTAGTCTGGCACATGGCAGAAAACTGACCTCCTTTGCTGCTTCTTGTACTTTTACTGACCCTTCTGGCGGAAAAGCAGTGCACGATGCCTTCTGAATATCTCTGCAAGAATATCCATTTCTGTAGAAAACATACTGCAGGTCTTTTATTGTCACACCAAGTTGTCTGGATCCAAAAGAGTTCATGCCCAATGAACCAGAGTTTTGAGTACACTGTTTTTCTGTGTCAGCTGGTGGCTACTACTGGCTTGTGGGCACGTATCATTGTGAGTTGGTTTCTGGTAAACTGCCATCTCCCTTCCTCTGGACGAGAACATCTAGGAATGGGAGTTGCCCCTTCTTCTTCATTTCTATTGTGAATTTTATGTTAGGGAAGTGTGAGCAGGTGCTCCACAGGAATACAACAAGCTTTGTCCTGCCTTGGTGCCAAATAACAAATGTGTCATCCACATACGCGAAAAAAACATTTTTGTTGATCCATGGCCTATACAAATGCCTCATTCTCAAATCTCAATCTCCTAAAGACACAATGAAGGCAACATCCAAATTCCAGGGAGATAACTTTGGAAAAAATGACAAAGAAAATAACCCAGCTCAACTGTCACTGGGAGCACAGATGGTGGTACTTCACACAGCAAATCAAGTACCTGAGAATGGCCATTTCAAGAATGAACAACAATCTGTATGCCAGCAGCCAGAAAATTATCCAACAGCTGCCCCTAGAGGGAGCATACCTCGGGTGAAGCACCTAATGCGGCCAGCTAAGATAATACAACAGCATAACCACAGGAAAGCTTAAATGATGGCAGTCATAAGACTGAACAGCCAGTACAGCTTGGAGGTGGTAGAGAATGTCAGATGACAACGTTATTAACTGACAACAGCCAAAAAGTAGACACACCACAACCAGAACAGATATGGGTAGAAAATACTACAGCTGCTGCTATTGATCAGCTTGTACCTGATAAGGGGTGAACTGACGAAAGTGCCTAGCCCCACATAGACATAAATACTGGACCTGTTCCACAAAGGACTCAGCCTCAGGGAGCACCTGATGAAGATTGCGAGTTATGTGACAGCAATATTGTGCAAGTATGGACAAAATATGCAGAAAACCTCATTTTCCAAGATGACAATATATGATCTCTCAAACTTATTTCTGGCAGAACAAAATATGGCAAATTATCTTACTGTTATTTTCAATAACCTTGCCATGGTTCAAGATGCCATACGCTGTGTGCATGCACAGGAGGGTACTGACTGACAAGCGTTATTTTATTACCTGTCAAAATAGAAATTTTGATCACATTTTTGGTCTTTTGAATACCTTTTCAGTGGTTATTATTAGAAGATTTACCTGTACACTTCATTTCCAATAGCTGTTATCTAGGTGTGATTTTTGTTTGCATACTGAACTCATGCTCGTAATAAACTGTTTATACCCACGTGTATTTCATACATACCTTACTGTGAATAGCTGTGCTATTGCCCTTTCTCTTGTCACACAAGTAAAGACTTGATATCTCTGGATTGTGTTTAGGAAACATGTAGTGTTGTTTTGAATTTCTATTAAGTGTGATTTCAGTCTAATGCTTTGTTTTTGTACATTATGTGATCAAAAGTATCTGGACACCCCTAAAACATACGTGTTTCATATTACGTGTATTTGCACTGCCACCTACTGGCAGGTACTCCATATCAGCGACCTCAGTAGTCATTAGACATTGTAAGAGAGCAGAATGGGGTGCTCCGCAGAACTCATGGACTTCAAACGAGGTCAGGTGATTGGGTGTCACTTGTGTCATACGTCTGTACGCAAGATTTCCACACTCCTAAACATCCCTAGGTCCACTGTTTCCAATGTGATAGTGAAGTGGAAATGTGAAGGGACACGTACAGCACAAAAGCGTACAGGCCGACCTAGTCTATTGACTGACAGAGACCATCGACAGTTGAAGAGGGTCGTAATGTGTAATATGCAGACATCTATCCAGGCCATCACACAGGAATTCCAAACTGCATCAGGATCTACTGCAAGTACTATGACAGTTAGGTGGGAGATGAGAAAACTTGGATTTCATGGTCGAGCGGCTGCTCATAAGCCACACATCATGACAGTAAATGCCAAACAATGCCTCGTTTTGTGTAAGGAGCATAAACACTGGATGATTGAACAGTGGAAAAATGTTGTGTGAAGTGACAAATCACGGTACACAATGTGGCGATCCAATGGCAGGGTGTGGGTATGGCTAATGTCTGGTGAATGTCATCTGCCAGTATGTGTAGTGCCAACAGTAAAATTAGGAGGTGGTGGTGTTATGGTGTGGTTGTGCAGGTGCCAAGAACTTGTTTTCAGCGAGGTGTCTGGATATTTTTGATCACATAGTGTATGTATGTCTGATGGTAAAGAACTCACATTCATAGTGAAATTAACACATTATTGAGAGATTACATTCCTTTATAGACAAACAAACATAATAAGCCTCAGAATATTCTTGTACTTTCATATATTTAGGGTTCCTTTTACCCTTGCTATAGAAATTTTATTTTACCGCAAGTGAAAACTGGTTTCACTGGGAGAGGGGGGGGGGGAGGGGGCAAAGTGGGGAGAACTCTGAGGAAGTCACTGAGGCCTTCTCTTGGAACTGCATTATAGGTAGCAGGAAAAGATTAATAGAGGACCAGGGAAGAAAGACCTGTGCCCTTCATGCACACCAGCTGCCCGAGTTGAGGTGGAGTAGAGCCTGAAAATGATGTAGTAATAGGAAATGTGCAGGGGCAGACTCTGCTCATTATCAGAGAGGCTAGGACTAACACTAATGGCATAGCCCGTATCAATTCAGGCAGGCTGGAAAAAATCTTACTTTCGTAGTCTCGGCTGTTATTGAATTTAGCATACGTAAAAATGAAAGACTAAGTAAGCATTTTCTTTTGTTCTCTCTAAAAAAAATTCTGCTCCAAGATACAGCCTTCCAAAGATGACACTGCACATACCATTTTGAAGCTGCGAATTTTGGAAAAAAAATTAAAATTCTGTACCTCTGGAAGAGTTCTAGATATTTTGTTGGTTTTTTTATTTGAAAGATAATTGCTTTAGGACTGCAAAGAAATCCTTCATTTGGACTTATCTGTCAAAATTCTTTTACTACAGTTTCTGAACTTTTTTTATAATTTGTGCGAAAAAATTTTTTTTTCAAAAATGCCAATCCATAGAAATTTGATTTTTTTCTGTTGATTAGTACCAATTAGTTCTACATTCCCTGAAAAGTAGAGCTTCCACTTTTAGGTTGAACAGGTTTTATAAACAATTGAAATTTTTTCCATACATCAAACCTGCTTTATTACCACATTATCACATAACAGGCTCATAAAAATCAAAACCTAGCCTTATTTAACAAAATTTTAGTTTTGAAAGATGAGAAAAAGATTCATTTTTCAAGCATTTTAAATGGTTCCAAAATGTATGTGAAAGGTCCAAAAACTTAAAGGTTTCAATTTATACAACTTCTGTGCGCTCTGTTTTGTACTGAAATTAGCCAGTCAATGAACTAAAAATGTGTTCCACTGCTTCAGTATCTTCCTTTGATATAGAGTGATGTCTTCCTGTTGAACCAATAGGAACTGGAACACTTACAATCTTCAAAACATTGTGAACAGGAAGTGAGCACTGATGGCATTGCTGCTGTCCTTCAGCTGGAAACCTATATCCAGCAGCTGGTCATGGAATTCTTCGATTTCCTCTTTGGAAATAAGAAGGAGGGCTTTGAATGTGTAAGATTTCATGACTCTCGTAAAATCCTCAGCACTCTGAATCACAGCTGTATTTGGTCCAGAAAGATTATGTTTTGTAGCATGGTATTTCAGCAAGCCTCCTACAACATCACAAGGCCCCTTCCTGTGACCGGTAGCACTGTATACCCACTCAGTCGGAAATGTGAAGTGAAGTGGAAATGTGAAGGGACACGTACAGCACAAAAGCGTACAGGCCGACCTAGTCTGTTGACTGACAGAGACCATCGACAGTTGAAGAGGGTCGTAATGTGTAATATGCAGACATCTATCCAGGCCATCACACAGGAATTCCAAACTGCATCAGGATCTACTGCAAGTACTATGACAGTTACTCAATTCAAACAGCTGATAATGATTTTTAAAATGACTAGGAGCACCATTAGAAATAATGATGATCTTCCCTGACCCTGTTTGCAGTTGAAGAATTTTGTGCATTTGCTAGCAAAGCATGTGCCGAGTCATGTCCTGTGTCATCACTTATAACTGCAATACTTGTGGTATTGTTTTGAAAATATATCACTCCTGTAAAAATTGAAACCTGTTCATTACTCCAATGATGTCCGCCCCTGGTAGCTGAGTGGTCAGCGCGACAGACTGTCAATCCTAAGGGTCCGGGTTCGATTCCCGGCTGGGTCGGAGATTTTTTCCGCTCAGGGACTGGGTGTTGTGTTGTCCTAATCATCATCATTTCATCCACATCGATGCGCAAGTCGCCGAAGTGGCGTCAAATCGAAAGACTTGCAACAGGCGAGCAGTCTACCCGACAGGAGGCCCTTGTCACATGCCATTATCATTATACTCCAATGATACCCTTGTACTTCTTGTGGGAGAATTACAGACTAGTTCTCAGCAAAATCACAGTGAAGCACTAAACATACTTCTTCAGCCTGTACACACCCTTTGACTTTTGCAATGTGTTTTTGTTGCAATTTGTTCAGATGCTAGTGTGTTACTGCTTTCACTGACCATTTACCAACTTCATCAATGAAACTTTCAAAGGCAACAGTTTTCTTAATTAGTTTATTTTCCTCCCATGTCCATATGGAATTTCTGCAGAGTTAGCTGCTACATCTTCCAGGCCAAGTGTCTGTAAAGACATTCCTCCATTTCCAGGGCAGTCACTACATTCTTGAAACAAAGAAGTCTCTCATTTTTACATCACAGACTACTAATGACTTCACATGCCCAACCAAGGTGTCATATGACATGTGCTCCAGTAAGTTCTTCAAAGTTACACAAAAAGTTCAAAATTTGCGCAGTATACACATAAACAGACATCTCTAGGTGGATGTGGACCTACCCACTTTCGTTGTAGTGCATAAAATTTTGATCTTCCAATATGTGGAGTTGTATAGTTACTCTTACAAATGGCAAAAGTTTCTTTAATACTGCGAGTCAAGTACCTCTTCACTTTCACAACTTTTTGACCTTCAACTATTACAGTTATAGTGTCTTTTTTGTTGGCACTCTGGCGAGAACAGTCCCATTTATCTGACAGATAATATGAATGCACTATTTCAACTTGAGTTGCTTCTACAGGATGACCATAATAGGGATCTGGTCTTCCAAAGACTCCTTTTACAGACCTCACATTTCTTGGTTTGTCTACCATGTACTTTGATACTGATGGAACATGGTTCAAAATTGTTTTCTTTGAAAATGTCTCTGGAATAATAGTTAAAACTTGCACCTTTTCACTGTAGGATGCACAATATTCTACGGCTGAATTGTTATTTGTGAAAAATTCCTGGCAAGAGGTGCAAGAGTGCTTTGGTTCATTTTCTCCTGAAGATGGAATGTCTACTTTGAAGTGTGTGTTCAGTTTTGCTGTAGTGTATTCATTCATAGCTTTAGTAATTTCTCTGCACTTTCTTGATGCCTAGAGCTTATGACTCGACTTCACTGACCACAGTTTCTGAACAGGACTAACATCTACCTCTGTAGTTGACTGATTCTGGGTATTTAATTCTTCCTCTATTGATGCAAAATCTGCATCACCTGCACCATAGGTTAGGTTAGGTTTAGAACACAATAAGTTGTCACTGGAAACATCTTCACTTTTAAACAGAGTCTTCAAATGAGAACACTTATTCCCAACATGAAAAAAGTCTGTTTCTTGTTTGTCTTATATACCACTCTTTTATGGATATGCAAATAGTCAGCACACTACTCTCTCCTGTGGCCCCTGTCAGAAGATATTTCAGATATTTCAAACAGTCCTTTTCACAAAACACACTGCAACTGTATCAACTGGCAAATTCCTCGCGAAAACACAGAACTCACTGGATGGTCTCAGATTTCTTAGAAGCCTCCTCAGTAAAGAACAACTACAATACAGAAACCTACAATGAACAACCACAACAAAGAAAACTGACAAGGAACTACAACGAATTGCAAGAAATACCTACAACAAGGAAAGTGAAAAGAAATAACTGCAACAGAGAAAGTGATAAAAAATAACTGCAACAGAGAAAGTGATAAAAAATAACTGCAACAGAGAAAGTGATAAAAAATAACTGCAACAGAGACAATAGAAATAAACATTGTAACAAAAATATTAGTTAGAAACAACTTCGGTGAAGACATAAATTACCCTTGAAAGTTTAAAAAAAAAAAAAACACATAATTTTTTAAAATAAAATCTGTCCAACTTAAAAGTGGAAGCTCTCCTTTACAGAGAATATAGTACTACGTGGTACTAATAACAGAAGAAAATCAAACTTTTCTGGATTGGCATTTATGAAAAAAAAATTTTTTTCTGCATATTATTAAAAAAATTCAAAAGGCAACAGTATAAGAACTTTGACAGATATATCCAAATGGAGGATACCATTGTAATCACAAAGCAATTATCTTTAAAATAAAAAGCTCAAACAAAATATCTAGAACTGTTACAGAGATACAGCACTTTAAAAATTTTTCCAAAATTTGCATCTTCAAAATGGTGTTCGCAGTGTCATGTTTGGAGGCCTGTATCTGGGGGCAGGAATTTTTTTGGAGAAAACAAAAAAAATGTGTGTTTCTTACTTACTCCTGAATTTTAACATATGCTAAATTCAATAACACCCGAGACTATGAAGGTAATCCCCACTGCCTGAAGTGATACGGATTATGCCTAATCTAAGGATGAAGAGAGCACTGAGACTAGGTAGCAGTCATGGCACAGGTGCAATCCCTCAATTACAGGAGAAGTTAGAGGAAGAGTATCGGGTCATCAGCATTCTCACACTAACTAAAAAGCTAAATCAGGTGGTCGACAATTTATGGCCTTTATGTACGATTTCATGAAAGTTGATCAGCTAATGATAATGGGTGGGGCAGGGAACAACTTGGATAGAGCATACAACATAAGTGTTCATCTGAGGAAGAAAGCTTCCCTAACTGGTGACACAAATGTGAGCATGGTTGACATGGTTGAGCTGTTCCTGTGGCACGATCCACCGCATATTTGAGGGACTGCACAATTTACCAATGTGGAGCAGGAGATGGCACTGATCACTGGTGATTGGGGGCACACTACACTGCTGCTGGTGGGGATTATCAGGAGATGGGACTACACAAGGCATAGTCTGTTCTTCAAATGGGCTGGGAAATGGAGTTTGTGGATTTTATTAGTAAGAACGTAGCATGTGGGCGTGGGGCCACACACAATCAAATACCTGTTATCAAGGGTAAGAGGACTGGGACTTTCTTAGGATAAATCATGACGACAGGCTCCCCTCCCTTAAATGCATGTCAATGAGTTTATACAGTTCTTCATTGAGAACACAAAAGATAGAATGCAGCATACTAGGGTGGACAAACATCACATAAATTTGCTCAGAATTTTATGAGCAAACGGATGGTGTGGCTACGGGAAGCCCCTAAGTCCCGTAATTGCAAACTTCTTTATGGAGAAATTCGAAGAACAGGCCTTAGGTACTGCCAGCAAAAAAACCAAATGTATGGTTCCGATACATGGATGACACATTTGTGCTGTGGAGACATGGTAGGGAGGAACTAAGTTGGTTCCACGAACATCTGAACAGTATAAACTCGAGAATTCAGTTTACAATGGAGGAGGAGGTAGGTGGCAAATTACATTTCCTCGATGTACTTGTTTTTAGAAATGAAAATGGTAGTTTGGGCCACTCAGTATACCGCAAACCCAGGCACACGGACCGTTATTTGCACCGGGATTCGAACCACCACCCACAACAGAAGCGGGGTGTTACCAAGACGTTAGCGGACAGAGCTAGAAATATTTGTGAATCTGAGTTGCTCGACGCTGAGATGGAACAACTCCACAATGCACTAATGAAGAACGGATATTCGTCCGCCGAAATAAAACGTGCATTGAGGCAGCCACGCAGAAATCATACTTACGTACAGGCTACTGCAAAATCTAAGGTTTTCCTGCCGTTTGTTAAAAATGTAACGGAAAGAATAGGGAGGATCTTGACGAAGCGGAACATTACTGTAATTTACAAGCCCACCAGGAAGATACAGGAATACCTTAAGCCTGCCAAGGACGCTCGCAAACCATTGGAAAAAGCTGGAGTGTATAGGATCCCATGCAGCTGTGGTGATGTTTATGTGGGTACCACTAAAATAACTGTTTCTAGACATTTGGAAGAGCACAAGGGAAATTGTAGGAGAGAAGAAACGGAACGATCAGCTGTTGTGGAGCATGCTTTCCAGCCAGGGAACCACAATATTCATTTCGAGGAGATGCAAGTACTAGC
This sequence comes from Schistocerca nitens, assembly GCF_023898315.1. NCBI lineage: Eukaryota > Metazoa > Arthropoda > Insecta > Orthoptera > Acrididae > Schistocerca > Schistocerca nitens. The sequence continues at coordinate 874,165,720 of NC_064615.1, forward strand.
GGCCACAAGCGGATATTACAAAAGGCTCTACAGGGAGGCAATCGAAATCGCTAAACACCGAAATAATTTCAACCGAAAGGAGGAGGGCGTGAAATTAAACGGTATATGGATGCCAGTGTTAAAGAAGATGTGTACCACCCATCCACTAATGGGTGATGGCAACGGCGATCGACGGCGACGGACAGTGGCCAATTGCACTGACGTTGTCAAAACATGTGACGTCACACCGTGGCACGGGAGCGCGCGGACACGGAATTTAGCGGCAGTCAGTAGCGAGCCACTGGGTGTGTTGGACCTTCCATCGACCTACAGACCCCCTTGAAGATGCCTCCCGCAGTCGGAGATGAAACGTTGGGAATTGAGACACAAAATTCATCAACTGACCATGGCATAACAGCCCGGATAATTATAATGGACTTGCTCAGAATTATCTCTTCTTCATCAAAATGTGCAGTCTCTTAAAAATAAAGTACACCATCTTGAAGTGCAATTACAGTCTTTGAACAGAATGGTGGTATGCATTGTATAGAACTGGTGTAGAGACAATGATATACACAATATATTAATACTATCATAGGGACTGTGTCCAAGTTGTTGCTAAAGCTAAAGCTAAATAAGAACTAATTACAATTAGCACTGATAATCATTTAGAACTGTCAGCCATTCGACAAAGCTAGATATTCAAAAGTAGTTAATCATTTTGGCAATGTGGGCAGGCTGAAATTAGTAATAACTTCCTAACATTCTGAACACTTTTGGCATGGCACAAATAGTAAATCCTGCAACTAGGATATCAAAAAGTTCAGCGTAAGTCTTAGAATATGTACTTACAGGTATCAACAAGGAAACTTGTGATGTATTTATAAAAAATTTTGGCCTCTCTGAATGTTACTGTCAGATAATAAAGGTAAAGACACACTTGGTAAAACAAACAAAACTGCAGGCCTAAAAAGGAACTCATCTGAATGTAAAATACACTATTTGATCAAAAGTATCTGGACACCCCCAAAAGCATATGTTTTTCATATTAGGTGCATTATGCTGCCACCTACTGCCAGATACTCCGTATCAGCAAACTCAGTGGTCTTCAGACAACGTGAGTGAGCAGAATGGGGCACTCCATGGTACTCAGGTGATTGGGTGTCACTTGTGTCATACACCTATACGTGAGAGATTTACACACTCCTAAACATCCCTACGTCCACTGTTTCTGATGCGGTAGTGAAGTGGAAATGTGAAGGAACACATACAGCACAAAAGCGTATGGGCCGATCTCATCTGTTGACGGACAGAGACTGCCGACAGTTGAAGAGGGTCATAATGTAGACATCTATCCAGACCATCACACAGGCATTCCAAACTGCATCAGGATCCACTGCAAGTACTATGACAGTTAGGTGAGAGGTGAGAAAACTTGGATTTCATGGCCGAGTGGCTGCTCGTGCCAGGCCTCATCAACTGACATTGATGCCTCTCCTCAGTGCAGCATTCCGTGAAGGATGACTGCCATTCCCCAAGAAATCTTCCAGCATATGATTGAACATATGCCTGTGAGAGGCTGGAGTTGGGCCAACACCATATTGAATTTCAGCATTACCAACGGAGGGCGCCAAGAACTTGTAAGTCATTTTCAGCCAGGTGTCCGGATACTTTTGATCACATAATGCACATACTTTTCCTAGGGTGCTGGAATCTAACCTTGTATGAAGTGTATATGGAAAACAATATTTAAATTAATTTATGCAGACGTGTTTCCAAAGGTAGCCACTTCTACACTAAGAGCTAAGAAAAATAGATGAATAACTGCAGGTATCAGCAAGTTCTTCCAAACACTTATTCTCAGATCTTTACAAAAGCATTACATTAATCTGCAGTTTCTAGATTGGTATCACTGCTACAGAAAGACAAACGGGAGGATACTGTTTGTTGAAAAAAATAATTCATTGACAAAATTATATGTAACGAAAAAAATAAAAGTGAAGTAGTATGGGGTGTCATAAATCATGTAAACGGAAAAGGTAAACACAAGTATAACTATATGAAATTGAAATATGGGTACAGAGTGACATAAAATTAAATTTTTTTTTAAATGGCTATTTCTGTGGCATTGCAGAGAAGTTGCAACAGCGTCTTCCTAAAACACATGCAGCACCAACAATGACTTACAAAGCAAACATGATGATGATGTGCTCTGTGACAGAACTTGAAGTCAGGAAGACAATATGGAAATTAAAAAGTGTAAATTCAGCAGGTATAGATGAGGTTCCAGTCTCTGTCCTGAAGGCACGCATAGAGTGTATACAAGCCTCATCAACAAACATAATAAATGAGTCCTTTAGTCAAGATATTGTTCAGAGTACATAAAACAAATATGAGGTGTGCCCTTTCTAAAGAAAGTTACAGTGGAGGATACTGAAAACTATAGGCCAATTTCACTACTGTCTGCATTCTCATAAACAACTGAATCAATCATGGAAGACAAACTAATGAGTTACATGAATAGATACAACATTTCTAATGAAGCACAGTTTTGTTTCAAAATATGTGATATTTGTCATTACAGAGCTCAAAAATGAGGTACTTCAAACTCTTGACAAGAATGACTACATTACAACCACATTCTTAGACTTGTCCAAGGCTTTCGACACTACTGACCATAAAATACTTCTAAACAAACTAGGTAAATACGAATAGCAAATGAATTCGAGTCTCACCTGGAAAACAGGGTGCAAAAGGTAGAGATAGTTCAAGTGTGCTGATGATACCTTTTAGTAAAGCAGATGTCAGACAACAAACAGATAAAAAAAAAGGCTTCTCACATGGTAATGTACTGGTTCCAGTTCTGTTCTTAATGTGTATCAACGACTTTTGAGGCAGTATAAGACATGGACAAAAAGTTTTCTTTGCTGATGACAGCAACATCATTCTCACTTATAAAACATCAGAACCCCTACGAGTGAAAGCAAATGAAACCCTCAAGGATGTTTATTATTGGACGTATGTAATAAATAAACATTACACATAAAGAACGCAAACAAAATGCACTTTGGCATAAAGAGGGAAAACTGTCAAATTAAGTTTAGATAATAAACCTGTGGACTGTGCAACAAATACCAAGTTTTATCTTTGGTTCCATTTCTACAGTGTCTCAAAGATAGGGATCCTGAGCTTATACCACCTAGATGCATGTCAAAGTGCCAACTTTGGATAACTATTATGAAAGGTACTCTTAACTTACAAGCTCCTGATTTTGTATATTTAAACAATTCTATGAGCTGAATATGAATAGATCACTGATAAGAGTTTTAAATACATCTGATGACAGCTTTAATTTTTCAGGACTGACAAACAATTAACTGTGTGACTATAACCAGCCATAAATCATAATCTGATTGATGGGTTAAGCCAAGAATTGGTTATATGTCACACAGCCACACTGTCTTCTCATGCTTTTTTGTACAATAGTCCCTGTCCTCCTCTATCAAAATAATGCACCAGCAAATTTGATGCCAAATTTTGGGTATTTGTGGAGGACCAGATCTTAACTGTATGTTATTTAATGTTTTTATATTACTATATCTAGAAAGACTATTTTCCTAGCTTCAGCAGCTATGTGTTTTTTTTTTTTTTTTTTTTTTTTTTTTTATTTTGGCTCATGCCTGCCTATGGCTGAAAACATCACTCAAAATTATTTTTTGCATACACAGTGTATAACCTCAAATGTGGCACTGATAAGTAACCAGAAAGTAAAACAAAAACACAATAAACAATAAAAAACAATAAAATAAGTGACAATCCAGAAAGTTAAGAGCTTTAAACACACTACACAACTGTAATAATTCTTTTCCACTTCAGGCTGAATCAAATGCCAATACTGTCTTGTGCATATTGTGAGTAAATGTATTGCCATTGTGAAAGTTTTGTTGTTGGTGCTTTTATCATTTGAATTACATGTTGCTCTGGAATTCAGCAAGTATCTTTAGTAGATGACCAGTGGAAGAAATGGGAAGGACCACAGGGACACATGAAGCTAACTAAGGTAGCTTTTCGTTCTAATGAAACTTCACATGCATTTTCCAGCCACTGGGCATTGTCATATATACAGGCAACATACTGCCCAGACTGTAACACTGTAGTTGAAACAGCTGGAATGTCTATATCTGATTTAAATGAAGAACTCTGAATGCTGCAGTATCATTGGATACTCAACTAACTCTGATCTCGTTTCAACCAATGAGCTTGAACTGATGATTTTATCTTGTCCAAGCAACTGTGTGGCCTCTGGCAAACTTTCTGATTTGATCAATTTCTGAAATGCAGTCACTGCGAAACTTAAAGAGATCAAGACACATTAATATTTGATTATGTAATGGCCTCTGGAAACTAGCATGAACTGCCAGTCTTTTAGCTGCTACACCAGGTTCATCACAAGGACAGTTACCAGGGATGGTTCCAAAGAAATTCCGCTCAGCAGAGATATCCAAGTTCTCTTCACACAGACATAAACTGATAAAATTCTTGAAATACTTATATTGGGCAACAGATCCATCACTGAAGTAGTGAATGTGTCTGATTTCTTCTATCGTCATCCTCAGATATTTAGTCAGCATCATTATGAATGCATGAACAGCAATAGTATCGTGATGAAGGCAGTAGCTAATAACAGAGATGCTGATATTCTGTAGTCATTAACACCAAAGTAGGTCACAAAAGGCTGTAATGTGGCTTGGTTTTTCTCCCAGTAAAACTCTTGAACAGTATCTTGAACAGCTGAATAGTTCTCAGCAAAATGCATCAAAATGATCACTCTATCATATGCAACATTTTGTTTCAGGTGCCTCAGAAATGAACTCTGGTGTTATAAAACGAAATGGTGGCTTATCATGCCATGACATTTTAGAACTAGTTCCTGTATAAATTCTTCTACAGTTGCACAGCATGTGTCTAGTGTATCCCTGTCGGTAGGAGCCCACTGCTTGTATTCTACAATTTTTCTGGCTCATATACATTGAAAACATTTACCAAACAATCTTCCAGCTCAGGTTTTCCATGACTATTTTTATCCCATTGCAGCATGTATTCTTTTAATTCCAGATGACACACCATTTTCATGATTATATCTAAAAACAAAGATGATGTGACTTACCAAACGAAAGCGCTGGCAGTTCGATAGACACACAAACATACACACAAAATTCAAGCTTTCGCAACCAACAGTTGCTTCATCAGGAAAGAGGGAAGGAGAGGGAAAGACGAAAGGATGTGGGTTTTAAGGGAGAGGGTAAGGAGTTATTCCAATCCCGGGAGCGGAAAGACTTACCTTAGGGGAAAAATGGACAGGTATACTGCAGGTTCACACAGTGGAATTGTTGAATTATTGTTAAGCCTATTAGCTGAAACCTCTAATATTTTAACTAATACTTTAGGTGGCAGTATAACTGAAATGACTAATACTTGAACTAGTACCTTAGGTGGCCAAATTGCTGAAACAAACAATATTTTGAAGGACCTTACAACATAATTGGAAGATAGTAATACAACAATAACAAAAAATGGAGAGGAGATAACAAAGGTTAAAAATGAGGTTGAAACAGATTGGAAATATGTTGATGCTCGAGCAGAGTCTATGGAAACAGAAGTTGGTACCATCGAAACAGAACACAATGTGGAAATTTCTTATGCCGAACACAATATCAAGGTTGTTCTGAAAAATGTAGTAGATACTTATGTATTGAAAAATATAATTATGAACAACAACTCAGACTTACAAGTAAAATTCAAAAAATTAGAAGACCATTGTAATAACGCAGTATCGGAGTCTAAAGTCACTAATGGAGAAAAACTTGTAACTACTAATATGTATGCAAGTAGTAGTGAAATGAATAATAACAACAAGAAATTTACTGAGTTGCAGGAAAATGTTGTAGCTAAAAGCTTTAGCAATAATCGTGTTGGGTTGTGGGGTAACATCTCAATTATGAAATTTCCATGTTATGGTAAAAATCACCCTGTTGATTTTTTACATTAGTGTATGGGCAACTTTTTAACTGGTATGACTGATAAATTAAAAATCAAATTTGCAAAGAAGATTTTGGATCAGGAGGTGCTATTATGAACAAACCGAAATATTAATACTGAAATGACTCATGATGAATCTGAGAGATGTTTTTTAAACAAATTCTGGTATTGAAGAGAGCAAGTACGAACAAAGGGTGAATTTTTGAATGGGCTGATTTATAAACAAGCAGGAATTCATGAAAGCCTTTTGAGAAAAACTACTTAGGGGACTAATTCATTTAAACAAACTATTTGACGAACTCATTCAGGTTGACATCTTGTAAAGGAGACCTCCATGTAGAGTGCAATGGGGACTTGTGTATGGACTGGATGAATCTGTAGAGGAATTCCTAAAATACACAGGCAAACTTGACAGAGCCTTAGAACAAAATGGAAATCAAGACAGTAAATTCTGTAGAAACAGCAAGTATCAATCAAATTGATGGAATTGGAGTAATAATCGGGATAATTATGTGAGGTGAGATGAGAATAACTTCAGAAATGTTTATCGTGGGATAGAAGAGATAATCAATGGAGTGATAGAGATTGATACAGAAACAGAGAAACAATTAACAGGAATAGACCCTGGAAGAGAGAGAGAGAGAGAGAGAGAGAGAGAGAGAGAGAGAGAGAGTAGGATTATCATAATTTGAGACAATATGATAGCGGCAATGATCAGGAAAACTGAAGGTTGCCCCAAGAGGTGCCTTTTAGCTTGGGGCAAGAGGTTTATGGTGATTCCGTGATTTATGGGGCTGAAGTGGTTGATAATGATACTATGTTTTGTGGGGCTGAGGAGGTTGGTAATGACGATATGATATAATATGCGAGGTGAGGGGATTGATGATGATTCTGTGGCTCGTGAAACTAATACTGAGAGACTTTGTGATGTTTTAAGTGGTTATGTTGTGGATGACATTGATGATGATGATATGAGAAAATTAAGGATGACTTTTGAATGGAGATGATGTTGTAAATAGGGATGATGATTCGGTGTGTGTGTGTGTGTGTGTGTGTGTGTGTGTGTGTGTGTGGTGGGGTGGGGGGTGGAGGGGGGATGTATTGCATATCATAGGATGGCACAAGAGGATCAGATGTTGGAGGTGGATGTCAGAAAAGCAGGGCGCACTGACAGTAAAGAGGAGGATAGATTAACTTGCACTGATAATGCGATTTTAAAAGCTACTTGGGATCATTACAGAAATATGGATAATAATGTTAATGCTGTTGAAAAAATACAGAGGATTTGCAATGAATTACACTCAGTCTGGTGGAAAGAGAAAAATGAGGGTAATTTAGAGAAACTTAAGATGTCTGTAGGAGCCTTGCAACCAGTTTCTGATAACAAATGTGACAATAATCAAGGTGAGGGTGACATTAGCTACGAAGAAGTAGAAAATGATCTGTTATTTGATAAAAGAAGATAGAGATGATGGGAAGTTGCATAGAAGTCCTTACATCTTTATTACAACTTATGACTGCAAAGGGAACAGGGAACTATTTGGTGGGCACTGGCAGTCCAATCTGTGGAATTTCTGAGTAAGTGAGACAGAACTAAAACAGTATGAATTTTATTTAATTATCAGATGTTGGTGTAAAACTAAGGGAGCTACTGGGAGGCACTGTGAAACAGTAGTTTAAAGGCTGCAGTTCAAAAGCGATGGTGTACCCCTTGTGCGTGGCTGTCTTGTCCTTCCTCACCTTAATGAGGACTTAATTTTGGGGATTGATTGGGTTGTTAAACCACAGCTATGCTTTAGTTGGGGAACTGAGGAAGTCACTTTTAAGTAGCCAAAGAGTAGGATTACTGGAAAGATGAAATTTTTAATGTTAAATTGCAGTGGTGAAACCAATCAGATGAAAGGGATTGTTTGTAGTGAGAACATAACTGATGGAGAATGCAGTAGTGATGGGGAACGAGATGAGGAAAGGTATTATGAATCGGTAAATTCAAAAGTGAATGAGGCTAGTAAGCTTAACAAAGAACAAAAAAGGGAATTGAAAGAATTTTTTTTTTAATATCAAGATGTGTTTAGTGAGAAACCTGGAAGAGTGAGGAAGTCAGTGTAAATTACAGTTGAAGCCTCATGAGCCATTTTTCATAAAACCTTACAGCACTCCAATTTAAAACGAGGAGATCCTGAGAAGGAACTGCAGAAAATGAAGAGGTGGGGGGGAATAAGAAGAAGTTGTATTGAATTCAATAATCCATCAGTTATTGTGGAAAAAAAGGGATTTTTTTTTTGGGGGGGGGGGATTTTACTTGATTCCTGACAGTCAAATAAATATTTGCAGAGATAATCCGACCATTCAGCAAATACAGATGAGATATTAAATAAATCTGAGCACATATGTCACATCTTGAGCTTGTTTCTGGTTTTCATTAAATTTCTCTTGAACCTGATGCTAGGAAATGCACAGTTTTTTTATGTGGTGGGAGATGTTTCCAATACTGTGTAGTACCTTTAGGATTAAATGTGTCTGGAGCTGAATTAATTAGACCTAACAAGAACTCTATGAAGTTTCAAGACTTCAGCCAGATAACGCCAGCTTCTTGCCATAATATTTCGGCTAACAACCATTCAGACATTTTCAGATGAGTGTTTTGCTACTTTTATACCAAAAATTGGCACGAAGACATGTGTGTAAAGGCAATTGCTACACAAGCGACCTCTCTTGAGTTACGTTCCTTCTTCAAATATTGTTCCATCTATGGCATGCAGGCGCATCCTTAATGTGATACTAAATGCACTCTCTCTGTTGGAATGTGCACTTGCAGAGCTAAAATTCTCATGTCAGAATTAATAAAATTAAATGTCGCTAGAAATGTCATTGGTCATAAAATGTTTTATTTCTGAAGAAAGTAAAGATACCATCAAGTCCCATTCCTTAGTTCATTAAAAGTCGCCATCAAGGTTAATAGGATCTTGTGCTAAATGTATTTCCACCGATTCCCTAGTAACTGAATCCCAGAAGGAACTCCTCAAGACCAAGATTTCTGTGGAAGAGTAATCCATGGAATGTCCTGTGGAGATACAATGCTTAGCTATGGCTGACTTACTGGGCCACGACAGGCTAGTGTGGCGATAATGTCCAATGCACCTTTCATGCACGTTTCTGGCCAACGTAATTTTTGCCACACTGGTAAGATATTCTGTAAATTCTAGCCCTCTGCAATCCTAGATCATCCTTTGCTGAACTGAGAAGAGCACATGTCTTGGTAGATTGGTGGAAGATTATTTTGACTTTCTGTTTTCTTAAGTTCTGCCTAATTTCAATGAAATATTGCAGACATACATGAGGAATGCCCTGGACTTGAACTGATCCTTCTCCTCTCAATTGTGTGGGTGGTCCCATTTTTTCTTCCTTAAAACTGTGCTCATCTGATGTGGAGAATAGCTGTTATCTTCGGACTCTGATTGCAGGTGTTCCAGCTTCTTTGCAAGGTTGTCCATCAGACAGAACACGTGTCCAGTGCACCAACGTTCGGAGGATGCCTATAGTTTGTGATTGGTGATGGCAGCTAGATGCCTGCAGATACAAGTCTATACATGTAGGCTTACAGTAACAGAATGTCCCAATGATCCATCTACCTCCTGCCTGACCAAGATGTCCAGAAATAGCAGACAGCTGCCCTTCTCAACTTCCATCATAAATTTGATATTCCCATGGATAGAATTCAGATGCTGCAAAAAGCATGAGAATTCTTCTTCACCACGAGGCCACACTACAGAAGTATCATCCACATATTGCCACAAGACTTTTGGTTTAAGTTCTGCTGAATCCTATTTGACAGTGAATATTTTGAGCAAATTGATGGTGTTGCCATGGTTAGTCCTCTCCCCCCCCCCCCCCCCCCTGGTAGCAAACTTTTTATGGAAGAGTTTGAGTAGAGGGCACTTGATTTGACAGAACTTAAACCGAAAGTCTTCTGGTGATATGTGGATGATATTTTTTTAGTGCAGCCCCATGATGAAGAAGAACTGTAAGCTTTTTGCGCCATCTGAATTCTATCTACAAGAATTCAAATTTACAATAGAAATGGAGAAGGACAGCTGTCTGCCATTTCTTGATGTCTTGGTCAGGAGGATGGTGGATGGATCATCGGGGCATTCCATTTACTGTAAGCTCACATATTCAGACCTGTATTTGCAGGCATCTAGCTGCCATCACCATCGCCCATCACAAGATATGAGTGTCCTTTGAATGTTGGTACACTGGGCGCAGGCCGTGTCTGATGGAGACAATGTTGCAAAGGATCAGTCAGTGTTCAAAGATAATGGATATTGCGCACATCAGATGAGCACAGTTTTAAGGAATAAGTTTAAGGAATAAATAATGTGGCCATCCATATGACTGAGAGGAGAAGAAGTGGTTGAAGTCCAGGGCATTCCTCCCGTATGTCTGCAATATTTCATCGCTCATGTAGCATCTGAGCTCACGTATTTCAAGAAAAAATCTATAGATGGGAAAGTGGAGTACTGTTCAATTGCTTCTGCAAGTAAAACTTTACAGAAACATGAAAAGAAATTACAGTTATGGAAAGGAACTACTGGTTATTCAGTGGGCACTTTTCAAATTCAGGAATTACCTATTAGGATGTGAAACCACTATGTACTAAGATCACAAAGCAATGAGCTACGTATTTACAAGACTGTAAACTATACAACAGGATTGCAAGCTGAGCACTTTTTCTGCAACAGTTCAGTTACAGCATTAGGTATATAAAAATTTCAAAATCATGAAATCATGTTTGTAAGGAGAATTAAGATGAGAAGGTGATAACTAAGATTGGTAAGGACATGAGGTAAATCAAAATAATGATTCAAATTGAAAACTAGTAAAAAGCTGTACTTGTTTGAGGGGAAAAGAAAAAGTAGGACTCTTTTTAAGAAACAGCTCTGACAGTTACAAGTGGAAGAATTTCAATATCATGAAATCATGTTTATAAGGAGAATTAAGATGAGAAGGTGATAACTAAGATTGGTAAGGACATGAGGTAAATCAAAATAATGATTCAAATTGAAAACTAGTAAAAAGCTGTACTTGTTTGAGGGGAAAAGAAGAAGTAGGGCTCTTTTTAAGAAACAGCTCTGACAGTTACAAGTGGAAGTTATGTTAGCTAGAACAGTTTAATGACACACTTATTTGGTATGTACATGAAAGCTGTGGTCAATGTGGAGCAGTGAAATGTCTACAGAAAATTAAAGAAAATTTATATTTTTATGACATGACAAGAAGGGTTACAAATCTTTAGCAGCTTGTGACTTGTCAGAGAACAATGATTAGTAATGAAACATGTAGAGGCTATATGCAAAATGTTCTGCCAAAAACACAAATGGAATTAGTAGGAGTGGATTTATTTGGGTAATTACCAAAATCTAAAAGTTACAGCTACATTTTTTAATGGTTGATCTACTCTCAAAATTCATCAAACTTCACCCGTTAAGAAAAGGTACGAGTAAAAGCATTATCTTTAAAATATTTAAAGTCTGTTTTCAGAACGTAGGAAAACCCACAGCCACTCTGTCAGATATTGGGGTGCAATTCACTTCCAAATCATGGAAAAATTTTCTGAGGGATGAAAACACACATTAGTTGCTGTATAATTTCTGCCTAGGAATCCAACAGAAAGGTACATGACAGAGGTAGGTAGATTGCTTAGAATATATTACAGTAAAAATCGTTGCAGATGGATAGACTATGTGAGGGATTCTAAAGACATAGTTTACAGCCACTCTGCTATTGGATTTCCTCCTTATGAAATTATGCACAACAAAAAACCTGACATCATTTTCAGTGAATTAATAGAGTACCCTAAATGTAAAAGCTTAATTGCACAGAAAAGAGATGAAATTGTTAGGAATGACATGGAACAACAGTACAATTTAAGAACACAGAGACAGGACAGAAAAGTAAAAGCTACAAAATTCAGAATTGGGGTCCTGGTTCTTTTAAGACCAATGAAAGGTCTAGTGCAATTAGTAAAGAAATCAAAAGTATTCTGACGTATACACTGGGCCATTTGAGGCGATATGAAATCCTCATCCAGATGCTAACGGATTAGTTTACCCTAAAACAAGAAAAATATTTGTGTTAAGGAATGTAATACAACCAAAAACTTACAGACAGGGAAAGAGAAAGTAAATTGTCATGTGATGTGGAGTGGAAAAGCTAGATATCTTTAACATAGTATTTTCTGAATCCATAATTGTGATATACGATTTTTTATTATTCAATTGGGAAAATTTGTTTTCTTTGGGCGTTACAGAAGTGTGGCAACCTCTAGGGACCCAGCCCTGTACCTTTTGCTTCTGTATTTCAGCCATCCGATAATACAGTTATTCTCTTACTGTTATTTTACTGTATTAGTTGTGAATCTTAATTTTCATTTAAGTATTGTTGTAGAATTATGGACACTTTGCACATTTAGAAGAAAAAGTTTAAGTAACTTGAAATGTTAATCTTAAATAGAATCTCAGCCTGTGTACTGAAATTTTATTTTGTTTACATATTAATTCCATGTTATTTGTACTCTGTGAGTTTGTCAACTATAAAACTGATACTGAAAGTTATGTCACTGTAATATTCTTGGTATGAAGAGTTTGTACTGAGATGAGTTGTTTTGAAGTGAAAGCTTAACTATGCACACAGAATTTTATACTTGAAACAAGTCAGTTGTACTAGCAATCTTAAGAAAAGAGCCACACAGATGAATTACTACTAATAATGAAAGAGATATTTATTTAGGTTATTAAAAGATGAGGAAGCTACTTTGTTTAATTACTACCTGAGAATTATTTTGATGCGAAGCCTTATATTATAATGAGAGCATTGCTGCAAATTCATATTACACACTTTACGTAACATTGTGGATAATTTTGTGGTTCAGTTGTAATGAGTATGAAGGACATGGATACTGTTTTGAATGAATGCAAACGTTTCACTTGAAGCTACTTATAGATACACACTGTCTTTGCATGGTATTTCAAATGGTTAGTGGTACACAGAGAATATGGTTAATATTACTTTATATCGCTGTTCTTGCCATCAAGCTGCTGAGTGTATGGAAAACCATTAGGAAAAAGTCATCATTTCTGGTCAACAGAGTGTCTCAAACATGCTTATATGAAAGTGTTATACAGTGTTTATGCTATACACACTACTAAAAGTGATTTTAACTGAACTGGATGTAGATACCCAGTTATGTTACTGGAAATATCTTATTGACAAAACATAAATTATCTATGTTTTATTATACACCTACAGAATCTATGCAAAGATATATTTAATAATGTACAGAAAAGACTGTATGAGCGATGTACATCACAGCAGTTTGTGGAGCCTTTTAGTCAACACTCTTGTCAGATATACAGAGTCTTACTTTCTTGTATTTAAGAGTTGCTCATTGTTCGTGTATTGAAAGATCAGTGGTCAAGGACCAGGATGAGTGAAGAGTTTTGTTACATGTTGCGGAGGTTTACTACACTTAAATTTCACATTTTAGAATTGTAAAGGCACATAGCCTCCGCGGCATACTTGTGAACTTACACTCAAGTTAATTTGTTTGCCGAGAGATGATTTATTAGATATCAATGTTGAGGACTACTAGCTCGCATGTGTGTGCATAGTGTTCCTTACATTGTGTGGGGTAATTCATCAAGCCAAGCTAAAGTTTTCCGGGCACAAAAACGTGCAGTGAGAGTTATATGTGGTGTGAACTCAAGAACATCCTGCAGAAGACTGTTTAGGGAACTAGGGATACTAACTACTGCTTCCCAATATATTTATTCCTTAATGAAATTTGTCATTAAAAATATATCACTTTTTCAAACCAACAGCTCAATTCATGGAATCAATACTAGAAATAAGAATAATCTTCACAAGGATTTAAAGTCACTTAGTCTTGTACAAAAAGGTGTGCATTATTCAGGAACACACATTTTCAATAACTTGCCAGCAGCCATAAAAATCTTAACAACCAATGAAATTCAGTTTAAGAGAAGCCTAAAGGATTTATTGGTGGCCAACTCCTTCTATTCCATTGATGAATTTCTTAGTAAAACCAACTGATTTGTATATAAGTACAACATAACTTCTGCACAATTTCAGTGCAGTAATGTGTTCATTGAAAATGTGTGTGTGTGTGTGTGTGTGTGTGTGTGTGTGTGTTAGTATAATCTAACTTCTGCACCATTTCAGTGCAGTAATGTGTTCATTGTAAATAAGTATTACAGTAGTTGTATTACCTTATAAATAAATAAAAAACTTTTTTATTTTAAATTCAGTGCATTAGTATTTGTAAAATTACTCTTAGTGTTCATTAAAAAATGACGATCATTCCACTTGGGACCTGTGGAATGGTACATTAGCTTATTTGTTTTAATTGTAAATATTTGTCATGTATTGTTGTTTTTCTGACATGTTCCACATCCTGGAGGACCTCCTCACTACGGATCAATTGGAATGAAAGTAAATCTAATCTAATCTAATCTAATCATAATCGTACAGTGCTGAGAAACTGAAGGAAGGAATGTATTAATTGCTAATTTTATTATTTTATGAGTATACACATCACTTCACTGACATGAGAGGGACACTAGCACTAAAGCATGTGCCTGCACAGTGTTTCCTTGTACGGAACAAAAAAATTTATTCCCATAATATTTTGAAGTTTTGTAAGTTATGCACCATGTAACGCAGATAGAAAGTGTAATGTTAAAATGAATATACAGTCGTGCAAAGGGACTGAAAATAACTTATGTCAATGAAAACAAAAACTAATCATCACATTGCCTACACACTGTTTTAACTTTTATGTTCTCCTGGAGGCGATATTTGGGAAGGTACGTGTTACAAAAAAATGCCATTAAAAGAAGTCATGCACCCATATTGGTAAAACTGACAAAACTTACTTAACTAGAAAGCTACTGTTCATGAAACCATATTTGTGTAACTATGATTAAACTTGAGACTATTCCATGCAAACAATCTATCTGGGTATTTGTGCATCAACCATATATAATTTTTTCCTGTTCGGTTTCTTTGTACACCATGTTGCGTATGCTGCAGTGGTGAATAGTGTCTAAAAGTAGTGAGACAAGCATGTTAATGACAAATAATGTAAATTTTTTATAATTTTTTGTAATTGATTCATTTTTTTTTTCAAATAATGTGGAAAGTGTGGACTTGCAGATATTATATATCTGATCTGCTAAGCTCACTGTTACATTTTTGGTTTACTGATGTCTGAAGTCAGCTTCACATTGTGATGACTGCTAACTCTTGGGGAATTATTTGTTTATACTATATGTTTGCTTTTTGCAGCTTAATTTTTGAAAGAGTAATGTATCTGATTCTCATCTACGATATTCTAGAGGCGGGGGTGTTGAAACATACTAAAATATGATCGTTAGGATAAGTGTTGACCTCAGGTGTCAAGCTGCCACATTTACAGGCTTATATAAATTTTGTTCTTCATTTATCTGATCCTTTTATAGCTCAGTTTATTATACTATCATATTATACTACTTTATTATATTATACTTAAGTGCATTTCTGTTCTGATTCGATTGTTACTAATCGATACTTGAACATAAAATATGAACAATTCTCATTTTGTAGTTCCAGAATACTTTTCACAAAAAGTGAAACTAGATTTTTGTTAGTATTTATTTAAAGAACTGATGTACAGGTTAGGAACATTTTCCAACTAATAATCTTCATGATACAAGCACCTTTATAAAGCATCGTTCTCTAACACAATTTACAAATTTCAATATTAAAAACTAAGAAACAAGTAAAACTTATTGTCACAGTATGGGAGGAGCGAGTTAATATTTATTTCTGTAATGTCAGTCTACAATCACTGACAAGTTTTTGATTGAAATCCTTATATTTTTCTATCTGTAATAATGGATGACATAACATGTAATTGTTGGAACAAAATATAAGCAATGGCAAATCAGCCATCAGTGTGCCAGTTTTGTGACAGTTTATGGAAGTCAGTTCTGTTGCAGCATTACAGTTTTGTGCAATCAACATGCAATTGTTAAAATGAAACTTTGTGTCAAGCTGTTTACTTAAAATTTCTCTTGGCATACCAAATCATTAGCTACATTGTGAAGAACTCAGGACAGAAGTTGCAGCAAATTTGGTGGGGCAAATACTTGCAAATTATTTTTTTTTTTATTTTTTAATTTTACGTCTGCTGTAGGATTGGAGATGATAATTATCTACTAACTGTTACACACAGAAATAGCCCCATGATATTTGAAAGTATTCACTGTGTAGCACCTGTTAACTGCATCCAAAAAATCAGCAGAACTTGATTCCTGCTCATCCTGAGGCTGTAGTTGCTTATGGGCAAATTATTGTCTGTATCTGGGACAAAACTTCTGGCCAAGATTGGAAACTTCATTAGACAACAGTTTCAATTTGTCAACATGAGAAATGTCAACTGGTTGTAAACCTTTATTAACTTTGTTTTCTCTAAATGGATTACAGCAGGTAATTTGCAAATACTGATTTTTTTGTCATCAGCATTGTGTTATAGTATGAACAAATCTGGGTATCATCTGTAAAATCAAGTCCAGAGAAAAAGTGTTCAAATGTGTGTCAATTCCTAAGGGACCAAACTGCTGAGGTCATCGGTTCCTAAACTTACACGCTACTTAAGCTCAGTTATGCTAAGAACACACACCCATGCCCGAGGGAGAACTCGAATCTCTGGCGGGAGGGGCAGCGCAATCTGTGACATGGCGCCTCTAACCACACTGCTCATGTCCAGATCTAAGTTTTAAAAGCTCTTTGTCCAACGATAATATTTCTGTCATTGGCTTTAGCTGACTTTTATCACAATGAACTGATGGGTGCTTATGACCACCAGTGCCATCTCAAAAAATCATACACTCCTTGGTTCATTTCACAAAATATATAAAACACATAAGTTTCTAAGAGAAAGTTAATCACAAGATCAACACTAGAGAGAAACTGACAGTTCAAAGGAAACATATATTCCTTCAACAATTGTGTGAAAACATTTTGGCTGCATTTTAACCTGTAACTCATGAAGTGTTGCCTCTCAGGCTGCTTTTCAAACTTGCTCTCCACGGTCAATTCTGATGGGATGCTTCAATGCCCCTCCTAAATTGTCAACCCTACAATGAAGTACTGTCAATAACATTACTGCCTTTTTAGTTTGTTGTTGATACTTGTTGCGGTTTCCTAAACCTTGACTCATCAATTATGTGCCTGTTTTCTTCAATATAGTACAAAAGGTGTTCGCAGAAATGGGTCCATTTGAATGAGTCAGAGTTCGGTGAAATTGTTAGTCAGTGGATGGAGGAAGAAGTCAGAGACATAGATCAAGAAACAGATAAAAACTATGACAATTTTGCAAGAGCCAATGATCACAATTCTGCAAGTGAACAAGATGATCAGTCAGAGGAAGAACTTCAGGACAATGGTGATGAGCATTATTATTTCTATGATAAAGTACTTAAAAGGTAAAAGTCTGGTTAAAATCAAATGTGTTCTGAGCGGTGGCAAAGAAAAATGTAGATCACAGCATTTAATGTCAATTTTTCAGACTTTTCTGTTCCTATCAAGTGCATTTTTATGTGCAAATTTAAGACCTGGAATTTAGTTTTGTATAAAAATTTACTTAGTACAGAGATACTATAATTTTTCATAATGCAAAATTCAGTTCTTAAATGTATTGTTTATGTGCACTACTTAAAAAAGTGTGCAAAACATTGTGATTTCGTGTGATAAATAGTAAAATACTGCAGGCTTTATTTATTGCAATAGATCAACAGATAGTATTTAAAAACATTTAAATAACTGTAAAAAACGTTACATAACTTGAATGAAAATTAACTGTTTCGACATAGGGAACCTGGGACCGCACCTTGTAACATATATTACAGAAATGTCATCTTGTGATGTAAGGGTTAACAATGTTCCCATAATATCTTAAACAATGCTATAAAAAACCAGTAACTAACTTACGAAATCTTTTGGGGGTAATTTTAGCCATTTCATATTGCTGCTTATTCCTTGAAGTTGATTTGCGAGTAGCTACACTTGTATTTTTATTGACATAAACGCAGTTTTCAGTGATTTTACTTTCAGTTTACTCATTAATGTCACATTTGAGCATGCATTCTGTACATGAGAAGTAATAACTCTGAGTGACTTTTTCAGCCATAAGTAGCCACGGATATAAAATTACAAAACTTACTTTCTGACGCTTAAAGAATACCCACCATAGATACAGTAAGGTAAAAGAGATTAAAGCACACACAGATGAGATACCCTAAATTTGGCACCCAAAATGTTTTCATCAAATTTGAGGGTGCATTTATTTTGACACCTACCCCCATGAACCATGGACCTTGCCGTTGGTGGGGAGGCTTGCGTGCCTCAGCGATACAGATGGCCGTACCGTAGGTGCAACCACAACGGAAGGGTATCTGTTAAGAGGCCAGACAAATGTGTGGTTCCCGAAGAGGGGCAGCAGCCTTTGCAGTAGTTGCAGGGGCAACGTCGTTATCAGGAGAAAGAAAACTGGCGTTCTACGGATAGGAGCGTGGAATTTCAGATCCCTTAATCTGGGCAGGTAGGTTAGAAAATTTAAAAAGGGAAATGGATAGGTTAAAGTTAGATATAGTGGGAATTAGTGAAGTTCGGTGGCAAGGGGAACAAGACATTTGGTCAGGTGAATACAGGGTTATAAATACAAAATCAAATAGGGGTAATGCAGGAGTAGGTTTAATAATGAATAAAAAAAAATAGAAGTGTGGGTAAGCTACGATAAACAGCATAGTGAACGCATTATTAAGGCCAAGATAGACACGAAGCCCATGCCTACTACAGTAGTACAAGTTAATATGCCAACTGGCCCTGCAGATGACGAAGAAATAGATGAAATGTATGATGAGATAAAGGAAATTATTCAGATAGTGAAGGGAGACAAAAATTTAATAGTCATGGGTGACTGGAATTCGAGAGTAGGAAAAGGGAGAGAAGGAAACATAGTGGGTGAAAATGGATTGGGGGAGAGAAATGAAAGAGGAAGCCATCTGGTAGAATTTTGCACAGAGCATAACTTAATCATAGCTAACACTTGGTTCAAGAATCATAAAAGAAGGTTGTGTACATGGAAGAATCCTGGAGATACTAGAAGATATCAGATAGATTATATAATGGTAAGACAGAGATTTAGGAACCAGGTTTTAAATTGTAAGACATTTCCAGGGGCAGATGTGCACTCTGACCACAATCTATTGCTTATGAACTGTAGATTAAAACTGAAGAAACTGCAAAAAGGTGGTAATTTAAGGAGATGGGATCTGGATAAACTGACTAAACCAGAGGTTGTACAGAGTTTCAGGGAGAGCATAAGGGTACAACTGACAGGAATGGGGAAAAGAAATACAGTAGAAGAAGAATGGGTAGCTCTGAGGGATGAAGTAGTGAATGCAGCAGAGGATAAATATTGAATTTAATTGATGAAAGGAGAAAATATAAAAACGCAGTAAATGAAGAAGGCAAAAAGGAATACAAACGCTTCAAAAATGAGATCGACAGGAAGTGCAAAATGGCTAAGCAGGGATGGCTAGAGGACAAATGTAAGGATGTAGAGGCTTATCTCACTAGGGGTAGGATAGATACTGCCTACAGGAAAATTAAAGAGACCTTTGGAGAAAAGAGAGCCACTTGTATGAATATCAAGAGCTCAGATGGAAACCCAGTTCTAAGCAAAGAAGGGAAAGCAGAAAGGTGGAAGGAGTATATAGAGGGTCTATACAAGGGCAATGTACTTGAGGACAATATTATGGAAATTGAAGAGGATGTAGATGAAGATAAAATGGGAGATACGAATCTGTGTGAAGAGTTTGACAGAGAATTGAAAGACCTGAGTCGAAACAAGGCCCCAGGAGTAGCAACATTCCATTGGAACTACTGACGGACTTGGGAGAGCCAGTCCTGACAAAACTCTAACATCTAGTGAGCAAGATGTATGAAACAGGCTAATACCCTCAGACTTCAAGAAGAATATAATAATTCCAATCCCAAAGAAAGCAGGTGTTGACAGATGTGAAAATTAGCAAACTATCAGTTTAATAAGTCACTGCTGTAAAATATTAATACGAATTCTTTATAGACGAATGGAAAAACTGGTAGAAGCCGACCTCGGGAAAGATCAGTTTGGATTCCGCAGAAATGTTGGAACACATGAGGCAATACTGACCGTACGACTTATCTTAGAAGAAAGATTAAGGAAAGGCAAACCTACATTTCTAGCATTTGTAGACTTAGAGAAAGCTTTCAACAATGTTGACTGGAATACTCTCTTTCCAATTCTAAAGATGGCAGGGGTAAAATACAGGGAGCGAAAGGCTATTTACAATTTGTACAGAAACCAGAAGGCAGTTATAAGAGTCGAGGGGCATGAAAGGGAAGCAGCGGTTGGGAAGGGAGTGAGAAAGGGTTGTAACCTCTCCCCAATGTTATTCAATCTGTATATTGAGCAATCAGTAAATTAAACCAAAGAAAAATTCGGAGTAGGTATTAAAATCCATGGAGAAGTTATAAAAACGTTGAGGTTCACCGATGACATTGTAATTCTGTCAGAGACAGCAAAGGACTTGGAAGAACAGTTGAACGGAATGGACAGTGTCTTGAAAGAAGGAGATAAGATGAACATCAACAAAAGCAAAACAAGGATAATGGAATGTAGTCGAATTAAGTTGGGTGATGCTGAGGGAATTAGATTAGGAAATGAGACACTTAAAGTAGTAAAGGAGTTTTGCTATTTGGGGAGCAAAATAACTGATGATGGTCGAAGTAGAGAGGATATAAAATGTAGAGTGGCAATGGCAAGGAAAGCGTTTCTTAAGAAGAGAAATTTGTTAACATCAAGTATAGATTTAAGTGTCAGGAAGTCGTTTCTGAAAGCATTTGTATGGAGTGTAGCCATGTATGGAAGTGAAACATGGACGATAAATAGTTTGGACAAGAAGAGAATAGAAGCTTTCAAAATGTGGTGCTACAGAAGAATGCTGAAGATTAGATGGGTAAATCACGTAACTAATGAGGAGGTATTGAATAGAATTGGGGAGAAGAGGAGTTTGTGGCACAACTTGACAAGAAGAAGGGACCGGTTGGTAGGACATGTTCTGAGGCATCAAGGGATCACAAATTTAGCATTGGAGGGCAGCGTGGAGGGTAAAAATCGTAGCGGAAGACCAAGAGATGAATACACCAAGCAGATTCAGAAGGATGTAGGTCGCAGTAAGTACTGTGAGATGAAGAAGCTTGCACAGGATAGAGTAGCATGGAGAGCTGCATCAAACCAGTCTCAGGACTGAAGACAACAACAACATTATTTTGACAGAGGAGGACACAGATTGTGGTACAAAATGCACAAGAAGACAACATGACTGAGAGTTGTATTATAAATTTCTGGCTCAATTCATCCATGTAATTATGTTTTATGCCTTAAAGATGAGCTCTCCAATTCGCACAATGAATTTTCTGCCCATATTGAAAAATTAAAGCTATCACCAGCTGTCTTTAAAAATCTAATCAGTAATTTATTCTTATTCAGCATAAAAACTTTAAGTATACAATATACAAACACAATAACTTGTAAGTTAAGAATACCATTCATAAAAAAGTTTGGAAGGTAGGAGACGAGGTACTGGCAGAAGTAAAGCTGTGAGGACTGGGCGTGAGTCGTGCTTCGGTAGCTCAGTTGGTAGAGCACTTGCCCGCGAAAGGCAAAGGTCCCGAGTTCGAGTCTCGGTCGGGCACACAGTTTTAATCTGCCAGGAAGTTTCACCATTCATAAAAGTTATACAGAGCTGGCACTTTTTCATGCGTATATGTGGTGCAAACTTGGGAGTCCTATCTATGACAGGCTGTAAAAATGGAACCAAAGGAGATACTGAGCTGAAACTTTGTACATACCGTCCAACACATTGTGGAACCTTCCCATAAAATTTCATCAGATTCAGAAATGGTCAATGAGGGACACCTGGTCCATTTGATGTTGAATGACCCGGATACCATCTTAAAGAAAGTCATCATCGTGTTATGCTCTTATGGTTCTATCATCAGTTCGTAGCGGCCCATATCTTAAGATGACATACTATTCCTACATACAATCAATATCGCATTACAGGGGTGTCTGATTTCACCCGTGTGCTTTGACCCATGACATGATCAACATGGCGGACCCCCTACTTGCAGCACATCTGATATGGTGAGTACAACATCACTACATACACACACGCAACTAAAAATAAAAATGACAAGACAATATTTCACTCCAGCAATACAATGAAACTAACGGGACAACTGTAGGTGGTAGGGTGTTCAGGGCAGGAGCAAGCTAAATACACAACAATATGAAAAACAGCACCACCTCAAAACAAATGGCATCAACAATACAAAACACCAAAAATCCTCAAAATATGACACAATGTTACAAACACAAAAACCACAGAAGTCACACCTTTCACTGTACCTATTTAGCTCAAATGAAAGCTAAATATATATATATATATATATATATATATATATATATATATATATATATATATATATATATATATATATATATTCAACTGCAAAATGCAGTAGCATAAATTTCGCTTCATGTTTATAGCTCAAACAAAGCCATTAATACCTTAAACAAAAGACAAGACAAAAACACTGCATTGCAAGTTGCACATAACCTACAAAGATCAACACACAGCAATGAGACCAAAACCTCACACACAAATCGAAAACCACAACCCCAGATTCATTCGAACAATTAAAATGAAAACAAAAAAACACACAGCAAAACAAACCACAAATAATTCAAGAAAAACAAAATAAAACACAAAAAATTTACTTGCCAACCAAAGCCACCAACAAATACACCTATAAATAATCCTGTTGGACAAACATCTGCAACTGAGCATTATACAAGAGGTTGAAAATACTGCTTTCTTTTGTTGTCAAGACCAGTTTCGGGCTATCATAAGCCCATCCTCAGATGTCGCAGTAGTGCTGTGGCCCGAGTGCCATGGTGGACGTGTACTAGGGGCGCTGCGCTACCTATAGCACAGCTATGAGCGCACATAGGTAGCACAGCGCGCCTAGTACAAATCCACTGAAGCACTCGGGGGCCACAGCACAGTAGCGGTGTCTGAGGATGGGCTTATGAGAGCCCAAAACCAGTAATGATAATAGAAGAAATTTACAACTGAAGTGGTATTTTCAACCTCTAGTAAATACACCTATGTTGGCCACCACCCTGCCCTCTCCCCTTTTACCACACATTATCCAAAAAAAGATCCTCCCAACAACACCAGCCTGCAAATGCCCTTCCCCCTATAAACCAACATCAACCCACGCAATATCAATTCCAAACACTACACCTACAAAGAAAAACAACACACAATATTTTTTTTTATTTTTACTTTTTTAAAGAGGTTGTCAAAAATCAAAACAAAGCAATTCTTAAGTCCATTGTGCCCACACAAAACCTGACCCATTACCTCACAAACCACACCAACAACCGCCCCCCCCCCCTCCCCAATAAACCCAACCCCGCCATATCACAACCCTTGGCCTATAAAATCGTCCTATTGCACTAAAAAAGAAACCTGAAATACTCAATAATTTTCTGAAACTCTCTTCCACCAGCAAACTGGAAGAGTTCCTCCCCCCAAAGAAACCTCCATTGTAACTGTGCTAGCCCCGGTCTCATAATCCTTAAACTCAATGCTATGATTTACTACCAAATACTCAAACCTCCTTTTTCCCAAACCCCTCTAAGAAGAAATATATTCTTGCATCAATCTCACTAGTTACCTCTTAGTCCAACTATGCTACACCCGAAAAACACAATCTGAATATCCACTCTTCTGAAATAACAGTTCCCTCAGACCCACAAACCAACACAAGAACACCACCTCCCATACTAACTCCTCCAAATCTCAACTTCTCCCTATGCTTCACAACTTGGAACACAATTCCCTAACAATCTCCCTGATGGCTAACCTATATCTCTTGAACAAGGTCCCCAGCCTAATGGATTGCCAAATACTGTCATTGCAACACTGCCGCATGTAGAGATCCCTGGTATCAGAAGCCAGGATTCTCGTCAACTTCAATCTCACCACCAACATGGCAGCTCACAGTTAGCAATCAAGCCAAACTGCTGCAACAACCTAATTGTCATAATTATGTCATCGTCCGACAACACAGAGCAAAGAACTATAGAATTTATCCATTGTTAACAAAAAAAAAGATAAATATTATCACATTTCAGTGCACAAGAAACACACGACACTTATCATACCTATCATCAACACGAACGTGGACAACCTCAAACGAATAAATGAGAGTTACTCACTGGTGATGAAGTACTCTCTTCCAACAACTACTTCACACACGATAACACAGAGTCAAAAGACCAAATACCACATGTAAAACAAAGAACTTTGAAACTCAACATCCACCACAAGAGTGGTGCCATCTGCAAACATGAACCAACTCAAAAACGCCACGCCATGATGACGTCATACAGCACAACACCACTACCTCACAGGTCAAATCAGATGGGTGGAATCAGACACTTATCATGACACTATTAAAACGTTCTTTTCGGGGGGTGGGGGTGGGGGGGAAATAAAGATGCATAATGCATAACATGCACACAATTTTTAAACTATAGAAAAGCCATGTAAGAGTAATAACTGGTGGTGGTGGTGGTGGTGGTGGTTGTAGTGGCAGTGGCAGTGGCAGTAGTAGTAGTAGTAGTAGTAGTAGTAGTAGTAGCAGCAGTAGCAACAGTTGGGCTCATGGTACAGAACAATTAAAAAAAAAAAATACTGGGTATCCTTATTACAGCAAGTGAATGCATCTAGCAATCTGTTGTGCATATCCGGGGAAACATTACTAAGTATTTCATTAATAGTTCTACACAAAATCTTTAAAACAACAGCCAGTTTGGACTCACAAAAACAAACAAAAAATAAAAACAATATTTTACTTGGAAACAAAATAGTATAATAAACTGCTCACGTAGATAAAAAAGATTACTAAAATACATCTGTTAAGAAAGGTGGTTAAAACAAAATGCATATTATACAATTAAAGATTACTTAGCCTCGGAGTAATGACAACATAACACTTTTACAAGAAAATTATGTGCCAGAATCTACGGTGTCTGATAGTAATATCTTGCCATTCTCCTGAGCTCAACATCTCACTTAGTACGGGAGGGAAGGGCAGGTGGAATGTGGACTCCGTTTCTTCAGATGGGCTGAGGTGAGGACAGGAAGTGCATGGGGAACACCTGTATGTTTACGAGTGTGGAGTCAGTTTTCCGAACAGAATAAACTCACTGTAAGGGGTATAGTAGCATGTTCGTGGTCCAGGAGTTGCAAGAGGGTGTCCTCAGTATGTGCAGCAATGCAGTGCAAAACTACGTTTTACATTATAAATTATGTGGATCACACTATGTGTAAATCAAAGAACATTTTACACCAGGGACAAATCGAATAAGGCAGTGCACCTGTTAGACACCGACCTCATATTCAGAAGGCTGGAATTTTCTCTATCCGGCTGTCATAATTTAGGTTACTGTTGGTTTTCCTAACTAACTTAATTCAGGAAACTCCCAGGATGGGTCCTTCGGCAAAGCCATGGGTAATCAACTTTTACCTGCATCGACAAATAAATCAATCAAATCAAACCATATTGCTACAGAAACTAACGCAATATGGCACTGAAGGCACCCTCCCCCCCTCCCCCTTGAATGGATGAAACATATGTTACCAACAGAAAACTGAGAGGCCACATTAAAAAATTGTAGCACAGAAGGAAACATTATTTCTGGTGTCCTGCATATTTCTACATCTGGACCATTCGTGATCAACATAAATGATAGCAGATTAAAAATGTGTGGAAGACTGGCACTGAAAACTGGGACATTTGCCTTCTGCATGCAAATGCTCTGCCGATTGAGCCATCTGAGCAGGACTCACAACTGGCCCTCACAGCTTTTCTTCCAACAGTACCTCATCTCCTCCCAGCCGCCAGCAGAAAGAACTGTTAAGAAAGGCTACTTTTCATACTTTCACTTAATACTGTCTTGTGGTGTGGTTTTCTGTGGCAAGGAAGTTAAAACAGAGTATTTCTTCTACAGAAGCAGCCACTGAGAATATTGATGGCACATTTTGCAGAAACCTCTTCAGGAACCTTGGGATTTTTGAATTTACAAGCCAATACATATACTCCACAATGATACTTATTAATAATTATGTGTAAATATAGAATAATCTCAGCTGTTCAGAACCAAAGTACTGAAAGAGAAAATAAGTTCAGTATAGATTACATGTCACTTTCTATAAATTTCTTCTGGGTTGTATCCTATGTCAAACTGTAGAATGCCCTCTTGTAGGGTTCTGAAAGGTTTTGTATTCTGGTACCAACATCTATAATGGGTTGCAGATGAGATATGTAAATGGAAATCCCCCAGATACTGAAAAAAATATACACATCCAGTTGAAAGGTTAAGGTAAACAAACAGTTGAGATGGCATCAATGCCTTTAACAAGTATATAACTTGTCTCTGATCATTAGGCCTCACAATATGGCAGTGATGCCAAAACATAACTATTCACAAAACTTGAAAGTTACCTCTCATCCCATTTGCAAATAGAGTCTGTATATTTTGTCAGTATTAAAGATAGAGTATGTGATGCTGGCTGGGAAGATAGGACAGCAAGTATCAAAAGCTTTTATTGTAGTGCCAATCACATTTAGGAGCATCACATATGGGGGTGGGTCATATCCCTGATGCAGTTCCTGGATGGTAAAGTTGAATATCTGTTCACACATATTACTGTAACCAGAGATTGTTTTACGAGAATTTAACTCCATCATCTGAACATGTTTTGGAGTGGCTTGGATATCCAAATAAGTCGTAAAACAACATGGTAATTTTTTGTCAAAGTAAGTAACACCACAATTGATAGTACAAATGCAGTAGTGTGCAACAAAAAGAAACCTTCTGAACATTGTAACTCACATGGAACAACTGACAGAGCTGTTTTCAACATTAAATGCACGATTCACAATTATGCATTTGGAGCAAGTTTATTTTGATCTTTATGGACACTGAATTTACACAATATTGGATCATGCAGAGTGGACTAACTACTGGAGTCAACTTTGCACGTTATTCAGTCCCATATGCATGTCTTGTACAGTAGAAAATACAAATGTCAATGTAAAGGCAAAATAACAATATAAAGGGCTTTTTTGGGATTATTAAATTGAAATGGGAATTGGGATTGTTTAAGGCCTTACATTGGAGCAGATTATGAGAAACAATTATTAAAATCCATCGATAAATATTGGAAAATACAAATCAGTTTTTAGGTAAGAATACCATCATTACTATAAATCACTCTTACTAACGGTTAACTAGCAAAACTGTTCTGAAATAAGTGTGCTATGGTTCGCAATAATCGAGAACAGTTTTATACCAATAAGATATCAGCTTTGACGGCAAAACTGCAAGTGTCATGTATAGTGAACCTCAAATCTTGAGCTACCAGCATATGATTCAGGAAATATCGCGCTAACATACGAAAAACTTTGGGTACTTCATTGACCGAAGCAGAAGACTGTCAAGACAACCTATTGTCGACGAACAATCATCAATAAAGGGGCAAACTGATGCAAATCACTGTCATCGCTGCAGTTTGGCAATATTTTATGTTTTAAGCCGCACGGAGGACCCATCCAAGACTGTCATTTTCATTCATGTCAATAGTGTTCCACAACTAAAATATGCTTTCACTCTTAAAGTAGCAAGCAGATGGCGTACCTCTTTCCTTACTGTCATGGATTTTTAAATACTCATTTAATTACGTCATCAGTATAACGTTTCTGCTTCCACAGGAAGAATATTTTACACGCAACGTAATGTCAACGAAATCAACATAAAATTCGGCAGCCATTGTTTACAACTGTACACAGACTTGTCACAAACAAAGATTACACATTTACGTCACTCTTCATGATTGGCTGTCTTACGATGAGTTTCTCAACATCTCTGTCCAGAGATATTAAAAACCAGTGGTGCGTCTTTGTTTACTGTCTGCGGGTCAAAGTATGACGACTCTGGTATGACATGATTAAGAAACATGGCTGCGGAAATTAAACCTGTATCTTCGAATAGTGCCAGATTTAGTGTCACTAAAAAGCCTACCTTGCTTCACAAACTCGAAGGTTGTAACGACGATGTAAATGCTGCCATAATCATTCCAGGCGAGGATGGCGTCATTAGTGTATGTGACGACCGGTGAGTTTACTTCTGTTAATGACATTAGTTCCTTCACCCAAGTGTAGAGTTAGCATTACTCTTGAATTATGTTGACCGCTCGTCCAGATTCTTTTGGCATCCTTTATGCATGACTTACTTGCCCCAGTGAAAACTGCAAAGCGACAGCAAAGTGGTGACAAACGTGACGTTGACAACGAAGTACAATAATGAGTGGCCAAACAGTTTCTAGACAAAATCAGACGAGTACACAAAATTTGATTAGAAATATTCGTATTTTTTTATAATGCCGTCGCATTGTTACCAGTGTACACATTCTTATATGTTACGGGATATGGAGAACATGAATCTTGCGACATGTAAATAGATTATAAATTCTCTCATTGCAGCCGTAATCAACAATGAAATAAAGATTCATTAATTTGAGTTAGCGGATACTACATATACCACGAACAGATACGAGTTAGTTTCGGAAATAAAACCACTAACGATATTACAAAATTTATCATGTCAAAAAAGTAGTAATTCTCTGTAGCTGTATAATTTATGGCAGTAATCAGTCTCATAACATTAGTAATTTAAATGGTTGTTGCTTATATGTGCAGATCACTATATAATTCGGACTTTAACCCTTCATCTGTTGTTACCTGCTTAGGGCTACCACAACACACATCTATATGCAGTCAAATAATCTATTGTATCAGAGTGTTTAATGTTGCTGTTGTCTATTCCCGTTTATCAGCAGCTGGGTAGACCCAACAAAGGCTAACACATAGTTACATTAGGGTATGTTGTTTTTTATGGCATACATAGATTTATGACAGAAATTATTTACAAAAGTGAGTAACTTCTCATAGAGTTCACGGCCATGTAGAACATATTAAAAGAGATCATATTCGTCATTGAATATGAAGTCCCAAAAACTACAGACTCTATGAATTGGTAGAGGTTTACTGTGGGAAAGATCATTTTGCATCCCGGAGAAAAGTAAGAACATGCGAGGCAATACTGGCTTTAGGTGTTTCTATCTTACAAGGGAAACTCCCCATTGTATCTCCCTCAGATTTAGTGGTAAAATGGCCCTGTGGATAGCCTGTTACAAACCGAACACAGATCAAGCAAAAGAACAGGAACAAGGTGTACTGAGCTGTGAAAAGGGAAGCAAAATAGAAACCGTGCATGGTCCAAGCTTAGGATGTGCAACATCAAGCAAGCAGCTACAATCATGGTGGTGTGGTTGTGTGGCCACAGTGTTGGACTGCTAAGCGAGAGGTCCAGCAGGCTCTAACCTCACTTGTACCCTGGATTTCTTCTTCTTTTTTTTCCACAAAATTATGAATTTTTCTCTCTGGTCATTGACATGTCCATTCTCATTCTATAGCCTTGGCAATTTTCAGAATATACATTGGTTAATGTGATGAGTAATGAGCAGCTGAGATGGTCCATAGACCTCTCACAGAAATGGAAATAACAAACGGGTGTGAACAGTGTTACAACAAAGGAATTCAAGGGTCAGAACATCCAAAATGAAATGCAAGAGTCATAACATGGTACTTGTTTGGAATGAATAAGAGGTAAATATGTCTGGAGGGGTTGACAGAAGCGTCCGATCCCACGCGTCGGCCTTTACCCGTGACGTAAGGGTGTTGTCGTGTGTGACGTCATGACGGCGCGGAGTTTGGTTTGAGTGTGGCTGTCTCCAGTTCTGTTTTATCTTATTTTATTTACTTTTCTGATCTGTTCGTTCTATCTCATGAGATTTTTTTTTATTTAAAAACACTTATTACTTATTTTAATTATCTGTTTCCTCCAATTTCTGTTTTAGTTTATTATATTTATCTTTCTGATCTGTTCGTTCTATCCTGTGAGATTTTTTTTTTTTAAAAAGAGACAAAAAACACTAATCAGCTACTGAAGCATCATTATCTTCTATGGGTTGCAGGGGTTACGACCCCTGGGGAGGTGGGTGGGTATTCAATTTCTGTTTTAGTTTATTATATTTATCTTTCTGATCTGTTTGTTCTATCCCGTGAGATTTTTTTTTTAAAAGATAAAAAACACTAATCAGCTACTGAAGCATCTTTATCTTCTATGGGTTGCAGGGGTTACGACCCCTGGGGAGGTGGGTGGGTATTCATGCATGGCTGTCTTCACTTACACGTTGTAGCTACGCAAGGCGTCTAAATTTGTTTATATTTAGTTTGCCCCCCACCTAAAAAAAAACCATTTCCCGCGCTTGTCCCGTTAGTGTCATTAGGCTTCTTGTGGAAAGTGTGTGTGTGTGTGTGTGTGTGTGTGTGTGTGTGTGTGTGTGTTTGTTTTTGTTTCCGCCATATTTGTGATGTCATGGGTCAAAGCAGACAGGCGGGATCGGACGCTTCCGTATTTCCGTCTGGAGGTACCTTCCTTACACCTTGCTGTTGCAGACAGATGTTACACCACGACACACACAAATTTGAATACAGCAAAAACACACATCAATGAACGAAGGGACAGTTCAAAGTTCCTTGGAAAAGAAAATATGGGTCAGGAGGGACTTTTGAACGTGGATCTCCCCCTTCGCAGTCCAACACTATGACCATATAATCAAGACACTATTGTTGTTGGAGTTTGCACATTTTGAACTTGGGTTGTCCACTGTTTTGATTTTCCTGCTTTTTTCGAAGTTCAGTACAGCTTCTTCTTATTTACATGCTTCATATGTGTTGAGTTTATGACGGGCTAACCAATCGGCCATCTTACCACTAAATCTGAGAGGAGTGCGATAGAGAGTTTCCCTTATTAAGAGTCAGGTTGAAGAAAGGCAAACCAAAACTTATATAGCATTTGTAGATTTAGGAAAATACGCTCGTGTTCAGAAAAAAAAAAAAAAATCCAGAACACCTTGAATGACTAGAAATATTCCACAGAAATGATTAACATTTCAATCACTGTGGTTCAGCATGTGTCCTGTTGCCTACTGGGTACAGGGTCCACCATGGGCCCTGAAAACTTGTTCCATGCGTAATGGAATTGACTTGTATAAGGTGTGAATGGCGTCTTGTGGTATAGCCATCCATGCTGCATCTACCTGTTTCCAAAGTTCATCTGTAGTGGTTGGCATTGGGTCACAGCACTGCACCCTTTGTTTCACCATATCCACACATTTTTGACTGGCAGCAAGTCTGGTGATCTGCCAGGCCAGGGCAAAAGGTTGACATCCTGTGACACCAAGAAGGCACATGTTTGTGCAGCAACATGTGGTCATGCATTATCTTGCTGAAAAATGGCATCTCGGGTGTTGTGCAGAAAGGGTATAGCTACAGGTCGCAGGATGTCATTTGCGTAGGTCACACTGGTCGCAGTGCTCTGGACATTCACCAGCTGTGATTTGTGGATGTATCCAATAGCATTACACGTACCATAAGGCCCTGAGTTGGTGCTGCATGTCTTGGGCGAATGCTGTCACTTTGATGCCGCTCCTCCTGTCTTTGGTGAACCACAATGCAGCGATAATTTTCAACCTAACAGAACTTGGATCCATCTGAAAACACTATTTGATGTCATTCCTGTCCCCAGTGATGTCATTCTGTACGCTGTTGCCATCTAGCATGTTTCTGCACACTCGTCAAAGGTAGGCAGAGAAGTGGATGTCCCCCTCCGAACTGAACATGAGTGTATTTTGATGGTAGTGACTGGATTACACTCTTAAATTTTGAAGGTAGCAAATATAAAATACAGAGAGTGAAGGCCATTTACAACTTGTACGGGAACCAGACTGCAGTTACAAGAGTTGAAGGGCATGAAAGGAAAGCATTAGTTGAGAAGAGACTAAGGGAAGGGTGTGGGATATCTTCAATGTTTTCCAATCTGTACACTGAGCAAGCAAAGAAGGAAACCAAGGAGATGCTTGGAAAGGGACTTAACGTTCAGGGAGAAGAAATAGCTTTGCAGTTTGCCAATTCCATTGTAATTGACATACAGTAAATGACTTGGAAAAGCAGTTGAATGGAATAGATAGTGAACTTAAGAGGTTATAAGATGAGCATCAACAAAATTAAACAAAGGTAATTAAATGTAGTCAAATTAAATCAGGGAGTGCTGAGGGAACTA
This sequence comes from Schistocerca nitens, assembly GCF_023898315.1. Classification (NCBI taxonomy): domain Eukaryota; kingdom Metazoa; phylum Arthropoda; class Insecta; order Orthoptera; family Acrididae; genus Schistocerca; species Schistocerca nitens. Next base: position 874,198,229 of record NC_064615.1, read on the forward strand.
GATTAGGGAGCAAGATTCTAGAAGTATTAGATGAGTTATGCTATTCGGGCAACAAAATAACTGATGATTGCTGAAGTAGAGAGGAAATTCAAGTCTTAGTAACTCTTTCCTGGAAATTTGTCTGGAGTGTAGCCTTGTATAGAAGAGAAACATGGACCATAAGCAGCTCAGACAAGAAGAGAAGTGTTTCAAATGTAGTGCATAGAAGAATGCTGAAGATTAGGTGCCTGATTGTGTAACTAATGAGCAAATACTGTACAGATTTGTGGAGAAAATAAATTTGTTACACAATTTGACTAAAAAAAAAAAAATTGTTTGGTAGGATACAATCTGAGGTGTCAAGGAATTATCAATTTGGTATTACAAGGAATTGCGGGATGGTAAAAACTGTAAGAGGAGATTAAGGGATAAAAACAGTAAACAAGTTCAAATTGAAGTAGGTTGCAGTAGTTTTTCGGAGATCACAAGGCTTGCACAGGATGGACTAGGGTGAAGAGCTACACCAAACCAGTATTCAGACTGAAGACCATAACAACAGATGTGTTTCACCTTAGGCATGACCAAATTGGTTATTATAGTTGAGCCGCCATATGTTGATCCATGACAGTTGCAGTGGGCTGGGAACGGTAGAAATGGCAACACCACAGTGTTGTCACAGGTCTATAGGTGCCTATTGTTTTTGTTTGTACTTATTAGAGTTTAGCAGTTGAAAGGTGGTAACAGTGATGCAAGCTTTCAGCGATCACCTTACGCTGTATGGATGAAAGTCCATAACACATAGTGCTATACCCATGCAGGCGTTGAAAACACTTGAATTAGTAATTTCACATTACTGATTGTGGTCATAAATTTATAGCTTCATTTTTGTCACAGTCCTGGACAAAGTAAAAATCAGTATGGTTTACGGCTACATCATTTTTCTAGTCGTTTCAGAAAAATTCGAGAAAGTGTTCTACTAAATTTTGATTCATCCTGCTGAGCATAACTTGCCTGCTTGACAGTTTGCTTTCATAAAAGTTTCTGCACAGAGAAAGATATACAAGCCTTCACAAATAAAGGTCACACAAGACATCGCAAGAAAAGTTATTCTTTGACTTTGCCAAAGCCTTTGATTGTGGGGATCACGCAGCTCTACTTTGTGAGTTTCTCTTGCATGCTTAGGATTCTGTCTTCATAGCAAAACAGTGTATCATTGTAATTAAATTTACCTCACTTGCAAGGGTCTCCTAAGGATTGTTACTGACCTGCACTTATGCTTAATCTGCATAAATGATCCTCCAGTGGCTTTAAAGGATGGATTAGACACTATAATTGCTTCATAGTTGATGTAATAATCTTAAGAGATTCAGCAAATATTTAGATATTTAAGATAATTCTCATTTATTGTTCTATCTTAGTTGTCTATTTTTAATTAAATTACATATTTCAGTCATTCTGGATTTGCACATTTGTAATTAGACTACATGTTTTGGTCATTCTGGATCATCTTTGGATCTAAGTAGTTGCGTCAGTGTCTACTCAGAACCCATATCAGATTACTTAGATCTGAAGATGATCCAGGGTGATAGAAATATGTAATCTAATTAAAAATGTGCAACTGAGACCTAATGATAAAATGACAATTATCTTAACTGTATTTGCTGATGATGCAAAGATGTGACCATATAATCAAGTGTCTTAACTCGACTGTAAACAGAATACCCTGCGCAAAATACTGTGGAACATAACTGGATAATAGGTAACAATTGGGTCAGCACATAGATAATATATCAAGAAGCTCATTTCAACATATTTAGTTGGTGGGTATCTCTCTCACGATGTGGACAAAAATTGTAGCATTTTTTCTCCTTGTCTCAAGGAATTATTTCCCAGAGCAGTGCACTTAAAGTTAAGTATAGAAAGTATATATTCAGCAGAAACAGCCAATGGAAATTCTGTGCCAAGTAAACAACTTTTAATCTTGCCTAGGCTTCTTTAGGGAGCTTGCAATTCTTACACTACCTTCCCGGTACAGTTTTTTTCCTTGGCAGTTCTTATTGGTGGCGTTAAAATCAATTAGAGCTTGACTGTGGTTTGCACAATCACAATGCAAGGCACAAAAATAAATTTCGGGTATACTGCCTCCTTGTCTAGTGTTTGAAATGGAGCAATGTAATCTGGTGCAAAGATATTCCACAAGTTCCATCAGACAGAACAAGAAATTTGGAATCCCCACAAATTCAAAAGGAGCATTCCATGCCAAGATTCTAATTTGAGAAAAAGTTCTTGTGTGGCCATCAAGGATTTTGGTAAAATTTTGTATGAACATTCACACATGATGTAACTTCGTAGGCTCCTCAGCTGGTGGACATTAGGGAAGTGTCTGATTCCACCTGTCTGCTTTGACCCATGATGTCACTATGGCAGAAACACCTACTTCCAGTGTATACAAAATGACGCTGATGCCATCACCGTACACGTGTCAACAAAAGTGAACAAAGGTAAAAACACAAGAACGTCTTACTCCAATAATAAAATGAAAATAACAATACAGTCACAATAAATAGGGTGGGGACAAGCTAAATAAATAACAGTACAAAACGTCACACCATCCCAAAACAAATATTAAAAAGAAATCTCAACTTGACATGATGCCTCAGCCACAAAACCAACAGGAATCATACAATCCACTCAACCTAGCTAGCTCAAACAAAGCCCACAGTACCAAGAAACCGACGTCTGATATTCTGAAAAGTGGAATCAACCCACTGGCAAACCACAAATAAAAATAAAATAAAAAGAAACCACAATCACAAACTTCACACACCTACATAACTCACAAAATGCCACCGAAACCAAAATCTCAACAACTCGTAAACCATAAAAATAATAAAAACACATATTCACTAGATGAGTTAAAACACAATCTAAATCACACACACACACACACACACACACACACACACACACACACACACACACACACACACGCGAAAAGAAAAAAAACATGATGACAAACACCAAACTAATCAGACGTCACAAAAACAGTCAAACGCACACAAAAAACGTAACTCATTGAAAACAAAGCAAACAATTCTAGGGTAAATCCATGTTACAGCCCTGACTGCCACAGTGATAACCATCTCTCTCATCCCAGTTAGGCCAGTAGTGGACTTCAGAAAAGCTCTGTCTTACTTACTAGGGAGACACGTGCAGACATTCACATACACAAACAACAAAAGCCTCAAAAACACAGGAGACATAATAGAGAAAATTAAGAATGTCAACACCCCCCCCCCCCCCTTCCTCCCAACAGCAAAACTGGTACCTTTTGACATTACATCCATGTACACACACATTCCCACAGAAGAAACTACAAACATTATAGAACAACAGCTAAAATACAAGAAATTGCCAGAGATAGGAATAAATGAAATCTCATCCATTCTTAAGCTAATCACAGAACAAAACTACTTCACTTTCAACAACTACTTATGTTTGCAATAAGAGGTGCTACCCATGGGGTCCTTCATCAGTGGAACCTTAGCCAACATTTCCTTGGATCGTATAGAGAACACAATATTCAAAAACATTGTAAAACAAGAAGAGTACAAAGTAATCTACTGGTACCAATATGTGGAGGACATAATCTGTCTTATAGGTGAAACACAGAATAGGATAGAAGAGCTACAGAGTAATATCAGCAGAGTATACCCACAAATCTACTTCACAGTGGAAAAAGAAACAAGAAGAAACTAAATTTCCTGGATCTTAGTCACGAAAAACAACCACCAGCATGAATTTTCCATCTACTGAAAACCCACACCCATGAGCACCGTTATCCATAGCTCATCCAACCACTCGACAGTGCATAAATGTGCATTTCCCACACATACTTCACAGAGTGAGCAGAACACCTCTTATACCAGAAGACTATGCACAGGAACTAAATATAATCAGACAAATTGTTATTGAAAATAACTACAGGCAGACATCATAAACAAGCTCAACAAGAAGGTAAAAATGAAATGTAAAAATAGCAACCAAGCACTAAAGAGGACAACTAAAGGATCTGAAACCCAGAGGCAGAACGCACAGGCCACACAGCAGACCACACCACACCAGGTTAAAGACACAGATGGTACACACTAACATCATCATCATCAGTTATCTGCTATTTAGCAGGTCCTTTGCCTCTCCATTTTCTGCGATCCATTGCTTCCTTCTTAAGGCTGCTGTATGTTGTACCATCCATCATGTCATCCAGTATCTGGAATCTCTTCCTTCCTCGCTTCCTTTTCCCTTCTACATAACCTTCTAAAACTGTTTTTATCAGTCCGTCATTCTTTCTTAATATATGCCCAATCCAATTTCTTTTTCTTCTCTTTATTACATCTAGTAACTGTCTTCTCTCTCCCACTCTTCTCAGTACCTCTTCATTTTTTACTCTGTCCATCCAACTTATTCTTTCCATCTTCCGCCATGTCCAGATCTCAAAAGCCTCGAGCCTTTCTCTGTCTTTTTTCCTCATAGTCCATGTTTCAGCACCATGTAGAAGAACACTCCATACAAGACATTTTATGAGTCTCTTTCTGAGTTCTCTGTCCAGACCGCTGCAGAAGATTCTCCTTTTCTTATAAAACACCTCTTTTGCCATTGCTATCCTTGTTTTAATTTCTGTGGTGCACTTCCAGTCGGTGTCTATCCTGCTTCCAAGATACTTAAAATTTTGCACCTGTTCTAGTGTTTCTCCATTCAGCACAATTTTTATTTCCTTATTTCCTCCTATTGCCAATACTTTTGTTTTATTTGTGTTAATTTTCATTCCATATTTTTTCCCGTTAGTTGCAATGGTGTCCACCAAATCCTGTAATTCTTTTTCCCCTGTGGCTAGGAGGACCATGTCATCAGCAAATCTCAAGCACCCTACTCTTCTTCCTCCAATTTCTACTCCTTTGTCATCTAATGAGCATTGGTCAATCATATTTTCCAAGTACAGGTTGAAAAGAGTAGGTGATAAACAGCATCCTTGTCTTACTCCTTTCCCTAGTCTGATCCAGTTTGTACTTTCTCCTCTCACTTTAACTGAAACTTTTTGATTAAGGTATAATGAGTTTATAAGTCTTCTGGTTTTCCAGTCCACTCTCTTTTCCCTCATAATAGTCGCCAGCTTGTCCCAAACCACATTGTCAAATGCCTTTTCTAAATCGATGAAGCACATATATAGGTCTCTTCCTTTTTCAATAAACCTTTCTCCCAAGATTCGTAGGAGCCCTATTGCATCTCTGGTGCCCGTATTCCGTCTAAAGCCAAACTGCTCCTCGCCGAGATTCTCCTCTATTACTTTTTCAAGTCTTTTATTAATTATTCTTAACATCACTTTGGCTGCATGTGAAATGAGGCTGATTGTCCTGTGCTCGCTGCATTTCTTGGTTCCTTGTTTTTTCGGTAATGGAATCATTACTGTTGTCAAAAAGTCCTCAGGCCATTCACCACTGTCATATATTTTATTACATAACCTCAATATTTCTCTTATTCCACTGTGGTTCAAGCATTTTAGTATTTCTCCCGGTATTGTATCTGTACCTACTGCTTTGCTATTTTTCATTGCAGCAATGGCAGACTTTACTTCTTCCATTATGATGGTCGGTCCTTTCTCTTCATCACTTACACTGTTGTGTGATTCAAGTTCCAGAGTTTCTGGTTTGCTATTTGTGTCATATAGCTCTTTTATATATTCTTCCCATCTCTGGAGGACATCGTCACGATCTTTGTACACTACCTCTTCGTCTTTACTCAAAATTTCCATAGTAGCACTTCCTGCTCTGTTTTGTTCCCATGTCATAGTCTTTACTCTGTTGTATAGTAAGTCGTATCTTCCCTTCCTGTCCAGTTCTTCAATTTCATCACATTCCTCTTTTAGCCATTTTTTCCTAGCCTGCTCTGTTTCTCTTCGCAGTTCGTTATTTAACCTTCAGTATATCTTTCTTGCATCTCCAGTTGTTCTTGTTTTTCAATTTTCTTCTCTCCTCCATCTTGGAAATCATTTCTTGTGTGACCCATGGTTTTTTTGACCTTTTCCCTTTTACATACCCTATATTTTGCTGTCCTGCTTTAATGATTCCTTCTTTCAGCATATTCCAGTACTCGTTGGCATTATCAGGTGCTTCTTTGTCTCGTAATGTGTTTAGAAAGTCCCAAGACAGCATTTCTGTAATTTGTTCTTTGTTGGACCTTATTTTCTCTAAATCCCACTTCTTCACCATTGTCGCCTTTTTCAGTTTTTTCATTCTTATTTCTATTTCTGCCATAAGTACGTTGTGGTCACTATTAACACCTGCACCTGGTAATGTGTGCACCTTCTTGATTCCATTCCTGTATCTTTCTTCTACCAGTATAAAATCGATTTGGTTTCTGTATTTATCCCCTGGTGATTTCCAAGTGTAGAGCCTCCTCTTATGGTTCTTGAACCATGTGTTTGCCGCTATCAGCTGCCTTTCCCTGCAGAAGTCAATTAATCATTCACCTCTGTCAGTTCTTTCCAAGACCATGACTGCCTACTATGTTTCCCTCTTTCCCTTCTTCCACAATGGCGTTCCAGTCTCCCATTACTATTTTGCAGCATTTTTTATTTTCGTCCATTATTCTCTCTATTACACTGTACCTTTCCTCTACAATTTGGTCATCATGTTCTGAAGTTGGCATATACACTTGGACAATCAGTAAATCTTTTTGTGCTCCTTTCAGCCTTACACCAATAACCCGGTCATTTGCATAGTCTACATATTCCACACATTTAGCCAATTCCTTTGTCATAATTATTCAGACTCCATTAATTCCTTTTACTTCTCCTCCTGAGTAGTAGAATACATATTCATCTGACTGCAACTCTCCATGTCCATTCCATCTTACCTCAGCAACTCCTACGAGGTCCAAATGATTCTTTTCCATCTCTCTTTTAAGGTTTTCTAGTTTTCCTGCTTGTAGCAGAGTTCTGACATTCCAGGTACCAATTCTCGTTTTGATTTTTTGCCTCCTTTCAAGTTTCCCCCCCGGAGATCCGAATGGGGGACTATTTTACCTCCGGACACTGATTTAACATGAGAGGAAGCCATTTTTTGTGCATAAAATGGAGACTGCATTATGCAGGGAAGATAATCTGCGGTGGTATTCCGTTGCCTTCCGCAGTTCTGGAGGCCGCCCCTAACATGGGATACAGACGCCTTTTGCAGCCGCCCGCTCCGGCTCAGACGCTGCATGAGAAGTATAGGTTGGAAAATGAAAGACCCCTAGCCCTCGAAACCTAATAGCGTCAGGGTCGGAAAAGAACAAGAGCTGGCCAAGAGTGGCCAGATAGGAAAGATAAAAGTGAGGAGCCTGGCGTAAGTAAGTGGAAGCAATGCCAGGACTCAGCTCGGGGCCCCGTGGTCGCCAGCCACGTATCACTAGGTGTGACTCCCTGAGGACACACACTAACATACAGTAATAAAATATCACATAGAATTGGAAACATCTTGAAAAAGCAAGGGATCCCAGCAACATTTAGGACAAACAACACAGTTCAAAGAAAAGAGCCTCAGTCAAATTCAACAATGATGGAATATGCCAACTCGCCTGTAACTCTTGTCAGGCCAATACGTACAACAAACAAGCAGAAATTTCCAAATAAGGTACACAGAGCACGTGAAAGCTCTTAGAGTGACAGCACACATTCAACTTTTGCAGAACACGTAACGAAGAAAAACATAACCCCTCTAATATCAAAAGCGATCAACACATCCTGAAACATAGCAACATTTATACCGACAACTAAGAATATAAGAAAATTACTACATACAAAAGGCTATAGTCAAAGGGGGAAACCTAATGAATGAAAACATAACACTTTGCAACAACACACTCTTTACTGCTCTAGGGAGCTGACCCAGGACACAGAACAGGAAGCACACACATGTGAAAGAACCACTTAAGCACACACTTGCGAAAGAACCACTTCGCCATCACACACAGTGACATAAATAAGGAACAGAAGTCATCAGAACTCCCGTTACACTTTTCGTAGCCTTCATGCAACATGCAATACATTTCTTATGACACATGCGAACTGCGATATATACATACATAATTTCATGTTTTAGTATTTGTTTACTAATAGCCACTCATGCAGTTGCAGATGACATGATGTATCCCGAAAAAGCACTGAAAATATGCTGCCAACAGTGACAACAATTCTTAAAACCATGCTGTAATGTACAATAAATAAGATACTATGAAAGTATCCAAAGAAAACAGTTTTTAAACAACACACAGCACAATTGTAATAACGTAACAATGGAACAATCAGTTTTTGACAAAATTATTTAAATAGATAGAAAAAAAATCTATTCACCAAGTGGCAGCAATTGCACACATAAAAGAATATTGTAATTAGTCAAGCTTTTATAGCCAGTGGCTCCTTCATCAGGCAGCAGGGTTGAAGGGTAAGGAAGAGGGGTGAAGGAAAATGGAGAGGTCTAGGAAAAGAGGTAGATTTTGGGAAAGTCACCCAGAACTGCAGGTTGGGGGAGACTTACCACATGGGATGAGAAGAAAAGACTGATTATTGGGGACTGCATTGGACCAGATTTGAAAACTTGAGAGCTTAGAGGTGGAAGACACAGTAATATTAAGGACAGAGATTATTGCTTAAGCATCATACATGAGTTGATAAGAGTGAAAAGCTAAGAGCATTGTACTTAAACAGAGGTGGAAGGGGGCAGTGAAAAATAGATGAATAAGACAATGAAAGATGTAGATAACTGAACTGGAGTGAAGAAAGAGCAGTTACTGTGAAGAAACGGTGATACGGAAGAACTTAACATAAATTAAACCCAGTTGGCTGGCGAGAACCAAGGACATGTTGTAGCGCTAGTTCCCACCTGTGGAGTTCTGAGAAACTGGTGTCTGGGGGAAGAATCCAGATGGTGCGTGTGGTGAAACTGTGATCACAATTGTCATGTTGTAGAGCATGCTCTGCAACAGGATATTGCGTGTTGCCAGTATACATCCTCTGCCTACGCCCGTTCATCATAATTGATAATTTGGTAGTGTATATTTTGCCAGTTACAGGACTGCTATAGGTGGTGGTAGGAGCGTACATAGGGCAAGTCTTGTAATGGGGACGGTCACAGGGGTAGGAGCCCTCCCAATCTCCACAATATTCTTGTCAGACCTATGCTCCTTCAGCACCCATTTCCCTATCCTACGGTTCCTCCCCTGTGATCACCCCCGCTGCAAGACTTGTCCTATGCACCCTCTTACCACCACCTACAGCAGTCCTGTAACTGGCAAAATATACACTATCAAAGGGAGAGCCACCTGAGAAACGACACGTCATGTATCAGCTGTTATTTAAACACTGTTCGGCGTTTCACATCGGCATTACAACACCAAATTATCAGTTAGAATAAACGGACATAGGCAGAGGGTGTATACTGGCAACACACAATATCCTGTTGCAGAGCGTGCTCTACAACATGACAATCGTGACGTAGGTGCCTGTTTCACAATACGTGCCATCCGGTTTCTTCCCCCAGACACGAGTATCTCAGATCTCCGCAGGTGGAAACTAGCGCTACAACATGTCCTTGGTTCTCACCGGCCACCTGGCCTTACTTTACATTAAGTTCTTCCATCTCAGCATTTCTTCACAGTAACTACTCTTTTTCTTCATTCCATTTTAGTTTTCTACATCTTCCATTGTCTTTTCCATCTATTTTTCACTTCCCCCCTCCCACCTCTGTTACGTACAATGCTCTTAGCTGTTTGCTCTTATTAACTCATATATGTCTTGCATATTACCCTGTCTTCCATCTTTAAGCTCTCAGGTTTTCAAATCTCATCTGATGCAGTCCCCAACAGTCAGTCTTACCTTCTCATCCCCTGCAGTAAGCCTCCCCTGAGCCACGGTTCTGGGTGACTTTCCCAAAAATCTACTCCATTTCCTAGACCTCTCCAGTCCTTTTCCATCATCCCTCTTTCTTCCCCTTCTGCCTTAAGAAGGAGCCACTGGCTCTGAAAGCTTGCCTAATTATAATATTCTTTTATGTGTGTGTTTTGCCACTGCTTGATGAGTAGATTTTTTATCTATCAATTTAAATGTAATAATGTGTTAGTGTTTTATAACTATGCTATTTTCTGCATGTTTTAGATTTAAACAACCCACTGATGATGGTCACTGAAATTAGGAGGAATAAATAAGTAAATAAATAACAAAATGTGTTTTGCATCAAGGTGGACTCACAGTTCCCAAATTGTTGTTCATGTGTTTCCTTTGGAATATTATTGTGAAATTTGGCAAGCACATTAGCAAATATATGATTAACATGTTTTTTTTATCAAAAATAGCAAAATTCAGATTTTGAAATCATCAAAATTTTAAAAAAAGTTTTGGTTTGGGAAAGTTGAGCATTTTAATGAGTTTGGTCAACCGGTACCTGTTTTAACGCCTGTAATAAGCAGAATAGAATGGTATAAATTTCACGTCTGTATGTTAAATACTTCTTTAAGAGCTGGCCATTTTAAGGTTTTGAAGCACGGAAAAAATCACACAATTTCAGGAACTTTAAAAATTGAAAAGATGAAAAAGAAATTTCATAAAAAAATTAATTTTGGATTTTATCTTATTTGAAAGGTAGAATAAAATGACAAAAATTTACAAAATTCTAAATCAACAATGTTCGAATTTAGTTCTCTATTGGTCGATTTCACATGGAATGACCCAGCTGTTTCTGTTTCCTTTGTTTTGTCCATAGTTTCCCCATTTTCTTCTTTCTTTTGCTTCAAGTTTCGTGTTAATAATCGTGTTTCTGAATTTCTGTCGTTCGTTTATCATTTCCTTGTTGATTCCTGCTTGTTTTATGTCTTCTTCTGCTACTTGAAGCCAACTGTTTTTTTTTTTTTAATTGAGCTATTTAACTACCATTGTTGTTCATTTTAGAATGTTAGTCGGCGTTTCCTGATATTGTCTTGTGCTCACGTAATTCTTTGGTTCATCTCTTCATGAACATGCCATCTCTGTGTCTTGCTCTAAACAATTTTCGTATGATTTTACGTTCCTTTTTGTCTGTATCTTTGACACCTGATGTTCTGGTTGTTATTGTTTGTGGTAGTACCATTGTAATGCCCAAGTCTGACCTGTCTGTGGCAAGTTTTTCTGTTCATTTTGCATTGGATCATGTTTGATTCTCGTATTTAGCTTTCCCTGTTATATTACGTGCAATATATTTCTTAAATTAATCACAATTTTTTTCTATTTAAGAGGTCTAATCTCCTGTTTTGTAAGTGTAAATTCATTCACTCTGTAGTGTAGTAGTTGCTCATTTGCTTTGTTTTGAAGACAAGCATCCATTTGTTTAGTAAGCCAGACTGTCAGACTCTCTACGGTCACCTGTTCACATCTCCAGAGCTGGAAGTTACATATAGCTTTCCCTGTGATTTACTAGTAGTATATTTCTTCAATTTCATATCTGTTTTTCTATTTAAGAGGTTTAATCTTGCACTTTTATCTGGAAGTGTAAACCCAGGCAGTCTACCTATATTTCTGTCTGCTTTTATAGTTTACTTCTTCAGTTAGTCTTGTTAGCATGGATAGGATGTGTGCCTGCTGTGTGTAGACCCAGGAGAAACTGGCGGCAGTTTGTGAACTGCCAAAAGCACTTTTGGTTTCGGTTCACTGCATTCCAGCTGCTACCTCAGAATGCAGCGATGATGGAAAATCTGATGTCGCATGGGACACCCCAGGTGTTGTTTGTTCGCCTTTTGCCCATGGGCTCTGCTGCCAAGGCACCTCCTAGTGTACCCAACACTGTGGATCTACCCTCACAGCAGGGTGAGTGGGTAATGATTGTGTGTTCACGTTTGCTTGAGGTGGAGGGCCGATCGTTTAGCAGGGTTCAAGTATGCAAGTAGGCACATTATGGATCTCCTTGGGAAGATAGCATTCAGGGCTGAAAAGAAAGCCAACATGCATTCTGTCTACCAGGGCGCCTCATTCAAGTTGTTGGGTACCGTATTTACTCGAATCTAAGCCGCACTTTTTTTCCGGTTTTTGTAATCCAAAAACCGCCTGCGGCTTAGAATCGAGTGCAGAGTAAGCGGAAGTTCTGAAAAATGTTTGTAGGTGTCGCCACAACTAACTTCTGCCATCAAATACATGTAGCGCAACACAGGTATGCTTTGCAAGCACAAAGATAAATACTGGCGCCAAAACCTCTGCGTCAGTAAATAAATTAAAAGAAAAGGTAGAAGAATGTAAACATTATGCCATGTATTCTTTCGTGTTTGCTGCTATCTCATTTAAATCCTGTCTGTCTAATAAACTACGAAACTAGAGTGAGACAACAGCAAAAGCGGAAGAATATACATATCATGTCATGTTTATATTCGTATTATTCTTATGTTGAATAGTGATACAGTCAGAAATGAAACATGGCAACTGACTAGATTCTTAAATATAAGATGACTCTAATGTCTGTGCAGAATGTAATGTACGAAAGAGGCATCTACAAAGATTTTCAAACGGAGAAAATTTTTCGCTAAACTCTTGTTCAGAACATGTTCTATCACACACAGTGTATTATTTGGTTCTTGTTGATCATTATCAACGAAAGCAGCAGTGTAAGGAACAACAAATAGCAGTATCATGCAATTGTTTCGCTTATGAGACAATTCCTCTCTTTTTTTATTGTAAGCCGCGGTAGCGCGCACAAAAGCAAGCCATGCCGCGAGCGGCGGCAGGTCATGAACACTCATTATCAGAATGCGACAAACAATGTATGACGCAGTACAATAATGCATTTTCAGCTTAGAGTGACGTAAACCCCTATAACAAAGAGAACGACACTTATCAGATCAAAGCAAAATAAGCAATCGATTCAAACCAGATGAAGCACGCGAAAAAGGAAGTGCCTGACGCAGCAATGGCTACTTGCTAAAGCTTAACTGTCAAACTTACGACTCGAACCAAACTACTGTAGCTGTATCTTCATCCATTCGACCTCAATTGTGTTTCACGTTGCAATTGACCAACTTTGTTTCGATTTGGAGGGGCGGTCTAAAACTTTTCTCTCACCTTGAATTTCGAGTCTCAAATTTCAGGAGCGGCTAAGATTCGGGAAAATGTTTTTTCCCCGATTTCGAGTCTCATTTTTCAGGTGCTGCTTAGATTTGAGTGCAGCTTAGATTCGAGTAAATACGGTAACCTTGCCTGTGCCTATCGAACATGGAGGGTGCAATCATCTGCAAGTTGTGGCTCATGTCAGCACAGCGTTGCTTGTTGATTGGGTACTGAGGCCATTGTCAGTTCATACAGGCAGATATGGGGAAGGCTGCTGGCCTCGCGCATGGGGTGCAAGCAGATCTTGTGATTTGCAACATTGTTCCCGGAGTTGATTGGTTTCCTTTGGTTTGGAGCTGATTGGGTCTCAACCAAAGACTTCATCAACACTAACAGTCTTGCTTACAGATTCCTGGACCTGCGCAATCAGGTGAAGATTTGCAGGACTCCCCCTTGATAGGTCAGGGGTGAGTGCATAAAGGAGGCACCTACTTGGGTAGCAGAGAACTTGTTGAGTCCTATGGAGTTTCTTAGGCTAGGCACTAGTTTGAGGAACTCTGATGAACACTCACCAGTCGAAATGCAGGTATAAAAGTCAGAATGTGTTCAGCGTAAATACACTTAGGCTGTCAAAATTTTATCAGTAAATTGTTGCAGTATTTGTAACATAGTTCAGGAAATTTCTTGGTCTCAGATTATTCTTGAAATTGAGAGCTGGCTTAAACACACAATTGAAAGTTCTGAGATATTTAATGAGTCATGGAATGTATATCGGAAAGACAGATTAGGCTCCATAGGAGGGGCAGTTTTCATTACCGTTGAATAAATTATTCTCTCTATTGTGGTTGAAGTTGAGTGTGACAGTGAACTTACCTGGCTGCATATAACAGATCTAGGTGAAACCATGTAAATTGTTGGACGTCTTTACCAGCCGTCCTTTTCCTCTGTGACAGGTCTAGAGTCATTCAAAGAAAGTCTATTCAGTATCCAGATCATGCAATACTAGTTGGAGGCAACAACAACCTACAGAGTGTAGACTAGGGCATCTACGGATTCATTCCGGAGGCACATAAGACAGTCTTAGCTAGTTTGGCAGCCCACACACTATGGAAATATCTTTGACCTCATAGCTATTTTATTTGGTCCTGTAGGATTACATGGTGTACAGTGAATGTACATGTAATATAGGAAAAGTCAAAATACAAAAACCTTCATTATCACATACTTCCTAGCAATTCTAACATCATTGATTATAATCAACAGTATTTAAAAAATTAATGTGAGCAGTTGTTAACTACACTGTAGAATTCTTTTTCCACCAGGTAGTCTTTTAGGTTATTTGAAAACTTAGTGTCGTGTACATTGTCATGTAGTTTTTTAGGCATACTTGTTAGTAATTTGATACCTGAGTACTGGCATCCTTTTTCAAGCACTATCACTCGGTAGGGTATGCTTTGTATGCCATTCTTCCTTTGTGTGTTGTGGGTTATACACTAGCATTTGTAGTCCACTCTGCACTGTCTTTTGTGAACTGTAGTGTAGTTTTATATATTTAAAAGGAGGAAAAAGTTAAGATGCCTAGTCTTTTGAAGCATTTTCTGCATGTTTCAGAAGTCTTTCTTCTTGAATGTTTGAGTTTCCCTACATACTGTGTTAGCTACCTCATTATAAATATGATGGAGCTGAGTTTCTTACGTACGGAATTAGTAAGTTGTTTCCATTTCAGCTTGCTATCACGGCAATACCTAAGAATCTAGTGGATTCTACTTCTTCTAGTCTCTAAACCCAAGTGCCAGCCTTCTCTTTATTTCTGAACACTGCATACATAGTCCTTTTTAGGTTTAAAACAATCCATTTTCCAGGAGCCATTGAGCTGCTGTGCTCTTCTCTCAAGCTGTGTCACAGTTTAGTCATTGTTCAGTATTGTCATGTCAGCTGCATACAGTATCTTCGTATCTTTCTCTTCAACACTTAATGTCATTAACAAACAGAATGGCCCCGTTACCGATCCCTGCGGCACTCCATATTTGATGGTTTTGTTTTCTGACTCATATGCGTGCCCTATTGATACACATTGCTTCCTGTTGCATAGGTATGATTCTATCCACTTCCCTGCTTGCCCTCGAATACCATAGTTTTCCAATTTTCTTTTCAGGCTTTCATGGTCTGTAGTGTCGAATGCTTTGGGGAGATGCTGAAACATTTCAGATAGAACTTGTTTTTCATCTAAGGACTGCATAATGTATTTTGTCAGACTGGCAATTGCTGATTCTGTAGATTTACTCGTTCTAAAACTGTGCTGTGATGGTATGAGATTGTTGTATTTGTCCAGATAATCAACTAATCTATTATACATTAGCATTTCCAAGATTTTTGAGAAACCTAATATTAGTGAAATTGGAAATCTTTCACAAAAAGAGATTCATACAAACATACCATCATTTGACCATCAGACTGACTCCCATATGGACGACGTAGTAATAAGCACCCCAGGCACAGAGAAACAACTGAAAGTGTTGAGAACAAAGAAGTTGCCATGTATGTATGGAATACAAGTTTAGTTTTACAGAAAGTTCTCTACAGCATTGGCTCCTTAGTTAGCTTGCAGTTATTGCAAATCTCTCGCACAGTACAAAGTCCAAAGCAACTATAAAAAAGTGCAAGTGGCTCCTGTATATAAGTAAGGTAAAAGAATGGTCATAGAAAAATTACATACCAATGTCCTTCACATTGGTTTGCTGCGGAATTCTAGGATGTATTCTCAGGTCAAATATAATAAATGTCCTAGAGACTGAGAAGCTTACATCCACGAATCAGCATGTTTTTAGAAAGGATCTTTGTGTGAAACTCCGCTTGCCCTTTTCTCACATGATATCCTGCAAACTTTGGATGAAGGGCAACAGACATATTCCATATTTCTAGATTTTCAGAAAGCAATTGACATGGTGTCCCACTGCAGACTGTTAATGGAGGTACAAGCATATTGAATAGATTCTCAAATATGAGAGTGGCTCGAAGACTTTGTAAGTAATAGAACCCAGTATGTTGCCCTCAACAGCAAGTGTTCATCATCAGGAGTACCCCAGGGAAGTGTGATAGGACCACAGTTATTTTCTATATTCGTAAATGATCTAGTGGTCAGGATGGGCAGCAGTTTGTGATTGTTTGCTGCTGCTGATGCTGCTGTTGTGTAAGGGAAGGTGTCGAAGTTGAGTGACTGTGAGAGGATAGAAGATGACTGAGGCAAAATTTCAATTGGTGTGATGAATGGCAACTAGCTCTATGTGTAGGAAAATGTAAGTTAATGTGGATGAGTAAAAAGAGAAACCCATAATATTCGGATAGAGTGGTGCCCTGCTTTTTAAATAACTGTGTATAATGTTGCAGAGCGATATGAAGTGGAACGAGCATGGGAGGAATGTGGTACAGAAGGTGAATGGTTGACTTCTGTTTATTGGGTGGATTTTAGAAGGAGACTGCATATAGGACGCTATTGAGAGCTATCCTGGGGTACTGCTCAAGTGTTGGGATCAGATTGAAGGAAGAAATTGAAGCAGTTCAGAGGTGGGTTGTGAGAGTTGTTACTGATATGTTCGAACAAAATGCAAGTATTATGGAGAAGCTTCAAGAATTCTAATGGGTATCCCTAAATGGAAGACAATGTTCTTTTCAAGGAACACTATTGAGAATATTTAAGAGAACCAGTAACTGAAGCTGCCTGCTGAATGATTCTACTGACCGATGAACGATTCTACTGCCACCAACATAAATTTTTCATAAGGACTGTGAAGATAAGATACTAGAAATTAGGGCTCACACCAAGGCATATAGACAGCCACATACTGTATGGTGGCTTGTGAAGTATAGATAATAGATTTGTGTATATTCCCATACATACTTAAATTTTTCCACTCTGTTAGGCTTTCTGTATTTATGTGCATGGTTTGTGTGACATTCGTTCTTTCCATGTATTGTGTTTTTTCATGTGATATCTATAGACCTAATTTGGTAGACTTTTTTTTTGTATTCCAATGCTTCAGTACTTCTTGTCTATTGTTGCTGAGTATTGTCATGTCATCTGCAAATGCTAGGCATTTTATGATTGTCTTGTTTGCCTGTGTTTGTCCTAACTGAATCCCTTTTACTTTTTCTTTGTAATTTTCATGAAGTGTGATTTTTCTTTAAGCTTCTTGCACTTGAAGCATTTATCAAAGTACTTTTTAAGAACATTACAGTTTTCTGTAGTATTTATTTCAAGAGATTGATTGGTTCTTGTAAAGCAGGTACTTGGAGGCTGATAAGCTTTATATTTTCCCTGAATATACTGTAGAAATTTCTCATGAAGTCATTCTTGATTACATTTAGTTTACTTTTATACTGTGCCCTTATCACTCTCTTAATATCTTGTGTGGATTGTTTCTGGACTCTGTGGAATCCTGCAGTGTTTCTATTATTCTGTTACTGCTAAACTTCTTCCATGCCTGAAGTCTGTGTTGATTGGCCTAATCACAAGTTGTGTTCCACTATCTATGTTTGTTTTTCCTGCATGGTTGATCCCAATACATTGCCTTTGCGAAGTTGTATTTTGATTAATTTCTTCAATAATTTTGTCTTTGTTTGTCTTCAAATATTCTGGGTCTGGTCTTGTAATTTTATTCTGTGTTGTTCTGTTTCTTGGGATTAACCTGTTAATATTTAGTTGTAGCAAGTAATAGTTGGACTTAAAGAATCCTTTGCGTGTTCTCATGTCCAGAATTTCTGTGGTACTTTTGTTTGTTGTGGCTATGTGATGTATTTGGAATTCCCCCATATGTTGAACTAGATATGCCCTTGACAGCTGTTGGAGTGGTCCGAGCTCGAAAAGATCTTTGTTCACATTTTCTAAACCTTCCATAATGCTGTGTTATTAAAGTGGAGATTGGACTGTATATTCTGCCACCTGCCTTGACTTATCATATCTGCTACACAAGGTACACAAAATGAAGTAAAACAATATAATCCATTAAGTGGCACAGTGACAACTGACATATGAAAGCTGTTACATTTTACTGACTGTCAGATGGAGAGTGTTGCCTTGATTCTTTTATAAAGAGTGCCATTACAACTGTTGTGCTGTGTGTTCCAGAAGATGACTGTCAATGAAGTGTTGTGAAGTAGTCAATAGGTCCTTTGATTTCACTAGAGTATGGTATTGGATCTGGATACTCTGGCCAAAAGCACTGCTGCCATTACTAATGTTTACCCAAACTGGTCTCCATCTAACAGCTTCACATGTTCTTGAAGCAACTGAAGTGTTGTCTCCATAAGGAATATTATCATCTTCCTCAGTTAGCTCTGAAAGTTACAGAAAATGTCTACCGAATTATGTATTTTGAAAACTACTTCTGCAGAAACAGTTCTAAATAACACAACAGTACTAACCCAAAGGTAACAGCTACAACCATACAATCACACTATTCATCTGCTCCAACAGCTACAAGAATGAGTACACTTCTATTTATTCCATAAAAATTGCAGTTGGATTAATTTTCTGTAAAAACAGCAGTTTTCTTGTGAATGCCTAATCTGACAAATTTGTAGTGGTTAAAAAATACTCTTACAATTTTGTAATTAAGTTTATCACAAAAATTGTTTTTCCAGCTGTACCTCTAAATTATCATCATAATATAATATTTTTTAAATATGTCCACGTTATTTGGAACTCCCAAGATGCAACTGCTCAAGTGGTACAATAAAATTTTCACAGTTCAGAACTATTTCATGCACTTGTAAACTTAGTCTTACAAATATGTGACATGCGGCAATTACTAGAAAATCCTTCCCACTGTTCATTTACAGTAATGTATAGTAAGCATTACAGATTTGTTGAATTCATCCATAGAGAGTTAAATTTTGTAGAATAGAGACCTAAAAATATAGATTTGTCATTTGGCAGCTAAACTTTCATGGAGAAAGTGTCAGCGATTTTGATTATGTTTGAATACGGATTAAACATAATGGTTGATTTTTTCGGAAACATTTGGATTAACGAAATTCATTCATATTTTCAGGACTGTGCGAATTTGGCTGAAGAGAGATAGTGGCCAGTACTGGCCCAGTGTTTGCCATTACATGCCAGCTGGGGCCACAGCACTATTTTACTGTGTGGAAACAAGGCAGCTTTTTGTAGGGATTGAAAGTGGCTCCGTATCTGTAAGTCACAATGTCTATATATAATTTTCATTCAGGTATACAAAATATTTTTTAATTTTATCTGTAAGTCCATGTGCATTTAATGCACAAAACAAGTTGAACTATCCTTTCTTTTGTAATTCCAAATCCCAAGTTATTTTTCAAATATTTAAGAGAGAGAACTGAAAATGTAAATGGCACACAGATGTAAATTTTTATCTTTAGATTAGATTAGATTTAGATTAGATTCAGTTTTCGTTCCATAGACCCAAAAAATGAGATGATTCCCGTGGGTGTGGAACATGTCACAAAATATAACATAAAAACATAAAACATTTGAATGTAATACTTACTACAATGATCATTTGTCAGGAAACTGTCAAAAATAGGTGAATGCAATGCAGTAAAATGGAGCAGCTAATATTTACAAATTAACATGCTGTCAGAATGAAACACTGTTACGCACTATTAATAAATTTATCATACGCAAAATACGCAATCTTGACTGTTGTGACCAAGTGCTTTCAAAACTGAAATCTAACAGATATTTTTACTTAAGCTGGCTTAACAGTCTCTGTTGAGATATTCATCTATGGAGCAAGAGGAGTTGCCTATCAAAAAGTCTTTCAAACTCTGTTTAAATCGTGCTTTATCTGAAACCAAGTTTTTAATGGTTGCTGACAATTTATTGATATGTGTTCCTGAATATTGGAAACCTTTTTGGACCAAGGTAAGTGATTTTAGGTCTTTATGTTGATTGTTCTTATTCCTAGTATTGATACCATGTATTGAGCTATTGGTTGGAAATAGAGATGTATTACTTTCAACAAATTTAATTAAGGAATAAATATACTGAGAAGCAGTGGTTAGAATACAAAGTTCCTTGAACAGGTTTCTACATGATGGTCTTGAATTTACGCCACAAATGATTTTTATCGCAAACTTTTGCACCCTGGGATCATGTTGCTTTGCTTTGCCATGAGATGTGCACTGAAATGAAACTTTGAATTATGTTTCAAACCCTGTCCTTTGTTACGCAAACCAGTTCAGCTATCAGAGTAGTTCCAAGCTTACAGTGTTTCTTTTTGTTTGAGAGTGTAATGGATTTGTTGCCACAGTAGAGCTTTTGTGAAGTAGTAACTCCTGGCCAGAAAGGAATGTAAAGCAGAAGCTTTCAATTGGATTGTGAGGCTTACCAAACAGTATCATGTCTGCAATTATAAAAATTCATACATTACTCCTAATACGGTAAAAATCAAAGCATTTTTAATCTACTTCAAACTACGAATGTAAACTGCTAGACACACATGGATGAGCCAAAACATAATGGCCTCTGCCCATCGCGAGACTGAATCCTGCCTGCCGATGCTGCGTGGACATGGCTTGGGAAGGAAAGTATATAAGGAGAGGGCAGCTGACTGCGGAATTATTTTATTGACCATATGGACTGCGAATTGTGAAATCCGTAGACATAAGAAACTTTGACAAATGGCAGACTGTTATGGCTTGAACCTGCTACTGTTGTGAGCATTGGGGAAAGTAGTTGAATGAAGGTGAAAATATGAGTAGTTGACAAGACGGTGGATATCTGTGCCTCATCACAAAGAGTGGAGGCTGTAAGCTTGCCCATTGTGTAAAGCATGGTAGGTGGTGGTCTGTGGCAGGTCATAGTGTCTTGGCTTTTCAATACATATGAGAAGTAAATGGAAATATGAAGGGTAAAATTAGAGAGATCCGAGCTCACATGGAGACCTACCCACACTCATTCTTCTCATGAACCAGTTGCAACTGGAACAGGAAGGGGAGGAAGTGATGATGGTAAATAAAGTACGCTCCACCACACATTGTAAGGTGGTTTGAAGAGTATAAATGTGGATGTAGAAAATGTATACAGATTGGTGTCTTATCAAAACTACAGCACTGAATTTAGATCATCCAGCCAGAAATCCAAAGTGGCTAATTTCAAGCCATACACCAAACTACAGTGAAGAAAACTGTGGTGGGAAAAATATCTGAAAGAAATCAATAGGGAAAAAACTGTCAATTCTCATAAAACATGGCATTCACCGTCACAAATCAGCTGTTGCTTGCAGGGAGCTAATAGATACCGAGCAGCAACTTCGGAATCTAAATCAGTATTTTGTAAGAGCAATTCATAAATCTGCAGTACAGGTAGTGATAAATTACACAGCACTTAAAATGCCAGAAATATCTGGAACAGTCTTGAGATGTAAGGTGGAAGTAACACAAAGCTGATAAGATGGATGAGAAATAAATGCATGGGAAACGTGAATGAATATTTTGTAAGAGCAATTCATAAATCTGCAGTACAGGTAGTGATAAATTACACAGCACTTAAAATGCCAGAAATATCTGGAACAGTCTCGAGATGTAAGGTGGAAGTAACACAAAGCTGATAAGATGGATGAGAAATAAATGCATGGGAAACGTGAATGAATATTTTGTAAGAGCAATTCATAAATCTGCAGTACAGGTAGTGATAAATTACACAGCACTTAAAATGCCAGAAATATCTGGAACAGTCTCGAGATGTAAGGTGGAAGTAACACAAAGCTGATAAGATGGATGAGAAATAAATGCATGGGAAACGTGAATGACTTCAACCAGGATCATGTTGAATTGTAAATATTGAGCAATTCCCAGTGAACACACACATGTTTCTATGAGGAAACCAAAGGATTTCTGGTGGTGATACAAAATCAGGTCATTGCTACGAGAAACTATTGAAGTATTTTCAGAAGGAGCAAGGAAGAGATGTTGGCTGCAGGAAATGTTTGGATTGTAAGGAAAGCATATCACACATTTTGTCTGGGTGTAAAACTCTGGCATCCACAGAATATTTGAAAAGGCGTGATGATATCACCAGAATGATGCACCAGAAATTTTTGGAAGAGTTTCAGAAAATGAAAATGTTGTGTCGCTGCTACAGATACCATCCTCCCATTGTTACAAAAAGTGACAAATCCAAAATTAACTTGTGCTTAACATAATAACTGGTCAACAAAGCTGTTCAAGATGAGACGACATTATAATCTGAACTTGTAGGTTTGTTTCTACAGTAGTTGTCCTTGCCCCCCCCCCCCCCTCCCTCTGTCTAGTAAAGACCACAACACACAACGTGGCTGTGGCATACCTCCTTCCAGCCAGTTCCTCCTTACTCGTCTGATGCACAACTTCTGGGATGCATAACTTCTTACTCCGGTGAGAGGAACTTCCAGTATGTGACGCTTGTGGCATACAGATCAGTGTGCCACATTTTAGGACTGCATTTTATTTTCCAACTAGCAGGCTGTGGCAGATTTGCTGACAGCTCTGGCCTCTATTTTAGGTAATCTTCAAATGTATGTGGTTAAAAATTTTGGAGTTTTCTGAATTGACCAATTTCCCAAGCCTTTATGGAGAAGGTTTTAATGTTTTAACAGGGTGACTGGCTCACCCATGTTTTTTGCAAGTGATCAGCCAGTGACATTTGCCTGTGCCTTTCCTTTAGCTCCTCCATCGTTGTACTTGTGTTTTAATCTCTATATAGCACCTTTTACTCTTTCTCTGTTGTCTTAGCATGTGTGTGATAGTGATCATGTGGTCAATTCAAGTTAGGTGGGAGTGAATGAGTGTCATTTTATAGGTTTCATCCTCACTGAATGATAATATTATCATAATTTTATCCACATTTGTTTCTTTTAATGTTCATAAGGGCACTGATAACCTCGCAATTGAGTGCGCATGAGCTCCATACCCCCCCCCCTCCCCCCCCCCCCACACACACACATACAAAAGACCCAACGAGAGCAAAGTATGCCATTTTTCTAGTGAGTGTCTGTCTCCCAGTCGTGATGTATCCATGGCTGCTGTAACTTCTTCACTGGACTCAATGATATTATCCAGCTGCAAATTTTTTTCTTAAACATATTTGTGGGCAGATGCATTTCCCTGATGACTCTTTTATTTCCTTTATAATTCATGCCTCTTCTACATCCACATCTGTACTGTGCACACCACCATGAAGTGCATGGCAGAGGGTGTATCCTATTGTACCAGTTATTATGGTTACTTCCTGTTCCATTCAGATATCAATATCTGAATGCTCAAGCATGGGAAGAGTGATGGTTTGAATTTCTCTGTGCATGCAAGAATAATTCTAAATTTAATAATTATTCTAAATTTAATGTGAGTGATAGATAGGGGGTTGTAGTATATTCCTAGACTCACATGCTGGTTCTTGAAATTTTAACAGACTTTCTCTGTATAGTTTACATGTATCTTCAAGAGTCATCCATTGAGTTCCTTCAGTATCCCTGTGACATCCTCCCATGGATCAAACAAATCTTTGACCATTCGTGCTGCCCTTCTCTGTATATGTTCAGTAACCAACTTTAGTCCTATTTGGAAGAGGTTCCACATTTGAAAAATATTCTTAAACCGGTCACATGAATGATTTGTAAGCAATCTTCTTGGTAGAGGGATTGCACTTTCCCAGTATTTTACCAATAAACTGAAGCCTACCACTTGCTTCACCCATGATTGAGTATGTATGATCACTTCATTTCACATCCCTACAAAGTGTTACACCCAAGTACATGTTTTAGTTGGCCGATTCCAGCAATGACTCATTGATATTATAGTTATAGGGTACTATGTTTTTTGTTTTGTTTTGTGAAGTATAAATTTTTACATTTCTGAACATTTAAAGCAAGTTACCAATCCATGCACCACTTTCAAACCTTATCGAGACTGACTGAATATTTATGCAGCTTCTTCGAGATAGTACTTCATTATAGATGACCACATCATGTGGAGAAAGGCTGAGCTCACTATTAATATTGCCTGTAAGGTCATTATATACAACAAGGGCCCCAACACCCATCCCTGGGGCACACCTGACGATACCATGTTGCATCCTCCCTACCAAAGAGTCCTCAATCCAGTCACAAATTTCTCTTGATACCACTTATAATCATACTTGGAAATAAGCATAGATGTGGTACAGTGTCAAATGCTTTTCTGGAATCAAGAAATACTGCATTTACCTGACTGTCTTTATCCAAAACTTTTAGCATGTCATTTGAGAAAAGTGTGAGTTGGGTTTTACATTATCGATTTTTTCAGAATCTATGCTGGTTAGGGTTGAGGTGGTTATTCTGTTCAAGATACCTCATTATGTTTCAGCTCAGAATATGTACTAAGATTCTACAACAAATCAATGTCAAGGATATTGGACAGTAGTTTTGTGGATCACTTCTACTGCCCTTCTTGTAGGCAGTTGTGACCTGTGCTTTTTTCCCAGGAACTGGACACGGTGTTTTGTTAGAGGAATCTATGATAGATTATAGTTCAAAGAGGGGCTAATGTAGCTGCAAATTCAGTATAGAATCTGACAGAGATTCCCTCGAGTCCTGAAGTTTTGTTCAATTTTAATGATTTCAGCTGTTTCTCACTATCACTGACACTAACACCTATTCATGTTTCATGTAAGAGGGTTAAATTGGATGGGTTTATCATTTGACAATATTCTGCTGTAGTAGTCACTGAAGCCATCATGCATTGAATCCCTTGACAGCCAAACATGTTTCATTCAACATTGCTCTTTCTATAGCCATATGTTTTGTTTTACACTGTGCAGTATCTCTGTTTCTTTAGAAGTGTCGTTACAGTGACTGTATACAATGGTGGTTCTCTCCCAGTATGCGCTGTTCTACTGGGCACGTATCTATTCAGTGTATGGTCAACTTTCTTTTAAACTTGAGCCATAGTTCCCCTACATGCTTCTGCCCTTTGCTGAAAGTTTCAAGTTCCTGTTTGAGATGTGACACTACTGATTTTTTGTCGAATTTGCTGAATGTATAAATATTTATGCTTGTTTTAGTTGTCCTTTGTACTTTGGTAATCATTGTTGCCACAGCTGTGTCATGGTCACTGGTACCAGTTTTGACGTGAACATCCTCAAAGGATTCGCCCATCTATTTGTTGCCAATAGATAAAACATATTTTCATCATGAGTGGTGTTTACAACTATCTGTTCTGTGTAGTTTCCAGAGAAGGCATTTAGTAATATTTCACAGGATGTCTTATCACAGCCACCACTAACAAAACTAATTTTCCCAATTAATTGTTGGCTAACTAAAGTCTCCACTGAAGATTACAGTACGATTGGGGAACTTACATACAAGTGAACTAAGATTTTCTCTAAAGTTTTTGGTTACATCAGGAGATGATTCTGATGGGCGATAAAAGGACCCAATTATAATTTTATGCCTACCCCTGATACTGAGTCTTGCCCAAACAATCTCACATGCAGCTTCAAGGCCTATCTCAGTGGATTTGTGTTTCTTATCTACTGCGACAAACACACCACCTCCATTTTCCATTTGCCTATCCTTTCGATATACATTTAAATTTTCCCCAAAAATCTCACTGCTGCCAATTTTGGGTTTCAGCCAGCTCGCTGTACCTAGTATTATGTGAGCTTCACTGCTTTTCAGGAGTACCTCAAACTCTGGCACTTTGTTGCCAGTGCGTTGGCAGTTAACCGTTAGGATTTTAGTACTCTCACCTATGGGAGGCATTTAACATGGTGCAAGTCCAGGAAGCCGCAGCCTTCAAAGACTCTTGTTCGGTCCTACCACTCAACTCAGAACCAAAGGGACATGCTCTGGGGAGAATGCTGCAAGTTGTGACCTTCATTGAAATGCCATACACAAGGCTGGTCTTCCCAACCTTCTCAGTCAGTCACTGGAATGGCCCAAGTAGGACCTTGGAGCCCAGACAACAGGCATCATTTGTTCAAATGTGCGCCTCATTCTGCAGTTGGCATCCTTTTCCCTCGGTGGCTGCTGGAATAGCCTTTTCAACATTTTAAGGGGTACCATCATTCGCCATACATTTGAATTGCTGACTATTAATAGACCCGTACCCTTCTTCATTTTCCTCCTGGTGACACGGAACAAAAGAGGTTTGCCCAAAACAGGTGAAGTGAGTCCCACTGGCTCAATTTGAGTAAAAGACAGCACCTCAGAGTTGCTGGTTAGGGGGATCGGTACATCACCATGAGTCCTCCCTGGTCTCTGAGCACTAGATGCCTAGATGTACCATTGACATGCCACTTCCAGTCAAGTGGACAAGTAATGACAGCTCCTGTACTTTCCGCACAGGAGAGGATAGTACTTCAGTTACCTCTGGTATCGGTATCTCAAGTATGCAGTTACATTCCTTACATATCTCTTCAGCTAGTTGGTGCAGAAGATCGCACAGTATTTATCAGTTACTGTTTTTGCCCTTTGCAGGGTAATCAGTTAGAAAAATTCCTTTTACATCCCAGATAATGTTAACCACAACCTTTCTGCCTGATCACAATAAAAAATAAGCATTCAAAATCAGTTTGATTTAAAAAAATAGTTCCAAACAAATCTGGTAAGTTAGTTTTTGAATTTATGTTTGGTCAATGCAAAAAAATGTGACACGCCTCTTCTGCTTCCTCTAAACTGCATCCTATTATTTCTCCTGTTCTGTCAGAGGTGTCAGCTATTTTGTGAAGCACTTAAACCAACATGACCAGAAAAGAAATTTATTCTTCCGTAACTTTTTAGTATTTAAATGGTATTGTTCCAAACTTGGTGACTTCGTTTTTCTAGACATTCAAAATACCTTAAGCCTCCAGTAAAAAAAAGAAAGAAAGAGAGAGAGAGAGAGAGAGAGAGGGAAAATACTTTTCTTCCTCTTGCTAAAACTTAATTTGCTAAACTTGTGCTCCTCTGGTCAGTATGGCCAAGGGGAGCTGAATATCATAGCCAAGTTTTATTTCTACATGCCTGAGGTACGTGCACAATGGTTTTTTATGAAAAAGTAAATATCTGATTCCTTATTGTTGTAATGTGCAAAGGTTACGCAACAATGCAAGCTACTGATTGTTTTCAAATTATTATAGCACAGTTTTGCTATCTGTTACGTTTTATCAACTGTTGTGAACAGATACAGTTCATGTATCCGTTATAGTAATTGTGGCTGTCATGACAAAAAGACAGTGAGGATAATATTTACGAAGAAGAAAATTATATCAGTGATGACAACATTCATCCTTCAACTGATTCAGAAGACTAGCTCAGATACTGATACCTCAAATGACAATATGCAAGCTGTTAAACTGATTCAGTCTAAAGACAACAAGTATCACATGGAGCTTAGAACCTTTTCTGCTAACTGGAAGAGCACCTAGTGCAAACATTATAAAATTGACTCCTAGTCTGACAGGGTATGCTATTGTCAGAATGAGTGATATAAAAGCACCTTTTCAAGTTATAATGAACGATAATATTTGGAGTACTGTGGTGAAAATGACTAATATTGAGGGTCAGAGTTTGTGAGGATAGCTGGGAAGCATTAGATGAAATCACACTTGAAGCCTGTATTGGCCTGTTATTACTGGCTAGTGTGTGTAAATCATATAGTGAATCAGAAACAGTTACAGCCGTCTTTCCTGCCATAATTTTGCAGAAATTATTTTGTTGCATCATTTCGCTGACAAGTCTTATCGAAGAGCATGAAGAGTAAATGACAAGTTGGCACCTATAAGAGTTCTGTGGGATAAGTAGCTGGAAATACTTTCAGAACTTGTAATCCTTGCACAGATGTAACCGCAGAAGAGCAACTGGTGGCTTTCCGAGGATGTTGTCCATTCTCGCAATATATACTGAGCAAACCCTTAAAATATGGGGTAATAATATGGACATTGTGTAGTAATGCTACTTCTTATGTTTTGAAGAGACAAATCCATACAGGAAGATTACATGGACAAGCACCTGATAAAAATCAAGGTGTGCGGTTTGCCATAGATCTGACACATGAACTAAAAAGACAAAATGTCACTTGTGATACTTTCTTCACATCACATGCATTAGGCCAAGGACTTCTCAAAAGACATCCTACAATGCTGAGGATAATGACAAAAGCCTAACCTCCCTACTAATACATGGACAAAGATGATCACACTTCAAAGTAGAATATTTCTCGGTGAATTGGGAAGACTCCTAGTTATTCCTTACATTGAAGCTAGACAAGTGCTGTCCCAGAAAGAACAGTCAGCAGCCATTGTTAGAAGAATAAACACAGGAAGTCCATCAGCACCAAGCTCCAGTGGTGGCAACCAAAACAGTAAATGTGTCAGAAGCAAATTCTGTCCAAGTTGTGATGCCAAGACACGAATGAAGTGTTCAAATTATAACAAAAATGTTTTTTAAAGCTCACTCTAGATACCACTGCCCAAATTGTGGAATTCTAAGTAAAACTCTAATCTAATTTTTCCCATGATTGACGGTTTGTACACTAAGCAAAACTCTATTGTGCAGCTGCTCATTGAGGGCCAGAGCTTACATCATTGTTGAGATTGTTGGCATGTAATACTGTAAAATTTGTTTGTATTGTAACAAAAGTACATTTAAAATTATAATAATTTTTAACAATTTGCAATCATCACAGCCTGTAAATACTACCGTATTTACTCAAATCTAAGCCGCACTCAAATCTAAGCTGCACTTGAAAAATGAGACTCGAAATCAAGGAAAAAAAATTTTCCTGAATCTAAGCTGCACCTGAAATTTCAGACTCGAAATTCAAGGGGAGAGAATAGTTTTAGGCCGCATCTCCAAATTGAAACAAAGTTGGTCCATTGTAATATGAGACACAATTTAGGTTGAATGAATGACGATACAGCTACAGTAGTTTGGTTCGAGTCGTAAGCTTAGCAGTTAAGCTTTACCAGGTAGCCATTGCTATGCGTCATGTGCTCCATCTGTATTTATACGGGTACCCTTCCTTTTTCGCGTGCTTCGTCTGGTTTGAATTGATTGCTTATTTTTCTTTGATCTGATAAGTGCCGTTATCTTTGTTATAGGTGTTTACGTCACTCTAAGCTGAAAATTCATTACTGTACTGTGTCATGCATTGTTTGTCGCATTCGCATTCTGATAGTGCATGTTTACGGCCTGTCGCCGCTCGCGGCATGGCTTGCTTTTGTGCACGCTACCGCCGCTTACAATTAAAAAAAAGGGAGAGAGAGGAATCGTCTCATTAGCAAAACAATGGCAAGAGACTGCTATTTGTTGTTACTTACACTGCTGCTTTCTTTGATAATGATCAACAAGAACCAAATAATAGACTGCATATGATAGATGATGTTCTGAACGAGAGTTTAGTGAAAATTTTTCTCCGTTTGAAAATCTTAGCAGGCGCCTCTTTAGTACATTACATTCTGCACAGAAATTAGTCATCTTAGATTTAAAAATCTAGTCAATTGCTGTGCTTCATTTCTGACTATATCACTATTAGGCATAGGAATAATACGAATATAAACATGACATGATATGTATATTGTATCGCGTTTGCTGTTGTCTCACTCTAGTTTCGTAGTTTATTAGGCAGACAGGATTTAAATGAGATACCAGAAAACACGAAACAGTACATGGCAAAATGTTTATATTCGTATTATTCTTAAGATGATGAGAATACTGCATGTGATTCACAATTCATAAAAGTTCCTATTAGCAACCATCTCTTCTCACAGGTAGGAAAAATTTCACAACGTAGAGTTGACCATATTGACGAATAGAGTTGGCCATATAGACAAACATCCCAAACAGTCATGCCAGTTGGACTTTCATAGTACATTGAAATGCTGCTACATTTGAAGATGAACAATACGGAATTTGTATCTACTTCATTGGATAATGTATGAAAATGCAGTGGTCGAAACTTGGGGCGGAGAAAAAAGCTCGTCTTCCACCTTTTTTTTTAAAATTTATTTACTGATGCAGAAGATGTGGTGCCAGTATTTATCTTTGTGCCTACAAAGCATGCCTGTGTAGCGCTACATATATTCAACGGCAGAAATTAGTTGTGGCAGCACCCACCAACATTTTTCAGAACTTCCGCTTGCTTTGCACTCGATTCTAAGCCGCAGGTGGTTTTTTGGATTACAAAAACTGGAAAAAAAGTGCGGCTTAGATTCGAGTAAATACAGTATACTGAGCCACCATGATCTGAAAGAGTGTAAGTGTATAGCTTTTTTTAAGGAAGGTAGCAGGGCTAACATCTACATGTACATCTACATCCATACTCCGCAAGCCACCTGATGGTGTGTGGCGGAGGGTACCCTGAGTACCTCTATCGGTTCTCCCTTCTATTCGTCTCGTATTGTCCACGGAAAGAAGGATTGTCGGTATGCTTCTGTGTGGGCTCTAATCTCTCTGAATTTATCCTCATGGTCTCTTCGCGAGATATACGTAGGAGGGTGCAATATACTCCTTGACTCTTCGGTGAAGGTATGTTCTCGAAACTTTAACAAAAGCCCGTACCGAGCTACTGAGCGTCTCTCCTGCAGAGTCTTCCACTGGAGTTTATCTGTCATCTCCGTAACGCTTTCGTGATACTAAATGATCCTGTAACGAAGCGCTGCTCTCCGTTGGATCTTCTCTATCTCTTCTATCAACCCTATCTGGTACGGATCCCACACAGCTGAACAGTATTCAAGCAGTGGGTGAACAAGCGTACTGTAACCTACTTCCTTTGTTTTCGGATTGCATTTCCTTATGATTCTTCCAATGAATCTCAGTCTGGCATCTGCTTTACCGACGATCAACTTTATATGATCATTCCATTTTAAATCACTCCTAATGCGTACTCTCAGATAATTTATGGAATTAACTGCTTCCAATTGCTGACCTGCTATTTTGTAGCTAAATGATAAGGGATCTATCTTTCTATATATTTGCAGCACATTAAACTTGTCTACATTGAGATTGAATTGCCATTCCCTGCACCGTGCGTCAATTCGCTGCAGATCCTCCTGCATTTCAGTACAATTTTCCATTGTTACAACCTCTCGATACACCACAGCATCATCTGCAAAAAGCCTCAGTGAACTTCTGATGTCATCCACAAGGTCATTTATATATATTGTGAATAGCAACGGTCCTATGACACTCCCCTGCGGCACACCTGAAATCACTCTTACTTCGGAAGACTTCTCTCTATTGAGAATGACATGCTGCGTTCTGTTATCTAGGAACTCTTCAATCCAATCACACAATTGGTCTGATAGTCCATATGCTCTTACTTTGTTGATTAAACGACTGTGGGGAACTGTATCGAATGCCTTGCGGAAGTCAAGAAACACGGCATCTACCTGTGAACCTGTGTCTATGGCCCTCTGAGTCTTGTGGACGAATAGCCCGAGCTGGGTTTCACACGACCGTCTTTTTCGAAACCCATGCTGATTCCTACAGAGTAGATTTCTAGTCTCCAGAAAAGTCATTATACTCTAACATAATACGTGTTCCAAAATTCTACAACTGATCGACGTTAGAGATATAGGTCTATAGTTCTGCACATCTTTTCGACATCCCTTCTTGAAAATGGGGATGACCTGTGCCCTTTTCCAATCCTTTGTAACGCTGCGCTCTTCTAAAGACCTACGGTACACTGCTGCAAGAAGGGGGGCAAGTGTCTGGACATTTTGTTTTGATCCACCTACCACTTTGACATAATACCAAAATTTCTTAGGATTTTCTGCCAAGTCAGTACATAGAACTTTACTTTCGAATTCATTGAACGCCTCTCGCATAGCCCTCCTCACACTACATTTCGCTTCGCGTAATTTTTGTTTGTCTGCAAGGCTTTGGCTATGTTTATGTTTGCTGTGAAGTTCCCTTTGCTTCCGCAGCAGTTTTCTAACTCGGTTGTTGTACCACGGTGGCTCTTTTCCATCTCTTACGATCTTGCTTGGCACATACTCATCTAACGCATATTGTACGATGGTTTTGAAATTTGTCCACTGATCCTCAACACTATCTGTACTTGAGACAAAACTTTTGTGTTGAGCCATCAGGTACTGTAATCTGCTTTTTGTCACTTTTGCTAAACAGAAAAATCTTCCTACTTTTTTTAATATTTCTATTTACGGCTGAAATCATCGATGCAGTAACCGCTTTATGATCGCTGATTCCCTGTTCTGCGTTAACTGTTTCAAATAGTTCGGGGCTGTTTGTCACCAGAAGGTCTGATATGTTATCGTCACGAGTCGGTTCTCTGTTTAACTGCTCAAGGTAGTTTTCAGATAAAGCACTTAAAAAAATTTCACTGGATTCTTTGTCCCTGCCACCCGTTATGAATGTTTGAGTCTCCCAGTCTATATCCGGCAAATTAAAATCTCCACCCAGAACTACAACATGGTGGGGAAGTCTACTCGAAATATTTTCCAAATTATCCTTCAGGTGTTCAGCCACAACAGCTGCTGAGCCAGGGGGCCTTTAGAGACATCGAATTACCATGTCAATGCTATTTCTCCAGTACCACACTGTATGCTTTCCCAATATCTTCATTTGTGTTTGCAGTTTTGGGACAACTTTTATATGGACCATCTTCAAGAGAGTTATGTCCATATTTGAATTCAGCTGATCATTTCTCAAGTGATGCAAAGTAAGGGGAAAAGTAATACATCTACATTGGAAGAATTTCAGTTGACAATAAACCATCCAAACTAAGGAATTTTATGATAGATTGCTGTTCCAGTTTATCCACTTAAAGTGATTGCATGCAACATGCTACTTTAAAAAACAATATAAATGAAACCATTTCACAGTGAAGTTGTATCAAAGCTATGTTACTGTGTAACAGACACCAATGTAAGAGGAAACAGCCTCATTGAAATCAATTTCCTCTTTGTTACAAATGTATAAATTTTTATCTTGCCTTTGTAATGAGATTATCCCTCTAGTTAAGCTTTTTGTACATGACAAACTTCCAATATACATATTGAACTGAACACTGAATAGTTAATCTTCTTGCAGCTGTGTGTTTAAAAACAGAGGAAGTTTGCTAAAGCTCAGTGGTGGTCAGACTATCATTTCTGCGAGTTAAAGCTTTACAAATGCTCATGAATAATTCTCCACATTCATGCAAGCTTCACTGAGTAATTTTGAACACTGACATGTTTGTTTCAGGAGTTTACTGTGGCATCAGACTTCAACCGTCTGACTGCTGTACGGACTTACCCAGCTCATCAGGCTAGGGTAACATCCATACTATTTGCATTGAATTGTGAATGGGTGCTAAGTGTTGGTAGAGATAAGCTGTTCCAGTACCATTGCTCAGAAACAGGCCGCCTTCTTGGCAGTTACCAGAGTGAAGCATGGTGTACGGCACTACAGTATCCTTATTTATCATTATTATTCATTCAAATGTACAATAATCTGTGTCCCAATTGTATTCTGTAAATTCTTTAAAATTTTAGCATTTCCTGTTTTTGCCTTCCCATCAGATTGCATTGCTATAATGAGTTTAATTTTGTCACTTTTCACACACTCACTATTGTGCTCAGTTTGATATGCACATTTGATGAATTTGTCCAATTTTTACTTCCTATCTTATGTATACCTCCAGTTGAATTAAATATATGGTGTTTTAGGAGGAATGGTAAACATTTTAAGAGGTGGTTGTTTAAACTAATTCAAGTAAAACATTCCATGTACAGAAATACAGCTAGTTACAGAGGAAAATTTTCATTTCACATGTTGGTACCCAAGTTTCTATGGCTTTATCTGTTCATTGTCATTTTTATTTAGGAAGTTAAAGTTTTAATGAAATTTTCATGCGAGATTCTGATTTGTTGGCCAGTTAAACTGTATTTTAAGCATGCTGCTTGTATTTACAAATATTGAATATGCCAATTTGTGTACATGTTTTGTAATGGAAATGCTACTGCTGCCACAGATGCTGGTAGACACTACTAATTTATTAATTGCAGAGTACCACATTAAAGAGTATTTACTTATATTTTCACAAAACAGTGGGAGATCAGTTCAGAGCAATCATGTTTCATATGAGCATGCAATTAGACTGAATGAAGTACAAGACACTATTCAATTGGTAGAACATAGTCCTTCTACAAGCACATACAGAATTTCTGCATGTATTGATGTTCTATGTACAAGAATATGGTGCAGATTATGTATTAACATGCTCTATACTTACATTTACAATGGATTCAGTACCTTTGAGAAGGAGCTGAAGGTAGGTGACTGGAATTTTGTTGTACAAATTACTGAGTAATTCAATTAATTCTGTTTAATGATGAATCCACCTTCACTTGTGACAATATCAGTAACACTTGTAACTCGTATTGGTGGTCTGACAAAAATCAAAGTACAAATAATGTTATGAGAAGGAAAGTTGCTACTCACTATGCAGTGGAGATGCTGAGTCACAGACTGCAGTCTCAGGCAGCTGAGGCCACACTGCGAGCAGCAGCACCAGTGCATGATGGGAGTGGCATCTGGGTGGGGTAAGGAGGAGGCTGGAGTGGGGAAGAGGGGGGAGAGTAGGGTAGGGTGGCAGACAGTGAAGTGCTGCAGGTTAAATGGAGGGCAAGAAAAGGAGAGAAGTAAAAAGACTGGCTGCAGTGGTGGAATGAGGGCGGTATAGTGCTGGGTGGGTGAGGACAATGACCAACGATGGTTGAGGCCAGGAGGGTTATGGGAACGTAGGATATATTGCAGGGATGGTTCCCACCTGCGTAATTAAAAATAGTTGGTGTTGGTGGGAAGGATCCATATGGCACAGGCTATCAAACAGTCATTGAAACAAAGGGTATCGTGTTTGGCAGTGTGCTCAGCAACAGGGTGGTCCACTTGTTTCTTGGCCTCTGTTTGTCGGAGGCCATTCATGTGGACAGGCAGCTTGTTGGTTGTCATGCCCCCATAGAATGCAGCACAGTGGTTGCAGCTTACCTTATAGATCACAGTTAGCCCTGCCTTTGATGGGATAGGTGATTTTTGTGACTGGACTGGAGTTGGTGTGGTGGGAGGATGTATGGGACAGGTCTCGCATCTAGGTATATTACATGGGTATGAGTAGAGGTAAGGGGTTGGAAGCAGGGGTTGTATTGTGTAGGTTCGATGGACAGCGGAATACCACTGTGGGAGAGGTGGGAAGGATAGTGGGCAGAACATTTCTCATTTTAGGGCATGACAAGAGATAGTTGAAACCTTGGTGGAGAATGTAATTCAGTTGCTGCAGGCCTGGGTGGTACCAAGTTATGGTGGGAATGCTCCTCTGTGGCCAGATGGTGGGACTTTCTGGGGTGGTGGGAGACTGGAAAGATAAGGCATGGGAGATTGGTTTTTGTACAAGGTTGGGAGGATATTTACAGTCTGTGAAAAGGCTTCAGTGAGATCCTCAGTGTATTTTCAGAGGAACCACTCGTCACTGCAGATGTGATGGCCATGGGTGGCTAGGCTGTAAGGAAGGGACTTCTTGGTATGGAATGGGTGGCAGCTGTCGAAGTGGAGGTATTGCTGGTGGTTAGTAGGCTTGATATGAATGGAGATAATGATGTAACCATCTTTGAAGTGGAGGTGAACATCTAGGAAGGTGGCTTGTTGGGTTGAGTAGGACCAGGTGAAGCAAATGGGGCAGAAGTTGTTGAGGTTCTGGAGGAATGTAGATACCGTACCCTCACCCTCACTCCAGATTTTAAAGATGTCATCAATGAATCAACCAGGTGAGGGGTTTAGGATTCTGGATGTTTAGGAAAAATTCCTCTTGATGGCCCAGGAATATGTTGGCATAGGACAGTACTGTGTAGGTGCTCATAGCTGTACCCTGGATTTGTTTGGTGGTAAATCGAAGTACCTTTGTGGATATATTGTCAAGAATCCTCTTCTGTTCTCTGTAAATGCGTTATATGGTATGATAAGTCAGTTAATTGGGCTTGTTGTGTTACTGCATTGTCTGATAGGGCCCTGTTATGTAGTGTATATTTAAAACTATAACTTCCAGCATTATTAGAAGAAGTTCATTTGGCTACAAGGATGTGTAGGTTGTTTTAGCATGGCAGAGCCTCCACACATTCTAGCAGTCAGGTGACACATTGCCTAAACCTGATATGCCCTGACTGTTGGATTACCATCATTTCAAGGTGCACTTAAAAATCAAAACAAATGTGGCTCATCATATGGTGGATAAAGTGTTCTTCCCACCCAACCCACCCAGGGATTTGCGAAGAGTAGTACTTTTTTGTAGTAATTCCTCGCATAGAATTAAATTTAGGCTTTTGGACACTTAAAAGTACTGTTGCATCACAAACATTGACAGCAGTGAGAATTCACAGTATCTATCAAAATATTCTGAACCGAACTAGGGCAGCTTAAGACTTCTACAGACTGTACCCAGAGTGTATACGAACCGGGAGATCTGGGAAAAACCCAGGAATTTTTTCAACTGGGAGAAAACCGGGAAAAACCCAGGATTTTTTTTAGGATTCTGGGAATTTTTCGCTGTTATAGTTTTCAGTTAAATTTTTGTAATTTTGACTGGTAAGAACTGATACTCTAACAAAGGATATTACTGTATCCTGCTGCTGCAGAATAATACTGCAGCATTAAAACATGAACGAGAGAAAAAAACAAAAATAAAACTTAAATTGCAAAGTAAATGCACCGTATAAAATAACACAGTGCAAGCGTCTGCCAACAGCAGAATGTGTCAAAGGCTTTAGGAAGACTATGTAATGCTTAATAACAACAAATTGCCTCTGATAAGTGTGATGTCACAACTGTTTACATTTGCTTCATTTAAGCAGTTACAAGTGGGCTCATGCACACACGCAATTGAGTTGTGTGTGAGTAATACCTTCTCCCGCTTCTGGCTACAGAAATGTGGTTGTTGGCTGTGTAGGCAGCATTAGCAGCAACCAGCCACATGGCACCCGGAAAACATTTTACTGGTGCGCCCAAGGTGCCAGATTCAGACGTGCGGACCAGGCCTGGATCTAGTTGGGGGGGGGGGGGGGGGGCAGGTGGCAAATGGCAAATGGGGTATCTGAACCAGGCGTCAGTTTCAGGGGGAGGGGGCAAATTCATATTCTTGAGGTGGGGGGGGGGGGGGAAACCTTGTCACAAAACACCTAGCATCCAGCGCATGTCGGTCTATTGATTATTCATATGATTTTGAAACGCACCCCTGCTGGTTTTTGGACATTTTTGAACACAGTCTAAGTTGATTTCTGAATGAATTATACATTAATTGTTGAATGCGTACATAGTGTACATGATGTCTCTGCCAGGGGAATACTATTCGCATCTAGAAATGAACTTTCCTGCAGACAAAACGGGATGGGGCTATACGAGCTGAGCGGAATAAAGCTGAACCGGTGAATGCCAACTACTGCTTATTTATGTGGTTGATTCGGTTTGCAAATGTTCAGCATTGTTATACACTCCTGGAAATTGAAATAAGAACACCGTGAATTCATTTTCCCAGGAAGGGGAAACTTTATTGACACATTCCTGGGGTCAGATACATCACATGATCACACTGACAGAACCACAGGCACATAGACACAGGCAACAGAGCATGCACAATGTTGGCACTAGTACAGTGTATATCCACCTTTCGCAGCAATGCAGGATGCTATTCTCCCATGGAGACGATCGTAGAGATGCTGAATGTAGTCCTGTGGAACGGCTTGCCATGCCATTTCCACCTGGCGCCTCAGTTGGACCAGCGTTCGTGCTGGACGTGCAGACTGCGTGAGACGACGCTTCATCCAGTCCCAAACATGCTCAATGGGGGACAGATCCGGACATCTTGCTGGCCAGGGTAGTTGACTTACACCTTCTAGAGCACGTTGGGTGGCACGGGATACATGCGGACGTGCATTGTCCTGTTGGAACAGCAAGTTCCCTTGCCGGTCTAGGAATGGTAGAACGATGGGTTCGATGACGGTTTGGATGTACCGTGCACTATTCAGTGTCCCCTCGACGATCACCAGTGGTGTACGGCCAGTGTAGGAGATCGCTCCCCACACCATGATGCCGGGTGTTGGCCCTGTGTGCCTCGGTCGTATGCAGTCCTGATTGTGGCGCTCACCTGCACGGCACCAAACACGCATACGACCATCATTGGCACCAAGGCAGAAGCGACTCTCATCGCTGAAGACGACACGTCTCCATTCGTCCCTCCATTCACGCCTGTCGCGACACCACTGGAGGCGGGCTGCACGATGTTGGGGCGTGAGCGGAAGACGGCCTAACGGTGTGCGGGACCGTAGCCCAGCTTCATGGAGACGGTTGCGAATGGTCCTCGCCGATACCCCAGGAGCAACAGTGTCCCTAATTTGCTGGGAAGTGGCGGTGCGGTCCCCTACGGCACTGCGTAGGATCCTACGGTCTTGGCGTGCGTCGCTGCGGTCCGGTCCCAGGTCGACGGGCACGTGCACCTTCCGCCGACCACTGGCGACAACATCAATGTACTGTGGAGACCTCACACCCCACGTGTTGAGCAATTCGGCGGTACGTCCACCCGGCCTCCCGCATGCCCACTATACGCCCTCGCTCAAAGTCCGTCAACTGCACATACGGTTCACGTCCACGCTGTCGCGGCATGCTACCAGT
Organism: Schistocerca nitens; assembly: GCF_023898315.1. NCBI lineage: Eukaryota > Metazoa > Arthropoda > Insecta > Orthoptera > Acrididae > Schistocerca > Schistocerca nitens. The sequence goes on from NC_064615.1 coordinate 874,236,935, forward strand.
GTTAAAGACTGCGATGGAGCTCCGTATGCCACGGCAAACTGGCTGACACTGACGGCGGCGGTGCACAAATGCTGCGCAGCTAGCGCCATTCGACGGCCAACACCGCGGGTCCTGGTGTGTCCGCTGTGCCGTGCGTGTGATCATTGCTTGTACAGCCCTCTCGCAGTGTCCGGAGCAAGTATGGTGGGTCTGACACACCGGTGTCAATGTGTTCTTTTTTCCATTTCCAGGAGTGTAATTACTAGCGAAATGCAAAGATTCAGACTACCAGAGTGGAAATAAACAACTAACAGGAATAACAGGTAGGAAAGATTATGTATTATCGTCTCTGTATATCCAAGAAAGTGAAATTCTGACAGAAAATTTTTGGCCAGATCGCTACACTAGACAGGGCCAGCTGTAGTCGTCAGCTAGCAGCTGCTTAAGTTCCATTCTGGGAGTTGCATGGAAAACACATTGTACTAACACGTAATAATGCCTAACCAGATAGTAATCGCTGGATTAACTAAACCGGTGACTGTGGCAGGGTTAGTAAAGTTGCTGGTGAATGAGTTTTGACAGTGGTAGGAATAGTTACAGAATTGGTGAAGACAAGATTGTTTGTTAGAACAAGGAAGGAGAAGAAACAGGGACATCACACAAATTATGGAAGAATGTGACGATTCCAAATTTATACAAAAACTTCGTTCTACTACTTTTCGGTCTCATGCATGAGAAACTGTAGCGTATGAATGAAATGTGAACCTATTTCCTAACATAAAGCATTTTGATTGTAGTAGGCCAAATAGGTATTTCGTATTGGTACTTTGTGAATTATATTGTCGTAGTATAAAAATGATCATTATTGCCAAAACAGTCTCGCTTATTTGGTGTGTGTTACAATTTCTGCAATATTATAAAGGCCTATTTTGTTTTATCCAGCACACAATGAAAAAATAGACGTAATCAGATCAAGAAACCACACCAGTCTGGGGTACTATTTGTATTAACAGCTTTTTCAGTATTAGACGAAGACCTTTCGATTTTTCATGTAGCAAAACGTTTGTCAGACTTTGATGAGGTAATAGTTCTTTCACACAAAGGAAAGCACACCACGTAAAGCTGTAGCACGATTAGAGAGAAAAATCGCAAGAACCTAAGGATTGAAGAAACGTGTACTGTCTGGCCTGTCTCTTGTCTTTATTGGTTTTAGGTATCCTATATTTAATTTTATGTCACACAGAAGAGCATGTTGTTTGAAGAGGCGTGGCACTGCATGTCGGCACACTTAAGACCATCTCTTACATTTCCTCGAATATATATGTTTTATGTATCAGACATCTTCAGAAAGATGTACGTACAAAATGATAATAATATTTTTTTTTTTTACATTCTGATGCGCAGAGCAGTCTTAGTTTTAGTTTGGGGAGAGGGGGGGGGGGTGTACTCTCCAGGTGACCCGTGTTTACATTTAGTGATTCTTCTGTTTCCTCTTTGTTTACAGCTCTCACTTCAAATGAAAACAAGACTGATTTCTGTGGCTGGGAGCTATCAAGTGAATTAAGATACATTCACGTAATAATGAAGACTAAAATATGTTGCTAGTTTCAGATTTTATTTTATTTCCACTTTCTGACAGTCAAGCATTAATCGCCTTGCAGAACAATAAAGTTAGTTTTGTCGGTTTGCTAAGGAAATTTGGCTTTTATTAAGCTTTCCTGCTGAGGCAGTAAGTGTATTCGAAATGAAGTGTTTAATCCCACGCTATTGGCTAGTTTCAACTGTTCGCTGCATTTGAAGTGCACATTTTCATCTTCTAGCACGTATGGCATTATGCCATAATAAAGAACCAAACATGAGATAATACAGTACTGGTACTCTAAGAAAATTTATGTCCCAAAAACCACACCAAAAAGCTTAATGTCAGGTCAAGGCCTGGATTGGGAATCTGGACATAAGAATGTGCGTTTTAAAGCGAACTGTGCGTTTTGATATGGTTCACGAAATTCCGATGCTCTTGCAGTATTCTCTGATATCGTGTTTCTTTTATGACATAATGTAAATAAGATCTTTTAATGTTTTACACATATGAACATAAGGGCTTCCTACGTCATTATAACTGCGCAAGCGCGGTGTCGCCTATTATTTGGCGCTCTCTCGCAACTGCTGAGATGAATCTATTTCTAACAGGTCGCGGGAACATACTGCGAATTGTGGTTCGAAAAGCATTATTTTCAAAGTAAATTTCCATTTACACAAGATGAAGTATGTGTGAGAATGTACGACGAATTTCTTAAATCACTGAGCGTTTGCTCTCATTTAAAAATCAACTCTTTGATGACGAGCCATTTAGAAGAATTTTGAGCCCAGAAGATCAGAGATTTATGTTGGTGTTAAAAATGTTAAGGCATATTTTTGTGATGTATCTTAAAGTCCCAAGAGATGAATACACTAAGCAGATTCAGAAGGATGTAGGCTGCAGTAGGTACTGGGAGATGAAGAAGATTGCACAGGATAGAGTAGCATGGAGAGCTGCATCAAACCAGTCTCAGGACTGAAGACCACAACAACAACATCTTAAAGTGTAATGTGCATTAAACAGATCAACATTATATGTGAAAGTTTAGCTTCTCATGTAGCTTATTAATCTTAGAGACAAATATTATATGTGAAAGCTTTGCTTTTCTTGTAGCAACACATGTATATTAACTTAAACCATTAACTTTTCCTGTTGGTGGAATTCGAATTTATACTTTCGTAATATGAAAATATGCAGCGTACATGTTGCTGCACATCAAAGATCTTTCCAAAACGTATTTTCTCCCCCTGAGTTTCATTTTCTAAAGGGCCGAAAAATTCTACGCTGCTGTATAAAACCATATCCATTCAAAGGATTGATAAGTTTTACATTTCTGACGGAAAGTATACTGTCACTTATTACGGAAAAAGTGTATTTTCACTTGGGAGAAAATATGTTTTTAACCGGGAGATTTTTGATGTAAGAATGTAATTTTTAAGGCTCATCGATAGGTGATGAAAAGAGAACTTGAGAAATGGTTTGGGTTTTGGAAGAATATAAGTGAAGACATTACACATTCTTTTGTACTGTGCTTTTTCATGAGCTACTGACCGTACTTTTCCCCAGTTCCTCGTGTAATAAAATAAATGAACCACTGTTTCAGAATTCTCTTCCAGTTGTGTCTGCGCAACATGTTAGTGATGTGAGAGTGTGTAAACTTCAGTGTTTTGGCAAAAGAATCAAATTTCAACATGGCAACCAGAGAAACATATAGCTTTTACTCAAAATTCGCCACTTGTGGCACCTGAAAGTTACAAATGGTGGTTAAAAATCCAGGAGAAAATAAATCACTGCATTTTTGATGGAATTCCATTTAGATACTAACCAGAGCAGAGGTGACAGATATTTCTGAATGGTAACCATGCAAGTGTGGGCATGGAGGGGCCTCAATATTTACCCTCAGTTTAGAATAGCACTTTCCCTCCAGCATTCTGCATTTTGCCTTCAACTCCTGCCCGTAACCCCCCACCAATACAGCTGTCCCCGTGCGTGCCCTGCTGTCTGCACATCTACTGGCTATGGTATTCTGCGCGGACTCTACCACCACATATCTACAAAGGAAATGACTTAGAAATGAAAAGCAAAAGTACAAAACAGAAATTTTATTGACCTATCAAAAGTGTATACATACTGTTTTTAATCATTTGCTAAATGATTCTGAGTCCTCTTCACTAGATTCTATGTCCCTTCTCTCTTTGTAGAAAGCGTCATTCTCTGTACCAACAACCACATTAGAAACACATTTTTTAAATGCATGATGAACAGTTTTTTTCATGTTAAATTTCCAAGGTTGGTCAATCCACTCGCACACTAGAGACGAGCTCACACACTTAACATGTCCTGTAGATGGTAAATGCCTGTCTGCCTTTGTTAGCCATCACGTGTACATGTTAAGTTTGTCCTTAAATGGTTCATTTAAAAAAACATCTGATGGCTGTGGAATTGGCACCACCCTTTCTGGAATTAGAAGCATGTCTGTTCTACCCTCTACTCATTTTCTCTTCACAGCCAAAGTGATATGATGTGCATACAAATGTAATAGAAGGATGTTTGACAAACCTGGCAAGGTACTAGGACTAACGTAGCCATACAAGTTTAATACACTCCAGAATCATGTCTTCTGTGAACCAGCCTCTTTAGTTACTACATAGAGAATTGCTGTTTCGAAATACTTTAGACATAAGGAATGTCTTGCAGTTAAAAACAGTGAATGGTGGCAGTTTATGGCCACCAGCTGTGCAAGGAGACATGACGGACGTGCACTGCTTTTCATCACCCGTTGACAGTAGTTGGACATCTTTGCTCCCTTTTGCTTCTGTCATGTAATTTGTTGGCGTATTAAAATATGTTAGAGTTTGGTCTGCATCACCTATCTGACCAAGAAGATAATCAATTTTTAACAATACAGGTTTATTCTAAATGATGGCTCAATTTTCAAAACATTTTTATTCAAGTATAAATCCAAAATGAACAAGCTTTATACCAATGAAAAGAGAAAGTTTCAAAGCTTTTTTTCAGTGTTTGGTATCAATTTACTAATTTGTAATTAATTAGTTTTTAATAATTATTTGCCGGCCGCGGTGGTCTCGCGGTTCTAGGCGCACAGTCCGGAACCGTGCGACTGCTCCGGTCGCAGGTTCAAATCCTGCCTCGGGCATGGATGTGTGTGATGTCCTTAGGTTAGTTAGGTTTAAGTAGTTCTAAGTTCTAGGGGACTGATGACCACAGCAGTTGAGTCCCATAGTGCTCAGAGCCATTTGAACCATTTTAATAATTATTTAATAATTAGAAATGTGATAGATGTTATAAATGTTCAATGTGGACACCGTTGGCTGCACGGCCAACATCGACGTGGTAGCCAAACTTGTCTCCCACACACATGAAAGCATATCTGCTGTTACTGAGTGCGTGGCAGCAGTGATCCAGTTCCGCAGATTGTTCAGAGTGGTTGGTAGAGGTGGGACGTAAACAGCTTCCTTCACATAACTGGGTGCAAGATCAGAAGATATCGGTGGCCAGGAGTGCAGAGCCAGGTCCTCAAGTTCCCTGCGACTGATCCATTGCTGAGGGAGTCATTCAAAAAGCCTCGTACATCATGGTGCCAATGGGGCGGAGCTCCATCCTGTTGGAAATTGAAGTCCTGGGTACTTCCATAACTTGAGGGAACATCCGTTGTTCCAACATGACCAAGTACAGGATTGCCATTACAGTTGTAATCGGTAAGGCTTGTACACCAAACACCGCCTCAGAACATTCCATACAGTTGGTTGGGGTATTCTAAGTTCTCGGCTGGCTCTATTGGTAGACTTACAGGGACTGTGCACAAAACTTTCATGAATCCGTCGGACATCATCATCTGACACACAAGGTCAACCTGTGCTTTTTCCTTTGCACATACTCCCAGTCTGTTTAAACTGCTTAAATTAAAGGCTAATGCTTTGCCGAGTTGGTGGTTGAATACCGAATTTGGTACGAAATGACCGCTGCACTGCAATTTGTGATTCACTTTTCACAAACTCGAGAACACGGAAAATCATGTGATCCACAGCCGCTAACTCATTCACAACTGACAGTTAAACGGAATGACAGCCTTATTGCCATGCGAACTCTACCGGCTGCTTCTGAAACCATCACCGCCCGCCTCCCGCTATCCGTCAAAAACTTTGAAACTTCCTCTTTTCATTGGTATAAAGCTTGTTCATTTTGGATTTGTACTTGAATACATACGAATTTTCGAAAATGGGTCCATCATTTAGGATAACCTGTATAATGTATAATGTAACTGGATAGATAAAAAAAATCTGCTAACCAAGCAGTGGCAGTAGAACACACACATGAAAAATGGTACGACATCCGTAAGCTTTCGGAGACAGTGTCCCCTTCCTGCAGAAGGGTTGAAAGGGAAGGAAGAGGGCTGAAGGAAAAGGACTGGAGAGGTTTAGGAAAAGTTCTGAAAAGTCACATAGTGCCTTCACAGCATCTCAGTCTGCCTGTAAACCTCCGTGAACTCCATGTTTCCGAATTTAGTGTTGCCACACAGAACATGTCGTATGTGAATCCATTCAGCTCAGGAGATAGCTGCGGCAGCTTGTGACATGACACACAGTGTTGCCCATGTCACGTGAATCGTGTGACAGTATGTGTCACTGTTGTGTGCCACAATGATACAAGTTGTTGTCTCACAATAAATGGGACCTTCTGCATGGAAGCTTTAGAGGCAATCTTTATCCAGCAGTGTTGCTGCTGCTGCTGCTGCTGCTGCTGTTGATGATGATGATGATGATAATAATATAATCTCTCGCTTACTTTTATCTTTAATAAAATTGGTACCTAGCTGTTAACAAATGTGCCAAAAGTAGAGTATTAGTTCAAATTTCAAGACATCTACACAAATTTCATGTCATGATGCCTAATGTTACTGATTATCATTTCTGTGTACCATGTTTCCTTAAGCAACTTTCAGATTTGATGCACCGTCAAAGCATGCTTTTGTTGGTGATTACTCAGGACAGATAACAATGCTGAAATTGGAAAATACTGGTGTTCAAGTTATAACTGCTCTGAAAGGTCATACAGGAAGTATACGTACACTAGCTTGGGACTCTGAAAAACAGCTGCTTTTTTCTGGAAGCTTTGATCAAAGTGTGATTGTCTGGGATATTGGTGGTCAGCAAGGAACAGCATATGAACTACAAGGTCACCAGTAAGTATTCATAAAAAAAGGAAGGAAAAAATTACTGTGATAGTGTCTGGTGCCTATTGTGGTGATTCTCGTATTTGGAGCCATGAAATAGACATTTAGAATAAATGTATGCTATTCCAGTATTCAGTAATAAAGCTTGTTATTACATTTTACAGTAACAAGGTGACAGCACTGTGCTATGCTAGTCTCAGCCAGCAGCTTATCTCTGGAGGGGAAGACCATGTGTTAGTTTTCTGGGATATGACAGCTGAACGAAAGGAGGTAAGTGGCCTGTGAAGTGTTAAGCTGCTGAGTGTTTTCTATGTTGATGAATTGCTTCAATAGCAAAGTAATTTTTCTTCTGTGACTAGCTCATCTGACAAAACACAGTGAAAGACTGAGCAGTGTTTATAATACTCAGATATTGAATCTTGTATGGAATGAAAATTACAGATTATTTCATTTGCTTAGTTGAAAGCCAGTGTATTGTTGCTTTCATATTACCATGCCACTAAGTATAGTACCAAGATTGAGTTACTTGCTGTGAAAGAAAAGACTAATTAATATGGTAAAATATTTCAAAAAAGGTGCAATGTCTGCATTTCTAACAACTGGAGTTTATCAAAACTAGTACATCATTCCAAAGCATAAGCAATTGAATTGTCTAGTAGACAAAATTATTAAATTAAAAAATTTTTATTTGTGAAATGGCAGGGATGCTTTACATTTTTTCAAGTTATACACTGCAGTGCAGGAAGAATACACAAATTTGAGAGATATGTTACTTGCATTGTTGTTAAGGATAACTTAGTGGCCATTGAAGTATTTGCCAACATCTAAATGTTCGAAAGCAAAGATTTTCTAAACTGCCATGTATTACTTTATTGTTAACATTTTAATGACAGAAACATTATATAATATGCTTATAACATCCATCTTTTTTTTCATGCTTAAGATAATGTGTGTATCTTATTTTAATACTGCTGTAATATAAGGAAAATTGTTAACATTGCTGAAGGGTGTGTTGTTATTAAAATATATTTTACAGAGGTGGCTAGATAATCTACATTATATGTAGAATGCTGCCTTGTACTACTGGATTAATTGTGGATTAAAAATCCATACATCTGCACTAGTCCAGAATTTCTTCTGTTTCTATGTGCCACACACAGTCTCATATATATTGGTAATACTTTATCAATGGTGTTTCTGTGGTCAGCAACCCAATAATTTGTTTCCTGCTGTCCAGTCTGACTTGTTTGTAAGGCATGAGATTGAAAGATTGTTAGTGGGACATGAGAAACACCTACACAGGGAAGCAGATTAAATGGCCACTGTGCAACTCTGAGGAAAATGTAGCATAGTTAGGTGGAATATTGGGAGTACTGATGATTAACTTGCCTATTATAACAAAAGTCACATAATTGGCAAATCAGAGACTTTAATCATGGAAGTTCTAAGACCTGCACTGCTAGTAAAGATGTCATTGTACTAACCAGGAGTCGTTTGATGCCCCCTCCCCCAAGAATCAGTTATTACCAAGAGGTTTTTCTTTTCCCACATAAAGAAGCATGATGCTGGTTAAAAATGAATTATAGAGCTTTGTGGTAAGTTTCCCAGAACCACAACCTGTTAAAATGACATTAGGAAACTCTTTCGTTAACTTTTCAACAGTTTTTTTGAACCCTCATACCAAAATTTGCCGTGGCTTCTTGAAATTACAAAAACTCTTGTAGTAATAATTCTTCCATCATCATCACATACAGTGTCAGAGGTGCACACATTCCATTTTTAACCTGCTCATGCTTGCCTGTTACCCATGTAGGCAAGCTATCACACAATACCAGCCAAATGGGCCGGCTGTCTTACTCTCATCCGAGGAAAGCTATGCCTAACCCAAACAGGCTGACGGAATATTGCTTGCTTGCCTGCCTGTCTTCCTGCTGTGTTACACTACATAGCAGTTTACTCTGTTCACCTTCATTGTGGTGTTATGAGTAGGGCTTGCATGTTGGTAAAAAGTTTTGTTCCACCCCCCCCCCCCCCCCTGTATCTCTGTAACCATCCATAACTGCATAAATGCTGACGGTGCAGGATTTCGACCATGAACTGACCTCTGGATTGTGTCCCATAAATTTCATTCAGGATGGCCAGACCATTCGCTTGAATTGTTCAGAATGTTCTTCAAATCAGTCACGTACAATTGTGGCCTGGTGGGAAGGTGCAATGTCATCCATAAAAATTCCATTGTTTTTTGGGAACATGAAGTCAATGAATGGCTGCAAATGGTTTCCAAGTATGTGAACATAATTATTTCCAGTCAATGATTGGTTCAGTTGTACCAGGGGATCCAGTCCATTCCATATAAACACAGCCCACACCATTATGGAATCGCATCCAGCTTGCACAATGCCTTGTTGACAGTTTTGGTCCATGGCTTTGCGGGGTCTGCACCACACTTGAACCCTACCATCAGCTCCTACCAACAGAAATCGGGACTCATCTGACCAGGCCACAGTTTTCCAGTTGTCTAAGGCCCAACCTATATGGTCATGAGCCCAGGAGAGGTGTTGCAGGTGATGTCAAGCTGTTAGCAGAGGCACTCGCTTTGGTTGTCTGCTGCCGTAACCCAATAATGTCAGATTTCACTACACTATCATAACAGATACATTTGTCATACACCTCACGTTGATTTCTGCAATTATTTCATGCAGTGTTGGTTGTCTGTTAGCACTGGTAACTGTAGGCAAAAGCTGCTGCCCTCAGTCGTTAAGTGAAGGCCATTGGCAACTGTGTTGTCCATGCTGAGAGGTAATGCCTGGAATTTGGTATTCTCAGCATGTCCTTGGTGTTAATCCTCATCGTGCAGCTATAGTCATGTCGGAAGCCTTTTCACATGAATCACCCGAGTACATATGATGCCTCTACCGATATACTGCCCTCTTATAACTTGTGTAAGCAATACTGCCGCCATCTGTATATGTTTATATCACTATGCGGTGACTTTTGTCACCTCAGTATAATATAATAACAGCCATTAAGAATCTTTGATCCATTTCTCTCTCTTTCAACTTCACCCACAGTTCATTCGTGGGTAAATTGTTGTACATTTTCTCTCTGTCAGTGAATGCAACATGCGTCTGCAGTCCAACCTGGGTTGTTGTTGTTTTTTAATCACATATTAGTTTCATTGAGAAGATTTCATCCATTACCGGCATTCCTGCTTGGAATCTTGCTTGCTCTTCTTGCTTCTTGTGACTTAATTTCTTCCTGTACCAGATCTTTGAGTACTTTAGATTACAGTCTTTCAATGATTGGGTCACTGCCAATGCTCTGTAATTATTGGGGTCATTGCATAACCCTACCTTATGCAGTGATGTTATGTAACATGTTTTCCATACCAGTGAACATCCTTTCCATTTAATACTCTTTCAAACAGCCTCCATAGTGTTTGTGGACTAGACTTCCCCAGCTGTGGATATTTTGATCCATATCCTTCTGAGCCATTCCATGTCAAACCAGCGTAGGTGCCAACCTAACCCTTTTCAACTAAATTACAGAATCTTAGCACAAGACAAGAGTAATGGCCACTCGAAGTTCTACAAATGTGCAGAAAACTCAGTGCTGGCAAAAATGGCTGTGACTTCTTCTCTAATAAAGATAAAACATTGAACCATGTAATTTTAGAAAGGTCTTGAAACAAGCTTTTCAGTGATAAGCCATTTTGTCATATTTGAAGAATGTACACAGTGAAGATCAGTGACATTGACCTTCAACCTTGAATATCTCAAAACATGTCGCCTTCAAAATTGAATGAAGAAAATATTACTTCTTCATGTTACACTACACAACATAGTAAAAAATCGAGATGGTTTGAAACTGGGATAAGGAGATATAAATTAATATGTCCAGCAATGTGCTGCATTAATACAAAATAAATTGTATTCAGACTCCAACAACATGACACAAAGCTCTGAAAAGTATGTTTACTGTTAAAAAGGTGGTATTATATAATATAGCACAGTAATTTAGTACAGTTAGCAGGCCAGTAGCAAGCATTTATAATATGGGAGGTCACACACTATGACATCTGACTGTCAATGATGCAAAACATGATATAGGCATCCCAGCTGAATGTATGCTTGGAAGGCGTGGTAAACCAGTTCAGATTTATAGAAACAAATGTGAAAGATGTGTAACCTAGACTTACTATGCTTCAGTGCTAGGAAGCGACACGACACTGCAAATATTATGGTCAAAGGAAATACGTTTGCCCTGTTGCTGTTCTCACATGAACCTTTTAAGAATGTCCTCCTTGTCCACAGTTAGGGTATTAGGTTTCTCTTGGTATATGTATGAAGGTGAAGGGCCAAGAGTATGTAGGAAGCTAATTGCAACCATATTGATATCTTCATTAACATTCTAAACACATTCAAGCATCCAACAAACCCTGTGATATCACCATAGTATAAGTCTCATTGGGTCCTAGCTAAGACATCATTCCTGATGTCTGACGAATTGGAGAAAACTTCCGTTTGAACATTGTTATAGCCAGTGGGAATAATACAATGTAACTTGTGTGAGTATGTGCAGATCACTCTTGCTGGAGAGATTCTTCATCATCATAGTCACTGTTAGTCGTATAATGAAAGTGACACACTGCAATGGTCTTGGATCATCATTCGGACATCTGTCTGTGTGTCACTATCTGAGAATTGTAGATACACTGCACACTGTCATGAGCAGCAAGCCTCTTGACGATACCAGCAATACCGTCACATGGTCCTTTTCCATATAAAGTGGCCAAAAAATGCCACTCTGCATGGATGCTGAAATCAGCCTGATGAAAAGTTTTGTTTGCAAATTCTTGTGATTTTTATACTGGTCCGTAGCACCATTTGAGAAGTAGAAAACATACTTAGGTGTTTATTGGAAATGGTATTTCATAAAGCTAACTGACGCTGAAAAAGATGAACACTCACTGTGTCATTTTATGGCATTCTGATGTTATAACAAATGAAATGACATCAACGGCACGACTTTCTGGATGTCTATAATAAACAACAAATGGATGAATGGCAGCCTCTGCATTGTTCCAATAAAACCTCTGCACCTCATTGTGCAGGACAAATGCATAATATTCTGGAAAATCACATATTACAATTTACTCATTGTCACCAAGTATGTCTTTCAAATGTTGCAGATTCACACTTTTGGGTGGCTATGAAGGAGTGCAACAAAAGCTTTTTTAATGTACCTGCAAGGTTTTCCAAGAAATCTTCCACAGGTGGTACACATGTCTAGAGAGTTGTTCTATCTGTACATGTCCACAGTTTATTTTATTTCATCAATTCCATTTTCATCAGACAATTCTTGCAGGTGTGGCTTGATAGAATATGTACTTGGGCAGTTTCCTGTCTTCACCTGGAACCTTCCAGCATGAGCTTCACATTTTTGTGTCTACTGCAAACACACACACTGGGTAACAGTTGCACCAGCCAAAACACAGTTCTTGGATCGCAACTGGCAGAATTTCAATAGTCTTATTTTCAGTCCTGGGTGTTCATCTGATACAGTTCGTGCAGGTTTCCCAACAGTATCCATTTTTGTTTATGAATCCTGGAACCATTTTCCTTGACAGAAACAAAATCAGTCCTTCCAGGCAAACAATGGCTTATATTGTCTCTGTTGTAGAATTCTGTGACACTGTTCACAATTTGTTCACTTAAGAAATGTTTAGGTCTTGGATTGGGAGTTGCTAAGATGCCATATTCTTTGACTAATTGTTTTACTTTTCTTGCTGAATAGTTAGAGACTCCAAATTCATTTTCAATTCTTCAAATGCTCCAAATTCTTGGAGGAAATATCAGAATTTGGATCTTCTCATTGCTGGTGGTGCTGGTACTGAATTTCTCTGTGAATTGCATTATCATTTCAGATTCAACATTTGTTTGATAATCTGCATTTTCTTCCACACTAGATATATATTTACTTCGGAATACCTCAGCCACTTGCCCAAAATCTTTCTGTGCACATTATTTTCTCTTCCAGTCTCTTCTTTCTCACTGGGGACTAACCAAGAATTACGAAACTATCATTTAATGCATCTAAAGTAATTTTTGGCGCTACAGATCTGGTTCATCTGAGGAGCTATGCAGGTTTGTGGTTTCCATTTGTTTCAGTGTAGCTGGGTCAGCCACCGGCCCTTGTCCCCGAATTAATTTTTTTCTACATTTATCACCTATTTTGTAGTCTGCTGTTATGCCACCGATGATATCAACCATTCGCACTTTATGTAGATTGTTCTTGTATCTGTTGTGTTCATAATCTCTGAATGGATTACAATACTACATGATCCTCTCAAAACCCATCTTCAAAGTGGATTGTATAATTTAAAAATCCAACACCTCTTGCAGCAGCTCTCTGTGTACATGTAGCAGCCACACTGCCATATAATATTTGATAGCTTGATATTGGCGCCGGCCGAAGTGGCCGTGCGGTTAAAGGCGCTACAGTCTGGAACCGCAAGACCGCTACGGTCGCAGGTTCGAATCCTGCCTCGGGCATGGATGTTTGTGATGTCCTTAGGTTACTTAGGTTTAACTAGTTCTAAGTTCTAGGGGACTAATGACCTCAGCAGTTGAGTCCCATAGTGCTCAGAGCCATTTGAACCATTTTTTGATATTGGCCTGCCTACATTGTTACCACACTGTGCATTGTTATAACACTGCCTTTTTAACAATAAACTTGTTTTTCAGTGCTTTGTTTTATATTGTTGGAGTCTGAATAAAATTTATTTTGCATTAATGCAACACATTGCTGTACATATTCATTTACATCTCCTAATCCCGTTGTCATCCCAACTAAATTTTTTACTATGTTGTATAGTGTAACATGAAGAAGCAATTTTTTCCCATCAATTTCGAAGGTGACATGTTTTGAGAAATTCAAGGTCGATGATGAAGGTGAGTAACCTTAATTGTTGAAGTCTTCAAATATGACAAAATTGCTTATCACTGAAAAGCTTGTTTCAAGACCTTTCTAAGATTACCTGGTTCACTGTTCTGTCTTTACTAGAACAGAAGTTACAGCCAGTTTTCTCAGCAGTGTTTGTCAGATTTTCTACACATTTTTTAGAACTGCAACTGGCCATTATTCTTGTCTTATGTGTGCTAATATTCTGTAATTTGGTGTTTTTCGTTCTGTGCAATGAACATACCAACTTCATGAAAATTGAAGAGGGTCAGGTAGAAAATAGTACTTTTCTGTGTTGATTTGATGTCTTTGTCTTACAGCTCCTCACAGCCTGTTGAACTTTTATACCTAAATGCCATAATTCGTCCTGTTCCATCCTCACCTCACATCTGTGTGAGAATTCAGGTTGACTTTCCTGGACTAAATTCATAACTTACTTTGTCCATTGACCATGATTAATGTTCTTATGATGTAACTTAGCCCCACAAATCATTCTCTGTACATATTCACATATTTCTTCCTGCGCCTTGTTTTTCTTTCTTAACACTTCTCATTTTGCTTCTGTATGTAGAGTCCTCTATTGCTCTCTCCTTTGACTATCATTCACATTCAGGAACATAAAATAAGCTGCTCTTTTCTTTCTTTTTCTAAGTTACACCAAACTGGTTTCATCATCTTTTCATATACCCAAAGGGCTTCTTTCGCTGTTTCATCAATGGCCACCTTTACGTGTTCATATTCCTGTTCTACTGTTCTCTCTGCACTCTCCAATTTTTTTACCACCACTGTTGATAAAAGTACTTAGTACCATCTTCCCTTATAATTTCATTCTTGTTGGCATATTGTGTCCTCTTCCGTTCGCCACCCTTCCGGAAGGTATGGGGGATATAAATTGTACATTCCACCAGGTGGTGGACACTTCCACAGTCTGCCTATTTTTTAACTCTTGACCACCTGTACTTTCAAACTGACTTTTTGCCTCAAGATTAGATAATCTACGGTTATACCATGTAAATTTATGTATGTCCTTGTGAGCAAATAATGTATTTTCCACTCAAAATTCATACTGCTCCAATAAATCCACCAACCTTTTCCTATTCTCATTTCCAACATCTTCTCCATGCATCCAAGTAGTGTTGTTATTCCTCCCTTACCATTCTCTGCCATTAAAATTTTCTGCCAGTATCAGCTCACAGCCACTTGGAATGGCTTCTGTAGTTTCTATCAGCATCTGTTCAGAATCTTTTACCTTCAATGATGAGTCTTCAGTTGGGTCATACACTTCCAATGTGATTATATTCATGGCTCTAGCTTTCTGGTTTAGCTGTATCAACCTTTCACTAACTGCCTGCCACAAGGTTATATATTTTGACCATAGTTTATTTGTCCATGCCATTAACATAATGTGGGAACTCCAGGAGATACTTGTTGTTTTTTCCGGATGCTCTTACATTCCAGATACCAAAATGCAAAGTCCATTTTCAGTCCTGTTGTCGAAATACATTAAAACTACCTGAAAACTGAAGCATATTACTCAGTATTTGAATTGGCTGTCTGTTTCTATGGATGGAGAGCTGTCCCATTGCACAACCCCCAACCTGGAGGGCCAGGATTTGTCAACAGGGTTTTCTTCCTTTAGCAAGAATGGCTCACCATGCCTCTACCCTTTGATGAAGAAGATGGTAAATGAGTGACTTAAGGATACTACGAGAATCTTGAGTTACTTAGTTCACCCATTGGCGTTAATTTCATTGCCATAATTTGTTGTTCAAATACAGTTGTTGAAATAGAAAAAAATAGATATTAGGTTGATAAGGTATGTATCTGGCTTTTCCCTTCTTTTTGGCTGGTTCATAATTCTCATTGATTGAAAACTTAAAATTTCACTGTACAGACCTTCTTTATATACTTATTCAGAATTACTGGGGTTCTCATCGGTAACAATTATATTTTCTCCTAACATTTTGACTGTAGACTGATGAAATTCTTCTCCAATTGACAGTGCGTCTGTAGAAATGAAATGAAATGTCGTGTGACGAGGGCCTCCCGTCTGGTAGACTGTTCGCCTGGTGCAAGTCTTTCGATTTGACGCCACTTCAGCGACTTGCACGTCGATCTGTAGAAATTGCTTCTGATGTTTCTGTGTCTGTAAGGTTCGATTCTTGAAGAAGAATATCACAGTACACAAATATATCTTTTAACTGACATTTTTCAACTGCATTATGCATTGGATTTTCATGATATTCATTATCCACAGTACTTGAAGAATTGTGAGTCATCTCCACTTTTGCAGTTAAACGTAAATTTTTGTGATTTTCAAGAAATTTGCAGTTACACTATCTGTTCTTGATATGTTAGCAAGGTCTCACAACTGCACAAGTTAACTGCCGAATGGGGCCTGTCACAGTGTCTGTGATAGGACTGCCCATGTGCAGAACAGTTCTGGGAACCTTACTGATAGCAAGTGTAAGGGATTTCACAAATCGCGACAGGCATACATTTTCAGGAACACTTGTGTTTTGGTCGTTTACTTGTCCATAATTATAATATTTATTGCAATGATAAAAATTTGTAAACATTCAAATAACATTGCAAATGCAATAAAATACATGTATTTTTTTCTGTTACCTGTGAAATGTAATATGAAAGAAATAACGTGACCAATGCTTAAAAAAATTATGACTCCAAGAAATAAAGAAAAAAATTAGCAGGACTGGATCCAGCAATCCAGCATATGCACCGGTTGAACACTTCCCACTGGACTGCCACCATCTTGTACTCAGCATCGCAGTGCAGTGGTATATAATAAACGCGTAAAAATTCTCTTGTGATTTTTCTCAAAATTGCCTAAATAGTACACCTCACTGCTTGCACATGGACTACTAGAAGTGTACAAAGTTTGAAGTAAATCCTTGATCTGAACATTGTGGCCTGTCCTTGTAAATAGCCTTGTATTGTTATCCTCCTACAGTTACTCAATAATAGCATCTTGCTGTACACCAAAGTATCATCAGCAAACAGTCGCAGATTGCTGCTCACACTGTCCACCAGATCATTCCTGTGTATAGAAAACAGCAGCAGTCCAAACACACTTCCCTGGGGCACTCCTGTTGCATACTCATAATTGAGAACAACCTACTGGGTTCTATTACTTAAGAAGTCTTAGAGCCACTCAATATCTGAGAATCTATTCCATATGTTTGTACCTTCATCAACAGTTTGCAATGTGGCATGGTGTCAAATGCTTTCTGGAAATCTGGGAATATGGAATCTGCCTGTTACCCTTCATCCATGGTTCAAAGGATATCATATGAGAAAAGAGTGAGCTGATTTTTGCACAAGTGATGCTTTCTAAAACTATGTTAATTTGTGGATAGAAGCTGTTTAGTCTCAAGGAAATTAAATATTTAAACATAGAATGTGTTGAAGAATTTTGCAGAAAGCCAATATTAAGAGTGTTGTTCTGTAAGTTTATGGGTCTGTTCTTTTAGTCTTCTTGTATACAGGAGTCACCTAAACTTTTTCCAGCCACTTGGGACTTTGCACTGGGTGAGAGATTCATGATAAATGCAAGATAAGTAAGGAACCAATGCCGTAGAGTACTCTTTGTAAAACCAAACTGGGATTTCATCTGGGCATGATGACATATTTGTTTTCAAGTCTTTTAATTGCTTCTCTGTGCTAGGGGTGCCTATTACTGTGCCCTCCACATAGGAGTCCATGCAACTCTCAAATAATGATATGTTTGTAAGAAATTCCTGCATGAGATATTTGAAACTATAGCTTTCCTTTTGCTGTCTTCTGTTGCTACACAAGGTGCTTGAATAGAAGCCTTTGACCTGCTTAGTGGTTTTACATGGGACCAGAATATTTTCAAGTTCTCAGCAAGATCTTTTCTTAAGGTATGGTGATGGTAATTGTATGCTTTGCGCATTGATCTTTTTATAGATGCAAGAATCTCTAATAATTTTTTCCTGTTACCATGTGCACATTCTTTTGAGGAGCAATCTTCTTCAGCACATTCCGAATTTTGTTGCTAAACCATGGTGGGCCATTTTGATTCTTATTTCACTTACTCGGCATATATTTTTCTAGTGTGTGGTGTACAATCCGTTGAAGCTTTGCCCATAATTTCTCTGTGTAGTGCTGTAGTTCTAGAGCCTTTGGTCATTCCACAGTCACATTTTTTAAAGTCTGTGGTTCAGCTCTGTTAAGAGCTACTCCAAGGCCTAGTCAACAGTTAAGTACAAGATGACATCATTCTAATGAATATCATTCTTTTTGTTTCCATTTAGATCTTGATTTCTGTGTGCGCATTCAAATAGTCAGTTGTCCAACAACCAAGAAATTTATATTTTTTACTTTGAGTTTGAGCAGTTTTTATTTTTTGTTTGCTAAATATTAAATTTGTTTTTCCTAGTTTTGATACTGTTATCCATGTGTTGAATTCGGCTTTGCCAAAGAGGGTTACAAGCACAGTATGTAGACATGATAGTCATGTATAGCTCCCATAATCATAGTTCCAAAGTAACTCAACAAAACCACCACTGCCACTAATCTCTATACAAAATTCATGCCTCTTGTTGTATGAGATAGATACACTTGGAGATTTTCATGTCTCAACGAAAGATAGAAATATAGCTGGGGGTGTGATAACATTATTGACAACGTTCATTGTTGCTGTGCTATTAGCACGCAACAAATTTGTTACAGACAGTTGTATGGTTACATTGCTTGCTAAGAGAGAGACTGTAACTGATTCATCTTAAGTGTGTGCAGAATTTGGACATAAGGAACAATTCCCAACATCTATATTTTTTGCCAGTGCGTTCATTTCATTTGTCATATGATCATAATGGTGATTTCCAGTGATGGAGTTGTGCTCATTCATAGCACATCTACAATAGTTAAATGTTACTTAAAAATCAGCACCATTGTAGTGTTATGGGTACAAATTTTCACCTATACTTCTCTGTCTGAGTATGATATTTTTTAGTCGTGTGTGTGTGTGTGTGTGTGTGTGTGAGTGAGAGAGAGAGAGAGAGAGAGAGAGAGAGATTTGCACAATACCAAGCAATGGAAAATCCAGAATGGTATGTCACAATATAAATGGAAAGGATAGTTGTTATTCGCCATATAGTGGAGGTGCTGAGTCGCATATAGGCACAATAAAAAGACTGTCAGAAAGTGAGCTTTCAGCCAACAAGGCCTTTACTGGAAATACACAACACACAAACACACACGCACACACACACACACACACACACACACACACACACACACACACCTGCAGTCTCTGGCTACTGAGGCCAGGGGGGGACAGTAAAGTGCTGGTTGTGGGAGCTTACAGGGCCGAGGTGGAGAGAGGGCAGGGTAGTTAGGTGCAATCAGGCGGTTAGGAGAAGGACGGGGGGTAGCGGAAAAGGAGAGAAGTAAAAAGACTGTGGGTGTGTTGGTGGAATAGAGAGGACTGTGTAGTGCTGGAATGAGAGTAGGGAGGGAAACCCTACCCTGCTATCTCCCCTCCTCCCCGCCCCAGCCTCCTCCTTACCCCCACCACCCAGTTGTTTCTCCCATCATGTGCTGCTGCTCATAGTCTGGCCTCAGCAGCGAGAGACTGCATGAATATGTGTTTGTGTGTGTGTTTTTGTGTTTGTGTTTTGTCTATTTCCGACAAAGGCCCTATTGGCCAAAAGCTCGCATTCTGACAGACTTTTCGTTGTGGTTATCTGCAACTTAGCATCTCCACTATATGGTGAGTAGCAGCTACCCTTCTCATAGATTTGCAAAATAATAGTGCCAGAGCTTCTGTGATCTTTCTTATAGTTATACGGCTGGTCACATACATTCAGCATTGTGAAATGTCTGTTCATTATTGTGTGGAAATCCTCTCTACAGTGCTTCATTTCTTAAGTAGTGTAGTCCGTTGACTGACCATTGTATTTTTCAAACCTTGCTTGGGTTATTATGTTGGATCAAAGAGAGGTACACAGGAGGAAATTTACAGTAATACACTGTCCAGTCACATTAAAGTGATCACCTGTCATAAACCTCATTAACCACCTGTTGCAGTGTGGACTGCTGTGAGATGTTCAGGAAGAGACTCGGTGAGGATCTGAAGCAGTGGTCAGTTGCGCTAGGTTTCCCACCTAAGAACTCATGGCATGATCAGCCCGAGTGAGGTGGTCCCACAAATTCTTGGTTGGATTTAAATCCTAGGAGACTGGTGGCCAGGGGAGAATGGTAAACTAATGCTGTTATGCTTCAAACACCCCCCCCCCCCTCCCCCCCGCCCACCCCCACCCCCACACACACACACTGCGAGCTGTCTGACAAGTTGCATTATCCTACTGGGTGGAAAAGGCCCTCAAGGATAGATGCATACTTGTATTGATCCATTTGGCCTTTCAGAATAAGGAGATCACCCAGAGAGTGCCATGGAAACATTCCCCAAACCATAACGCTTCCTCCTCTGACCTGGATCCCTTTGCTTTCAGAGGTTTCATGATGTACACGGCAACAGCCATCTGTCTGTTGGAGCATGTGATTCATCTGAAAAGGGCACAAGTCACCACTCTGTGTACATCCAATTCCAGTATTGGCATGAAAATTCCAGCCCTCATCACTGATGAGCAGCAGTCAGCACAGGTGCATGAAACAGGTGCCTGCTGAAGAGGCCCATATGCAGCAATGTTAGTGCAATGGTCATTGAAGAGACTGTTGGTAGCCTCCTGGTTCATTTAAGTGGTCAATTGCTTAACAGTTGCATGTATACTCACCTGTACACAAGTCTGCAGCCATTGTCCACCACTGTCATCTGTGGTCTATGGTGCGTGTGTCACAGTTTCCTTGGCACTAGTTTTGCATAGTACCATTTTGCCAAGCCTAGTATACTTTAACCACAGTGACACATGAACAATTTACAGACTTAGCCATGTTGGAAATGCTTCCGCCAAACACTAATGATTGTGCCCAGTTGGACATCGTGTAAATAGCTAAATTTCCACATTGACAACTGCATAGTTTGCCACATCCCCCTGATATGCTTTATATGTTGTTGATTGCTACTAATGCCATCTGCCATCAATGAGTGGTAATTGCTTGTTGATGCCAAATGTGGGTGGTGATCGCATTAAAGTGATTGGACCTTGTACATATATATTGTAGGAAGGTTGTGTGAAATGAATGGTGCATAAAATACATTTGTAATCAAATCCCTATTGTATGAATAAGAAAGGAATAGTGATGCAGTAATAGCTAAAATAAAACAGTTTAACAGTAATGATTTAAAGTAGAGTACATGATATTTTTAAGTTTTGTTCACAGTAGCCAGAGTTAGACACTCGCATAACTGTTACTTGTCATTTAACTGTCTCAAAGTTTATCTCAAACATTTTAATTTTGTTAAGAGTTAAGACTATTTATTATCCCTTCTCATGAAAAAGTTAACAATTGTGATCTTTGGATATGAAATTAGGTTTCAGAGAGTGGGTTATTTTTGTGCAAAGTATGACATAAAAATTACTAAAATTTCTTGCATTAAGGTGTGATCTAACAGTTCTGTATGGGCTTTGTGCCATAGACTCCCGAATGGCAGGAATCTGATACATGTCAGCGTTGCGGACGTCCGTTCTTCTGGAATTTGCGTGCCATGATGGACCAACGCCAACTGGGTCTGCGACAGCACCATTGTCGGTTATGCGGTCGTGCAGTATGTGATCGTTGCAGCAATGGTCGTTCAACTATTCCTGTTATGGGATTTGAATTTGATGTTCGCGTCTGTGACCCTTGTCATGTCCAGCTGAAGGATGCTGAGTAAGTGATACAAATTGTTCATATTTACAGTACTTTTCTGCAGAAAATAGAAAAATAAACTATGATAAGCATTTTTTGTTTGTTGTTTTCCTGTGACTTTCTGATATTGTTACTTTGTAAAAAAAAAAAAAAAAAAAAAAAAAAAAAGAGAGAGAGAGAGAGAGAGAGAGAGAGAGAGAGATATTATTTTAGTGTAAATTGCCGAATACCTCATTCATTTTGTGTGTGTGTGTGTGTGTGTGTGTGTGTGTGTTCGCACGCGCGCATTTGAGAGAGAGAGAGAGAGAGAGAGAGAGAGAACAGCACAGTTATTTGTAACATGTTGCAGTGAACTTCTAACTGCATTCTCTACGAGTGTGAATTATGCTTGTGCGCACAAATTTTTTTTTCTATTTAGTTTGTTTTGCCAAGCAGTAGATATAAGTATTTGTCTGCAGCTATAACTAAAATGTAGTCATCTTGTTGTTTTTATAAAAATACTGATAAAAATAGTGATTGTGGATGAGCTAGACAGGGACTGTGTACATATAAGTGGCAGGTAAATGAAAGAGAGACAGATGGAAAAAGTAAGTAAGCTGTTTCTATTTCAAAAGTAATCACCATAACTTTTAATACATTTATCCCACTGTAAGTCAAGGCAGTTGATGCCTTCATGGAAAAATTTTTGTGTTCGCCTCTGGAACCATGATCATACCCAGGCTGTAATGAACAGTTTACTTACCTTTTTCCACCTCACTTGTTTACCTTTTGACTGTTCCCCATAGAATGTGGGTTTCGAGACCTCAGCCAGAATAGAGAGAAACATGCCAAGAATAAGCAGTATTCGTACAATATAAAATTAACTGGCTGAGGAATCAGAAAAAGGGAACTTGAATTTTTAAAGATATTAGGGAGTTTATTTATATATTAGTCACTAGGGAAAGAGAAGAAGCAGAACAGAGAATTAGACAATATTGAACACTCTACATGTAGGGGAGGGGAATTATTAACAACCTAGGTTGAGAAAGGCTAGTATTGAAATAATACGAAATGGAAGTGAGAGTCAGTTTTTATGGATGATAGAATTTCACAGTGGGTTGCCGTGGTGAATCAAGTGAGTAGTAGATGAATCATCTGAAAGAAACATTATTGATAGAGGGCACCATTCTTCTTCACATATCGTGTCGTGGTACTCGTGTTCCCTGTTTCATGATGACACAAAAAGATCCGCACTTCTTTGATATCATTCATCAATTCTACTGGATAAGGATTCCAGAAGAGGTCAGAAAAGCATAATGTCAGCAGTCTAATTAGTAGATTTGTTAAATATTCTAAGTGTTCGGCCTATAAAATGCAGTCTTTGCTGTGATGTTCCTACAACACTTCCAGTAAGATGTTTCAATTTGTGGTGTTAAATTTTAGTTAATTAAATTTTAATTAATGGTAAAGTTTAATTCATAGGTATTAATTTGAATATATAATTTTTAAATTTGTCTGATTTATTATGGATCTTCAGCTTAAAGGAATCCTCACACTTTTTATTGTTTACAGTTGTCACTCTTTGCCTCATGCTAATATTGTGTCTAAATCTTTTTGTTATTAGTTTTCATCTTCTGATGACTTTACTAGACAGTAAATGATAGCATCATCTGCAAACAATCTCAAAGGGCTTCTCAAATTCATCATCAGGATTAGTTAATGTTAGCAGGCCGACATAACTGTTTTAATTAGGTTCTTGAATGTCAATAGTTATCTGTTAAGTTAGCTTGTTCAGTTCTAACTGGATTGCTATGAAGAAAGGATGTGATTGACACTGTATTTTGTGTTACACAGCACTACATTGAAAGTAGATCCCTTTTTCTGTTTTACAGCACTGTTCTTGGACATTGATCTTGAATGTAAGTTTTATTGATTGTGTCTTTATGTACATAATGGGGCAGTTCTTGTGCCACAGAGGCATAGTTAATTTATTGGTTTCACCATATTAACACAAATGGTTGATTGTTACAGACTCGCAAGGGAAGAGGAAGTGCATTGTCAGAGGTGAAATGTTATCAGAGTGTGTTTGTGGTAAATGTAATACATAAGTGTAATATGAAACTGGATTCATTCATATTATATGTTAGATGGGTAAAATACTGTTGAACTTTCATTGCATCTGAGCAAAAGTTCATTCATTGACTCAGAACCGACTTGATGTTACATGTTTAATAGGTTATTCAAAAGTACTTTACCCCAGACCTGGCTGAGCAAACTTACTTATCATCACTACTTACTACTTTTGATCAGGGAGGATAGCTTTGTAAGTCTGTTGATGTTCTCTTTTCACTGTGCAAGAAAAACTCTTTTGTTCTAAATTATGAAGAAAATTGCTGTGACTAGTTTTGGTCTGTGAGTTTATCTTCAGGTGTCTTCGGACACGTTTGCTATTGCTCAGAACTGACTGGTGGTGCTGAGCTGTGGAACAGTATTACTGGACTGGTTTTTAATACATATTGTAGGATATTCGTAAGTATCTCTGGGTTTCAGAAGACTGCAAAAACTATTAGACATAAAGAAAAATAAACACAGAGCATCTGTCCAAGTTTAAACTAACAATGTGCACTGTTGTGTAGTTGCCCTAGCCTCCTGCCTTGTCAGAACATGTAGACAAATCATCAGCTCCATGTTATTGTATTGAATTGGTTTGTACCTGCCGATAGTCGACCCAGTCGACAGATTTCCAAAGTGGGCAGCTGTCATTGTGCCTGCAGGGGCTTCAGCTAATTGTGCACACAAACGCTCTTCATCTTTTACTGTCGTTTGTTGCATAACAAACGGTACCCCCCATTGAGCACCTGTAACGTGAGTTAAAAATGAGAGATGCTCCACCAACTGATGTGTGTGCATTTCTCTACGTCTTGTAGTTCGTGCATCGTTACCTTAGCAGATACTCTAGGTATTCACGAATAACCCTTTAGATACTTGTAGTGTGACTGAGAACATTGACATTGACAAACATTTCTGCAGTGAAGTATCACATAGAGGAAGAAAATGTTCCTGTAAGGAAGTACTACATGATGATCTGCCACGAACAGTACAGGTCTAGCGTGACAGCAATCTAGCACAACAGCCATCTGGTAGTACTACAGGTGCACTTAAAAGAATTAACGCATGCATTATCTGTGCAGGCGCACTAGATGGCAGCAATGCGCGAGTGCACAGACGGGGGTACTCAGGAGTATGCTTGCTGCTTGTTACTGTTGTTATATGTGCCTAGCAGCTAACTTCAGCTATTCATATTGGAGATTTTTACACATTTTTTAGTGAGCAAATTTCCGTTTATGCAGTAATTACACAGAAGTAATATTTTTTGCCAGCAGACATTCTTTTATGCAAGGTGTTTTCAAAAAGCTTTCTTTGTACTGAATGCTGCGTGATCTAGAAATGAAATAGACCAAACAAGCACTAAGATGCAAATCCAGGCATATAGTAAGTAAAGGTGTCTGTATGATCCTCGTGACCTACTGTATCATAATAATGTACATCAGCAATTGTTTATTTCTGAGGAAATATTCGTATAACTATAGATGTGTGATTTTCAATTGTGTACATAGCACAATTGACGAAAGTTCATGTTCCATTTCATTACTTTTCTGGTTGTATTTCACCATGCTAGGAAGGAAAAACTGGATATAGTTGGCAAACTCACAAAATGTTGTTAAATTCTTACTTCTAATGAGGTGAAATTGCACCAGTGTCAGGTAAGCAAATTCCTTCCTATCTTATCAATGTGGCACGTCTTAAAACAAGCCACATCCATATTCATGAAGTGTCAAAATTCCTTCGGCTCTTTAGGCCCCCATTCCTTCATTAATAGGGACTATTTCCCCCTGCCGTCTTCTCTTCTTTCCAGCCAGGTTCTGATCTAACAACATCTGACATAAGCTTCAGGCACAATAAAGTTCATCTCACTGTTTGGGGACTGGGTAATCCTGTTTGCAGAATAGTGACAAAAGAGGTGTAAGTAAATTATTTTAAGAAAGGCAAAGATACTCAGCATCTGACAACATCTTTTTGTTGTTGTCATTCTGCCCAAATTTTAGTGGTTACAGACACTGCCAGAGCAGTAACTCCAAAAACAACTGTGTCCTCCATGTGCAAAATTGTGTACAAATATAGACTTGGAGAAAATATCATTGCAGGAACAAGTGTCATAATATGAAATGAACAGTTGAGTGCATAATTCAGAACAGTAATAGCATAATTGTGTGATAGCCCTGTAAGACAACATTAATTACTTTATAAATTGGAACCTTGAACACTTACAAATTTCTTAATTCAAATGAATTACTTTACAAGAAATCAGACATTCTTCATAGAGTTTTGTGCAGTTACTGCTATCTAGTGTGCATGTTTAGATTCATGGTGACTAGTATCGTGCACGTATCCTGTATGCAATCAGTCAACATGAACTTGTGTATGTTTCCAAACATGTACACTTTGGGCACTGTTGCATAGGCATACACCTTAGGTGCATTGTGTAATAGTGGCCTTAAGCACATCTCTTGAGCTGACTCAGAAACTTGTAAATTGTGGAGCATATGGTGCAAAAGACTAAAATTTTGATTACAGTTCTCTGCTTAATGAGTAATTATTATTAGTTATGTGTCAGTTTGGTATAAAAAGAACCCAAGCAATTTTTACAAGTTTTTATGATTAAAATGTTAGTGATATGAAGTTGTTGTTTGTATATTTAATTTATTGTTTATGTTATTCAACATTGAGTATATGCCATGGTTCTTTGTGTGAATTTGATGTATGTATTTGTGGACCAGAGAGACATACACAGGTCTTAAACACATAAGCTTCAGGCACAATAAAGTTCATCTCACTGTTTGGGGACTGGGTAATCCTGTTTGCAGAGTAGTGACAAAAGAGGTGTAAGTAAATTATTTTAAGAAAGGCAAAGATACTCAGCAGCACTGTCCAAGTGAATTATGACAAGATATGGTGAAATGGAAATTAACAGTGGTTTACAACAGATAATATTTAAAAACTTGAACTTACAAAACTGCTGTTTTTGAAAAAAGTCAGTCAGGTTAAAATGGAGGGGGAGAAATTAGAAAGGGCAACATAAGCATGCTCTATTGGGCCAAATTTAGGAGGAGGAGGAGGAGGAGGAAGAAGCAGCAAGAGTGGAAACTAGACTAGAACAGTGTGGTAGTACACAATGAGGTGCATAAAAAAGAGGAAAAATAGAAGAAAGATGGAAGAGAGAAGAGAATACAAAGCAAAGGAAGTTAAGACTTCTGGTTCCAGAAACGAAGGAAATGAAGTGTGGTTGAAGTCGGAAAAGAGAAGTAGACAGTAACATGAAACATAGATCATGTGAATAAGAGGACCCGGTTTTGTGACTGACAGCAAGTCCCCTGCACCAAAAGTATGAAGTGTTAATAAGATTTCCAGATTTTGCAAAATGAGCTGTTTGAAGATGTTGCTGTGATGAAGAGTGTATTGTAGTAGAGAGTATTGTAAGTTATTACTGTGATCTCTCTTCCAGCATTCAGTTTGATTTATAGACAGTTTGTAAAACTTCATGCAAATCAGAAATATGAAGAGTAACTCCACACCATTGCTTCATGCTGAAATTGTTAATACCAGTGACGGGACTGTTGTCAACAGCTGTGCTGATGTGGCTACACTGGTTTCCATCAGATCACTGAAATTGAGCACCATCAATTGTTGTGATTAGTACTTCGGGGGATGACCATATGTTTTTGACCTACCGGGGTTCACTCAGCCTTATAACAGTTGAGGAGCCACTTGACCAAATAGTGATGATTTCAAGTCATGAAAACTGACAAAGGAGAGCAATGTGTTGCGCCCCCACCCCCAATACCCACATCTGGTAACGCCATTTGGCTGAGGATGACGCAGAGGTCGATTGGTACTATTGGGTGTTGGGGGGGGGGGGGTGGAACTGTTCCTGTAATAGCTAGAAAAAGTCTAAGAAAGGTTTGCGAAAGCAAGGTACAATGTTGTGGAGGAGTGGGTTGATGATTGTAATGTCGTAAAACTGTGTTATAGACCTGTGCAGCGAGAAGCTATTTTCATTGGAACTTGAAGAGTTTTGAATGATGTGGGGCTAGATTTTAGTTTTTTCATAAAAATGACAAAGAGTCTCCTTACACAGATCAGAAGAACATTGTGCTGATATTTTTATTAACAGTCCAGTGAGGTGGGATGGCTAGAATGCAACAGGTGAGATGTGTGTGTTCCTGTGGCTAGTAATTATGTGAAGGGAAGAACAAGAGGTTGGCAATCATCATCATTGTCACAGTCAGCCACTGTAGGGTAAAGGCCTCCTCCGGAGTTGTCCATTCATTATGATCCTCGGCTTCCAACATTCACATTGCTCCTACATATTTTCTAATTTCATCTGTGCCTTTCTGTTAAATCACCGTCAGTCTTTCAGCGTGTCTTGGAATCCTGCAAAGTGCTTTTGTGATCCATCCATCTTCCATTTGCCTGACTTTTTGTGTCCTGCCCGCCTCCATTTCGTACATCACATCACAACTGAGGTATTTTCTGGAAGAAGGGTCCCGAGGTCTGTGTTCCCTTTTTCAAGAAATTGTTTAAAATTAAACAGTGTGTTACATAGAATATCCTATCAAAGTCAAGCCAGAGAACAGGGCAGTTTCTTCCTGAGTCGTATGTGTGCAGCACTGCTCAATTAATTTTAATGTAACAAGTGCTTATGACTTCAAGAAACCTATTGCCAAGGGAACTGTGTTTAAAATTCAGAAGTATTTTGTTCTGAAATACAAAGTAGATGGTTCAGTACTAGGCTCACTAACATATGAAGGTCCATATACATCATTCTGACTGTGGGAACCGATGTACAGTAATGGATTATTGAAAAACTGAGTTTATCAACACTGGCATTTAATCCATTGAACCCAGAAAAAGAAAAGGGAGTTGGGGATTTATTTAAGTAAATGGATGATGAAAGTAGTTCGTGGTTACAGCGTGCTTGACACTAGTCACCAGCAACCCGATGTTATTTAGAAAACAGATATCCTTGTAGGACTGGGAGAAGAAAAAGGGAGAGGAGGAGGAGGAGAAGAAACAAAAGATCCTTCAGTAACTAGAAATTATAACAGAGAAACTGTCCATCATAATGTATGGACCACTGAATAAAACAGTGGTATTTTATTTCTGTTATTTTCTTTTTGTACCTTTCTGTGGGTTCCTTGATTGTAATTTTTATTAACAACAGTATTACTGCTATGTTCTCATGCATTCTGAGGGTTTAAAATAACATTTGATAAAAGAAATGTTTATTAATTATAACCTACTGACACTGCTTTATGAAGAAAGTGCCTATAAATGTTATGTTTTTAATGTGAAAAATAGGTTAAAATATCTAGAATTGTGGAAATATTTACTTAATAATAGTATTGCACATCCCATTAAAATATACTTGTATATTAGAATCAGGTTGTTATTGGGTTATATTGAACATAAGTATTTAAACTGTTCTATCACAAAAAAGTCCTATGAACTTTTCTTCTGGAAAATGCTTCAATCCTCTCTTCCATTTTTGTCTGTTCTCTGATCCCTTCTTTCCCCCTCTCCTAGGAATCCATAACTCACACCTATTAGTTTCTTACTGACAAAACCCTGTGTTTTTAATTAACTTCGAATTTACACTGGATGTAAGTCAGAACTGCCAATAGGCACAAAATCTAAACCTTATGTGTCAGACACATTGGAAACTTATTTTTTAAAACCTTTTTTTAGTTTACCAAAAGATCTTCAGGCCATTTTTGCTTTTCTGTTTATTTCTTTTGTTGTCCTCAACTCTTCTAATCCCAAAAAACTTGTTAACTGGTTATCAAAAAAATCTCAAATCTCAAAAAAGTAACCAAATTTTGGTTATTATTTATTGCATGACATCTGGCAGAGCCCAGTATGAAAGGGAATGTGCATAAGAACCTGTTTGCAAAATAACGAGCGCACATATGCATGAACATGACAACGTATCAATGCATTTGTAAGTTACATTCTGGTTCCAAGTCAACGGGGGTGATTGAATGATATGTATCAGAGAAAAGATATGTATGGCAAATGTAGGGCTCAGCTGTGGGACCTAGCATCTTAGAACAAAGAAACGCATAAGGTTGTCTGCTAGAGCTTAAGTTGGTGTAATGCAGGCACTTCAACATATCAGTTTTAGGTGGCAGGGGTTTGAACTGTTGTTACATACAGCAGAGGTCCGGTAAGAAGTGTGTCATTTACGGTGATGCAGTCTCAACAAGAAATTGTGGAGTAGCTGTTGTCAAATGCTTTGTACACTCTGCTTTGCTTTGACTTGTGTGTTGCTCTTTGTTTTCTTTTCATATTTTGAAATGAATGTAGAGAATAATCCTGGTTCATCAAGAGATTAAAGTACATTTCTCACAACACCAGAAGAAATCAGCAATCTGTGCAACCATGTGTCAGTTCTGCCTTTGCAGAAACACGCATGGGTTTTGACTGCTTTCAAGAGGGTG
Organism: Schistocerca nitens; assembly: GCF_023898315.1. Taxonomy (NCBI): domain Eukaryota; kingdom Metazoa; phylum Arthropoda; class Insecta; order Orthoptera; family Acrididae; genus Schistocerca; species Schistocerca nitens. The sequence continues at coordinate 874,266,981 of NC_064615.1, forward strand.
GCATGACTTTCCTCACACTCCTCCTCCCTGTTGGATGATCAAAGTTCTCGTTTGCCTACGCTCACAGGAGACTGCTACATTACATAGTACCTGCACTGTACTATCTGAAAACAAAACTGGTCGACTTCTTTTGACCATGCAAAGACTCTTCCTGTAAAACGTGAGTAGAATTATTTTGGGTTCTACTTCTGCCCTAAGTATCTAGTCAGTTACCTCTGTGTCAAGAATGGGTCACACGGCTATGAATACCTACAAAAAGACTTGGCACCATGCTTACCAGGGCTTATATGCTACAGATTTTCAAAATCTGTGTTCTGTAGATTTGGATGGGAAAAGAAAGCTAATGTCAACAAGCACCTTGAATCAGAGGAGGGCCCACTTCAGCAGAGAGAAAACACTGTTGCTTTACAACAGAAACAATTATTTATTGAAAACTGAAATAGAACCAAAGAAGAAAGCAAGCAAATACCATTTTGGAAAAAGACTTAAGTTTAGCAAAGGCATGAATTCAAATCAGAAAGCTCTTATTGTAGACAATAAAAAGTTTTTATTCTCATTTGCATGCCATAAACCACTAAAACTTCCATTGGTTGTAAGTAGGCTATATGTTCTGTTTTTATTTCCGTATGGCATGTGCATCAAGTATTCAGTTGTAGATAGTTCTTATACTCATTTTCCAAATTAATGTACCCTCTTTATTTCAGTCATACACCAATGGCAACATTCCATGAAGCAAAACATAGCATTGTCTATATGGATTTAGATGAACCACGAAAAAGGTTGTTAACAGTTGGTCAGGACCGTCTGATCAAAGTGTGGGATGTCTCGGCTCTCCTACAGTGAAGGCGTAAGAGTATATTGGTGGATATCAGATATGGTGCAGCTAAATTGCTTCACTATATGCAGCGGAAGAGACTGATGGAACTACAAAGTATAAATAAGATATATATGTGTATATAAATGTGTATGTAAATAAACTGTTATGTGTGAGGAATATGTAAAAGAAAGTATGACTGATTTATTTTATTGCCAAATGACTCGGAAATCAGTATGTTATATAATGCTAACGTGTTAATAGTCAGAAAGGCAGAGCTTTATTAAACTGAATTTGTAAAATTATTATTTCTACTAGATTTGAACAATGTTCATTTATGATGCTAAAATATTTATAATGTTAAATAGTAATATCAGCAATGCTCCTTTGTTGTTTAGAAATTTATTTTATTGCAGTGATGCAGTTGTCAATCATCTATGAAAAGTCAGTTATATGTTATCAGAGTATTATTAATTCCCATTATAGTTAAGTGCCAGTATTTATGAATGTTCATTACTAGTATCCCAGATGCTCCATCCGTTTACAGGCAGTTGAGATATTTGCATTTGATGTTTCTTATTAATTCTGTACCAGTATTTACTTACCATCTGGATGCATCTTGTCTTCAGTAGAAATTCATTTTGTTGATTATTAAAATTTTTTGAGAATTTATAGTATCCTAAAATAAAAATTTGTCTTTATATGTTTGGCTTGTTATTGAAGTTCTTATTTATTTTGTGTAAATGGTTGCTGAATCTTATTTCTTCTGGAACTTCTTACTGATCACTGTATATGCATTACAAGAGAATCGTTTATTTGTATTGCCCTTACAGAATTATTTCTAAAAGAGTATAGTTGTATATGAGAAGTGCAATTATATGAGAATTTTGGTTGGAAGCTTTAAAAATGTAGGAGCATATTCACAGGTAATAGTATCTTGCACTAAACATCTGTGTGGAACCCATTACTTCATTCCCAAACACTTGTTGAATCTTGCAGATCATTTCAACTTGAGAATCTCCAAGCTTAAAGCAAAATATGATACACTAATGTTGTTCAGTTTTTTTCTGTCATTTTACCAACAACACAAAATCTGACAACTGCTACTTACACGTGTTTACTTGTCAACAGCTAGCCAGCGACTGGTTGTTTCCTCAGTCACGAAAAAAAAAATTGGCATGTGCAGTATATATGCCTACAAACGTAGACCCTGTGCTCATACTTAGATACCGTTATTGGTTTCAACAATAAAAAATAGATCGGATACTTTTTGAGCAGCCCCCGTACATGCTTTAGTCTAGTCGCCAACAGTTGTGTGGTCATACGTTCTTGTGAATCAAATCGGAATGAGAAGCAAGTAACCTTATGCAGATCGGGCAGTAATAGTGGCAATGAAGCAGCACATAAGGTGATATTCTGTGACTGACAAATCAATATCTTGACTAGACTGTTCATAATTTAAACCAAGTACCTTGTTATTACATTAACAGACAACATATGCTTAAATCTACCAATATTGTTCATGAAAATTGTAGGACTGAGAAACACCAAACCAGAAACAGTGAAATGTCTTGTGAAAATTGACACCTGGAGCAAGGTTTTAATGTATAAAGCATTCTCGGGAAACCATCTGGCCTGTTGGTGTACTGTAACTACATATTCACTGTTTGGTGTGAAGGTGCTCAGTAGGCATATTTTGCGTTCGTTCAGCAAGTAATCAATCGAAATGAAAAGCATATACTGTTCTTGAAAAACTTGTGTAACAGTCCAAGCAATATAATACCAGAGCAGAATATATTTGGAAATGTCAATGATGGAAGTCAGGAGATGGTTCTGCATGTAGATAACAGGTGTAAACATTACCAATGGACATTATTGTATGTCCCCATTGTGCTTGCATAACACTGTGCAATCTGCAGAGAACATTAAATTGGTCACAGCTACAGAACTGTAATGCCAGGCAGTGCGTCCAGAGTAAATCTGCTTTTGACTTTGAAATAGCCTCCATATTGTGAGTAACGTAAAGTTATAAATATCTTTGAGTGTGGTGTGAGAGAAGATCCAGTAGTTCAGACTCGACATTGTTAACACAGTATTATGGCTAGAGTAGAGTATGGCACTGAGACAGGACATGATTTCTGATAAAGTTTAAAATTTTCAGAGATACTATCCCACATGTTTGTTTCAAGTTTCAGGATCACATTTTCTGTCTTCAAAGCATTGCGGGTGCACATGTAAAAGACATAACATATGCAGCGGGTTCCAGAATCACGTGAATTGTTATGGCCTCATAGTTGATAATTAAAGCTGGGCTCAATTACTATTATTCTCATAATTTTTTCTCTTCTCTCTCATAAAACCCCTTTATTAATAATGTAAATTGTGTGTCATGCAAGAGATCCTGATTGAAGTACTGATGCATCCATTATATGGCAGCAATGTGCAATGATTATTTTAGTCAGCAGTGCAGATAGACTTATTCAAGGATTGGTGTGAGAGATACTGTTTGAAGACGTCAACAATGAGAAAAGAAAAGAGTGAAGATGATAGGAATTGTCTCGAAATGGAAGAATGCCCATCCACTGTAGCAGTCATAGGGAGAAGTGCATGAAAATAGAATACAGATAACGTGGGAAGAAGGGGTAGTGAAGAAAGTAAGTGTGTAACATAAATTTGAGAAGTTGCAGAAAAGAGCATGGGAATAAGAACAAACATGAATGCGGCAGCTAAATAAAGTGAGATAATGAGCAAAGGGATAAGTCACATAATATTCTGATGTGACATTGTGTGCATTATTGGACATGTCTAAAAAGCAACTAGTTAATTAAAAAATAAAATACGCTTCAAGAAAGATGTCAGACAAATATTATTTGGCAGTGATATGTGCATACCATCTACTCATTTGATTTAGTAATTAAGAGTGTGCCTTCATATGCTAAAAGTTGGTTGCCTGATGTAATAGGTTAAAACAATGAGTGTTGCAGTCTAATGTTTGAATTCATCATCTTCATATATTCTGGTGTGACATGACAGGCACTGCTACTTCAGCTATTTGAGAAAGGGCAGCATGATGCAATGTAAAATATATTTTGCTAATACGTTGTGAAGTGTTTGGCAGTTTGGAGTAGGGCAGGAGTTCAACTACAAAACACCGCTGGAAAACAGTGTTATTGTAATGTCAGAGAACTTTTGTTTTTGAGATAGATTAGTTATTTTATTGTATATGCATAAGCTCTGAAACATGTTTTTAGTGATACAAGGCACAATTAAAAACTTGGCGGAATTCATTGAACGTAGAACATTGGTATTTCTTACACCATTATAAGGTTCAGTGTACGTGCTCATTTCATTTGCATATCTGCACAAATGTGTGTGCAGTTGTTCAAAACATTGAAAACTGTCTTCAGCAGCAATGTTTTATTTTTCATCGGTTTCTCAGAATTTGTAAAATTTCTCCCCTAAGTGTCATCTTTACATATGGGAACAGGAAGAAATTCAACAGTGTGTGTGTGTGTGTGTGTGTGTGTGTGTGTGTGTGTGTGTGTGTGTGTGTGTGTGTGTACACTCGCTTGAAAAAGGATTCGTTGTAAGCTAGTGAAGTTTTGTCTAGTTTGTGTGCGAGTCAATGACTCAACGCCTCTTCTGTTCGGTTATTGTAAAGTAATTTTTAATTAGTTATGACCAGTTAGTGTTGTCATACTTGAAACACTAAAAAGATTTTCTTTCCATTTTTGTCTGGAAAATTTCTTGTCGTGATAATACTTTAGAGTTTGTGTATAATTTCCATATAGAAATAGTCAAAATTTGACCCTTGGTATGTTTCAATAGTGAACAACGCTTGTATGACCTCGCCACGTCTTCAATATTTCTTTCCCCTGCTTTTCTCTGCATAGATTTTTTATTTATTTTAAAATGCACTTCACTTCCTTTCAGCTGATATGTATCTGGTCTGATGGATGTCCTACATTGATTATGATTTTCAGAAAAATTATTAACTGTTGTTAATAATTAATTGTAATTATCATCCAATGAAATTTGTTTTTCCTTGAAACACACACATATTTTGTAAGAAAAACAGTATGGAAGATGTTCCATATAGGGTAACCTTGTTGGCTCCAATATCTTTGTAAATAAACTGTTGTAAGAGTTATACAGCGAATTTCTAATATTTTTCTTTTGACATGTAGTAGGTAACCTGTATCCACTTTTAACCATTCATACTTTCTTTGTGTCAACTGAAAAATATGAATAACACACAAATTCAGGTAATAAGAAATTGGTGGTACTATTATTTAGCTTGCTTTATCATTATTAGTTACATTAAAATGCAATTTCTTTTAAAATTGTTATTTCTTTTTTGGACCTCGATAAATTTCAGAGAAGTAAAGGGCTTTTTTCCTCCCCTCTGTGTTCTCCATTTCAATGGCAAGGGACAGTCTGTTTCTGGAAAATAGTTGTGTATCATATAATTGCTTTATAGCTTTGCAATTATTGATGCAGAATGTGTAGCTACATTGTACATTTAGAATATTTCACTAAACGACAAGGGGAAAAAATTGTGCTGCTGAAAAGTGTACAGAGCATAATTAAAATTCAAGGCTAGATTTTCTCTCAAAGTTTGCTGTTGTACTAGAAGAAATGTTATATGAAAGTGCTCATTTGAATCTGTGGTGTTAATCGTAACTTAAGAAATAATGTGAGTTCCTACATTGTGACACGAAGTGTTACAATTTTTTTTTGTTTTTTTTTTTTTTTTTTTGTTAAAATTTGAAGTAGCCTGCGCAAGAGTTTTGTAACTGTAAAAGAATGATCTGAAAGGCAAATGATCTATTAGTGCAAAAGAAATTTTGCATAGCACATTTCTTTCTACATATAGCCAATGTGTTTGTGATGTCAGTAGAGGAGATTTATTACTCCTCAACCAAATAAAACATATTAAACATCACTATCTCTCAGAATTTAAAAAAATGGTTGTCTTTTGACTTAACACCACGTTGGCACCATGAATATCCCTATTGTGTTCAGTTAGCTTTTTATTTAGCCTCACAATGCTGTTTGGGTGCCCTTCTGCTCTTTCCGTCTCCTGAAAGTCAGCTAGATACTGGTAATCAAATATAGGAACTCCAGATGCATAGTATATGACACTACTGTTAGACTGTGGGTGTCATCACTATTTTAAATGTGGAGAGAACACTATAGGTGTAAGTAGTTACATTAAGGATTTAAAAAAATATATTTTGTTTTCTGTTCTTTATAATTACAGCTCTTTTAAATTTTGATAGTTCATTCGATTGTCATGAACTGTCAGCATGTCAGTCCTGACTGTTAGTTGAATGGGCAGGTACCCGAAACTTGAAATGTGACTTCGAATAATTGGAATTCTGCAACTTTTGCATGGTAACAAGTCATTCCTTGCTGTGATGTGTCTTCTGAAACATACTGGTTGTGGCCAGTTTTTGATAAATTAGCAAAGTGCATATTACACAGAGTTCACAAAGACCTAGACAATCAAAGTGCCAGTACTGTGAAGCACTGGTTCTTCCTTTTCTATTTTTTCTTTCTGCCTCCTCCCTTTCATTTATGTTTTGTTCAAACCAAATTTTTGATCCCATTTGTACAATCACTTGCTATCATATAAGCAAAGATCAGACTGGTAGTTGGACATAATTGTTTAGATATCTTCAATAATTTGAAATACTTGAGCTACCCTTTTGTCACTCTTTTATTTTCATACAATAGTATATAGTTATGTCATTTTGCTAAGCTAATCTATGATTTTCCGAGTAGGAACTTTATTTTCAGGACCTTAAGCTACTTTCAAACAACACAAAATCACATGTACTTCCTTGCACCATCCTCTTTCTTAGCACATTGCTGCATTAGAAATAAACATGGGTTATTTAATGACCTATTTTCTTAAATTATAAGGAGAATGTAAAGTCACTGGAATCACACGTTTTGGTCTTCCTTTATAATGTAAATCTTTAGTGTGTCTGCATATTTCCAGAATATATTCTTTTTGCTTGCAAATGTGGTTATGTATATAAGGCAGATCACTATGAAAAAATCTAAAGCAGCTTATGAACTGTTAAGGCTATTAAATATTATGAGTAATCATAAAGATGTATAGTATATGAGATTTCGCTTGTCTGTTATTATATGGTACTTAGGAAAAAGTTTGAAGTTACTGTTGCATCATTTGTTGTGCTGCTTTCTTGCCGAAGTATCAAGACTTGTTCCAGAGTAAAATATGCAGATCATTTTGCACTTTAAAAAATTAAACACATAACTAGCTTGGCATATTTTTATAAAACAGTTATTTCAGATGAGATTTTGTTTCTGAATTCTCTAGAGATTGAACCAATTCCTGACAGACATATTTTACCTGTAAGGCTCAAGTCATATTATGTAGTTTGTTTATGAAAAGTACATATTCTTGTAAGTGGTGTCATTAGGGACAAGTTCACTTGATGTTATCCATTTTTTTCAGTTATAGATACGGAAATAAAAAGTCTGCAGAAAGACTGTATTATCTTGTCACTTTGTTATTCTTTTTGTGGTATTAAAGCTGTGAATTATATCATTGTGTTATTCAAAAGCAGTTTAATTTTTTTTTGTTTTGTTTATGTGACTAGATATGCCATTGAATCATACTCATAGCACAGCATCATCAACAGAGATGCTAAGTGGACCAATGTATTATTTTGTGTTGCTTAGGATCACACTTGATGTACAATTAGATGATATATCAGAAGCTTTATTATTCATAATTAAAAAATATGAATTTTTAATCTCTTTTATTGAAAGCCACCCAACTATTACCAATTTTTTCAAGGAGGCTCCATATCTAAGTTTGAGTAAATTAGTGTAGGAGTTTTTGTACATGTGGAGATGAGAGCCTCTCTAAAAGAAATAAACAACTTTATTTCTTAAATGGTTATCACATGTTGCTGGGCTCAGACACTAAAAAAAAAACATAGCATTCATATTAATCTAGATTTTGTAATTGCTTCATTTACTTGTTCATACAAAGAATTGCACTGTCATGCAGTAATGCAATACCTGCCCCCCCTTCGATCAGTCAAATATTACTCAGGTATGCCAGAAGTTTTTTGGTCGACACACTGTATTGGCACTTGAATCTTGATATTGTTTCATAAGCGCATTATCATTCAGCCATAAACCTCTTCTCTTGGGACCATGAAGTTGGTTTTATTTTTTGTCTGTGAGTTTGAACATTCTCACAAATTTCTACTCTGTGATTTTAACTGCTGTGAATTAAATTTTGAACAGTTTCATTCCTGACATCACTGGGTAATCTGCATCCCCAGCATCTAACTACACAGTATCCTCTCCATTGACACCTTTTAATCCCCGGGGGCTGGTTCCTACAACAGAGGGATGGTGATTACCACTGGGAAATAATTATGTGGATGTATAATAGGTTGTGATGGGATGGGGGAACAAGAGGGGAAAACTAGAAGGGGGAACCTATGCTTTACTTGTGCCCTAAAATGCTCTTCCCATTATATTCACAAATGTCTCGTGAAAAATAATCTATGCATTTGTGCTTGTTATAACATCTACAGTCTCTATACTGCTGCCTGTTAAAATTGCAACACCATGAAGGTGGTATGCAACAAATGTCGAATTGTCATGTTGAATACTCTTTTGGAGTATTGCTTCACTGTGTGGGATCCTTACCAGATAGGTTTATTGGAGTACTTCGAGAAAGTTCAAAGAAGGGCAGCACATTTTGAATTGTTGAGAAATAGGGAACAGTGTGTCACGGACATGATACAGGATTTGGGGGTGGAGATAATTAAAACAAAGCCATTTCTCATTGCAGCACAATCTTGTCATGAAATTTCAGTCACTAACTTCCTTCTCCGAATGCGAAAATATTTTGATGATGCCAACTCACGTAGGAAGAAACGATCATCACAATAAAATAAGGGAAATCAGAGTTCACACAGACAGATACGGTTGTTCACTTTTTTCGTCCGCTTACAGAGAGGAATAACGGAGAATTATTGTGAATGTGGTTTGATGAATCTTCTGCCAGGCATTTAAGTGTGATTTGCCAAGTAGCCATGGTGATGTTGTCTTTTAGAGTGTGTCCCATTTTTGCTTACAGCTTCACAATAATTGTATCCATGTCTGGAAGCTCCAAGTGGAACAAACATTGCCAGATTGCATTTGTCATCATACTGACCCAACACGTGCTGTGATGGTATTGGGTGTCATCAGGTATACAACTCGGAACACCTCTAATCTGCATACCAGTAAATTGGACAGCAGCTATTACATCTCTGACATATGAAAGCAAGTAGCTGTGGCCTGGATTTTTCACCAAGATATGAAAAACTGCTTGTTGTCTGTACAGTTCTGAACTACTTTGACACAGGTGATGTTTGGATATTGCCTGGTTGTCCATTCTCCAGATCTCTCACCCACTGAAGAATCTGGTCACAAGTTGTCTCTCCAGCCAACATGATGAACTATGGCCTACAAATGAAATAGTAAGTAACGAAGTACCTATATCTGTCATGCAAGCTTAATTGACTCAGTGCTCAGCTGGATTAGAGCCGTTGTTATTTCCAGAATTAGAGGCTCTGAGTACTAAATTTCACACCCTGTATACCCTCAAATCATTTACATTGTTAATCTTGTAGTCTTCTTGTACTGTATATACACAATAAGTAAAATTTCTTTATTTTCTGTACTTCATGACATTACAATTTTAATGGCCAACGGTGTATGTAAATGGTGTAGTCGACCAATTTGGTTATAGTACAACCATAGGTACCTTATTGAGAACCAGTTTTTGAAATTTGTTAAGCATATACTAGTGAAATAATCAGCACATTCTATACAAATTCTTTCGTACTTCAGTTGTCTAACACACTGGCCGCCATGAGATTGCTGGCAACCACAGCATTGGCCTTCTCCTGATGTAAGTTCTCCTGTGGCCACAGCAGAGCCTCACACCGGACGCTATCAGTATGTGTGGCAGTCAACTTGTTAATATTGTTCTGCACTTACTGCCAACCATTTTTCAACCGATTTTTTTTCAAAATTTTTCTTCAAGTTCCAATATAGTTATTTGTTAGGCTCTCCTCCTCTAAATTGGGTGGTTGTTGGAAAAAGTAGAAATTTAACTTTTCTTTGTAATGCCAGATTAACTTTCATTTACCTAAAATATATTTGTTTTCCTTCCTTGTGTAGGATGAGATATGCAGACATCTAGCTCTAAAATGAAGATGTGATAGTCAGTTTTGTTCAAAACTTTAAAATATTTCAGCTTTCTTTCTTGTAACATATTAAAATTCACTAATTAATAATGTTCATCTTTTATTTTGAAACTATTTTCCCCAAAAGTTTCTCAGGTTAGAATGATGTCAAAAAATAGGATATTTTAATGAGGCATGTAAGACAACAAGGGAACTGTCAGTCAATTCTCATGTCGACACTGTAGCTCATTATAAAACTAATGCAAAATACTGAAAAGCTTAGTTCAATCATCAGAGAGAATATAGCATGAGAAGAGGATAGTCACTTCATGTAACAAAATGAAGACAGTATGGGATGAAGTAGAGAAGAGACTGATAGAAGTAGAGATAAAGAGGAGCAGATAGCTTTATTTATTAGTTGATAATACTTTGGTAACAGAAGTATGCAGTGTTGTAACAAATTCTTTACTTTTGTTATTAATGAGCTGGGATTGTTAGGCTCAGTAAATACTGAAATGAAAAACTTGAGACCAGTCTGTATAAACAACACTGGTAATAGGAAATGAGCCTCACTGAACTATAACATGTAGTGGCTACGATTAAAATAAGTAAAATAAAAAATTCCATTAGACATGATAAAATATCAACAAAGTTAATTACAGAGTGACATTTTGAGCATTATAACATGTTAAGCAGTTTGTGTAACCAGTCATTTATCAGTAGCACATAAGCCAGTTGGCTGTAATATGCAGGAGTTCAGCTACAGCATAAGAAAAAAAAATACAATCAAACTCCTACCCAATTTTTTTCCCAGCATTTTCACTTCTTTAGAAAAATTACTATTTATGCAGTTTGTTATCCATTTTGTTGAAGTCACAGTTTGGATTTGTAAAATGTTCTGATTTTGAGAAGGCTGTCAATGCATACAGTGAAAGTGAACTTCATTCACCCTCAGTTACAGCCTAATTGTGTATTCTGTGATCTGTCATAGGCATTTCACTGCGTAATTCAGAATAGCATTTTAATGAAATTTAAAAATCTTTGTCTGATTGGAGATGGAGGAGAAAAGGTCCTATGAACATGTGTCTGGAAATGAATGGTGTGCATGCAACAAGAACAAACTATCCTGTAACACAATACAGAGCTGCAATGCACGCAAATCACAACAGATGTTCAAAGTGGTCTCCACGGGATTGCAGGTGATAAGGATAGTAGCGGTTGTCATGCAAGATATACGTAATCATTCTTGGGCTTACAACATGCTAACATGCCACTTGCTTGGAGCTTGCACTCGGTTTTGTCTCGATATACTGTAGAACCTGGTCCTCCATATGTCATATATGTACAGTCCACCACCTCCCTGCACAGTTTCCTGTCTAAAGGACCTATGGTCACACAAACACTTGAAAAGGGCTTGAAATGTTATGTGATGTGGTTGTTGTCTGTGAGAGTACTTCTTTTAGTATAGCTGCCTCTCAACTGTTTTCATCTGCTTGGCCGTACACAAACACCATCTCGCTTGTTCCTGTCACGAATACCACACTATTTTGCTGTTTACAGTACACTGCATCAATCACACAGCATGCACCGGACAAGGAACACAAGGCACATGGTCAGAGGAACTGTAATTCATTAGTGCCATCTACCGTGGCAATGATACATTTCTGGACCCACATTCATATGACCTCGTTTCCTCCATTTCGTCAGGAATCCATCCCAACAGTTTATCGATTTCATTAATGTTCACTCTGTTTAAGAAAGACCAAATGGAAACAAAATAAAATAGTTAAGTCTTCATCTGAATGGGAATTAATTACATGTGGTCACATCAAGTTCCATCTTAGGGCTTTTACTTTTCTCGTGTGTGGTAATGACCTTTCAACAGTTACCGTTTCTTTACCCGATAATAAGTTTATTTTATTTGCAGACGATACAAGTATTTCTATATATAGCAAATCAAATGTACCAGTAATTTTAGAAAGGGCTATTCATAAAATTTCCTCTTATCAAGCCAATTCACTCTCTGTAAACTCTGCATAAAATTACTTTATGCAGTTTAGAACTTGCAAGAGGTCCCCAACAAATATTTTTTATAAAATGTGAGGACATGCAGATAGAGTTCGACAATCTTAAATTCTCACGATTCAAATTTGATAATATCACTTAGGTGACGTAATAAAAAAAATAAAATAAAAACTGGCATACTTTGCTTACTGACGTTCCATGATGATGTACAATTTAATATTCTGGGATAACCCATCGGATCAAGTTAGAACTTTACAGGCACAAGAACATCTAATATTATTTATTTGTGACGTAAATTCGAGGATTAGTCTCCTCAAAGAACTGAGTGTACTAACTGCTGCTTTCAGAGAAAATTATTTCTTAATAAAACTTTTGGATACCATATGTCATATCCGTAGCTCAGTTCATGAAGTAAATACCAGTGATAGCAGCACCTTCATAAGAAGTTAGTCACTCACTCTGGCCTAGAAAGGTGCTCTTCCTCAGGAACATACATTTTCTATAGTTTGTCATCAACTCAAAAATGTTTAGCAGCTATTACCGTATATACTTGAATGGTCAGAGCATGTTTTTCCCCGAATTTAATGACGAAAAACTGGTGTGCACGGTTATTCTAAGCAAGGTTGGTACTGCTCCGCCTCCAACAATAGATGACATTATACTATTCCATTGTTTTGGCCTCAATCTGTGACACATCAGTAGCACGTTAGAAGTATTAAAAATGTCTTCAAAGTTGTTAATTATGGCTTCAAGTTCTCGTTATCGCTCGTACACTGCTAAAGAAAAACTGAAAATTATTGAAGAATCCGAGAACATTGGTGACTGTGTAGCAAGAAGAAAGTATGATGTGAGCGAGAGTTTTATTCACGACTGGCGGAAAAACAAAACCCGGCTTCAAGAAACTAACAGTAATCTCCGCAGATTCCGGGCCAAAAAGCGAAGCATCTGGATCTGGATAGAAGTCTCTGCGAGTATGTAGGTGAGAAGCGACAATACGGATTGGCAGATGACTGAATTGTGCCAACTTCAAGCACTGACTTGAGCCAAGGAACTAGGCATTAACCAGTTTCAAAATTAGCCTGGGCTGACCATCAAGATTTTTCAACCGAAATGGATTAGGATTCCGGAGGAAAACTACCATCGCCCAACGGCTTCCAGGCAATTACAAAGAAAAAATAGTGCGTTTTCTTCGTTGCACGATAAATCTGCACCACGAACAGTCCTGTGTATTATCGCAAACTGGTAACGTGATCCAAACGTCAGTCAGGTTTGAGGTACTGTTCGACAACACCATGAACAGGAAAGGAGAATCCAGCATCATGATAGACATGGCTGCAGTGAGAAGCAAAGGTGTAAGTGATGTGTGTAACAGGCGATGGAAGAAAGCTACCACGTTACGTGGCATTAAAAAGGAAAACTATTCCAAAAATATAAATGCATGGCATATTAGTGTGAGCGAATCCGAAAGGATGGATGGATAAAGAGCCTGTGATTGACTGGGTGACGCTTATTTGGCAACATCGATGTGATGCGTTACTGAATTTACATAGTATGTTGGTCCTGGACACCTTCTCCGGACATACAACTAAGAAAGTGCGAGACAATTACAAATAGGGAAAACTGACTCGGTCATTAACCCTCTAGGCCTAATATCCATCCTACTACCACTAGATGTGTGTATAAATCGGAAATTCAAAGCTGCACTTAAACAGCAGTATATGCAATGGATGGTTGATGAAAACAGTTAGTTCAGACCGAGTGGAAAAATCAAATGGCCGGATTTGCCCCATATTAGTGAGTGGGTGAAAAGTGCATGGGAGTCCATTCTGCAACCGTTTTTTTTTTTCTTTTTTCTTTTTCTATTATAGGTAGGGCTAGACTCCCGGCTGGCAGGGATAATGTTCCGCGGCCGGCTGCCTGGCTAATGGGCCCGCCGGCCGGCCAGCTGTACGATGCTGAATTGGTTGCGTTTTAACGATTTATCAACCTGTACAACAGCATGTGAAGTTTATGACGTGTTTCTTCAAACCAAATGATAGATGTAATTTTGAACACATCATTACATTAGAACAATTTTTTTTTTTGGTAACTAAAACAAATTAAAGCAAAAAAATTTTTTCCTCCTTCAGAATTAGAGTGCGCAGATTATTCGAGTATATACGGTAATAAGTACAACTTAAGAGGACATAATGGGTGTTTTGGTAGCCTACTTCTATGACGAATTTCACAACAGTACTACTTAGTACACATATTATTAACTATCATAACATGACTACTATGCGACAACTGACTTTGGTGCAGTTTCAGTACAGTAATGTCATCCATGTAACAGCATTTATTAAGTGTTCTGTTGGTCCTTGGTAGAGTATTTTATACATTATGAATGGAAAACACACAATACTGATCCAGTATTCTACAACATTTATTATTTATTTCACAAACTGGTTTTTGGCTGTTATGCCATCGTAGGTACAAAGATAAATGTGTGGTATAGTGAAATTTTTGCAGGTTCCAAGGTTTTAAAGTAGTACATCTAGCCGTGCCGGGTAGCTGCGCGATCTGGGGTGCCTCGCCACGGTTCGTGTGACTCCCCCCATTGGAGGTTCGATCCCTCCCTTGGGCACGGGTGTGAATGTTGTCCTTAGCGTAAGTTAAATTAAGTAGTGTGTAAGCCTATGGACCAATGAGCTCAGCAGTTTGGTCCCACAGGAACTTTTTACAAATTTCCAAATTTAGTAGGTCCTACATCTACAGAGTACCTCTGTTTACAAAGATGACAATTGGTAATGTCAGATTTAGGAATAAAACAAGAGGAATTATTTCAGTGAAAATGTGATGTTAGATTACTGAACTAAGACATAGTATGTGACACATTAACTAATGAACTATATAACAAATTACAACAATTGTTTTTAGAAGAAAATGAACTCTGTGCTCTGTCATAGGCAATTTTTGTTTTTTATGCATGACATTGGTGGACACTTTTTGCCCACTGATAAAGACAGCACTTCAGCTTTGTAAAAGAGTGGAGTATACAAAATCACTTGTAATTGTGACAAATTCTATGCATGTCAGCCTGGCAGTGCAATATGCACCCACTTCAAGGAGCACCATAGAAATTGGAAACTTAGAAAAAGAGACTCTACTTGTGCAGACCACTTGCTTAAAGAAGACCATAGTTACAAGTGTAACACGAAGTGTTACATCACATCCATAAAGGAAGGAAGATGAACTTCCCTGAAATAGTGGATTAATAAACATACTTCCATCTGCCCAAGCTTAGTACTGAATTACCTAACACAATTCCCTTACTCACTACTTGTAGCTGCAGATACTGCTCATAATCCCATCCATGCCTTATTGGAAATTAACCCTCTTATTCAAGTGGCCAATTTTTTCCTTTATTTCAGTTACTATAATTTCTTGTGTCCTGTTAAAAATTTTACTTTGTATAATCACTGCTGCTTCACTTACGTGGTTAATATCATTAATATATCTTTTCTGTTTGCAATTTAGGAACCATTAAAGACAAGATTATTTTGTTCAGCCACTCCATTGGAACATGTCACCAAAATGTACTGTTCAATTTATTTTCTTTTAAGAATGACTCTTATAAATTGTTATACAATTAATTAATTAATTAATTAAAATGTCACATATTTTACTTAGTTAAATAATATTATATCACACTTTCACTGAAATAATTAAAGCACTCCGCCTTCAGGCCATGACTGGCCTACCGGGACCATCCGACCGCCGTGTCATCCTCTGAGGAGGATGCAGATAGCAGGGGCGTGGGGTCAGCACACCACTCTCCCGGTCGTCATGATGGTATTCTTGACCGAAGCCACTACTATTCGGTCGAGTAGCTCCTTAATTGGCATCATGAGGCTGAGTGCACCTCGAAAAATGGAAACAGAACACGGCAGCTGGATGGTCACCCATCCAAGTGTCGGCCATGCCCAACAGCACTTAACTTTGGTGATCTCACAGGAACCGGTGTATCCACTGTGGCAAGGCTGTTGCCACTGAAATAATTACTATCATTTTATTCTTAAATCTAATAGTAACAATTTTCGTCTTTGGAATCAGAGGTACTCTGTAGAAGCACTAGTTTAAAATCTTAGATCTTACAAAAATTTCACTGCACCACATATTTATCTTTGTATATGATGATGGCGTAACAGCCAAAAACTGGTTTATGAAATAAATTATAAGAACTGTAAAATATTACTCCAGTGTTGTCTGTTTTCATTGATAATGATCTGTGTTAGTAAGCCCAGTAAACCTTTTTTTCTTTTTAAGCGTTTTAGTGCACACACATTTATTGTTGCAGTAGAGTCCCCATTCCCAAAGGCATTTTGAAGCTATTGCCAGCCCTGCCCTCCCCCACCTTGCGAAGAACCCATGTTTAACTTTCGTGTCTGCATCAAATGTTATCACATGGTTAATGTAACATCATTTTTCGAAGTGTTAGAGCAATGTGTAGCTGAGGCAGAACATGGGAACCAGCCCAGTGTTTACCTAGGTAGATATTGAAAACAGTCTAAAAGCTTTGTCTAGGATGGTCTGCGCACCAGCCCCTTTCATTAATCCATGAGGTGGATTCGATATTGGGCCAGTGTGCCTCCCCGTGGATGTGAGTGACAACAAGTGTCTAGCACAGTTGTTAGAGTGGTAACTGATGCTACAATGGCAGGTATTCAAGATTTAAGTGATTTGAATGTGGTGTTATAGTCAGCACATGAGCAATGGGACACAGCATCTCCTAGGTAGCAATGAAGTGGGGATTTTCCCATACGACCATTTCACGAGTGTGCCGTGAATTTTAGGAACCTGGGAGGGGGAAAAAAAAACATCAAATTTCCAATATTTCTGTGGCCAGAGAAAGATCCTGCAAGAACAGGACTAATTATGACTGAAGAGAATTATTCAACCACAGATTTCTACAGATTTCAATGCTGGGACATCAACAAGTGTCAGCGTGTGAACCATTCAACGAAACATCATTGATATGGGCTTTCGGAGCCGAAGATCCACTCGTGTACCCTAGATAACTGCACGACACAAAGTATTATGCCTTGTCTGGGCCCTTCAACGCCGACATTGGGCTCGTTTCAAATTGTGTTGAGCAGATGGACGTGTATGGGTACGAAGACAACCTTATGGATCAATGGACCCTGTATGTCAGCAGGGCACTGTTCAAGCTGGTGGGGGCTCAGTAGTGGTGTGGAGCGTGTACAGTTGGAGTGATATTGGAGCCCTCATACGTCTAGAAATGACTCTGATGGGTGACACATACATAAGCATCGTGTCTGATCACCCGCATCCATTCGTGCCCATTGTGCATTCCAGCGGAACAATGTGACACCGACACCGCACATGTCTAGAGTTGCTACAGAGTGGCTCCAGGAATGCTCTGGTTTCTGCTGGCCACCAAACTCCCTAGACATGAATATTAATTGAGCATATCTGGGATGCCTTGCAAAGTGCTGTCCAGAAGAGATCTCCAACTCCTCATACTCTTAGGGATTTATGGACAGCCATGCAGGATTCATGGTGTCAGTTCCCTCCAACACTACTGCACACAATAGTTGAGTCAATGCCACATCGTGTCACGGCACTTCTGCATGCTCATGGGGCCCTACACAATATTAGGCAGGTGTACCAGTTTCTTTGGCTCTTCCATGTATGTCCCACATTGTTGAAGATTGCTCATTTAGTGTCTAAGGAACAAAACTGAATCTAATCAGATTAAACTTTCAGATGGGTATGCTTTGTGTAAACAGGAATACAAAGGAAAATATTTTATATAGGGGAAAAAACTTAAAAAATTGTGAAATTTCATGCAAGTAAAATTATTATTCTTGCAGAAGTTATTGGTGCATGGCAAGAGATAACTGTAATTACAATAATGTCATTTCCTTTTGAAATATAGTATATCCTTGTACTTTTTTCAGTTAGATTCACATAGGCTTTAAAAAACACACAAGGGCTTTCAAAAATAAAATCAATGTACAACATACACATTGTACTACTAAGATAATTATTTACAAGCATAAATAATGTTCAAATAAATAAATGTTTGGCAGTATTACCATGAGGTGAGATTAGCTGGTGCTTCTGTTAAACATTTAATATTACATGGTTACAACACATGAAGACTTTTCCATGAATGCATCTATAATTTAAATTCATTAGCACAATGCAACACTAATTTCCTGAATGTTTTACATAAATAGTCTCTACAGCATTAATTAACATGGCTAATCAGGTACTCCAGTCTTAACTTCTGGAATGATGGTATACTTCCTTAAAAACTTGTATTTTTAGAATGCATTATTTGAGACGGTAGTTGTCTGAATATTTATTTTTAGGCATTTGCTCTTGAGAAAAGCAGCAAACATTTTTAACAAGAAGAGCTAAATTTAACAAAAAAAAAAAAAAAAAAAAAGAAACATCCGTGTACATTATTTTGGAGGTGGGTGTTTTTGAGATTTCCTGTAATTTCTACGTTTACAAATGCCAGTTGAAAGGAATTTAGGAATTGGTCTGTATTGAATTATGAAGTAATAATGGTAATTTTTAACCTTTAAAATTTGCTGTTCCCTGCGAATAAACATCTATAAATAACTGTGTTTTGAAATGTGGTGTTTGGCATGGTGGTTATGTTCTAACATTTCTGAAGATTTTCATGTACCTAGAGTTCTTTGATTCATAAGTACTGTAGTATTATTTGAATTGATAACCATCCATGGTAAATGTCTTAACATTGTGTAAATAACCTTGACTGAGGTAGAAAATTGTATTAGCAATTGTAATGAAGAAGTAACATGCTGTATGCATTTCATAATAGCAGTGTGGTAGGGGCTATATGTTAATATCCGTTGGTAAAAATATTGGTGGAATAGTGAATTGTTCATGCATACAGTTGTTTGAGAGCCTGTGTTTTGTGTGCAAAGATGGCTAAAGATGGCTTTAACATAGTTGTTTAAAAGATAATATAGTATGAAAATGGAACCTATGAACAGCACACACAGTAGTGTGAAGATACTAAACTTTTCAGGTGCTACTCTGTATGTATCTACAGATGAAACTGTAAAAATATCATGGAGTACTGTCTTCAGTGCCCGACATAATCCATAATGCCATAAAACAGTCTCACAATACATCTGAGCTTTTTGCATGACTGGTAAATTTTCTTAAGGGCAGTCAAAAAGTAGTCCTATCCTGTTTCTCTCTCAGAATAATAAAAGAATCATCATAAGACTGAATTTGGCACATTTTCTTAGACCTTCTCACACATTCTGTGGCAGTCTGTTTCTTTAGTTCACAGATGTCACCAGTGAACAGTTGACATTGATAAGTTGTTGGGACAGTATTTCATGTCCAACTACAGCCAACATAATAGCTAGTCATGTCACAAATTTATGGTAAATGTGTGTAGAGATGCACCAGATATGAGTAATATTTGGCCATGTATGTAGCACTGTAACAATATTCCACAGGGAGAGTTGTAACTTGTTGATACAAGCTTCTGATCTGGTATTTGATTACATACTCCTTAAGTTTTTTTTCATATTCAATACCTGCGAAAGACATTGTTTATACCTGTCCCTATGAAGGATGCATTTAGAAAGCAGCATGGAGATGCTGAATTTTTCAAATGGGCAAAATGTGCCAAACATTCACTGTACATAAAATGTACTGTCAAATTAATGTTCTGAAAAGTCACTTTCCCTCTTGTTTCAGTTTACATAGATATTGCTTATGCTCACAATACTGCAAGAAATTGACAACTATTTTAAAGAGTTGGTGATATACAACTGTTAAATACGTTTGAAAAATCATGGCACAATTGCTGTATATCAATTTAGTAAAACTACCACTTTTGGTCATACAATAGACCATCTTCAAGTATGAAAAAGACATTATTTGGAGTACATACATCCAATCATCCTCATTTGTTTCTAGGTCAACATTACACTTCAACTGCATCAAAATTATAGAATGTTGGAATGTAATCACTTCATTCCTTAGGCAATATGTTAATAAGCCTAACAAATTAACTACACTAATATTATAGACTGCTTTCTTCTGATGTATAAATCAGATACATTTCTGGATTTTATAATTCAGATGCTGTTAATGTATATTGTTGATAAAGGTTCAAATGATCGTGATTGGACACATATCCAGTAATTAGTGTGATATTTTTTTATACCTGATAATGGTATGATGACTGGCCAAAACTGGCAATTTTAATAAACTGATATACAGCTATTGTGTCAAATTGTGATTTTCTAAAAACTTTCCAGACTTCGCTGTGACAGCCTACTTCACCAGTGCTAGACTTCTCAGAATTTTACTCAACGATTCTCCACTTTTGTAAAGATTGACCACAAACTGCAGCATGTCTTCTTCAAACTACAGGTGGAAAGTAAGTGTTAATCTTTATAGTTTTCCATTTTCTTTGGCTTTCTTTTATACACACATACAGGTGCCAGATACGTTGCGCACCTTTCACGCATCACTTCTGCGACGCCTTATCCGTCCGTCCGTGACCTCGACTACCACTCGGTTGTGGAGCAATAACGAAAAGGCCTGCCTAGGCACACGCTTCCCCGAGGTTCCAGCACAGGTGCAGAGAAGAGTGTTCCGCAGTGTACGACGTGATGCTCCGAATCTGACATTTACTTGACGCACGTCGTCCCGACCTCGACCTCCCCCGGAGAAGGACAAGTGTACGATTTCGCGTCGACACACAACTGCCCGTTAAAAACTTCATTACCGGGGCACGTGAGAACAGTCTTCGTTCCGTCGATACAGAAGTAGTACGTCCGGCACCCCGAGGTGACATTTTGGAAGAAACCGTTGAGATTACCGTCACATTCGGGGCTCGATGACGGTACCTCGACACTGCCACAAGTGTACGAATCGGCGCTCACACAGTCGTGCCCGTTAAAGAGTTTATCGCCGGGGCACACGGAGGTGGAGGCGAGCTGCCGTGCCCGGCAGGTGAAGTAACGGCGGCAGCCGGCACCCTCGTCAGGGTACGTGCCGTCCGACCTGGTGGCACAGGAAGGGCCAGTGACAGAGTCGGCAAGAGGACTACCACCGTCAGGACACCGGAAAGCCGAAGGCTCGACGCAGCGCCGACCGTCGAACACTCTGTCGCCGTCACACGTGAGCGCCGTGATCTTGTAACCGCCGAGGCAGAAGAAGTACTTGCGGCAGCCGGAGTCCGTGTCGAAGTGGTAGCCGTCGGAGAGACCGACGCAGTCGTCCGACTTGTAAGGGCACTTGTAAGTGTCAGGGTCGACGCACTCCTTGCCGTCGAAGACGTAGGAACCGGAGCAGACGTAGGTGATCTTGTGGCCGTTGGAACAGTAGTAGTAGGAACGGCAGCCGAGGTCCGGGTCGCGGTAGTAGCCGTCGGCGGCGCCCTGGCAGGATCCGGGCGCCGGTGCGGAGGCGGCGGCGGCGAACCCGGCCGGCGCTGCGGGCGGCCGCCGGCAGCCTCGCTCCGCCGGCACGCAGTCGCGCCCGTCGAACACCTGGCCGCGCCGGCACGACAGCAGCGTGCGGTTCCCGTCCGCCGAGCAGTAGTAGTACCTGCAGCACCGACACTCCCTCGCTATTCTGCCCGGAGCCGAATACCGGTCGCGGTTTCCCGCTTACCAAGTTACATCTAAATTTACATATACACTAATGGCCATTAAAATTGCTACACCAAGAGGAAATGCAGATGATAAACGGGTATTCATGGGACAAATATATTATACTAGAACTGACATGTCATTACATTTTCATGAAATTTGAGTGCATAGATCCTGAAAAAGCAGTACTCAGAACAACCACCTCTGGCCGTAATAACGGCCTTGACACGCCTGGGCGTTCAGTCAAACAGAGCTTCGATGGCGTGTGCAGGTACAGGTGCCCATGCTGCTTCAGCACGATACCACAGTTCATCAACAGTAGTGACTGGCGTATTGTGACGAGCCAGTTGCTCGGCCACCATTGACCTGACGGTTTCAATTGGTGAGAGATCTGGAGAATGTGCTGGCCAGGGCAGCAGTGAACATTTGCTGTATTCAGAAAGGCCCGTACAGGACCTGCAACATGCGGTCGTGCATTATCCTGCTGAAATGTAGGGTTTCGCAGGGATCGGATGAAGGGTAGAGCCACGGGTCGTAACACATCTGAAATGTAATGTCCACTGTTCAAAGTGCCATCAATGCGAACAAGAAGTGACCGAGACGTGTAACCAATGGGACCCCATACCATCACGCCGGGTGATACGCCAGTATGGCGATGACGAATACACGCTTCCAATGTGCGTTCACCGCAATGTCACCAAACACGGATGCGACCATCACGATGCTGTAAACAGAACCTGGATTCATCCGAAAAAATGACGTTTTGCCATTCGTGCACCCAAGTTTGTCGTTGAGTACACCATCGCAGGCGCTCCTGTCTGTGATGCAGCGTCAAGTATTACCGCAGCCACGGTCTCCGAGCTGATAGTCCATCCTGCTGCAAACGTCGTCGAACTGTTCGTGCAGATGGTTGTTGTCTTGCAAACGTCCCCATCTGTTGACTCAGTGATCGGGACGTGGCTCACGACCCGTTACAGCCATGCGGATAACATGCCTGTCTCGACTGCTAGTGATACAAGGCTGTTGGGATCCAGCACGGCGGTCCGTATTACCCTCCTGAACTCACCGATTCCATATTCTGCTAACAGTCATTGGATCTCGACCAATGTGAGCAGCAATTTCGCGATACGATAAACCGCAATCGTGATAGGCTACAATCTGACTTTTATCAAAGTCGGAAACGTGATGGTACGCATTTCTCCTCCTTACACGAAGCATCACAACAACGTTTCACCAGGCAACGCCGGTCAACTGCTGTTTGTGTATGAGAAATCGGTTGGAAGCTTTCCTCATGTCAGCACGTTGTAGGTATCGCCACCGGCGCCAACCTTGTGTGAATGCTCTGAAAAGCTAATCATTTGCATATCACAGCATCATCTTCTTGTCGGTTGAACTTCGCGTCTGTAGCACGTCATCTTCGTGGTGTAGCAATTTTAATGGCCAGTATTGTAGTTTGCTCACTGTATTACGAAAATTGATCAGTCTGTAGATTTCACATTACGAAAACCTACTTACAAGAAAAGCTGGTATCTTTAAAAACCGCAGTTAGTTTTCATTTCATTTATGCAATATATAAAAAAATACGCCTCTTGTATTTACTAAACCCCCAAATTTCAAATGAGCTATGGAAAATCGTAATTTATTATTCATCAGACAACATTTGAATCATGTGGTGCACCTGATCATTAAAATCTCTGACTGTAAGGCTGGCCGCAAGATGAGACGCAGGTCCGTGAGGTGACGCAGGGTGACTCACGGTGAGTTTTTGCGAACCACACAACTGAATGGTCCTGCGCACGTTAGAGCGAAACGTGACGTGACGCAGTTCCTGCGCTTGGTGACCCTGCGGACCGCAGTCTCCTGTACGCAGTTTACTGCGAGGCTCACGGTGGTTCTGGCTGTTGGTAGTTAGAAATGGAGGAACAGCTAATTGAAGCCGTACGTGTTCGCAAAGTTCTGTATGATACAAGCCATGAAGATACAAGCCACGAAGCTGAAATGTTAGTAAAAATTTTGCTATTTACATTTGCTGTACAGACGCTATTTCTGTGTTATTACAGAATATTTTGGCCATTTGAATATTATTATGTTTATTCAATAAAGAGTTTTCTGTAACGCTAAACTGTTACCCTCTGCCATTGGTGATGGCAATATTATATTGCATATAGAAGTATAGGCAACTAGCGGACCCGGCTATACTTCCGCAGTTGCTAAATATGGATGGGAAATGTGTATACATCCTACACTATCGTCAATGGTTTCGACTGGCCGTTATGAGTCAATCACTCAGTCAATCAGGACAGTGCCTTTTATGTCATATAAAGACCTCACATGTTCTCAAATCTATGAAAACAATTAATCCAAGGAACAGTTACTTAAGAAAGTTCGAGGAAGCGAGAAATATGCTTTTATATTTATATATTAAAAAAATTAAGCCATTGTGTTCACATAAAGACTGTAATACCCTCGGTCATTTCATTTGGTACCCCTAGTTTGGTAACCCTAGTTCCAATGCTTTGAAATTTGGACACGACGTTGCATGTAAATTTTGACAGAACGCTCTACTAGAATATGCGCGTGTTTATATATATAATTTTATAACGGGGAATCATTGTTACGAAAAATAGTGAAAAATTACATGTATATAGGTTATATATAATAAATCAAAGAAATAGGTACCTAAAAACCATCCTGTATTAGAATGCAACGTTGTGTCAAAATTTCAAAGCAATCGGTCAAGAGCTTTCGGAGGTTCGTGGCTATACACAAACCAACAGAACATTTTTATATAGAGAGATACATGTTAATCATAATAGCTTACCTTAAAAACACAGCTAGTTTCTCCTTAGTTCCAATCAGTCTTGTAGCGTTGCATCCCTGTCTGTCAATTTCTTTCTTGATGAGACCATGCACTTCATGGAACTGATCATGGTTTAATCTAAAATTGTTCGTGAATTTTTCATCATCAAATTCCTTAGTTGAAGCGAATTCCCCATGACTTAGTCTTCTTTTCATGTACGCACTTTTTTCTGTTTTTTGTTTCACTAAAGCGATGTAACACACCGTTTCGAACTCAAACTCAGAATCGGAATCCGATTCTGAACTTATACCAATTGACATAGCAGAAGTAGTCGCCATCTCTGCCAGAGCCAAAGTTCCTCAGCAAACTGCGTATTGAAACTGCGATCCAACTTGCGATGATTGTCGCCGTGACTCACGCTGCCGTGACGAATTTGGCGTGAGCCCCCCTTCGCCACCTCACGGGCCTGCGTCTCATCTTGCGGCCCGCCTAACACAGCCTTTGAGAGTAATGATGGGACCAGCAGAATACCATGATATGATTGACCACACCATCACACTTCCATCTCCATGCTTAACCGTTGGAATCAAGCAATCAGGATTGTAGGCTTCTTTTGGGGTTCTCCAGTCATAAATCCGGCCCATGTTGGAAATAATGAAAAAGTTGACTCGTCGGACCATACGACTTGTTTCCACTGATCGCTAGTAGCACTCGTGACACCATGTTTTACGTTTCTTTGCGTCGGTTGTCGTCACTAATGGTTTCCGTATAGCATGAATATTCGCTTTATGGAGTTCTCGGCGGACATTGTCGGTAGACACGGGGTCCCGAACATGGCTATTGAACTCCACAGTCACTTCAACCACCGTAGTTTCGTGTTGTTTTTATACAATTCGTGTTAGCATAAGACGATCTCTGTCATATACTTTTGATTTGCGGCCACTCTTACGTTTACTCGGTGATGTCTTTCGATGTTTCATGTAGGCTGTCATGACTGTTGAAACAGTTGCTCTTGAAACATTCAGTAAGTTTGCTGTCTTGGTTACTAATGCTCCATCCAATCGGGCCCCACAATCTGCCTACTTTGAAACTCTGTTATGTCTTTCATTGCACGTTGACCTCGGCCCCTGAATGCACATACGAAATGTGTACCACTCGTTAACAACTTGCACCGATGCTTAGTCCATACTGAGCACACACAAACCAGAGCGACACGTGCCTTAACCTGCGCTGTTGACCGCCAAACACAACCATCTTATTACTACACTGTTCACATCATTTTAGCCCGCAGCTCGCGGTCGTGCGGTAGCGTTCTCGCTTCCCGCGCCCGGGTTCCCGGGTTCGATTCCCGGCGGGGTCAGGGATTTTCTCTGCCTCGTGATGGCTGGGTGTTGTGTGATGTCCTTAGGTTAGTTGGGTTTAAGTAGTTCTAAGTTCTAGGGGACTGATGACCATAGCTGTTAAGTCCCATAGTGCTCAGAGCCATTTGAACATCATTTTACCTATCCCCTGCTATGTGTGACGAGCCAGATATGAAATACACTACTGGCCATTAAAGTTGCTACACGACGAAGATGACGTACTACAGAAGCGAAATTTAACCGACAGGAAAAAGATGCTGTGATATGCAAATGATTAGCTTTTCAGAGCATTCACACAAGGTTGGCGCCGGTGGCGACACCTACAACGTGCTGACATGAGGAGAGTTTCGAACCGATTTCTCATACACAAACAGCAGTTGACCGGCGTTGCCGGGTGAAACGTTGTTGTGATGCCTCGTGTAAGGAGGAGAAATGCGTACAATCACGTTTCCGACTTTGATAAAGGTCGGATTGTAGCCTATCGCGATTGCGGTTTATCGTATCGCGAAATTGCTGCTCACATTGGTCGAGATCCAATGACTGTTAGCAGAATATGGAATCGCTGGGTGCAGGAGGGTAATACGGAACGCCGTGCTGGATCCCAACGACCTCGTATCACTAGCAGTCGAGATGACAGGCATCTTATCCGCATGGCTGTAACGGATCGTGCAGCCAAGTCTCGATCCCTGAGTCAACAGATGGGGACGTTTGCAAGACAGCAACCATCTGCACGAACAGTTCGACGACGTTTGCAGCAGCATGGAGTATCAGCTCGGAGACCATAGTTGCGGTTACCCTTGACGAGGCATCACAGACAGGAGCGCCTGCGATGGTGTACTCAACGAGGAACCTGGGTGCACTAAATGCAAAACGTCATTTTTTCGGATAAATATAGGTTCTGTTTACAGCATCATGATGGTCGCATCCGTGTTTGGCGACATCGCGGTGAACCCACATTGGAAGCGTGTATTCGTCATCGCCATACTGGCGTATCACCCGGCGTGATGGTATGGGGTGCCATTGGTTAGACGTCTCGGTCACCTCTTGTTCGCATTGGCGGGACTTTGAACAGTGGACGTTACACTTCAGATGTGTTACGACCCGTGGCTCTACCCTTCATTCGATCCCTGCGAACCCCTTCATTTCAGCAGGATAATGCACGACCGCATGTTGCAGGTCCTGTACGGGCCTTTCTGGATACAGAAAATGTTCGACTGTTGCCCTGGTCAGCACATTCTCCAGATCTCTCACCAACTGGAAACGTCTGGTGAATGGTGGCCGAGCAACTGGCTCGTCACAATACGCCAGTCACTATTCTTGATGAACTGTGGTATCGTGTTGAAGCTGCATGGACAGCTGTACCTGTACTCCGCCATCCAAGCTCTGTTTGACTCAATGCCCAGGCGTATCAAGGCCGTTATTACGGCCAGAGGTGGTTGTTCTGTGTACTCAATTCTAAGGATCTATGCACCCAAATTTCATGAAAATATAATCACATGTCAGTCCTAATATAATATATTTGTCCTATGAATACCCGTTTATCATCTGCATGTCTTCTTGGTGTAGCAATTTTAATGGCCAGTAGTGTAAATCAGGACGAAATGTTAAGAAATAGCGTCTTTGCTGCCAAGTGAACAACATGTGGACTAATTCGTCCCTTGGTTAGAGGACGAGCGGCGCAATTTCAACAAAGAAAATATGAGTACTTATCTTTCGACATGATTGTTCGTGAAATTTGTAACTGGCTCCTCTTTCCTTCATTTCTAAAAGTACTAAATTAGCGAACATTGTTGAAAAGTGGAGGAATCTTACATAGTTTTGTAAATGGCCTCATTTCAAAAGGACGTGGCGAGTTTCCTTGACCATTCATTCTTTAAGCGACCTAGTGCTCTGTCGCTGATGACCTTGTCGTAAGATGCCGCTCTGCCGATGGCTCACCTCGTGCAACTGGCGGCGTCGGCGTAGAAGCCGGGCTGCCGCCCGGCGCAGCCCGACCACGGGTGCGGCCCGGCGCAGAGGAAGCCGTCGGCGTCGGCGTCGGCGGTGGGCAGGCAGCGCGCGCTGGCGCGGTCCCAGGCGGCGTCCTCGCTGCAGGCGCCCCACAGCAGCGTGCGGCCCGCCGCGCACAGCACGTAGCCGCGGCAGCCGCGCGTCGAGAAGTCCGCGTGGAAGCCGTCCGCCAGGCGCGAGCACGCGTCGCCGCCCGCCGCGCCGCGAGACTCGCTGCTGACCGCCTGCTCCGACAACACGACGCACTGCGTCACGCTCTGCGGTCTGAGCTCGCATCACTTACACTGGCGGAAAAAACTCGCAACTCCGAGAAAGAGTTGGGCGTCATAAACGAATGTTGGTAGGCGTATTTGTACAGGGTGGTCCATTCATACTGACCGGGCCAAATAGCTCACGAAATAAGCATCAAACGAAAAAACTGCAAAGAACGAAACTCGTCTAGCTAGAAGGGGGAAACCAGATGGCGCTGTGGTTGGCCCAGTAGATGGTGCTGCCATAGGTCAAACGGATATCAACTGCGGTTTTTTACAGAGCAACCCCCATTTTAATTACATATTCGTGTTGTACGTAAAGAAATATGAATGTTTTAGTTGACCACTTTTTTCGCTTCGTGACAGATGGCGCTGTAACAGTCACAAACGTATAAGTAGGTGTTATCACGTAACATTTCACCAGTGCGGACGGTACTTGCTTCGTGATACATTACCCGTGTTAAAATGGATCGTTTACCAATTGCGGAAAAGGTCGATGTATGGCTGTTGTTGTTGTGGTCTTCAGTCCTAAGACTAGTTTCATGCAGCTCTCCATGCTACTCTATCCTGTGCAAGCTTCTTCATCTCCCAGTACCTACTGCAGCCTATATCCTTCTGAATCTGCTTAGCGTATTCATCTCTTGGTCTCCCTCTACGATTTTTACCCTCCACGCTGCCCTCCAATGCTAAATTTGTGATCCCTTGATGCCTCAGAACATGTCCTACCAACCGATCCCTTCTTTTGGTCAAGTTGTGCCACAAACTCCTCTTCTCCCCAATTCTATTCAATACCTCCTCATTAGTTATGTGATCCACCCATCTAATCTTCAGCATTCTTCTGTAGCACCACATTTCGAAAGCTTCTATTCTCTTCTTGTCCAAACTATTTATCGTCCATGTTTCACTTCCATACATGGCTACACTCCATACAAATACTTTCAGAAACGACTTCCTGACACCTAAATCTATACTCTATGTTAACAAATTTATCTTCTTCAGAAACCCTTTCTTGCCATTGCCAGTCTAAATTTTATATCCTCTCTACTTCGACCATCATCAGTTATTTTGCTCCTTAAATAGCAAAACTCCTTTACTACTTTAAGTGTCTCATTTCCTAATCTAATTCCCTCAGCATCACCCGACTTAATTGGACTACATTACATTATCCTCGTTTTGCTTTTCTTGATGTTCATCTTATATCCTCCTTTCAAGACACTGTCCATTTCGTTCAACTGCTCTTCCAAGTCCTTTGCTGTCTCTGACAGAATTACAATGTCATCGGCGAACCTTAAAGTTTTTATTTCTTCTCAATGGATTTTAATACCTACTCCTACTGCTCAAGAAAACACTGAATGCGAAAGGATAGGAACATAATAGTGTTGTTCGGAAAGTAAGGAACGATCGGTCGCGAAATGGAAACCACAGCGAATATCAGAACTGTTTTCTTTGCACATTTAGCTCCGACTTAGACATTTGTCGGAGTGTTATACCAAATTTCCAACACCATCGTCATAGAAGGCAGCCGCCTGTTCTTTCCGATAATTCTCTACGCTGGTCTATAGCGCGTAGCTTGCGCCCAAATGTTGTTTTCGAATCCAGTGTTTCATGTGAACACACATGATACTAAGGACGAGCCAATTAGGCTGTGTTGTGGGTGATCGAACACTTCCCATCGAAAAGGCTGCAGGAGCGTCTTCACTGCCATGAAGAAAGAAGTGCGTGGCAGTTGTGTTAGGTGGGCTGCATTCATTAAGGCGACGCCTCTCAGCGGGCCCTCCTACTTGGCGGGAGACATCGTTGTTGTAGGCACCTTTACTCGCTCACAGTGCGCTCACAACTGAAAAGAGCGTCTTGATGCGATCGACAGGTATACTAGAGACACTGCCCAAAACGCCTGTGAAAAGCCTCGTCGGATTTTCACAGTGGTTTCCATTTCGCGACCGATCGTTCCTCACTTTCCGAATAGCCCTCGTATTTTACAGCGTTGTGTGCTGTTTGTATCAGCACAGCAGCACATCCCTGTAAGAAAGCACTGTCAGGGCTATCGGCAATAACATTCCTGAAATGGAGTGGCGTGCCCAAAATCTTGACCTTAACCCAATGGGACATCTTTTGGATGAGTTAGAACGTCGAGTTCACTCCAGAGCCGAGTGTCCAACGTCACTACTCACTCTGATTCCGGCTCTTGAGTAATAATGGGCTGCATTTTCCAGATATTCTGACACATCATTGATAGTGTCCCCCCCCCCCCCCCCCACCCCTCCTCACATCTCCTCATCAGAGCTCAAGCCCTCATAAAGGCTAAGGGTGGACATATCCCTTATTAATGTCCACTAACAGGGGGACCAGATACTTCTGATCAATACGATAATTGCTGTGCCTGTGTTATTCTGATTGCGATGCAAAATTTCTTTGGTCATGCACGCATGTGGAAAAGAACAGGCACAGCGGCCACCACAGCCGTTACGAAACACATAAAATGAATTGGTAATTGCGAATAAGGTCTACCATCAGCTGTAGAATGGAATGACGACAGTGAAAATTTGTGCCAGACCGGGATTCGAACCCGGATTTCCCGCTTATCGTGAGCGCTCGCTTTACCATTTGGCTATCCGTGCACGACTCACGGCCATACCCAAACTTCAATATCTGGTCAACAGTGCGTCTACGACCTGGACTCGTACATCCATTATGTATATTCCTATACAGTCCGCAGCTCGTGGTCTCGCGGTAGCGTTCTCGCTTCCCGACCACGGGGTCCCGGATTCGTTTCCCGGCGGGGTCAGGGATTTTCACCTGCCTCGAGATGACTGGGTGTTGTTGTTGTTGTCGTCCTCATCATGGCACACCACCTCTGCTAGGACCTTTCCTAGTATGGGGGTGTGGATCTCCCGCATCGTCCCCTACGCTCTGTCAAGGAGTGTGGGACCTCATCATCATCACCTGTACAGGTCAGACGTTGTGCTTGAAAGTCGCTTGCCCGGTATCGACAGATAAATACGATACTGCAGTGCCTGTGATAGCGGGCAAGGGATTTTTAAGTACAACGTCTAACCTGTACGGGAATATACACTACTGGCCATTAAAATTGCTACACCACGAAGATGACGTGCTACAGATGCGAAATTTAACCGACAGCTAAAAGATGCTGTGATATGCAAATGATTAGCTTTTCAGAACATTCACACAAGGTTGGCGCCGGTGGCGACACCTACAACGGCCGGCAGGGGTGGCCGAGCGGTTCTAGGCGCTACAGTCTGGAACCGCGCGACCGCTACGGTCGCAGGCTCGAATCCTGCCTCGGGCATGGATGTGTATTCTGTCCTTAGGTTAGTTGGGTTTATGTAGTTCTAAGTTCTAGGGGACTGATGACCCCAGAAGTTAAGTCCCATACTGCTCAGAGCCATTTGAACCATTTTATTGACACCTACAACGTGATGACATGAGGAAAGTTTCCAACCGATTTCTCATACACAAACAGCAGTTGACCTGCGTTGCCGGGTGAAACGTTGTTGTGATGCCTTGTGTAAGGAGCAGAAATGCGTACCATCACGTTTCCGACTTTGATAAAGATCGGATTGTAGCTTATCGCGTTTGCGGTTTATCGTATCGCGACATTGCTGCTCGCGTTGGTCGAGATCCAATGACTGTTAGCAGAATATGGAATCGGTGGGTTCAGGAGGGTAATACGGAACGCCGTGCTGGATCCCAACGGCCTCGTATCACTAGCACTCGAGATGACAAGCATCTTATCCGCATGGCTGTAACGGATCGTGCAGCCACGTCCCGATCCCTGAGTCAATAGATGGGGACGTTTGCAAGACAACAACCATCTACACGAACAATTCGACGACGTTTGCAGCAGCATAGACTATCAGCTCGGAGACCGTGGCTGCGGTTGCCCTTGACGCTGCATCACAGACAGGAGCGCCTGCGATGGTGTACTCAACGACGAACCTGGGTGCACGAATGGCAAAGCGTCATTTTTTCGGATGAATCCAGGTTCTGTTTACAGCATCATGAGGTCGAATCCGTGTTTGGCGACATCGCGGTGAACACACATTGGAAGCGTGTATTCGTCATCGCCATACTGGCGTATCACCCGGCGCGATGGCATGGGGTGCCATTAGTTACACCTCTCGGTCACTCTTGTTCGCATTGACGGCACTTTGAACAGAGGACGTTACATTTCAGATGTGTTACGACACGTGGCTCTACCCGTCATTCGATCCACCGAGCGAGGTGGCGCAGTGGTTAGCACACTGGACTCGCATTCGGGAGGACGGCGGTTCAATCCCGTCTCCGGCCATCCTGATTTAGGTTTTCCGTGATTTCCCTAAATCGCTTCAGGCAAACGCCGGGATGGTTCCTTTGAAAGGGCACGGCCGATTTCCTTCCCCGTCCTTCCCTCACCCGAGCTTGCGCTCCGTCTCTAATGACCTCGTTGTCGACGGGACGTTAAACACTAATCTCCTCCTCCTCCTCCTCCTTCATTCGATCCCTGCGAAACCCTTCATTTCAGCAGGACAATGCACGACCGCAGGTTGCAGGTGCTGTATGGGCCTTTCTGGATACAGAAAATGTTCGACTGCTGCCCTGGCCAGCACATTCTCCAGATCTCTCACCAACTGAAAACGTCTGGTCAATGGTGGCCGAGCAACTGACTCGTCACAATACGCCAGTCACTACTCTTGATGCACTGTGGTATCGTGTTGAAACTGCATGGGCAGCTGTACCTGTACACGCCATCCAAGCTCTGTTTGACTTAATGCCCAGGCGTATCAAGACTGTTATTACGGCCAGAGGTGGTTGTTCTGTGTACTCAATTCTCAGGATCTATGCACGCAAATTGCGTGAAAATGTAATCACATGTCAGTTCTAGTATAATATATTTGTCCAATGAATACCCGTTTATCATCTGCATGTCTTCTTGGTGTAGCAATTTTAATGGCCAGTAGTGCACATAATGAATGTACGAGTTCAGGTCATAGATGCACGGTTGACGACATAAGTAAGTTTGGTTCTGGCTGTGAGTCGTGCACAGATAGCCAAATGCTAGGGCGACTGTTCTCAATAAGCGGGAAATCCGGGTTCGAATCCCTCTCCGGCCCAAATGTTCATTGTTGTCATTCCATTCTACAGCTGATGGTAGTCCTTATTCGCAGCTGCGAATTCATTTGGTGTACTTTTGAACAGTTAGTGTAGGTGTCTGTAGTAATAGAGTGACTGTGTTCTAAAGAGTTCTACTTATTGTGTCGGCCACAAAAGGAGGAGGCTGAGCCTTACCCGACAGGTGACGAGTGGCGCGGGCACGCACATGCGGCCGTCGAAGAGCGTGCTGTCGGGGCAGGAGTGGCGCGCCAGCGTGTGCCCCGCGGCGCAGTGGACGTAGTCGCGGCAGCCAGAGGCGGCCAGCGCGTGCAGCCCGTCCAGAAGCCCGGCGCACTCGCCGCTGGCTCCGCCCAGGGAACCGCGCGAGGACGCCGGCGGTGCGGGGCACGTCACCTGCGGCACACCGACACCTTGCAGACTCGTCGGTTTCATTTAAATCATTGTACCTAGGAGAATTAGGAGAAGTAATAATCCCGTTGGATGAAAAAAACTTGAAAGAAGTTCATTGTTTTGGCTGAAAGGCATCGATCAATCCCTTGTATATGAAGAAACAGTTACGATCGCAAAATGTACTGAGGCGCCAAAGAAACTGATGCACCTACCTAATATCGTGTAGGGTCCCCGCGAGTACGCAGAAGTGCCAAACACGACGTGGCATGGACTCGACTAATGTCTGAAACAGTGCTGGAGGGAATTGACACCATGAATCCCGCAGGGCGGTCCATAAATTCGTAAGAGTACGAGGGGTGGAAATCTCTTCTCAACAACACGTTGCAAGGCATCCTAAATATGTTCAATAATGTTAATGTCTGCGGAGTTGGGTGGCCAGCAGAAGAGTGTTCCTGGAGCCACTCTGAAACAATTTTGGACGTGAGGGGTGTCGCATTGTCTTGTTGGAATAGTCTAAGTCCGTCGGAATGCACAGTGGACGTGAATAGATGCAGGTGATCAGACTGGATGCTTACGTACGTGTCACCCGTCAGAGTCGTATCTAGAGGTATCAGGGGTCCCATATCACTCCAACTGCACACGCTCCACCCCATTCCAGAGCCTCCATCAGCTTGAACAGTCCACTGCTGACATGCAGGGTCTACGTATTCATGAAGTTGTCTCCATACCGGTACACGTCCATCCACTCGATACAATTTAAAAATCAACAGTCCATTGTCGGTGTTGACGGGCTCAGGTGTGGCGTAGAGTTTTGTGTCGTGCAGTCATCAAGGGTTCACGAGTGGGCCTTCGGCTCCGAGAGCACATATCGGTGATGTTTCGTTGACTGGTTCGCACTCTGACACTTGTTGATACAATTTGCAGAAGGGTTGCACTTCTCTCACGTCGAACGATTCTCTACAGTCGTCGTTGGCCCCGTACTTGCAGGATCTTTTTCCGGCCACAGCGATGTCGGAGATTTGACGTTTTACCGGTTTCCTGATATTCACGGTACACTCGTGAAATGGTCCTACGGGAAAATCCCCGCTTCATCGCTGCCTCGGAGATGCTGTGTCGCATTGCTCGTGCGCCGACTATAACAACTTATTCAAACTCACTTAAATCTTGATAACCTATCATTGTAGCGGCAGTAACTGATCCAACAACCGCGCCAGACACTTTTTTCCTTATATGGGTGTTTCCGACCGTAGTGCCGTTTTCTGCCTGTTTACATATCCCTGTATTTGAATACGCATGCCTGTACCTGTTTCTTTGGCACTTCAGTGTACCATTTATTTAAAATGAGCGGTGTCGGCACATACAGTAGGCCATCTTCCGATTGATTGCACCATTTTCTGGAGCTATCGACGTGCTGAGCAGCTGTTATTATCTTGACAACCCGCGGTTGCTCAGCATATCGCCAGCTCCAGGAAATGGTGCAGTCGATATGAAGAGAGCCTACTGTATATGCAAAACCGGTCATTTTA
The DNA here is from genome assembly GCF_023898315.1 of Schistocerca nitens. Taxonomy (NCBI): domain Eukaryota; kingdom Metazoa; phylum Arthropoda; class Insecta; order Orthoptera; family Acrididae; genus Schistocerca; species Schistocerca nitens. The sequence goes on from NC_064615.1 coordinate 874,302,162, forward strand.
AATAAATGATATTTTGTAATCGAGGCTGTTTCTTCATACGTAATTATCACAAATAAGATCGCTGACAAACCCAACCATGTTGGTTAAAATCTTCAATCAATCCGCCACTCACGTAATGCTGTGGTTTTACTTTATTAAGATCGACAGAATATCTTTTCTCTGTCTGGATTTGCTCATATTTTCCATGTCATGGAGGAAGATCGTACTGGGAACTCTCTCGAGGTCCTCTGTCAGTCCTATGAGGCGAGAATTCCGTACTGCGCAGCAATACTCCAGAAGAGGACGGAAAAGTGTAGTGTAGGCAGTCTCTTTAATAGACGTGTAACATTTTCTAACTGTTCTACCAATATAACGGACTTTAGGTAGCCTTTCTCACCGCTTTATCTATGTTCTTCATAATTGTAATCCCTTGGTATTTAGTTGAATAGAGAGCCTCTAGATTTGTGGATTTGTCATGTAACCGAAATTTTACGGATTCCTTTTAGTCATCATCTGGACAACAGCACACTTACTGTACGGTCACACTTAGTGTAGGGTCAGTTGCCACTTTTCGCAACATACCGACATCTTACAAGGGAACCTTCCCATCGCACCCCCCTCAGATTTAGTTATAAGCTGGCACAGTGGATAGGCCTTGAAAAACTGAACACAGATCAATCGAGAAAACTGGAAGAAGTTGTGTGGAACTATGAAAAAAATAAGCAAAATATACAAACTGAGTAGTCCACGTGCAAGATAGGCCACATCAAGGATATGGCGGACTCAGGAGCGCCGTGGTTAGCGTGGTGAAATAATTTTATTCTTTATTTTCGCAAAGTTGTGATCTGTCCGTTCGTTCATTGACGTCTCTGTTCACTGTAATAAGTTTAGTGTCTGTGTTTTGCGACCGCACCGCAAAACCGTGCGATGAGTAGACGAAAGGACGTGCCTCTCCAATGGGAACCGAAAACATTTGATCGCAAGGTCATAGGTCAACCGATTCCTCGACAGGAAAACACGTCTGATATATTCTATACGGCACTGGTGATGGCATGTGCGTCACATGACAGGAAAATGTTGTCGACCCACCTAACTTGTACACTTGGCGAATGGGTAAAAAGATTCTTCTACCTTGCCCGATTTAGGTTCTCTTCTGGATGTGATAATCACTCCCAAAAAGCGATGAAAACATAGGAGTTTGTCACATAAACTGCAACAAATGAATGCAACAGTTTCGCAGTCGCACAGTTTTCCTTGTGCTCTGTCAAAACATATGTTTTTAAAGTTTTCAATTTTTTCCGCGTGTAGACCGTCAAATCCTGCATATGTCCAAGCAAATCTGAACATGTCCTGGAATTTTGGAGAGCGAAGTTGATTTTGTGTGAGTGCTTGAACTTTGATAATTGTCTGAAAATAAAAAATTAAAATTTTCGCTGCCGGGTAGACTTGAAGCAAGGACCTCTCGCTCTGCAGCTGCTCACGCTAACCACGGGACCACGGCGTTCCTCAGTCAATAATCACATTTATATTGCATATGTTGCACATGGACTACTCAGTTTGTATATTTTGCTTATTTTTTTCATAGTTCCACACAATTTCTTCCTGTTTTCTCGGTTAATCTGTGTACAGTTTTTCAAGGCCTATCCACTGTGCCACCTTATAACTAAATCTGAGGGGGGTGCGATGGGGAGGTTCCCTTGTTAGCACCCCTAACTATGGCGTTCCCACGGTTTGAGGAAGAGACCATCCTTTTACATACGTTTCAAATTAAAAACAGCGCACCCTACACCGTCCCGTTAATACGAACTGGATCAGTACCCCACGATCCGAAACAAATGTGAGCATCCGACAAATACTTTCTTTAATCACATAGAAAGTGTCGCACGTAGCGCGATCTTCAGTTGTAAGTGTGGCAATGTGGCACTACCACCGTAGCAACGTTTACGTGTTCCAGAAGTCGGATTGGTGATAGAGTCTCCTCCACACACGCACATGCGCAAAGTAGCATGGAAGTTCTTTCAGCGGCCAGACTACAGCACAGATGTACAAGGCGACAATCATTGAACTAAATGAAAAAAATGTAAATTAGTTACAAAATGCGACGTGCACACACTTCATTCACTTTCGCCTCCTGTATTTCACCCTTACCACCTTCAGAATTTGAAAGAGGGTATTCCAGTCACCAATGTCAAAAGCTTTCTCTAAGTGTACAAATGCTAGAAACGTAGGTTTGCCTTTCCTTAATCTGTCTTCTAAGATAAGTCGTAGGGTCAGTATTGCCTCACGTGTTCCAATATTTCTACGGAATCGGAACTGATCTTGCCCGAGGTCGGCTTCTACCAGTTTTTTTATTCGCCTGTAAAGAATTCGTGTTAGTATTTTGCAGCCATAACTTATTAAACTGATAGTTCGGTAATTTTCACAGCTGTCAGCACCTGCTTTCTTTGGGATTGCAATTATTATATTCTTCTTGAAGTCTGAAGGTATTTCACCTGTCTCATACATCTTACTCACCAGATGGAAGAATTTTGTCACGGATAAAAAAAATACTTATTTACTTCGTACATTTTGATTCGCTAAAACTAATACTCTCCCTCTCTCCCCATAGAGTGCGGTTTGGGTGAGAGGGTTTAGAGTTTTACAGATGTTGACCCACATATTAACTTTTTCCGCAGATTCGGATAAGTTTGGGTCAGCATTTGTAAAACTCTAATTCCTCTCTCTCAAACCCCACCCTATGGGGAGAGAGGGAGAGTTTTAGTTTTAGCGAATCAAAATGTAGCAAATAAGTATTTTTTATTTATCCATAACTTTTTTGCACGTAAAAATGAGAACATGGATTTTCTTGACTTACAGCGCCAACTACCAAGAATCGAAACAAATGTTTAAGACAAAATGTACGTAGTTTTTTATGTAAAATCTGATTCTGCAGTAAAAAAATGGGGGTTAGGGCTGGGGTGGCGGGCTAATATTAGCACCAGGAGATGTCCCCCTTGAAAATAATCAAGTTTGGATTCTACACATTTTTTCGTGTGAAGCTTATTTCTCGAGTTATTCTGGTTCGTCAACTTATAATTTACACCCTGTATAGGGATGGATCACTGGCACGTATAGTGCTGTCATGTTTACGTGTTGTGAGTCGGAGATATAATCCATGTGCAAGAGCGAGAGACAGTCTCCTTTCTGCAGCTGTGGACTGAACGAGGAAGCGACAGAAACAGACTGAAGATATGATTTCGGCACAGTTCTGCAAAGGTTCGTATCCATCCTGGCTGCAGATCAGCGCCGAAACCGCAGCCGCACCAAGGACTCGGCGTGATTTTGCGTGAACAGAATCACAACTAACAAAACTCTAGCTATGCAGGTGACTGCTAAAACTGCAATCTTTTCCGTCTCGGTAGGCAATGTTAAATCTGCTTTTTAGTGGAGTTACCGAGAATGAATGCTAGAATTTCGAGACAATTCTGTATTCTGGTCGTATGTAAAGTACACAAGCGGCAAGATGCAGTCAATACCTTCGCTGCGCAGTGCCGATGGTACTGTTACCGACGACTGTGCCGCTAGAGCAGAGTTACTGAACGCAGTTTTCCGAAATTCCTTCACCAGGGAAGACGAATGGAATATTCCAGAATTTGAGACACGAACAGCTGCTAGCATGAGTTTCTTAGAAGTAGATACCTTAGGGGTTGCGAAGCAACTCAAATCGCTTGATACGGGCAAGTCTTCAGGTCCAGATTGTATACCGATTAGGTTCCTTTCAGATTACGCTGATACAATAGCTCCCTACTTACAAGGGAACCTCCCCATCGCACCCCCCTCAGATTTAGTTATAAGTTGGCACAGTGGATAGGCCTTGAAAAACTGAACACACATCAATCGAGAAAATAGGAAGAAGTTGTGTGGAACTATGTAAAAAATAAGCAAAATATACAAACTGAGTAGTCCATGTGCAACATCAGCAACATTAAGGCAACTGTGCGCCCAGTAGCGCCGTGGTCGCGTGGTTAGCGTGAGCAGCTGCGGAACGAGAGGTCCTTGATTCAAGACTTCCCTCGAGTGAGAAATTTTATTTTTTATTTTCAGATAATTATTATCTGACAGACTCTTATGTTTTCATCACTTCTTTGGAAGTGACTATCACATCCACAAGAAAACCTAAATCGGGCCAGGTAGAAGAATCTTTTTACCCATTTGCCAAGTGTACAAGTTAGGTGGGTCGACAACATATTCCTGTTATGTGACGCACATGGCGTCACCAGTGTCGTATAGAATGTATCAGACGTGTTTTCCTGTGGAGGAATCGGTGGACCTATGACCTTGCGATCAAATGTTTTCGGCTCCCATTGGAGAGGCACGTCCTTTCGTCTACTAATTGCACGGTTTTGCGGTGCGGTCGCAAAACACAGACACTAAACTTATTACGGTAAACAGAGACGTCAATGAACGAACGGACAGATCATAACTTTGCGAAAATAAAAAATAAAACTTTTCACTCGAGGGAAGATTTGAACCAAGGACCTCTCGTTCCGCAGCTGCTCACGCTAACCACGGGTCCACGGCGTTCCTAGGCTCACGATATCCGTGATGTCATCTATCTTTCGCATTGACTACTCAGTTTGTATATTTTGCTTATTTTTTTCATAGTTCCACACAACTTCTTCCTGTTTTCGCGATTGACCTGTGTTCAGTTTTTCAAGGCCTATGCACTGTGCCAACTTATGACTAAATCTGAGGGGGGTGCGATGGGGAGGTTCACTTGTTAGCAATCATACACAACCGCTCGCTCACCGATAGATCTGTACCTACAGATTGGAAAATTGCACAGGTCGCACCTGTGTTTAAGAAGGGTAGTAGGAGTAATCCATCGAACTACAGACCTATATCATTGACGTCGGTTTTCAGTAGGGTTTTGGAGCATATACTGTATTCAAACATTATGAATCACCTCGAAGGGAACGATCTATTGATACGTAATCAGCATGATTTCAGAAAACAACGTTCTTGTGCAACGCAGCTAGCTCTTTATTCGCAAGAAGTAATGGCCACTATCGACAGGGGATCTCAAGTTGATTCCGTATTTCTAGATTTCCGGAAAGCTTTTGACACCGTTCCTCACAAGCGACTTCTAATCAAGCTGCGGGCCTATGGGGTATCGTCTCAGTTGTGCGACTGGATTCTTGATATCCTGTCAGGAAGGTCGCAGTTCGTAGTAATAGACGTCAAATCATCGAGTAAAACTGAAGTGATATCAGGTATTTCCCAGGGAAGCGTCCTGGGACCTCTGCTGTTCTTGATCTATATAAATGACCTGGGTGACAACCTGAGCAGTTCTCTTGGGTTGTTCGCAGATGATGCTGTAATTTACCGTCTAGTAAGGTCATCCGAAGACCAGTATCAGATGCAAAGCGATTTAGAAAAGATTGCTGTATGGTGTGGCAGGTGGCAGTTGACGCTAAATAAAGAAAAGAGTGAGGTGATCCACATGAGTTCCAAAAGAAATCCGTTGGAATTCGATTACTCGATAAGTAGTACAATTCTCAAGGCTGTCAATTCAACTAAGTACCTGGGTGTTAAAATTACGAACAACTTCAGTTGGAAAGACCACATAGATAATATTGTGGGGAAGGGGAGCCAAAGGTTGCGTTTCATTGGCAGGACACTTAGAAGATGCAACAAGTCCACTAAAGAGACAGCTTACACTACACTCGTTCGTCCTCTGTTAGAATATTGCTGCGCGGTGTGAGACCATTACCAGGTGGGATTGACGGAGGACATCGAAAGGATGCAAAAAAGGGCAGCTCAAAAAGGTTCAAATGGCTCTGAGCACTATGGGACTCAACATCTATGGTCATCAGTCCCCTAGAACTTTGAACTACTTAAACCTAACTAACCTAAGGACATCACACAACACCCAGTCATCACGAAGGGCAGCTCGTTTCGTATTATCACGTAATAGGGGAGAGAGTGTGGCAGATATGAGACGCGAATGGGATGGAAGTCATTAAAGCAAAGACTTTTTCGTCGCGGCGAGATCTATTTACGAAGTTTCAGTCACCAACTTTCTCTTCCGAATGCGAAAATATTTTGTTGAGCCCAACCTACATAGGTAGGAATGATCATCAAAATAAAATAAGAGAAATCAGAGCTCGAACAGAAAGGTTTAGGTGTTCGTTTTTCCCGCGCGCTGTTCGGGAGTGGAATGGAAGAGAGATAGTATGATAGTGGCTCGATGAACCCTCTGCCAAGCACTTAAATGTGAATTGCAGAGTAATCATGTAGACGTAGATGTAGAGTAATAAGTCTTCATCCAGATTCTGGGAGAGGGCAAATGTCTCTTCTTGCTCTCTCCTCCCCCCCCCCCCCCCCCTTTCCACTCGTTTCCGTAACTTTGCGGATGCTCGTGGTGCACTCGCAACTATCCGTCGCATGAGGCCAAGGCACGTTGTGTACAAGGCGGAAACTCTGCTCCGGACCACTGACATGTCTCGATCACTGTCTCCCCTCAGCAGCCATCGGACAGTGGTTGGTGGGCTCACCTGTTGCGCGGGCCGGCACCGCCCGGCGTGGAAGAGCTGTCCCGGCGGGCAGGGCGCCACCTGCCGCAGCGCGCCGCCCTCGCAGCGGAACCAGCGCGCGCAGCCGTGCGCCGTGTCCGCGTAGCGGCCATTCACGCGGCCCACGCACACCGGCTCGGGGCAGCCGGACTCCGCAGACTCACCCGCCGGCACGCACACCTGCCACACACGGCCAAACAAACACTCACAGATCTAACAATAAAAGATACGTGACAAAAAGTGATTACCGGTTTCGGCTTTGTGACCATAACTGCCAGTCGCTGTGGTCGAGCGGTTCTAGGCGCTTCAGTCTGGAACCGCGCAACCGCTACGGTCGCAGGTTCGAATACTGCCTCGGGCGTGGATGTGTGTGATGTCCTTAGGTCAGTTAGGTTTAAGTAGTTCTAAGTTCTAGGGGACTGATGACCTCAGCAGTTAACTCCCATAGTGCTCAGAGCGATTTGAACCATTTAACCCTAATTACGTCTGAAAGTTTAGTATCGACGTGTAGGCTCGCAGTCAGTACCAAGGTACTTACTACAGGCCTGCGTATTGCTGATAAACTTCTAGAACTGGCGACATTTGCGAAGCCGAAACCAGTAATGGTTTTAATAAAATACAAAGACGTCGATTTTTGTAATGTAATCTGACACAAAGGTCACCGATATTCTCGGGAGATACAGCGACCTCATTTGGCGAATAACAGGTACCGTAGATGTAACTGCAAGCTTGACAATCGTGTACGAGGGTCCTTTAACTCCCTCAGACCCTCTGACTACAATTATGTACGTTAACTTTTACTGTGTCTTAGCTGCAACAGAAGTATTTTTTCCCAATGGCAACCTAACGTGCACATTTGTGAATTTTCAACTTTTTCATCATGTGTAAGTGCTGCCAGCTGTTGGGCATCACTACGAAAATATCAGCAAGTCAATGTAGCAGTACACAGCAGCTCATGACAACCAGAATACACGGATGTGGTTGGTTCTCTATATTCCATTTTATAACTGAATATTGTTATTTTGCTGGTCTAGCGGTTCTAGGCGCTCAGTCCGGAGCCGCGCGACTGCTACGGTCGCAGGTTCGAATCCTGCCTCGGGCATGGATGTGTGTGATGTCCTTAGGTTAGTTAGGTTTAAGTAGTTCTAAGTTCTAGGGGACTGATGACCATAGTGCTCAGAGCCAGCCATTGTTATTTTGCATGTTAATTATTGAATGATCACTTTACTATTTATTACAATAGAGATTATTTCTTAATCAGTTATTTTAGTCCATAAGATGAAGCCAAGTGTATAAAATATATTTTGAAAGTAGGTACACATTTCTCTATAAATCTTGCATCTAAAATCGTTAACAAATCACCTAAGAGTATTATCACATAAAGAAAAATTTTCCATCGTCCAGAAAAAAGTCAGGTCTGAAAGGATTAATAAGAAATGCCCCACATTTTTTTAATATACGACGGTGTGTCAAATGAAAACATTAAATTTGTAATAACAAATCGAAATTTCGCGCCGTTCTCCTGTAAGTTGGTAAGCGCGCTGCGAAACAGCTTGCAGAATGGCATGAAGATGGCAGCATAGTGCAGATGCACACATACCGTCGCAGTATCAGTATAAAGATGGCCGCCCCACTTGCAACGTGCACCAGTGAAGAGCAGCTTCTGTTATTCGGTTTTTGCGTAGTAAAAGTGTGAAATCTATTGAAATTCATCGACGAATGAAGATTTAGTACGGTGGTCCATGTTTGTCACAGCAGCAAGTCTACGAATGGAGTAGGAAGTTCGCAAAAGCCGGCCGATGTGGCCGTGCGGTTCTAGGCGCTTCAGTCTGGAACCGCAAGGCCGCTACGGTCGCAGGTTCGAATCCTGCCTCGGGCATGGATGTGTGTGATGTCCTTAGGTTAGTTAGGTTTAAGTAGTTCTAAGTTCTAGGGGAATGATGACCACAGATGTTAAGTCCCATAGTGCTCAGAGCCATTTGAACCATTTAACACTAATTACGTCTAAAAGTTTAGTATCGACACGTAGGCTCGTAGTCAGTACCAAGGTACTTACTACAGGCCTACGTATTGCTGATAAACTTCTAGAACTAGCGACATTTGCGAAGCCGAAACCAGTAATGGTTTTAATAAAATACAAAGACATTGATTTTTGTAATGTAATCTGACACAAAGGTCACCGATTTCCTCGGGAGATACAGCGACCTCATTTGGCGAATAACAGGTACCTTAGATGTAACTGCAAGCTTGACAATCATGTACGAGGGTCGTTTAATAAGTAATGCCCCACTTTTTTTTTTAATATACGAGGGTGATTAGGTAGTAGTGTCGGAAGTTCCATGCGGCTTTTCGCGAATGATGCTGTAGTATACAGAGAAGTTGCAGCATTAGAAAATTGCAGCGAAAGGCAGAAAGATCTGCAGCGGATAGGCACTTGGTGCAGGGAGTGGCAACTGACCCTTAACATAGACAAATGTAATGTATTGCAAATACACAGAAAGAAGGATACTTTATTTAATGATTATATGATAGCGGAACAAACACTGGTACCAGTTACTTCTGTAAAATATCTGGGAGTATGCGTGCGGAACGTTTTGAAGTGGAATGATCATATAAAATTAATTGTTGGTAAGGTGGGTGCCAGGTTGAGATTCATTGGGAGAGTCCTTAGAAAATGTAGTCCATCAACAAAGGAGGTGGCTTACAAAACACTCGTTCGACCTATATTTGAGTATTGTTCATCAGTGTGGGATCCGTACTAGCTCGGGTTGTCAGAGGAGATAGAGAAGATCCAAAGAAGAGCGGCGCGTTTCGTCACAGGGTTATTTGGTAAGCGTGATAGCATTACGGATATGTTTAGCAAACTCAAGTGGCAGACTCTGCAAGAGAGGCGCTCTGCATCACGGTGTAGCTTGCTGTCCAGGTTTCGAGAGGGTGCGTTTCTGGATGAGGTATCGAATGTATTGCTTCCCTCCACTTATACCTCCCGAGGAGATCACGAATGTAAAATTAGAGAGATTCGAGCGCGCACGGAAGCTTTCCGGCAGTCGTTCTTCCCGCGAACCATACGCGACTGGAACAGGAAAGGGAGGTAATGACAGTGGCACGTAAAGTGCCCTCCGCCACACACCGTTGGTGGCTTGCTGAGTATAAATGTAGATGTAGATGTAAATGAAAACCTTAAATTTGTAATAACAAATCGAAATTTCACGCCGTTATCCTGTAAGTTGTTAAGCGTGCTACAAACAGCGTGCAGAATGGCCTGTAGGTGGCAGCGTAGTGCAGATGCACGCATATCGTCGCAGTATCAGTATAAAGATGGCCGCCCCACTTGCGACGTGCACCAGGGAAGAATAGCGTTCTGTTATTCGGTTTTCCCGTAGTGAAGATGTGAAACTTATTGAAATTCATCGACGAATGAAGGTTCAGTACGGTGATCCATGTTTGTCACAGCAGCAAGTCTACGAATGGAGTAGCAAGTTCGCAAATGGTGCGACTTCAGTGGAAGATGCTCCTCGTCCAGGTCAGACACAACGAGTTCTGATTCCGCATAAAATTGCAGCAGTTGAAGCCATAGTGAAATAAAACGCCGAGTGACACTGAATGACATTGCAGCATGTTTACAGATTAGTCATGGGTCAGCACGCCGCATTGTGCATGATGTTCTCCAGTTTCACAAAGTGGCTGCAAGATGGGTGTCACGGCAGCTGACTCCTGAAATGAGAGATCTACGTGTTGAAGCTTGTGAAGAACTTCTTCGGCGCTTTGAACGAGAAGATGACGGCTTCCTTTTAAGAATCGTTACTGGGGACGAAACCTGGATTCATTCCACCAACCGGAAACGAAGAGAGCGAGCAAGGAATGGCGCCATTCCTCATCACCAAAACTAAAGAAGTTTCGCACAGAACCATCAGCAGGGAAGCTTATGATGACTCTCTTTTGGGACGAAAAAGGCGTCATTTTGGAGCATGCCTAGAGGGACCACTGTCACCAGTGCATCATTCAAAGTTCTCCTAAAAAATCATCTGCGGCCTGCAATCAAATCAAAGCGACGTGGATTGCTGTCAGCAGGTGTCCTTTTGCAACATGACAATGCAAGGCCCCACACTGCCCGTACAACAGTTGCAACGATGACAGACCTGCATTTTGAGTGTCTTCCTCATCCACCATACTCACCAGACCTCTCCCCAAGTGATTTCCATACGTTTGGACCACTCAAAGACGCAGTGCGAGGAAAGAAGTTCCGTTCTGATGAAGAGGTACGCCACGCGGTGCATGAATGGCTGCACGGACTACCGAAAGAATTTTTTTCTAAAGGAGTTTATGCACTTTGTAAGCGCTGGAGGACTTGCATTGAGCGTAGGGGAGATTATGTTGAAAAGTAATACACCTTTGTACCACTTCTGCACAATAAATAATATTAAAAAAATATTTAAGGTTTTCATTTGACTCACCCTCGTACACAGACAAACGTCCTTGTTGGTGCTACACGTTTGATATTTGTTCTTTGCGCCGGCGAAATTTCGAATCGTTCTGGCAGATGGTAGAGCCGTAGTACAGCGTCAAAGTGGCGTCTACATACGACTCACGTTACAAGCAACGTGCTGTTATTGAATTTTTATGTGCAGAAAAAGTAACCGTGATGAACATCCATAAACGTTTGTGTGTAGTGTATGACGATGCTCCAGTTGATAGGAGTACAGTTGGGCGATGGGTAAAGGAAGTTACAGCCTCATGAAATGCAGAAACAGAACTCGGGACATTCGCTCGGGACATTCCACTGCTCCAGACACGCTGAATCGTGCGAATGCCATTATTCGTGCTGACCGGCGCATCACAATTCGACAATTGGCTCTACAGTTGTCTGTCAGCATTGGAAGTGCGTCTGCAATGATCGAGACTCTCGGATATTCAAAGAGGTGCTCGCGTTGGTTTCCACGAATGCTCACAGCGGACCACAAGGTTCAAAGAAAGGCCATTTCATCTGAATTGTTGGACAGTTTTGAGACCGACGGAGAGGCCTTTCCGCCATGGGTCGTTACGGGGGACAAAAGCTGGATGCACCACTTTGCGACGGAAACAAAAATGACAGTCCATGGAGTGGCATCATCCTCATTCATCACAAAAGAAGAAATTCAAGACAACCTCCTCTGCCAGAAAAGTCATCGTGACAGTCTTCTGGTATTGTGATGGCCTCATTCTTGTGGATGTGATGCCAAGAGTGTCAACCATCAATTCAGAGACATACGTGAAGACTCTAAATAAATTCAAGAACCGTTTCCGACGTGTTCGATCGGACAAGAATCCAGTAGTAATCTTGATCCAACACGATAATGCACGCCCACACACAAGTCTGAGAACCCGGGAACACATCGCCAAATTGGGTTGGACATCACTGCTTCATGCACCCTATAGTGCAGACCTGGCACCCTCGGACTTCCATCTCTTTGGGCTGCTTAAAGAGTCTCTACGGGAAACACACTTCGAAGATGACGAGAGTGTCAGTCATGCAGTGAAAACATGGCTACGCCTACACAAGTGCTCTTACCAGCAGGGAATACATGCTCTTCCACAACGTTGGCGTACGGCCATAGAGCGTGATGCAGACTACATAGAAAAATAGAAAACGGACAATACATGTTCACGTATATTGTCACCAAATTCTGACTCTTAAGGGGGTAGGACGTCAAACGGGCCGACTTGGACCAGGAGAGGCACCACAGGACATTTTAATTTCCACTGTCTATACTTTTACAAGTAAATTCATAAAACTTTGTCAGCATGACCAGGAAGGATTCAGGATTCACACTCGTAGTAGCGGAAGTTCAAAAACGTAACAAAATAATTTTTTTACATGTGAAATTTCATCATTTTTTCACTTACTATTGGTTGCATTTGTTGCTATAGGTACACTTTTCTTCATAAGTAAGAGAGACTGTTCGATGAATTTTACACAGCATAAAAACCAAATTTACAGGTGTCTGAAACTCTAGAATCTATTTAATTTATGAAAAATGAATGAGCTGTAGCGTTTTAAACTTTATGTTTAAAAAAATCAAATTTTGTAGTTAATTAGCTCAATTTTTACCATAGTTTTTGATAGATTTGGAAGATTCTAGAGTTTCATACACCTGTAAGTATGGTTTGTATGCTGTGCAAAATTCATCAAAGAATCTCTCTTACTTATGAAGAAAAATGTACCTATAACAACAAATGCAGGCAACAGTAAGTGAAAAAATGATGGAATTTCATATCTAAAAAAAATTTATTTTGTTGTGTTTTTGCACTTCCACTGCTATGAGTGTGAATCCTGAATCCTTCCTGGTCATGCTGACAAAGATTTATGAATTTATTTGTAAAGGTATAGACAGTAGAAAATAAAATGTCCTGTGGTGCCTCTCCTGCTCCAAGTCGGCCCGTTTGACGTCATACACCCCTCAACAATAAATATGATCCGAAAAAAAAGTGTGGGGCATTACTTATTGAACGACCCTCGTACCATCAAGCATTTCGCGTAATCAGTCATAAGCCCCTCCGCCTTGCGAGTCTGTTAGCGCCTTTTTGGAATAATCTATCTTGTTATGGAACGTCTGGCCACTGCCTCTATTTACGACAGTCTCGTGTCCTTACTTTTTTTGTTTACTGTTACTTTAAAAGACCAAGTAAGACGTCACAGTTTACTTGTATTTTACAGCGCTCTGCCACCGGCAGTACGCCCCGTCCTGACCGCTTTACTTCTGCCAGTACCTCGTCTCCTACCTTCCAAAGCGGTGAGGACGGGGCGTGAGTCGTGCTTGGGTAGCTCAGATGGTAGAGCACTTGCCCGCGAAAGGCAAAGGTCCCGAGTTCGAGTCTCGGTCCGGCACACAGTTTTAATCTGCCAGGAAGTTTCATATCAGCGCACTCTCCGCTGCGGAGTGAAAATATCTCATCCTGGAAACATCCCCCAGGCTGTGGCTAAGTCATGTCTCCGCAATATCTTTTCTTCCAGAAATGCTAGTTCTGCAAGGTTCTCAGGAGAGCTTCTGTAAAGTTTGGAAGGTAGGAGACGAGGTACTGGAAGAAGTAAAGCGGTGAGGACGGGGCGTGAGTCGTACTTGGGTAGCTCAGATGGTAGAGCACTTGCCCGCGAAAGGCAAAGGTCCCGAGTTCGAGTCTCGGTCCGGCAACACTTTTAATCTGCCAGGAAGTTTCAGGGCGAATACAGTTCGGACAGCTTGGTGGAAGTTTCCGACAATGGCCGCTTGCGTGGCTCTCACAGCCATGAAGATTACGTATGGATGCGCATAGGCCACAAAGTAGCATTGTGCATGTGCTCGGTGTTCTTTTCTAGGCCTCGCGCTGTGTTGTGACACAGCTAACCACCATGTTTCCTTGGTCGCTTGGAATGAGGAAGCCCCCGTTTGGTCGCACAAGGAAGTGCTCGCCTGCTGAAAGGCGTACTGCGTGGATAGCGAGGGGTGGGGGACGAGTGCCGTTCACTTGAGATCAGAAACGGAGCGAGTACGAGTTTAATGTTGTGGGTTGCATACTTCACAAATCAAGGTGGCTCTCTTACGTCAGTGCTATAGGTTCCGCAAGTATGACGAGTTCGAGAACCGTGGCGCTGCGGTCGCTTCATACCCGTCGACTCGTCGTTCTCTCTTACTGAAGCGCGCAGGAATATAAGGCTAGTCGTGACATACTGTCAGTACGGAAGATAAGTACACGGTCTTGCTACTGTACAGTAGCACAGACAAGACGAAATGACTAATTGTCGAGATCAGAGGGCCTTTCACAAAGCTGTGTTTTGTGAGACGAAAATTATTGATGCCAAGTACACAATTTGAAATGTGTGAGGAGTGATGAGTTTCACGTTATAGTTCGCGCTTCAGATGAAAAACATACAAATTTCGTCCAATGCAAACAAAAAGACAGTATTCTTGTTTATACCACCTCCAACATGGGAAAACATATGTTCTGCACCAAACGACAATAAATCGCGCTATTTCTGTATTCATTTGGTCATGACAAGTAGCGTTTACAGGCTAACAGCGAGTTGTGTAGCTCGTCATTCATTTCTGTAAGTTAGTTTCATAATTAAGCACTTGCACTTCGTCGTCATGTCATGTTTTCTGGTACTGTCGTTACACACTCGGTAACGGCCCGAAAGTGACTGTACGTCAGTGTCACTGTTGCACGTTCTCTGAATAGATATGACATATTTAAATAAATTAACAGCAGTCTTCGAAAATGTTTTATCTATATAAATGTGTGTATAAATAGAAAAATATTCACTAATAACTCATCAGTCGTTATATTGGTGGGTGATTCAGCTCCCCTACCTGTGAGTTTTATGCAATCCGCAATGCCTTCAAAAACCCAATACAAGATTTTAATATTCTCTCGCTTGCTACACACAAACTACGAGGGCTATTCGGAAAGTAAGGTACGATAGGTTGCGAAATGGAAACCACAGTGAAAATCAAAACTGGTTTTTTGCATTAGTTAGCTACAACTTCCAGCTGCTTATCTCCATACTCACCGATCCGACTTATACGTTTGTCGTAGCGTTGTACCAACTTTCCAGTACCCTGGTTATAGAAGGCAGCCGTCAGTGCTTTCCATCAATTCTCTACGCTGGCCTAAAGCTCGTTGTCTGTGCCAAAATGTTGTCTTCATAGCCAGCAGTTCATGTGAGCAGAGATGAAACTCAGAGGGAGACAATTACGGGATGTGTTGTGGGTAATCGAACATTTCCAATTGAAAACGATGCAGGAGCATCTTCATTGCCCCTGCATAATACGGCTGAGAATTGTCTTAAAGAAGAAACCGCACGACGGTTATGTAATATTGGCTGCATAGCTTCAGGCGAAATTTCTCACCAGGCCCTCGCACTTGGTGGGAGACACTATAGTTATAGGTATCTTTATGTGCTCTCTGTGTGTTCAGAATTAAAACGAACGACGTAACGCGATAGACGGGCATACTAGAGACACTGCTCAACACACCTGCGCAAAACGTCATCGGATTTTCACTGTGGTTTCCATTTCGCGACCAATCGTTCCTTACTATCCGAATAACCGTCGTATTAGTGTCACAGGAAAAATGAGCAAGACCTTTTTGTAGAAAATTTAATGTAGTTAAATTCTGTTTGGGATATGTTTTCACTATAGGCTGTAATTTTCAAATCATTCAACAAAAATGTACAAACGTGATCTTGCAAAGTGTTTTTCTTGAATAACTCGAAAACGGTGGCCTCCAGCGAAAACGTATCCCAGCACAAGATTTAACTATATTAAAGGTCCTGTTCCTTTTTTCTGTAGGACTAACAATTTGCTGCTGGTGACTGAGAGAACATTAAAATCTCGTGTGTGGTTTTTGAAGGTGCTGAGGGTTGCATATAACCCATAGGTAGGCGCAGCAGAATCTCCCTGTATTACTTGCTTCTGTCATTTAGGCTTGACAGACATTTTGTGCCGCGTGGGATTAGCCGAGCGGTCTAAGGCGCTCCAGTCCGAGCGGTCTAACGCGCTGCAGTCACGGACTCTGCTGCTGGTCCCGGCGGAGGTTCGAGTCCTCCCTCAGCCATGGGTGTGCGTGTGTTTGTCCTTAGGATAATTTAGGTTAAGTAGTGTGTAAGCTTAGGGACTGATGACCTTAGTAGTTAAGTCCCATAAGATTATATAGACATTTTGTGACATCTCAACTTGCATACGAGAATGGCTGTAAAGCCGAAAACATGACTGTGTGAAGAAAATTAGTAATTTTCCAGTGTAAAGGCGGAAATTTCTTTCAAAACTGCAGCATATGTCGCGGGAATGCTGCCAGTCTGCGGCTGTACTTGTGAACTCCTGTACACGCTCTGCTTTCTGGGCGAGTCGAGCCTGCATATAGCCGACAACAGACTCACGGAACGAGGGGCACTCTACGGACACACGCGGACGGCGCGTCCGTAGACAACGTCATAGAACTCGCTGGCGTGTTTAATGCAAGTGTCGAGCACTAGCAGTCGAGATGACAGGCCTCTTATCCGCATGGCTGTAACGGATCGTGCAGCCAAGTCTCGATCCCTGAGGCAATAGATGGGGACGTTTGCAAGACAACAACCATCTGCACGAACAGTTCGACGACGTTTGCAGCAGCATGGACTATCAGCTCGGAGACCATGGCTGCGGTTACCCTTGACGCTGCATCGCAGACAGGAGCGCCTGCGATGGTGTACTCAACGACGAACTTGGGTGCACGAATGGCAAAACGTCATTTTTTCGGATGAATCCAGGTTCTGTTTACAGCATCATGATGATCGTATTCGTGTTTGGCGACATCGCAGTGAACACACATTGGAAGCCTGCATTCGTCATCGCCATACTGGCGTATCACCCGGCGTGATGGTATGGGGTGCCATTGGTTACACGTCTCGGTCACCTCTTGTTCGCATTGACGGCACTTTGAACAGTGGACGTTACATTTCAGATGCGTTACGACCCGCGGCTCTACCCTTCATTGGATCCCTGCGAACCCCTTCATTTCAGCAGGATAATGCACGACCGCATGTTGCAGGTTCTGTACGGGCCTTTTTGGATACAGAAAATGTTCGACTGCTGCCCTGTCCAGCACATTCTCCAGATCTCTCACGAATTGATAACGTCTGGTCAATGGTGGCCGAGCAACTGGCTCGTCACAATACACCAGTCACTACTCTTGATGAACTGTAGTATCGTGTTGAAGCTGCATGGGCAGCTGTACCTGTACACGCCATCCAAGCTCTGTTCGACTCAATGCCCAGGCGTATCAAGGGCGATATTACGGCCAGAGGGGGTTGTTCTGTGTACTGATTTCTCAGGATCTACGGATCCAAATTGCGTGAAAATATAATCAGATGTCAGTTCTAGTATAATACAGGGTGATTCAAAAAGAATACCACAACTTTAAAAATGTGTATTTAATGAATGAAACATAATATAACCTTCTGTTATACATCATTACAAAGAGTATTTAAAAAGGTTTTTTTTCACTCAAAAACAAGTTCAGAGATGTTCAATATGGCCCCCTCCAGACACACGAGCAATATCAACCTGATACTCCAACTCGTTCCGCACTCTCTGTAGCATATCAGGCGTAACAGTTTGGATAGCTGCTGTTATTTCTCGTTTCAAATCATCAATGGTGGCTGGGAGAGGTGGCCGAAACATCATATCCTTAACATACCCCCATAAGAAAAAATCGCAGGGGGTAAGATCAGGGCTTCTTGGAGGCCAGTGATGAAGTGCTCTGTCACGGGCTGCCTGGCGGCCGATCCATCGCCTCGGGTAGTTGACGTTCAGGTTTCATAACTAACCTTTCTCGTAGGACTCACCATACAGTTGACTTTGGAATTTGCAGCTCTCTGCTAGCTCTGCGAGTCGATTTTCCTGGGCTGCGAACAAATGCTTGCTGGATGCGTGCTACATTTTCATCACTCGTTCTCGGCCGTCCAGAACTTTTCCCTTTGCACAAACACCCATACTCTGTAAACTGTTTATACCAACGTTTAATACACCACCTATCAGGAGGTTTAACACCATACTTCGTTCGAAATGCACGCTGAACAACTGTCGTCGATTCACTTCTGCCGTACTCAATAACACAAAAAGCTTTCTGTTGAGCGGTCGCCATCTTAGCATCAACTGACGCTGACGCCTAGTCAACAGCGCCTCAAGCGAACAAATGTAGAACTAAATGAAACTTTATAGCTCCCTTAATTCGCCGACAGATAGTGCTTAGCTCTGCCTTTTGTCGTTGCAGAGTTTTAAATTCCTAAAGTTGTGGTATTCTTTTTGAATCACCCTGTATATTCGTCCAATGAATACCCGTTTATCATCTGCATTTCTTGATGGTGTAGCAATTTTAATGGGCAGTAGTGTAAAACCGCCCGAAGGATGAGGAAAGTCGGTGACCCATTGGGTGTATGCTTGCCATGTGAGTACTGATGCCGTGTCGTACCTGCGTGGCCCAGTGGAAGATGAAGCCGGCGGGGCAGCGGAAGTCTGCGCGCAGGCCGGCGCGGCATCGGTGGTAGTCGCGGCAGGCGGTGCCGGGCGTCACGAAGAACATGTCGGTGCTGCTGGCGGGCAGGCAGGTGGCCGCGGCGCACGTCACCTCCACGGCGGGCGCGCACCGCTGCAGCCGCGCGCTGAACGCCAGCCGGCCCGACGCCTCGGGCGGGCAGCGCAGGCGCGCCGACACGCTGCCATTCTCGCACCTGCCGTCAAAACCTTACAGCTGCGACTGGCGGCGTGGCGAAATTTCTATGTCTCGTGATGCGCTTGGAGGTGTACAGATATATCTGTAGGGAGACTATATAAATATACTCTAAGATAAAAAAAAGGTGCACCACGACAAAAAATATCTGAATGGGACAGAAGTCGATGGACATGGTGTAAATCTGGAACGAGATTTTCACTCTGCAGCGGAGTGTGCGCTGATATGAAACTTCCTGGCAGATTAAAACTGTGTGCCGGGCCGAGTCTCGAACTCGGGACCTTTGCCTTACGCGGGTAAAGGTCCCGAGTTCGAGTCTCGGTCCGGCACACAGTTTTAATCTGCCAGGATGTTTCATGATGTAAGTCTACAGACAAACAAATGATTACAGATTCAGAAAAATTGGTTGATTTGTTCAAGAGAAAGAGCTTCAGAAACTAAGCAAGTAAATATCGCAGTGGTCCACCTCTTGCCCTAATGCAAGCAGTTACTCAGTCTGGTGTTGATTAATAGCTTTGTTGGATGTCCTCCCGAGGGATATCGCGCCGAATTCTGTCCAATTGACACGTTAGATCCTCAAAATCCCGAACTGGTTGAAGGGCCCTATTCATAATGCTCCACATGCTCTCACTGCGGAACAGATCCGGCGACCTTGCTGGCCAAGGTAGGGTTTGCCAAGCACTCAGAAAAGCAGTAGAAACTCTCGCCATGAGTGGTAGGGCATTGTTGTTATTGTTGTTGTTGTAGTTGTGGTCTTCAATCCAGAGACTGGTTTGACGAAGCTCTCCATGCTACTCTATCCTGTGCAAGCTTCTTCATCTCCCAGTACCTACTGCAGCCTATATCCTTCTGAATCTGCTTAGTGTATTCATCTCTTGGTCTCCCTCTACGATTTTTACCCTCCACGCTGCCCTCCAATGCTAAATTTGTGATCCCTTGATGCCTCAGAACATGTCCTACCAACCGATCCCTTCTTCTAGCCAAGTTGTGCCACAAATTTCTCTTCTCCCCAATCCTGTTCAGTACCTCCTCATTAGTTATGTGATCTATCCGTCTAATCTTCAGCATTCTTCTGTAGCACCTCATTTCGAAAGCTTCTATTCTCTTCTTGTCTAAACTGTTTATCGTCCATGTTTCACTTTCATACATGGCTTATCTCCAAACAAATACTTTCAGAAACGACTTCCTGCCATATAAATCTATACTCGATGTTAACAAATTTCTCTTCTTCACAAACGATTTCCTTGCCAGTCTACATTTTATATCCTTTCTACTTCGACCTTCATCAGTTATTTTGTTCCCCAAATAGCAAATCTCATTTATTACTTTAAGTGTCTCATTTCCTAATCTAATCCCCTCAGCATCACCCGATTTATTTCGTCTACATTCCATTATCCTCGTTTTGCTTTTGTTGGTGTTCATCTTATATCCTCCTTTCAAGACACTGTCCATTCCGTTCAACTGCTCTTCCAGGTCCTTTGTTGTCTCTGACAGAATTGCGATGCCATCAGCGAGCCTCAAAGTTTTTATTTCTTCTTCATGGATTTTAATTCCCACTCTAAATTTTTCTTTTGTTTTCTTTACTGCCTGCTCAATATACAGATTGAATAACATCGTTTATTGGCTATATCCCTGTCTCACTCCCTTCCCAACCCCAGCTTCCCTTTCATGCCCCTCAACTCTTATAACTGCCATCTGGTTTCTGTACAAATTGTAAATAGCCTTTCGCTCCCTGTGTTTTACCCCTCCCACCTTCAGAATTTGAAAGACAGTATTCCAGTCAACATTGTGAAAAGCTTTCTCTAAGTCTACAAATGCTAGAAACGTAGGTTTGTCTTTCCTTAATCTTTCTAAGATAATTCGTAGAGTCAGTACTGCCTCACGTGTTCCAACATTTCTACGGAATCCAAACTGATCTTCCCCGAGGTCGGCTTCTACCAGTTTTTCCATTCGTCTGTAAAGAATTCGCGTTAGTATTTTGCAGCCGTGACTTATTAAACTGGTAGTTCGGTAATTTTCACATCTGTCAACACCTTCTTTCTTTGGGATTGGAATTATTATATTCTTCTTGAAGTCTGAGGGTATTTCACCTGTCCCATACATCTTGCTCACCAGATGGTAGAGTTTTGTCAGGGCTGGCTCTCCCAAGGCTGTCAGTAGTTCTAATGGAATGTTGGGCATTATCTTGCTGAAATGTATGTCGAGGATGGCTTGTCATGAAGGGCAGAGCAACGGGGTGTAGAATATCGTCGATATACTGCCGTGCTATAAGAATGCCGTGGATGACGACCAAAAGGGTCCTACTGTGAAAAGAGATGACAATCCAAACCATCACTCCTGGTTGTCCGGCTTTATCGTCGGTGGCAGTCACGTTGGTATCCCACCGCTGATAGGACGTTTTCAGACATGTTATCATACGGCCCAGTTCGAAGCAGAACTCATCACTGAAGACAGTCAATGACATTCCAGGCCGAATGTGCCCGACAGCACTGCAGATGGGCTTGTTGGTGTGCAGAGGTCAGTGGTAGCAGGTGCAACAGGTGTGGTGAGCTCAGCCCCCTTTCTGTGAACCGTATATTAGTGGTCATTGTGGTCACTGAAGCACCATTTGCACGTCGGATGGATGATAATAATGAATCCGGAACTCTGAGTACCTCCCTAACACTGCTGGGTCTTGCTGGGTCCTCACGTTCCTTTGTCTCTCTAGGTCAACCAACTCCTTCTTGATAGTGTGTTCGGCCATGGTGCACTCATTCAAATATCGAGCGATTTTCCGATTACTCTAACTGCATATATCGTTCACACGTCTGTCTGCGATGTACACGGAATGACATTCGCCTAGACTTCATGTCCTGGTATCGAAATCTCCGCTGTTTACTATCCTTGACAGCTGCATGGTGAAACTGTGCTGCAGTGTCGCACAATGATCCATCGGCCGCCGAAGTTTACAATTTTGCAATTTCCGTCAATGCCTGTATGAATATCGATTTCTGACCAATTTCCATAACTCCTTCGTGGTGCGTCATTTTTTTGTCTTAGAGCATATTTCTTCTGCTTTTATAATTTTGTTTTGTTCATTATATTTACTAATCAGGTCATAACAAATACTATAAGATCTTCCAAGACCTGTCCCATGCGTCCTCCCACTACTACCTGCTCAGTCCTGTCACAGGCATCTCCTACCACACCAAAGCCAGGGCCACCTACAAAAGTAGCCTTTTAATCTACCAACTAAACTGCAACCACTGTGCGGCTTCTAAGTGGGCATGACAACTAATAAGCTGTTTTTCCATGAATGGCCAAGGTCAAACTTGGTTGAGAGACAGCTGGATCACCCAGTTGCTGAACATGCCACCCAACATATTGCGCTTAATTTTAATGACTGCTCTTCGCAGCCTGCGCCATCTGGATTCTTCCTACCAACCACCTAACACCATCTTTCCTGAAATGCACAGGTGGGGGGGACTCTCCCTAAAACAAATCCTTCGTTCCTATAACGTCCCTGGCCTCAACCTTCTCTAGTCCCTGCCCTCCTTCCTACCTATCCCCTATCCCCTGCCGTGCTCCCACTCTAGCTCTACAAATGACTGCTATCCTGCCAACACACCTACTGGTTTTTTCCATTCTTTTCTCCTCTCCTTTCCGCTTTCTCTTCGTTCGCCCCCCCCCCTCAGCCCCCCCTCCCGCCACCACGCAGTCCCACAACACTGCACTAGCAGTCCTGTCCTGATCCCATCACGTCCTTGCACACTCCCTCATGCAGCACAGCGTCTTCACCCACCCCTCACCTGCTATCCCTCCTCCTCTTCGTCCCATGCTTCCTCCTTGCCTACACCACACACACAGCAGATCGCTGAACGTGTCAGACACAGTCGCATTCATTCAGGCCCCAGCCACCCCCCCCCCCCCCACCAGCACACACACACACACACAGTGGCCATTTGTGAGTTATGCTTGCGTGAACGTGTGTGTGTTCTCTGCTTTGGAAATAGAACTTTGCTTAAAAACTTAAATATTTTAGCAGTCTTTTTCACTGTACCTACCTGCAACTCAGTGCCTCCTCTATGTGGTGAGTATCAATCTAGCTTTTCCATATTGTTGTAAATACTAGAAATACATCTACATCTACTGGTGAAACGCAACACTAGAAGGGCGAAGAATGGAGAGGAGGAGACGATGATTGTTGACGTTATGGCGTGGCTGTTGGAATAGATATCCTTTGTGGAGACATGGATAAAACATTTCAATTAATGTGTGCACTGTATCAATGTGAACTACAGAAACACAGTGACTGCTGTTGAGTAAACTGTGAACTGTACCATGTGCTTTCGTTCCCGGATAAACAAAGACATTTTTTGTGTCTGCAAGGGACACATATGAGTGGACTGCTGGTGAAACAATGCCTGTGTATGATACCGGATTTGAGCGTTACAAGGACTGTGCTCGATGTGAATGAGCTTTGAAATCAAAGAGTGAGTTGTTGCACAGACTAATATTAGTAAACACCCCACCTCTGATACTTTAAAGAATCGAACTCTCATGTATAAAACAATTTCAGATTTCTGATTCCTCTACAAATGAGTTAATGTGTAAAATATTCGACGCTAAGCATGTAAGCGAGAAAGAGCTTAGCAAAGATTTGAAACTGTGTTTAAAGTTTGTTCAAATGTTCAGATGTGTGTGAAATCTTATGGGTCTTAACTGCTAAGGTCATCAGTCCCTAAGCTTACGCACTACTTAACCTAAATTATCCTAAGGACAAACACACACACCCATGCCCGAGGGAGGACTCGAACCTCCGCCGGGATCAGCCGCTCAGTCCATGACTGGAGCGCCTTAGACCGCTCAGTTAAAGTTTGTTGAAAGTGGCTAAGTGTTCCCATTCTAAAATGCTAGGAGATTGTTCGCTGGTGTGTAATACTTAACAACGAAAGCAACTCTCACACGATGTGCCACGACCAAATAAAATAATGTGATGAAACTTGGAGCATACATAGAGACAACTGCTGCAGTACAGTGCAGAAGATAACTCAAAATATACGCAATGAGAAACGGAACAACTTTTATTCAAAGACAATGATTACACTGAAGTCACCACAGTTTATGATGGTCTACTTGGCATTGCAAATGGGACATGGTTCTCAAGGCCTCAATGTGGTCATCGCGAATGGCAGTGCGTGCTCTGCGACTCGCTCTCATGCTGGGAAGGAATTCTTGTGATAGGGCGTTCCATTCCTCCAGCAACACGATTGACAACTGCTGGATGGTTATTGCTACAGGTGAACGTACTGCCGTATGTCTCCACAACGCATCCCATACGTGCTCGATAGGATTCAAGTTTGAAGAACGGACAGGCCAGTCCATTCACAGAATATCCGCCCGTTCCAAGGTCTCCTCCACTTCGATGGTGTCACCCATTGTCATCCATAAAAATGAAGCCAGGGCTGAATGCTCCAGTGAAAAGACATGTGTGGAGAAGGAATACAGTGTCACAAAACGTTGACGTATGAGTGCATTGTGTTCAAAGATTTTCAGATCAATATGCCCATGCAAAATAACACCTGGACAACCAAAACGATCAAGTTCGATAATGTTCCTGGGCGCATTATGTGTTCCCACTTCTCTCCATATAAGGGTACATGCAGCATAGTCAAACATGATAGTTCTGGTGTGCGGGCTTTCCAATAAAATGTGAAATGAGGTGTGTGGCCCTCAACTACGTACCCTCCGATTCAGAGTTGCAATATTAAAAGTTTTGGCTGGTTTCGTTGTCTAGGGGCTGGTATACGTAGTTGCCACGTTACAGGCCAAATACTGCTGAGTTGCAGTATACGATAATAATCCACACATGAATCGAATGGTCGAAGGTGTCTATCACTTTTCGGTAGCCCAAATTCTGCAGTTGTGGGCGTTGACAGACCCTCGGAGCGTGAAATGAGCTTCGTCGGTCCACAACACGTTAGTCAACCAATCGTCATCTTCCGCCATCTTTTGAAACGCCCACACCGCGAATGCCCTCCACTTCACTAAATCGCCAGTTAACAGTTCATGATACCGATGGATTTTGTACGGATAGCATCGGAGAGTACGCCTAAGTGCCAACCAAACGGTAGTGTATAGAATGCCGGTGCGACGTGCGACTGCACGAGCGCTGACTTCCCCGTGCATAGACGAACCCGCTACAGTCTCCATTTCTTGCTGAATTGTCTCAGCAGCATTACGCCTTGTGCTCGGTCGGTCACTACGGGGTCTATCGTCTAAACAACCCGCGGCTTCGAACTTCGAAGTCATTCTCGCCACAGCTGCATTTGTCAACGGACCTTTACCCGTTCGAATCCCCCTCCTATGGCGATAGGATCGTAACGCTGAACTAGCACATTCCTCATTCTGATAATACAGATTCACTAAAAGCGCCTTTTCAGGTAACGTCAACATGCTGCGACTGCTGGCGCATCTGATTCTCTCTATTACAGCTCCTTTTATACACGATTGTCATGCGCAGTCACTGACTTTTTGCTGTCCAGCGCCATCTGTCGGACATTTTGTGAACTTTGCTTTTTTTTTGTTCTAATAAAACCCCATGTCATTCCAAGCATGTGTGTCAATTTTTACCTCTCTATCTACATTACTCCGTGGTTTATTAAGTTTTCAAATTTATACTGACTTTTTGATCACCCGGTATTTCTGCAAAACACTTATTGGTGTCAATGGTACATCAATTAAATAGAATACAAGTTGAATAACAGGGAAACAATAGATTCCTACCGCACGTAATTAGTTATGAACAACAACAAAGCTCGCGAGATATTCACTTGTAAACGCACACTACGTCTTCACTATAGAAGCCACGGAAATCTCACAAGTACGCAAGTCGGCAGTCCGAAACATTTCTATCTCCCGCGGCCACGTGCAAACCGCTGCACACTCTGCAAGTCCCTCCCCCGCAACTGTGCGTCCGTCGCGCCTCCACGTCCAGCACTCACTCCCCGTGTCCTGCGCCGTACTCCGAACTCCCCTTTCACGAGCGCTGTGACTGGCTAGAGCGCTCCCGCCCTGTCTTCAAGTCAACGCACACTCACAATCATAATGAAACACACACGTAATGCTCGATTTACATTTAAACAACTTGCAATTAAATAAATATTCCTACGGCTGGACCATAAACACGCTCTAACACACATTATTGAATACATAAACAAATTAAATAGACATATATCAAAGGAACAGCAAGCAAAAGTAGGACAGTAGCCTAACGTGTCTGTGCTTTCTAAAACACAGTCAATAATTGACCAATTTCTTCATGAATAGCGCACGAGGCGTGCTTTTTTAAGTAAGTACCGTTTTGAAATTAAAAAAAGACGTGCGAAGATATCTCAATAATTTTATTTTTACACGAAAGCCATAACAGTCTGATTCTTCCTTGTTTACGTTGTGCACTGAGTGTTTAAGATGCGTCCGATAATCGTGAGTCCCGCCGACTGTGAAGTACGGGCTGTTATAAGATTTCTTTGTGCCAAAGGCCTAAAAGCGATCGATATTCATCGTGAGATCTGTGCAGTTTACGGAGAAAACATTATGAGTGGTGGAATGGTAAGAAAGTGGGTGAGAGCATTTAAAGATGGCCGCACAAATGTGCATGATGAACAACGGAGTGGGCGTCCTTTGGTCGTTAATGAAAGTTTGGTGCAGGAAGTAGTCAATAAGGTGAGAGAAAACAGACGCTTTACGATTTCCTCCTTGCGGGATGACTTTCCTAATGTTTCTCGTAGTGTTTTGTGTGGCATTGCGACCGAGCACTTGAATTACCGAAAATTGTGCGCACATTGGGTACCGAAAATGTTGACGGATGTGCACAAAACCAAACGTTTAGACAGTGCATTGACTTTCCTTGAGCGGTACCACAACGACGGTGATGATTTCCTGAGCCAAACTGTTACGGGCGATGAAACATGGGTGGCCTACGTCACACCAGAATCAAAGAAACAGTCCATGGAAGTTGAGCAAGGGTATCGTTTTGCTGCAAGACAATGCCCGTCCGCATGTGGCGAATCAGACCAAAGATCTCATCACATATTTTCGATGGTAAACTCTAGATTATCCTCCGTACAGCCCCGATCTTGCGCCCAGTGACTACCGTCTGTTCCTGCACTTGAAGAAGCACCTGGGCGGTCAGCGTCTTCAAGACGATGACGAAGTCTAAACAGTGGTGATGCATTGGTTAACAAGTCAGGCGGCAGACTTCTGTGAGGAGGGTATTCAAAAACTGGTACAACGTTATGACAAGTGCCTCAATATTGACGGAAATTATGTAGAAAAGTAGATTAAGGTACAGTCTTTCATGCAAAAATAAAGTTATTGAGATATTTTAGCACGTCTTTTTTTAATTTCAAAACGGTACTTACTTAAAAAACACGCCTCGTATATCAGATACAAAGACATAGATGAAAAAGTATATTTATAATCATGCTGCTACCGTTTTTTCGTGTAACTGTGGAGTACTTACGGCCTGACGCGATCGATAGTAATTGGCCACTTTGACCTCCAATAACTCATGTACTATTCAAGTTACATGTCTGTAATTCATATCAATTTAAGTTTACAATAATAGCTTCCTAAAGACCCGTCGATCGACGAAATCAGATGAACCGTTTAGATTTTGGAAATTCGTTGCTGCATGTTACTTGTATAATTTACAGTCAGATACTAAACTTTAAGCCATCAGAATCGTCGCGCAAATAATGGTAATGTATGTGTTTCTTTTTGAGGTATCATGATTCGTCTGGCTACTATTAATTTCTATACGAACTGTGAAATGTCTGCCATGATGGTTTCACAAAGTCCGCCATCTTTGGCACTCTCGGCATACAAGTCTCTTTCATTGATACAGCGTAACCATGGAATTCCCAGCCACGCGGTCGGGATGGACCCCTCTTGCTTCGACCAACGTCCGGCACCACGTGGTCAGCCTGCCGCGCGGCTCGTGCGGCCACGCCAACTCCGAACTTACAATATTTTCAGGGCGCCACAACTCGCCCGTTACCTCACAGGTGTAATGGTGTGGGGAGGTATAATGCTGCAAGGGTGTCTGACCTCCAAATCTTTGAACGTGAAACACTCCCGCTACAACGTTACTGTGATACTGTGCTCCTCCCCCACGTACATCTTTCCATCGTTGCATTCGGTCTTTACTTCATTTTATGGATAACAATGCGTGACTGCATTAAATAACGCAAATGGAGGAGCTCATTGAACAAGAGGATGTTTGGCTAACCAACTGATCTGCTCGTTCCCCAGACTAAATGCAGCCGAGCACATGTGGTACACCTTGGGGAGATGTATTTCAGCACGTTCACGTGCACCAACGACTATCCAACAGTTTTCAGCCGCACTGGTGGAGGAATGGTTCGCCTAACGCCAGAACTCCCTACCAACTACGCTACCAGGATGGGAGCATATTACAGAGTATGCATTGCTGTCCATGGTGATCATACGCCCTATTAAAAACCATATCAAGCCTTTTGTATTGGCCAGAGGCCATAAGAAACGCGATGACTTCAGTGTAATTATTGTCTTTGAATTAAAGTGTCATTTTTATTTGTCTCATTGCGTATTTCTTCCAACTACCTTCTGTAATACACTGTAGCAGGTCTTTTTATGTATGGCCGAAATTTCATCGAGCTATATTACTTGGCAGTGATACATCACGCGAAAGTTACTTCCGTCCTTGAGTTTTGCACACCAGTGTAGTCCAGGTAATTTACACACCGTGAGTTATCCTACCTCAAGGTAAATACACAGTTTATCACTGTAATACTTGATTTATTACGTTAAATATTGTTGTGAAAGCATTTTCTACCTTTAAATTCAGTCTGTAACTGTGTGATACACTGAAAATCACTTTATTTTATTGCCCCTGGCAGCCTTTAGATAGGCAGCCCGCAACAGAGACTGTGCCCTGGGCCAGCTCTTTAGTACACTACTGGCCATTAAAATTGCTACACCAAGAAGAAATACTGATGATAAACAGGTATTCATTGGCCTGAGGAATCAGTACCCAGAACAACCACCTCTGGCCGTAATAACGGCCTTGATACGCCTGGGCATTGACTCAAACAGAGTTTGGATGGCGTGTACAGGTACAACCGCCCATACAGCTTCAACACGATACCACAGTTCATCAAGAGTAGTGACTGGCGTATTGTGACGAGCCAGTTGCTCGGCCACCATTGACCAGACGTTTTAAGTTGCTGAGAGATCTGGAGAATGTGCTGGCCAGGGCAGCAGTCGAACATTTTCTGTAACCAGAAAGGCCTGTACAGAACCTGCAACATGCGGTCGTGCATTATCCTGCTGAAATGTAGGGTTTCGCAGGGATCGAATGAAGGGTAGAGCCACGGGTCGTAACACATCTGAAATGTAACGTCCACTGTTCAAAGTGCCATCAATGCGAACAAGAGGTGACCGAGACGTGTAACCAATCGCACCCCATACCATCACGCCGGGTGATACGCAAGTATGGCAGTGACGAATACACTCTTCCAATGTGCGTTCACCGCGATGTCGCCAAACACGAATGCGATCATCATGGTGCTGTAAACAGAACCTGGATTCATCCGAAAAAATGACATTCGTGCACCCAGGTTCGTCATTGAGTACGCCATCGCAGGCGCTCCTATCTGTGATGCAGCGTCAAGGGTAACCGCAGCCATGGTCTCCGAACAGATAGTCCATGCTGCTGCAATCGTCGTCGAACTGTTCGTGCAGATGGTTGTTGTCTTGCAAACATCCCCATCTGTTGACTCAGAGAGCGAGACGTGGCTGCACGATTCGTTACAGCCATGCGGATAAGATGCCTGTCATCTCGACTGCTAGTGATACGAGGCCGTTGGGATCCAGCACGGCGTTCCGTATTACCCTCCTGAACCCACCGATTCCATATTCTGCTAACAGTCATTCGATCTTGACCAACGCGAGCAGCAGTGTCGCGATACGATAAACCGCAATCGCGATAGGCTACAATCCGACCTTCATCAAAGTCGGAAACGTGATGGTACGCATTTCTCCTCCTTACCCGAGGTATCACAACAACGTTTCACCAGGCAACGACGGTCAACTGCTGTTTGTGTATGAGAAATCGGTTGGAAACTTTCCTCATGTCAGCTCGTTGTAGGTGTCGCCACCGGCGCCAACCTTGTGTGAATGCTCTGAAAAGCTAATAATTTGTATATCACAGCATCTTCTTCCTGTCGGTTAAATTTCGCGTCTGTAGCACGTCATCTTCGTGGTGTAGCAATTTTAATGGCCAGTAGTGTAATACAGATACTCTGTAAATATGTCAGTGTGCTTCCAAAGTTTGAAGCTAGCTCATTTGCGTAAAATCAGTCAGTAACTTCCACAAAAGTCTAAAAAAAATGTCAGTTACTATTTTCTCTGTTGATACTCCTTTGCTCGGCTTCACAACAATGCTTGTATCATCTGTAAACAGGACTAAATCTGCCTCCTGATTGAAATAACATGACAGACCATAAAATAAGGCAAGAATAACAGTAATGGGCCAATAATCGAACATTCTGGGACTCCCATTGCCATTTTTTACCACGCAAGTGATTTGGCATTTCTCTTTGTATTACTTGAACAGACTAGGACAGCTTTCTGCATTCTGTTTCTTAAATAATAGCTAAACCAGGCACGTGCTGAACTACACAGTCTATAAAACCTTAAGTTTCTGTAATAAAATTTTATGACTGAGGCAGTCAAATGCTTGCGACACATCACAGAAAATCGCTGTTGGTGATATTTTGTAATTTAAGGATTTAAGTATGCGCTCAGCAAATGTATAAATATCTAACTTACGAGGAGAAAACGACAAGAATCATAACCCGATTTCCCAGAACCTTCCTCAGTGGAAGAGAAGCCAAAATATGCGAACACATGTCTATACTTATCCGCAGAATCTCGATCGTTACTGAGAGAACGACCTTCAAAGTTTTCGAGGTAATTTAGATGCCTTTTAAGGTACTGGAAGCTCAGCCAACTTGTGCATAGTGACTAACGTGACATTTGCGCCCTGTGTTCGAAACCCGATTATTGGTTTTATTTATTTCATTTTTTTCATTTACCTACTCATGTTCGTAGAAGGTTACTGCACGAATCTTTCTTATCAGATTAGATGATACAACGCGTTACATTAATTGTAAAATTACAACTGCGTTTCATAACAAGTGTTATATATTTTTATATGACACGTACGTGTATGGTATTTTCAGAGTTACAATCTCTCTAAATTATCGTATTGTTATATTTAATTCATACATCAGTTTTCAATTATTATATTGTATCCGTACGTTTATTATTCAGTAGAATTTGGTGTATTTCCTGGGATCATACTGGTAGTAGAAACATTCGAAACATAGAAATTCCGAACACCACGAGCATCGCGTGAAGGTCGATTTGCCACAGCGACATTTCTTCGTATGAATATCAGTAGCAAAAGAAATGTCCTTACCATTGATGAAAATTTCACGTGTTGGCATTAATTTAGGGGCAAACCACGCATAACAGGTCTCTTTTCCGAAATCTGGCTCTTGCAATTGATTATGAATCAAGATATACTACAGAATTCCACCGAAAATAATTTCAAATAATTTTTCCTTTCATATATTATTTTTCTTTTCTTTTTTAAATTCATTCACCGGGTATACGACTAGTAGACGTACCGGGTGATCAGTATAAATTTGAAAACTTAATAAACCACGGGATAGTGTAGAGAGGTAAAAATTGACACACATGCTTGGAATGACATGGGGTTTTATTAGAACCACAAAAACAAAGTATTGCTAGACGCGTGAAAGAACTCTTGCGCGCGTCGTTTGGTGACGATCGTGTGCTCAGTCGCCACTTTCGTCATTTTTCGCCTCCCAGGTCCCCAGACCTCAGTCCGTGCGATTATTGGCTTTGGGGTTGCCTGAAGTCGCAAGTGTATCTAGGGATGCTGAAAGATAACATCCGACGCCAATGCCTCATCATAACTCCGGACATGCTTTACAGTGCTGTTCAAAACATTATTCCTCGACTATAGCCGTTGTTGAGGAATGATGGTGGACATATTGAGCATTTCCTGTAAAGAACATCATCTTTGCTTTGTCTTACTTTGTTCTGCTAATTATAGCTATTCTGATCAGATGAAGCGCCATCTGTCGGACATTTTGTGAACTTTTGTATTTTGTTGTCCTAATAAAACCCCATGTCATTCCAAGCATGTGTGTCAATTTGTACCTCTCTATCTACATTATTCCGTGATTTATTCAGTTTTCAAATTTATACTTCCTTTTTGATCACCCGGTATATGGACAGCGTTATTTCAATATAAATTGGAAAACATTTATGTAGTAATCTTCTAAGGAGATGGGTACTTAAATGAAAATCAGAGATAGTAGTGGGTTTCGAACACGGGGCGCAATAGTGAAAAGCCGCGTCGCTAGCCGCTGTGCCGCCACTGAGGTTGGATCACTTACGCTCTAAAAGGCATATAAGTATCTCGAAAAGTTTGACTTCGTCTACTCAGAAACGGTACAATATCTGCGGACAAGCAGGGAGATGTGTTCGCTTATTTTTACCCCTCTGCCACTGAGAGAGTTCTGTGGAAAATCAGGTTATGGCACTTGTCGTGTTCTCCTCGTCAGTAGGGGCCTCCCTTTTAAATCCAATCTGTTATTGGCTGAGTAACCCGTTGCTGCACAGGTGTATAACAACGGTTGAGTTCATCATCAACTAAAATTTTTTAGAAAAAATGCAGGAAGTGACACTGGGTGGTAGTTATTGGTGTCTGTGAGTAACACTTTTTATAGAGAGATCTTAGCAGAATGGTCAGTTGCAGAACCTTTAAACCCGTTGAAATATATAAGCTGAGGATGCGTAACTCAGCGGGAAGAAGCTTTTAAACTGTAAGATGAGAACAAGGAGAAGAAGCAGTTGGGTACCTGTAGTAGGAAGCGCAGCCGTCGGAGATGTTGGGGTGGAGTCCGTCCGGCTGCAGTACGCAGGGCCGCCACTCCGCCGGCGCCTCGCAGCGCCCGGACACGAACACAGAGCCGTCCGCACATCGCAGCACCTGCGCTTCGCCGCCGGAGCACCTGCGCAAACACCACTCCACGTCTCACCTCAAACTCTGGGTCCTACTGGTAATGCACACCTGCGCAGACTGGACAGTAGGGGAAGGGATCTCGGTAGTAGTGGGGGTTCCATCGCGTTCGGCCACTACGCGCTAGGGGAGGTGCAGTTCAGTAGTTGAAACCTCAGAAGCAGTTAGCGAGTCCGCAAACGATCATATTAACAGGTTATGACAGTGTGACCACTAATTCGACAAGTCGGTAGTTTACCGGACAAGAAGATCAGTGCATGAAGGTCTGAGTGGACCACCTCTCGCAGTGCACAGCTCAGCAGGCGACAGCAAACTAAGGGAGCCGCCCTTCGGAACGATGGGGTGAACTCGCCCAGCGCTGAGAACGAGAATGTGTTTCTGTGCAGGAGCCAACTTATTACGCATGGGCCAGTCCATAGATTTATTGCCTGTACGTAAGACTGCACAGCTTTTATTATGCGGACAAAAGTATGCTTAAAGAGTAATGTGTAATAAAACGTCAGAGAACTGGCTAAGTCATCATAAGTTGGCACTTTGTTCTGACCTATAGGTTTTCCGCCTGTAACGGTATCGGGATTTCGATCAGTTCATTACAGGTAATGTCCAGCACGGATAAGAGAGAACTGAATGTACGAATGCACGGTTCCAATGTTCTCGAGCTTCCAGCTTGTAAACTCCCGACAAATTCAGTAAGCCATTTTATCAATGACTTGAAAGCAAAAGATCCCCGAGGGAAGGTACGAAGCAACTTGCGTTTTTGCCATTCTGTGGTTCAGGAAACTTTTCTCAGAATACACTGCTTACTTAAACGACAGTAGACTTTCATTTATCGCCGTGGTTCTTGAGTGCTCTGCATTATTCTTAGCGAGTTAGAACATTTTATTTCACCTCCAGGCGAGTTGAATTGAGGACATTTGGACGGAAGATTACTGAAAATCACATTCTCTATCGCATTCTGGCTGTTCACGCAAATAGTTTTCAGGCCCTTGTAAAAAGGTTGTGGTATCCAAAAATCGCACAAGACTACCAAACATTTCAACTTATAGAACTAAATGAGCGGTTGACAAAGGAAGCAAGACTAAAGAAAAATGAAGACACTTTCATAGGATTTGTCGATCGGGAAAATGCGTTCGACAATGTGAAATGGTGCACGATTTTCGAAGTTGTGAGAAAAATAGGTGTAAGCTATAGGGAAAGACGGGTAGTATATAATATGTACAAAAACCAAGAGAGAAGAATGAGACTGGAAGACCAAGCACGAAGTGCTCGAATTATAAAGTGTGTAAGGTAGGATGCAGTCTTTCGCCCCCGCTATTCAATCGAAAAAGCAATGAGGAAATAAAAGAAAGGTTCCAGATTAGTATTAAAATTCAAAGTGAAAGGATATCAATGACCAAATTCGCTGATGACATCACTATCGTCAGTGAATTTGAAGGAGGATGAGAAGATCTGTTGAATAGAATGAACAGTATAATGAGTACGGAATGTGGACTGAGTGTAAATCGAAGGAAGACAAAAGTAATGAGAAACAGTAGAAATGAGAATAGCCAGAAACTTGACATCAGAAACGGGGATCATGAAGTAGATGAAGTAAAGGAATTATGCTGCCTAGGCAGCAAAATAACCCGTGAAGGACGGAGCAAGGAGGACATCAAAAGCAGACTAGCACTGACCGGTATCAAAAATGGGCCTTAATTTGTGGAAGTGTAAGTAGGCTGTTTAGGTTTTTATGTTGGTAACGTCACGTTGCCCTCTGAATGAAAATCACTGGCTGTGCTGTGTGCAGTCTGTGGCTGGTTGGCATTGTTGCAATATTCGCTATTGTAGTGTTGGGCAGTTGGATGTGAATAGCGCGTAGCGTTGCGCAGTTGGAGGTGAGCCGCCAGCAGTGGTGGATGTGGAGAGAGAGAAATGCGTGTTTTGAGAGGTCGGTATAAGCGGACGATCTGGACGTGTGTCCGCCAGAAAAAGGAAATTTGTAATATATATATATATATATGATAACTTTTGAATATTATTAAGATAAATACAGTGTTTGTTCTCTATCAAAATCTTTCATTTGCTAACTATGCCTATCAGTAGTTAGTGCCTTCAGTAGTTAGAATCTTTTGTTTAGCTGGCAGTACTGGCGCTCGCTGTATTGCAGTAGTTCGAGTAACGAAGATTTTTGTGTGGTAAGTGATTCATGAAAGGTATAAGTTATTGTCAGTCAGGGCCAGTCTTTTGTAGGGATTATTTAAAGTCAGACTGCGTTGCGCTAAAAATATTGTGTCAGTTTAGTGTTGATCAGAATAAGTAAAGAGAGAAATGTATGAGTACGTTCAGTTCTGCTCAGCTGTTTGAAAATCAAGTAACGTAAGAGGTTTTCCAGTACAGTCATTCATAAATTTTTCTAAGGGGAGGTTTCAGAAGAAATTTTTAAGAATGTACGTTTTGGAGCACCGCATTGTATGGTAGTGAAACATGGTCAGAAAACCGGAACAGAGGATAATCGAAGCATCTGAGTTGTGGTGCTACACAAGAATGTTGGAAATTAAGGTAAAGAATCAGGGTGTTCTCTGCAGAACAGGTGAAGGAAAGAAAATATAGAAAACGATGACAAAAAGAAGTGACAGGACGAAGCGACATCTGTTAATCAGGTAGTAACTTCGATGGAACTAGAGGGAGCTGTAGAGGGTAAAATTTGGAGAGGAAGACGGCAAATAACTGAGGACGTAGCTTGGAAGAGCTAGTCTGAGATGAGAAGGTTGGCAAAAGAGAGGAATTCGTGGTGGGCGGCATTAGACCAGTCAGAACTCTGATCACTCAATAAATAAGTAAATAAATAAATGATACACAGTAAAATTTTACCCATAGCCGCACAGTAGCACAACACGGCAATTACTGCAAGCGGCAGGTGGCCACTAAGAAGCAAATGCGGAAGCGCAGGCGTTACCTGTAGTAGTGGACGGCCGAGTCCGGGTGCGGGTACAGGCCGTCGGCGCGCCGCCTGCAGAAGGACGCGTCCAGCGTGGCGCGGGCGGCCGACGCAGTGCGCTCCGAGTCCTCTTGCTCCGCCTTCTGCAACACACAGTGGCATTCCTCTGCTGTACTCCCTCGTCTCCCTCGCACGTCGATACTGAAATGCAGTTTACAAAGTCTGATATATACTATCTCATCAAAAGTGTCCAGACATCTACACTGAAGAGCCAAAGAAACTGGTACACCTGCCTAACATCGTGTAGGACCCACGCGAGCACACAGAAGTGCCGCAACACGACGCTGCATGGACTCGACTACTGTCTGCAGTAGTGCTGGAGGGAACTGACACCATGAATCCTGCAGGGCTATCCATAAATCCGTCAAAGAGTACAAGGGGTTGGAGATCTCTTCTCGACAGCACGTTGGTGGCCAAAGGAAGTGTTTAAACTCAGAAGAGTGTTCCTCCAGCCTCTCTGTAGCAATTCTGGACGGAGCATTGTCCCGCTGGAATTGCCCAAGTCCGTCGGAGTGCACAGTGGACACGAATGGTTGCAGGTGATCAAACTGGATGCTTATGTACGTGTCACCTGTCAGAGTCGTATCTAGACGTATCAGGAATCCCATATCACTCCAATTGCACACGCTCCACACCATTCCAGAGCCCCCATCAGCTTCAACAGTCCCCTACTTACACGCAGGGTCCATGGATTCATGAGGTTGTCTCCATACCCATACACGTCCATCTGCTCGATACAATTTGAGATGAGACTCATCCGACCAGGCAACATGTTTCCAGTCATCAACAATACAATGTCAGTGTTCACGGGCCCAGGCGAGGCGTAAAGTTTTGTGTATGCAGTCATCATCAAGGCTACACGAGTGGGCCTTCGGCTACGGAAGTTGTGTTGAGTGGTTCGCACGCTGACACTTGTTGATGCCCCATCAATGATATCTGCAACAATTTGCGGAAAGGTTGCACTCCTGTTACGTTTAACGAATCTCTTCAGTCGTCGTTGTCTCCGTTCTTGCAGTATTTTTTGCAGGCCACAGCGATGTTGGAGATTTGATATTTTACCGGATTCATGATATTCATGGCACACTCGTGAAATGGTTTTATGGGAAAATCCCCACTTCATCGCTACCTCGGAGATGCTGTGTCCCATCGCTCGTGCGCCTATTATAACACGAAGTTCAAACTCACTTAAATCTTGGTAACCTGCCATTGTAGCAACAGTAACCGATCTAACAGCTGCGCCAGACACTTGTTGGCTTTTATAGACGCATACGTTGTCGACCGCAGCACCGTATTCTGTCTGTTTACATATCTATATATTTGAATTTGCATGCCTATACCAGTTTCTTTGGCGCTTCAGTGTATTAGTGGACATTAACATGGGACGTGTCCACCCTTCACCTTTATGACGGCGTCAGCCCTCCAATGGTGTGTGACACTGTCTGCACATCCTTTGTCAAGAGTCGAAACCAGACAAAGTAGTGATGATGGAACCTGGAGCCTGCAGCCAAGTCGATGTTCTAACTCACCCGGACCGTGTCTGTTGGGTTCAGGTCTGAACTCTGAACAGACCAGTCCACGTCAACAATAACAAAATATAATATTACAAAAATTTTAAATACTTTCAAATTTTTCTATATATTGTCTCAATTGCATTTAACATTCGAGTGTACAAGACTGTTGCATCGTCTATAACATTCGTTTCAGTTAGATTGTGCTGTGTGTAGCCACGTTATCTATGACAGCAATTGAAACAAAAAGCCTATACAGCGCTGTAAAAATTTTTCTTATACATTGAAGTGTCCATGTATATATTCCCGTTACAATCAGTAACTGCTAGCAGATATTATGTAAGCTTTACTCGAAGTCAATAGCAAAACATAAAATATATATACAACGTCGTCACACTGTGTAACTTATCCAAACACAAAATACATATACAACATTGTCACAATGAGTAACTTGTCCAAACGATGTTGTATATATATTTCATGCTGTAGTATTGACTTCAAGTACAACTTACAGAGCAAATCGGGGCTTGCATTTACTGACTATAGCGGAAGTAATTAAATCGATGCTTCAGTGTTGTTAAGGGGCGTTCAAAAAGAAACGAGCAGGAAGCATAATTACAGAAACCAGTACCTGTATGTTAGAATTATTGACCCTGGCTGTTGAGACACTTGTCCCACTGTGACATAAAGCGGTGAATGGCTGTCTCAGTTCCGCAAGTACAGCTGGACGTCGTCGTCCGCGGTGAATCGTTTGCCCCTCAGAGCTTTTTTAAGGGGACCAAAAATGACGTAATCACAGGGAGAGAGGTCCGGACTGTATGAAGGATGGCCAAGAATCTTCCATTTGAATCTCTGCAAGAGTTCCGTGACTGTGTTGACCGTATGAAGGTCGTGGAGCAGAATGACTCCATGGGTGAGATAGCCTGGTCGTTTTTATTTGATCGCTTGGCGAAGGGTGGTCAAGGTTTGCGAGTAACGCTGGGCATTCACTGATGTCCCGTGCTGCTGGAAGTGAATCAGAAGGGGGCCATCTTGGTCAAAGAAGAACACCAGCATAACCCTTCCTGTACTCATGTGGACGGCGACGTCCAGATGTACGTGCGGAACAGGTTAACATCGCAGTCTCGGTAATTTTATGAGACAGCCATTCACCACCTTGTGTCGCAGTGGGACAAGTGTTTCAACAGCCAGGGTCAATACTTCTAACATACAGGTACTGGTTTCTGTAATTATGCCTCCGGCTCGTTTCTTTATGAACGCCCCTTATATATAAACAATTTACGACGCTGCACGGGCCTTTTGTTTCAATTGCTGTCATAGAAAGTGTGGCTGTACATAGCACTTTTTACCTGAAGATTTAAAATAAGAATGTTATGCATCACACAACGTTCTTGTACATTGCGAGTGCTTTTATAATATTGCATGTGATCTGAAAATGATAGCTATGAAACTGGTCATAAATTTGAAAAAAAAAAAAAAATCTTAAATGTGACTGAGACAGTATACAGAAAATTTGTAAGTTTTATAGAAAGATATTTTTATTGGAATTTAAATAGACTATAACACTAATATAACTTTATATGCTCCTTGAAGAGATGAGTTTTTTGAGAGTTCATTTGCATAGCTAACAGAAAGCTGTTCGTGAAATATTTCAATTTTCTCTCAAATCACTAATTAAGTGCTTATTAAGTACCGTGAGTACTTTGTAAAACTAGACCTCAAGCTAGTCAATTTAATGCTCCATTTGTCCATTTCCCGGTTTTCGTTTGATTGGGAGGTTTTCGACCAAAATCCATTATGTAATATCTAGAGAGTCTTGTTTCTGCCTCGTTCAGACATCTGACCAACAAAATAGCCATAGTCATATACAAAGTAGTTTTTCTATAAATTGTGTTAACGATAAATATTTTATATTTTTCTGTCTGTGAAACGCAATAGAATATTCATTACAGAATATTTGGCAAACACAAGTCTTTGATAGGGGGGAGTAGTAACTTGAATGCGCTTAGTTGTAAAGTGGCCTTGATGGAGATGAGTTGTTCGTAAAATTGCTTAGAGTGTAGCTGGAAGAAATGTATTCACAAGATCAAAAATAAGTATTATATTTCTTTAAAATTTAATCGAAAGTTGAGCTCATTATTTGATTCTGATATGTATATGGAATTTGCACAGAAGCCAAAAAGCACGCCATATTTAAAAGAACGAAGAACCCTCAAGAATGACAAAGATTTAGAGATGCTCGAAATTTAACGCGAATTTCAGTGGAAGATGGTTTTAATGGTTTCCACAACGAAACTCTGTCGCGAAATCTGGCATAAAACCCGAAGAGACTCTGGTTGTATGTTAAGTACACCAACGGCAAGGCGCAATCAATGCCTCCAGTGCGTGATACCAAAGACGATGTTACTGATGACAGTACTACTAAAGCAAAGTTACTAAACACGGTTTCCCAAAATTTCTTTTTCAAAGAAGGTGATGTGAATATTTCGGAACTCGAATCAAGAACAACCGCCAACTTGGAGTAACTTAGAAGTAGACACCCTCGGTGTAGCGAAGCAGTTTGATTTACTTAATAAAGAAAAGGCCTCCGGTCCAGATTGTATATTAGTCAGATTCCTTTCAGAATACGCTGATACAATAGATCCATTCTTAACAACTGCATACAACAGCGCGCTCGTCGAAAGATCCGTACATAAAGAGTGGAAACTTGAATAAGTCACGAAATTATCCAAGAAAGTAAATAGGTGTAATCTGCTGAATTACAGACCCATATCACTAAGATCGATTTGCAGTAGGTTTTTGGAACATACTCTGTGCTCGAACATTATGGTTGGTTCAAATGGCTCTGAGCACTATGGGACTCAACTGCTGTGGTCAGAAGTCCCCTAGAACTTAGAACTACTTAAACCTAACTTAAGGACATCACACACATCCATGCCCGAGGCAGGATTCGAACCTGCGACCGTAGTGGTCGTGCGGTTCCAGACTGTAGCGCCTTTAACCGCTCTGCCACTCCGGCCGGCTCGAACATTATGAATTATCAGGTTATCTTCCATTCGGAAAGTGGATGTGACTTATAAATTATAG
This sequence comes from Schistocerca nitens, assembly GCF_023898315.1. Classification (NCBI taxonomy): domain Eukaryota; kingdom Metazoa; phylum Arthropoda; class Insecta; order Orthoptera; family Acrididae; genus Schistocerca; species Schistocerca nitens. The sequence goes on from NC_064615.1 coordinate 874,342,629, forward strand.
AGTGTAGCAATCAATCGCCTTTTTAGATTTTATTATGCAAATCAAGATTTTGACTAGTAGCTAGCCATTCTCAATGCCCTATTTTTTATTTTCAATGAATGTAAGTCCCTGTTGTTCGGGCGTTAGTCACAGTTCTTTGAATTACCTGTAAGAAAACGATTTCTTGACAAACAGCCAACACGGATTCAGAAAGTATCGGCTTTCTGAAACACAGCTAGTTCTTTATTCTCACGAAGTAGTGAGTGCTATCGACAAGGGCTGTCAAATTGATTCTACATTTTCAGATATCCAGAAGTATTTTGTTATCGTTCCTCACAAGCGACTTCTAATCAAATTTCGTGCGTATGGAGTCTCAGCTGTGCGACTGGATTTGTGTTTTCCTGTCAGAAAGGTAAAATAGGAGTAATTCCTGGCGTTCCCCAAGGATGTACGTAAACGATTTAGTAGACAGTCCGGAAAGCCCGCTTAGACTGTTTTTAGATGGTATAGTCATTTACAGTCTTGTAAAGTCATCAGAGGATCAAAACCAATTGCAAAATGATTTTGACATATGAATGGTGCGAAAATCGACAATTGACTCTAAACAATGAAAAGTGTGAAGTCATCCACATGAGCAATAAACGGAATCCATAAATTTCGGTTACACGATAAATCAGATAGATTTAAAGGCTGTACATTCAGCCAAATACTTAGGGACTACAATTGCGAATAATTTAAATTGGAACGATCACGCAGACAATGTTATGGAGAAGGGAAACCAAAAACTGCGATTTATTAGCAGAACACTTAGAAAATGCAACAGTTCGACTAAAGACACCGTTTTCTGGAGTATTGTAGTGCGGTGTGGGATTTGTTCTGACAGGATTGACGGAGGACATTAAAAAATTTCAAAGAAATGCAGCTCGTTTTGTATTATCGCGAAATAGAGGAGGGAGTGCCACGGATATGATACGCGAATTGGGGTGGCAATAGTTAAAACAAAGGCGTTTTCCCTTGCGGCAGTATCTTCTAATGAAATTCCAATCACAAACTTTGTCCTCACAGCGTGAAAATATTTTGTTGGCAACCACCAACATAGGGAGAAATGACCACATAATAAAATAAGAGAAGTCAGAACTCGCACGGAAGGATTTAAGTGTTTGTTTTTTCCGAACGGTAGAGAGATAGCTTGAAGGTGGCTCGATGAACCCTCTTCCAGGCACTTAAATGTGACCTGCAGAGTAATCATGTAGATGTAGATGCAAGCCTGAAGAAGCTGTTTGACAGTTGGTTACAATGAACCGATGGCTGCAGCGAGGTTCATCACTTAATAATAACTGATTTCTACTGCTTGTTCATAGTTATTTTTAGAATGTGCCAAATAGTCGTTTATTGGAATGTAACACACAAAGAATTGTAAATTTTTCGTGGTTAGGGGAGAACGAGTAGGTTACAAGTTTCTTGTCTAGCACTGGAATTCATTTGGACGGTGATGGTGATAATACAGAAAAGTTTCGAAAAGGCACCAGGTAGGACTGAATTTTCGTATACTCCGCCCATTTTTAGTGAGGACGCCTAGCAAATTTTGAAGGTATCTCGGTTTGTGTGTTAGCTCACTAGCGCCTGTGCGTCGGCTACACTTGCTGCACGGGTGCATGATGCCTGCCTATCCGGTACGGCGTCACATCACTCCCTGTGGCCAGTGCACTGGTCTACGTGGAACGCTTCGCGGGGCTTACTTTAATGATTACGAACGACTCAAAAAAAAAAAAAAAAAAAAAGGGTGAGGGCGACAGGGTGAAGCGCCAGTAAATTTGTTCACATACTGTTGAGTTCGTTCTTGCCCCTACACTATGTGCTTCGTGGATTAAGCATAACCCACATACAGGGACTGTAGAGTGACGAGACCACTCAGGTATACTGCAGGCTGGCGATACCACTGAGAGGGACCAGACAGTATTCTAAACGTATGAATAGTATGTTTTCTTCCATGGAAACTGCTCATAACTTGGCTTTTATTCATTATGCTGTATTTCTTTACGTGCATCGTATTCCTCAGTTTGTTCAAAATAATTTTGCGCATGCCAGCGGCCTTGCCGCAGTGGTCTGAGGATGACACGGCGGCTAGTGGGTACCGTTGGGCCTTCATGGCCTGTTCGGGAGGAGTGTAGTAGTTTTTAGTTTTGCGCATAGCACTCAATTTTATTTGCGTCCTAATAATGTAATTATGTTGTTCAACAACTTATAGCAATTCGAAGAGTTTTAAGGTCAGCGTCACTATCTGTCTCATTAAGGTTACCGCTCCCTAACCGCTACAGACACTTTTTAGAAATCCAGAATATTGTATTATTTCCAGGCAGATACTGCAAAGTCATAGGGATGTCGAATGGGTACTCCAACAATATGTGTACATTCGGAACAAAATAAAAATGTGCTTAAGGAAAAGTGTCATTGGTAATTAGGAAAATAATACTCACAGCTACATTATAGATTCAGAAAACTTCGAATAAATAAAAAAAATAATGTTCTTCTAAATGACTTTAAAACTGCATGAGAAGCGTTCAGTAAGTAATGTGACACATTTTTTCTGAAAGCTGGTTGGTTTTATTCACGATTCCAAAACACCGTATTATTCCCACTCTTTCGGCTGCAAAACCCTATTTCTCAGCGTAATGGTCGTTCAGTGCGACGACCTTATGCCACCTTACTGGGAAGGGCCTGTATGCCCGCATCGTACCACTCTACTGGTCGACATCGAACCCAACGTATTGCTGGATCAATAACGTCCCCATCATTCGTGTACTGCTTTCCCGCGGAATGCATCCTTCATTGGACCAAACAAATGGAAGTCGGAAGGTACCAGATCCGGGCTGTAGAATGAATGAGGAAGAACAGTCCAATGAAGTTTTCCTCGCAGATGGACAGACGCGTGTGAGGCCTTGCGTTGTCATTGAGAAGCTGGTTCGCATTTTTGTGGCACCGTTGACGCTGAAGTCGTTTCTTCAGTTTCCTGAGGGTGTGTGCGGCCGACCGGCGAGCGGGAGATCGGACAGCTTTTGTGACACTTTGTTGCGATGAAGACAGACGCCTCGCCCAGCGACTCATCGTGCTTTTTTTCCTTGCCAGGTCTCCGTGAACATTTCACAGGCGTCTATGAATGTCTGCGTTGCTCTGGTTTTCCGCCAAAAGAAACTCATTGACAGCTTTCTGCTTGAAACCCACCTCCGTTACAGACGCCATTTTGAATACTACACTCCTGGAAATGGAAAAAAGAACACATTGACACCGGTGTGTCAGACCCACCATACTTGCTCCGGACACTGCGAGAGGGCTGTACAAGCAATGATCACACGCACGGCACAGCGGACACACCAGGAACCGCGGTGTTGGCCGTCGAATGGCGCTAGCTGCGCAGCATTTGTGCACCGCCGCCGTCAGTGTCAGCCAGTTTGCCGTGGCATACGGAGCTCCATCGCAGTCTTTAACACTGGTAGCATGCCGCGACAGCGTGGACGTGAACCGTATGTGCAGTTGACGGACTTTGAGCGAGGGCGTATAGTGGGCATGCGGGAGGCCGGGTGGACGTACCGCCGAATTGCTCAACACGTGGGGCGTGAGGTCTCCACAGTACATCGATGTTGTCGCCAGTGGTCGGCGGAAGGTGCACGTGCCCGTCGACCTGGGACCGGACCGCAGCGACGCACGGATGCACGCCAAGACCGTAGGATCCTACGCAGTGCCGTAGGGGACCGCACCGCCACTTCCCAGCAAATTAGGGACACTGTTGCTCCTGGGGTATCGGCGAGGACCATTCGCAACCGTCTCCATGAAGCTGGGCTACGGTCCCGCACACCGTTAGGCCGTCTTCCGCTCACGCCCCAACATCGTGCAGCCCGCCTCCAGTGGTGTCGCGACAGGCGTGAATGGAGGGACGAATGGAGACGTGTCGTCTTCAGCGATGAGAGTCGCTTCTGCCTTGGTGCCAATGATGGTCGTATGCGTGTTTGGCGCCGTGCAGGTGAGCGCCACAATCAGGACTGAATACGACCGAGGCACACAGGGCCAACACCCGGCATCATGGTGTGGGGAGCGATCTCCTACACTGGCCGTACACCACTGGTGATCGTCGAGGGGACACTGAATAGTGCACGGTACATCCAAACCGTCATCGAACCCATCGTTCTACCATTCCTAGACCGGCAAGGGAACTTGCTGTTCCAACAGGACAATGCACGTCCGCATGTATCCCGTGCCACCCAACGTGCTCTAGAAGGTGTAAGTCAACTACCCTGGCCAGCAAGATCTCCGGATCTGTCCCCCATTGAGCATGTTTGGGACTGGATGAAGCGTCGTCTCACGCGGTCTGCACGTCCAGCACGAACGCTGGTCCAACTGAGGCGCCAGGTGGAAATGGCATGGCAAGCCGTTCCACAGGACTACATCCAGCATCTCTACGATCGTCTCCATGGGAGAATAGCAGCCTGCATTGCTGCGAAAGGTGGATATACACTGTACTAGTGCCGACATTGTGCATGCTCTGTTGCCTGTGTCTATGTGCCTGTGGTTCTGTCAGTGTGATCATGTGATGTATCTGACCCCAGGAATGTGTCAATAAAGTTTCCCCTTCCTGGGACGATGAATTCACGGTGTTCTTATTTCAATTTCCAGGAGTGTACATACAGCGCTGCCACCTGTCTTAAGTACATGAAGCTATAGGGGATGAAGCGGGAATATTCCACGCTGTCCCACAACAAATTCTGCGTTTTTCAACCGAAACTGGGCGATAAAAGAATGTGTTGCATCACTTACTGAACGCCCCTCGTAGGCACAAATGAAAGAGGTGGATATGGGAGAGTGGGCAAAACCGATGGGCGGGCCAAACCGACACTTAGAATATTTCCTGTTAGGTGCTGCTAAGGGGTGGCAACGCTATAGACTAGTAAAGAAGCAGCGATTATGGGTAGTTCGAGCTTAGTTTCGTTTGCGTATTAGCCATTGTTTCGATTGTGCGAAGTTCTGAAGTTTAAATAGTTTCTTTTCCAAGTTGCACGAAGTTGGTTTATGTTTTGAGAACTAGAACGCCAATCTGATATACATCAGTGAGTAAGTATGATTATTCAGTACGTTCAGAGGTATTTTTATAGTAAACGTAGCTTAGCAACTGTTGCTCGATAGCCTAAAATCGACTCAGTTCAGTGTTCCTTATATTTTATAAAATAATTAAATCTCCGGATTAGAAATATTAAGTGTTTCGTTAAATTTACTCTAAACGGAGATTGAAGTTAACATGCAATAACAAGGCTTTGGGAAAATTTTTTTACTTTTTACTGAACACGAATTTTATTTTACTTGTTACACAAAAAAGCTAAAACCGCAGGAAATTGGTATTTTTAGTAGGGCCTAAAGTAAGTTTCTGTTTCAAGTAAAATGTTCTCTTAAAATTAATAAAAAACTTTTCTTTATTTTTTAATACTCACAGCAAACAATGCTATGTGTAATTTTTTACGTTCCAGGGGACACCGCCTTACCGTAGACACATTCAGTGCCGGGCTGAAGGGTTTGCGTGCCTCGATGAAGTCGAGAGCTATGCCGGAGATAGCGTAGCTACTGGCAGGGTCACCCAAGCCGGACTGGTCTCGACAGAGGAGCCCGACGAAGTGTGTCCCGCAATCCCGCAACATAAGGCAAGAGGGGGGGGGGGGAGGGGGGGCTCAGTGGGCGTAAGGAAGCCAACCTCCCTAGGGGAGTAAACCCTAAAGAAATCCAGGTCCTCCTAGATGGGGGTTGTGCATGGGGCTGATAACCCCACACTGTAAGAATGACATGTTGCGGAACATCAACAAGAGCCTCGGATGATGGATGAGACACAATAAGCACGACCTCCGCAAAGAAAAAGGACAAAAGATTTGGCAATAGTAACATGGAATGTACGAACAATGTTGAAACCTGGATAAATGAAAGAAATGGCTGATGAGATCATGAAGTTCAAGTACAACATTGTTGCGCTACATGCAATAAGATGGCAAGAACAAGGACAGGTAGATATGCCTCAGTATTCTCTGCTGTATAGTGGACCAGACAGAAGAACAGGACAAGCCAGAACGGAATTCACAATAACAAAGGAGGTTGGTGAAAGTGTTTTGGAATTTGAACCCATAAATGAAAGACTTGACAGACTGAGAGTGGAAGGGAAATTCAGAAAAATAACGATAATAACAGCATACAGAGGAAGCAATAGAAGAAACAAAGGAAAAGTTTTATGAAGATCTAGAAAGGCTTGCAGTAAAGCACAAAAGTATGATCTGTTCTTAGTTATGGGATATTTTAATGCACAGGTTGGGCGAAACGAATATAGAAATTTTTTGACATCTTGGAGTCAATCAATACAAAATACTAATATGGATGAGACATGGATACTCACAGTCCCAAGCAAATCTTCAAAGGTGTTAGCCCTCCGGGAAAAACAAACGCTTAATGTTCGGATAGAGCAATAGCATTGCCCTGTTTGACACAGTCATATCGTTTAAATATCAGGGCGTAACACTGCAAAGCGATATAAATGGAACGAACTTGTGACGACTGTGATAGGGAAGGCCGTCTATTGAGAGAATTTTAGGAAGAGTGGTCCATCTATAAAGGAGACCGCATATAGGACGCTGCTGCGACCTGTTCTGCGCACTGCTCGAATGTTTGGGATCCGCACCAAATCGGATTAAAGAAAAATATGGGTAGGTACAAACAGCACGCAAGAGCTATGGAGATGCTACGGGAACTCAAATGGAAACTCAAATGGCAATCCCTAGAGGGAAGGCGACGTTATTTTTGAGGACCATTATTTTGAAAATTTAGAGAATCGGCACTTGAAGTTGAGTGCAAAAAAAAAATGGTTCAAATGGCTCTGAGCGCTATGGGACTCAACATCTGAAGTCATCAGTCCCCTAGAACTTAGAACTACTTAAACCCAACTAACCTAAGGACATCACACACAACCATGCCGGAGGCAGGATTCGAACCTGCGACCTTAGCAGTCGCGCGGTTCCAGACTAAAGCGCCTAGAACCGCTCGGCCACAATTGGCCGGCAAGTTGATTGCAGAACAAGCCTACTGCAGCCAACATACATTTCGCCTAAGGACCACGAAGATGAAATACGAGAAATTAGCGTTCATTCTGAAGCACGTAGACAATCGTTTTCCCCTAGCTCTGTGTGCAAGTGGATCAGGAAAGAAAAAAGCTAATATCGGTACAGGGTACCCTCTGCCACGTACCGTACGGTGGATTGCGGAGTATGGATGTAGATGTAGACTGTGATTTGTTTATTCCTCGCGTCTGTTTCGGTCTGACATTGAATTCCTCGCTGTGACTCTTTTCGTACTAGGCTAAAATTCCAGTGAAATTTCATCAGCGTCGCTATAAAAAGCTCGATAATCTACTAGTGTCGCCTGCTTTGTTTCCAGTTATTGTCAATTATCATCACAATATTCTGATTTTGTTTCCAGTGGGTTAACGCTTTCTCTATCTGATGTACCGGACGATGGAACACCGGTACACTCGTGTGATCCACATGGGCAGCAAACGTAAATCCTCCTGAATTTTGGTGTATCTCCTTGGTTTTGTGTGTGCTGAGCTACTTTTGAAGCTGTGTTATGTTTAAGTAGAAAAGGCTAAAACGTACCGGGTGGTTACGATTAAAGTGCAGGTACTCACAGAGATCCAGTCTGGGCTGTAATTATAGTATAGCAACGAATCTTGGTACATAAGTTAATGCTTTATCGCGGAACTAATTTAAGCTGTAAAAAAAGAAATGTTCCAATTTTGGCTACCATATGCAAATCTGGTGCTGTACAGCACCCCGCCGACGTCTGCCGTGCTCGTGTGAAACAACTGGTGTAAGCGGCGGTTAATAATAAAATGAACATTTTGCCTTTCTCACTTGTTTTGTGACCACGTCTCGTTCCTAAGCCATGACATACGGAAACAGTTCTATACGTCTTTCTTGAATTCAAAGCGGTGGATTTGTACCTGGTGGCCAAAATTGTAACTAATTTGTTTGCAGCGTAAATCGGTTCCGTAATATCGTTAACTCATTAAAATATCTATCGAGGTTAGCTGGCGTTCGATAATTACAGCCAACGCCGGACGTCTGTGAATAGCTGCACTTTAATTACAACCACCCGGTATATCATCTACGCATTACATATGACCGCTTTTATTTGATACTCATTCCTAGACTTTGTTCAGTTTAAATTAAACGTAACTGGCGTAAAAATTCGTTATTATTTAGACACAAGCAATGTTTCCCCTTAAGTACGATAATCTCCACCTAAACGTCGTGGCTACAATCACTTTGACATTATGGAGCAACGAACAGTATCGTCATCAACCCTCCCCCCTCCCTTCTTCCGCACAACCATTTCATCGCAAGGTCGCAAGGCACTCTTTAACGCCATGCTCTAAGACAGGGTTCAAATGGCTCTGAGCACTATCGGACTTAACATCTGAGGTCATCAGTCCCCTAGAACTTAGAACTACTTAATCCTAACTAACCTAAGGACATCACACACATCCATGCCCGAGGCAGGATTCGAACCTGCGACCGTAGCGGTCGCGCGGTTTCAGACTGAAGCGCCTAGACCCGCTCGGCCACTTTGGCCGGCTAAGACAGGGAGTGACAATATTACGGATAAGCCCGCTTTAATCAGCATAAACATTGATTCTTACCCACAGTGGATCATCTTTGCTGGAGTTGTCTTCTAATACAGGAATACCGCTTACGTAGGACAGAACTCCTGAAATAAAGAACAATAGTGATTTATAGCTGCAAAATTTGAAACACTTAATGCACTAAATGAAGTATGTTCTAGAGTGTCTTACTTCTATGCAGAAAATTAAGCAACAAAACTGCATATAAAACTGTAGATAGAATAATGGAGGTCAGTGAAGACGTTTAAATCAACAAACTGATGAAATCATATTGTTCAGTCATTTAATAATATTTAGATGCATCCACTCCCATGATGAATGTTGAAAAGTGGCAAGAGAGAGAGAGAGAGAGAGAGAGAGAGAGAGAGAGAGAGAGAGAGAGAGAGTCACTAGTGTTCCTTCTGTTATTCATTTTGTTTACTCGTCGCATCAAAATGACGTCAACGAACGACCCCCAAATTCTGGATGAGATAGTTATAATGTCCCGTGAAATCTAATTATGTGATCTGGGATGTGCCAGTAACACCAACTTCCGATCAAGAATCTGACTCTCATGTACAAAACAGTTTCAAACGTTTGAAAAGAGGTGTCTTGATTCGTCGAGGCAACCAACCTATAGCGCACAGCATCCTTCTTGCAACGTCTTTCACGGCCGTTTTTCTCTTTTTTTAAATATTTAGATGATGTTCTTGCGTTGAGAAGACAAACCCGTGAGGAAACGGGCAGCTCTTCTTTGAATCTTCTATATTTCTTCACTTCGGTATGGGTCTCATATCGAGAAATATGGTAGTAAGACACGGAGAGTTCATGAACCTGTGTGTATCTGTTCTGATTAGGCGATGTGCTATGATTAGCAATCTCAAAAGAAAAAAAGAATCTACGCTAATGTGTGGTGCAGAAGGGTAGTCCCCGGGAGATCGGCAGCCATATAGGCTTGACAGTGGAGATGGATGGAACAAGGAGTGTAGCCAGGATATACGGAATGGAGAGGAGAAGAAATAAGCAAATTAGAGAGATGATGGATATGGAACAACGAATCCTGCAAAGAACTGAGAAAATAGCTCTTCAATGGTATGCCCATGTACGGCGAATGGAGCAAGAACGATGGCCAAAAGCGATCTTGGAATTGTTGCCGCCGGGAAGGAGGAAGCGAGGACCGCCGAGAAGAACACTGAGAGCGGGAATAACTGGAATGACGGGCAAGAGCGATCTTAGAGAGGAAGACTGCAATGATCGTCAATGCTGGTGAATGGGAATACAAGGCAATTGCTGAGTAATGGAGAAGCCCTTAAAACTCAGCAAGATCCTTGTTTCAAGTGTAAATTCTTTTTCATAATTATTAACCTATCGCTGTTCAAGCAGATGTCCGAGTAATTTATTTATGAACATATTCCATTATGCAAAGTGTTGTCTGTGAAAACGTTTCCGTTGTGGACATTTGTATAATGTAATAACTCATGGTAAATCAATTTGTCAAGTGCTATACCTAATTAGGATTAAATGTGATATGTGTAGTAAACGAAAGGAAGATGGAGAGAGAGGGAGAGAGAGAGAGAGATTTGACAATTAGCGGCAAATTGATAAAGAAAGTACGCTAGAGTTCTCGACTTTTATGAAATTCAGTAAATTAACAATGTAGAGGAGCAGTAATTTGGACTGTATCGGTAAAAAGAACATCAAACGAAGTGTTTATCGATACACAAAAGGAGTGAAGTGGGCCTCGAGACATACTGTCATGTGTTGAAATGTACCGTGATTGATCTGATACTGCAAGAATAGATGGTTTTCTCACAGCCGTGACGTGCCTGCTGGTATAGTACTGCCTGACAAAAAGCGTTAGAGATTACGCGTTACTGCTGCATCATACTGAATGCGTCCTCAGAGAAAACAGATGCCGATGTTTTCAAATGGTTAATACATGTTTGTACTGCCGATTTTTCAAATGATTGAAGTTTATCCAATGTTCTTGTTGACTGTTGGCATGCATGTGTCAACGAAAATACGAACGTGTACTGTCTGCGCAATCTAAAGAGAACTTGCTGATGAAGCAACTTACGCAATTACAACAGCAAAGTAAAAAGAAGGTAGCAGTGGTTTCGGAGAAGGGTATAGACTGAGCAGTAGAAACAGTGGTAAAGGTGTTATTATAGTTGTAGAAGAAGAGATAAGATAAATTAGTTACGTCTAGAATTGGCCGAACGGAGGCCATATTAGCGACTTCTTCGTATCCTTCCAATAAAACTCTCTGGTATCAGCCAATTCTGTTGACGTTCCATTTTAAACCGCTATCGATGGACACTCTTAGATACTTGACGGTTGTGGCTGGTTACAGTGACTTATACTGATCGTATGATCAGACTTCCAGCCACGGACGTGCTCTACATTTAGGGTCAACCTACCAGTCATTGTAACAAACATCTGCAAGTGTTTCTGCATGTCTGCATGTCAGTATACAACACCGCCATCCTATTTGGTCTGTAGATTGTACCGTTATGAGAGTACCGTGGTTGTATTTCGCACAGAAATATTATAAATGATTCGTTTTCAACGTTTCCTTTTTTTGGGGTGTATTACATGCACAAATATGAATAAGTGGGCAGTTCAGTAAGTAATGCAACACATTTTTTTTCTCGGTCAGTTTCCGACGTAAGAATGCGAAATTTGTTATGGAACATCACGTAATATTCCTGCTTCAACTCCTATAGTTTCACGAACTTTCGATAAATGCTGGTGCTAAACGTAGGTTTCAAAATGGCATATGTGACGGGGGTGTGTTCCAAGTAGAGAGCTGTTATTGAGTTGCTTTTGGCGGAAAACCAGAGCATTGCAGATATTCACTTTCCTACTCCCATATATTTGGCCCAATGAAGAATGCACTCTGCGGAAAGCGGTATGAGGATAATGGGCACGTTATTGACGTAGCAAGACGTTGGTGCCGACGTCGACCAGTAGGTTCAAATGGCTCTGAGCACTATGGGACTTAAAAACGGAGGTCATCAGTCCCCTAGAACTTAGAACTACTTAAACCTAACTAACCTAAGGACATCACACACATCCATGCCCGAGGCAGGATTCGAATCTGCGGTCGTAGCAGTCGCGCGGTTCCGGACTGAAGCGCCTAGAACCGCTCTGCCACAGAGGCCAGCCGTCGACCAGTAGAGTGGTACCATGTGGGCAGACAGGCCCTCCCAGTAAGATGGCGTAAGGCCGTCATGTTGAACGGAGATTGTATTGAAAAATAGGGTTTTGTAGACAAAACAGCGGGGACTCCTGAACCTAATTTTCAGAAAAAAATGTGTTGTATTACTTATTGTACGCCACTCGCAGAACCGATGTGCCGTCGACTTGGCGTTACGAGTGCAGCGCCGTGATAAAAAGGCGACAGCAAGTTTACGTGTGTTGGAATATGCGAAATGTTCATCTGTTACAACAGTGCAGCTTGCATTCATAAGGAATTATGGAAAAGAACCGCCGTGTAAACAGAACTTCGTGCGAGGCACCATCTCTCACGTAAACGACGAACTTCCACGCCATTGGATTGGGCGTAGTCGTGAAGTGATGTGGCTCTATTCCGTTCTTGTCCGCCGCTGGTAGCTGAGTGGTCAGCGCGACAGAATGTCGCGCCCGGCTTCGATTCCCGACTGGGTCGGAGATTTTCTCCGCTCAGGGACTGTGTGTTGTGTTGTCCTGATCATCATCATTTCGTCCCCACCGACGCGCAAATCGCCGAAGTGGCGTCAAATCGAAAGACTTTTGCACCCGGCGAACGGTCTACCCGACGGGAGGCCCTAGTCACACGACATTTACATTTACATTTCCTTCTTGCCACCCCCAGCCCCCGCCCCCCTCACGTCGCCTGACGTTATGCCTTGTGACAACGGCTGAAGGCGTTGTTAAAATGGTTCAAATGGCTCTGAGCACTATCGGACTTGACATCTGAGGTCATCAGTCCCCTAGAACTTAGAACTACTTAAGGGGGGTAGGACGTCAAACGGGCCGACTTGAAGCAGGAGAGTCACCACAGGATATTTTAACTTCTACTGTCTATACTTTTAGAAATAAATTCATAAAACTTTGTCACCATGACCAGCAAAGATTGAGGACTCACACTCATCGCAGTGGAAGTTAAAAAACGTAGCAAAATACCTTTTTTTACATGTGAAATTTCATCATTTTTTCACTTATTACTGGCTGCATTTGTTGCTATAGGTACACTTTTCTTCCTAAGTAAGAGAGATTCTTCGATGAATTTTTCATAGCATACAAACAGTAGTTGCAGTTGTATGAAACTCTAGAATTTTCCAAATCTATTAAAAAACTATGGAAAAATTGAGATAATTAACTATAAAACTTTAGTTTTTTCTAAACGTGAAGTTTAAATGTGACAGTTCATCATTTTTTCATAAATTAAATAACTTCTAGAGTTTCATACGCTTGTAACTATGGTTTGTATGCTGTGCAAAAGTCATCGAAGAATCTCTCTTACTTAGGAAGAAAAGTGTACCTATAGCAACAAATGCAGCCAGTAGTAAGTGAAAAAAATGATGAAATTTCACATGTAAAAAAATGTGTTTTGTTACGTTTTTGAGCTTCCACTGCTATGAGTATGAATCCTGAATCCTTCCTGGGCATGCTGTTAAAGTTTTATGAATTTATTTGTAAAAGTAAAGACAGTGGAAATTAAAATGTCCTGTGGTGCCTCTCCTGCTCCAAGTAGGCCCGTTTGACGTCCTACCCCCCTTTAAACCTAACTAACCTAAGGACATCACACACATCCATGCCAGAGGCAGGATTCGAACCTTCGACCATAGCAGTCTCGCGGTTCCAGACTGAAGCGCCTAGAACCGCTCGGCCACACCGGCCGGCGCAGGCGTTGTCAGTAGATACAGTAACAGTTATCGTCCAGTGACCTATCGGAAGACGGAGACTACTGCAGATCTGCAGATGGACGCCCTCGTGCGCAGGGAGCAACGCTGCGCGTTGCGAAGGTTTCGGCGTCGGTAGCCGGTGCGGCGCGGCGCGCATGCCTGGAGACGGAGAGGCGACACCGCGCCGCGGAAAAGTGCAGCGTCGTGACCAGCTGTGGTCGGCCGCTACATCCGGGAGAGCAGCAGAAGACACCGGCCGGGCCCGCCAAGGCTGCGAGCCGCTCGCCCTGCGCTCCGCGGCAACAGGCCACACGCAGCACGTACACTGTCTGACCGAAAAGCTGAAGCTCCCAGGAGACACTGTCGGATGCCAGTGCAACTTCGTACACATAGACACAATAGGTGGGCGAGTACGTGATCACAGTTGTAATTCTCTGAGACAGGTAGAACAGCCACCAGAGGGCATTGGAAAAATAGTTAAATGGCTCTGAGCACTATGGGACTTAACTGCTGAGGTCATCAGTCCCATAGAACTTAGAACTACTTAAACCTAACTTACCTATGGACATAACACACATCCATGCCCGAAGCAGGATTCGAACCTGCGACCATAGCAGCAGCGCGGTTCGGGACTGAAGCCCCTAGAACTGCTCGTCCACACCGGCCGGCAGAGGGAATTAGTGTTGTTCGTGTTCAGTGTCGTTACCAGGCCTGGCAGGGTATATAAGGGGCGTAAACAGCGCCAGATGTTGCGTGGCCACTGTGAAGGGCTCAGATATGCTGCGTACTCGTGTGAGACAGCGTTATCAGCGCCTGACATTCAAAGAGCGCCATTGTGGGCGTCCGTTCGTCCAGATGGTAGAATCGTGCAATGTCCCGGTTTGTAGAGCATTCGGATGGGAAAATGGCTCGATGTTGGACTGCAGGGGAACGTAAGGGCAGCCAGACTCATCTTCAATGTTCCCATCGAGTACAGGGTGGTTATAATCAAACTTTCTCTACTTTTGCCAGTGTAGACGGAAAACTATGTACTAATTACCATCCCGTCTGCCGAACGCTGTTGGCAAGCGGGGTGCACTCAACCCTTGTGAGGCAAACTGAGGAGCTACTTGATTGAGAAGTATCGGCTCTGGCCTCGAAACTGACACACGGCCAGGAGAGCTGTGTGCTGACCACATGCCCCTCCATATCCGCATCCAATGACGCCTGTGGGCTGAGGATGACACGGCGGCCGGTCGGGACCATTGGGCCTTCATGGCCTGTTCGGGAGGAGTACGGCACGAAGTGTGTGAGAAAAGTGAGAAAAGAGTGGCAACACTGCGAGCGATCTGCCAACGTTGTGTTGTTCTACATGTGTAGATCGGTGCGTTCATCTATTCGAGATGCTCAGTCCGAGTTTCAGCTCCGTACAGCTATCACGGGGTTTTCGAGAGCGCCTTCAGTGGTGTCTTTGTTGTGTGTTCTGATAATGAAATAGCGGAATTTAGATCAACGGTATGCCATCAAATTTTGTGTTAAATTTGGGAAAACCACGAGTGTGACCTTTTGAAAAGTTGAAATAGGGCTTTGGGGAGCAATCCTCATCAAGAGCACATGTTTTTCCCTGCACAAATCACTTTTAGAAGGCAGAGAACACGTGGAAGATGAAACTCGTTCAGGGTGAGGTAACCTTCGACTTGTGCGTGCTCTTGTGGGATGCGACATACGTTTAGCAATAAGGATGAATTGACCTATTACTCATAAACAGATTCACTGTACGACAAATTTAGACCGAAGTTTTGCACATGCCAAAGTTTGTGCCAAAATGGTGCCGAAGAAGCTCACAGCTGAGCAGAAGGACAATCGAAGAAATGTGCGTTGATGTACTTGAGAGGATTGCCAATGACCGTAAGTGGTTCAGTCGTATGATCAAAAGTGATGAATCCTGGATTTTATAATACGATCCTGAGACAAGGCGGCAAAGTGAAGGGTGGCGCATTGAAAAATCTTCTCCACCGTAAAAGAGCTCGAACGAGCAAGTCAATGATCACAACAATGCTGATTTGTTTTTGTTACAGTGGGGGTATCGTGCATAATGAATTTGTCTCTCGAGGTCAAACTGTCATCCAAGCGTTTTACAAAGATGTCCTCGAAGGCTGAGGAAAAGATTGAATCGACTGAGACTGGACATTGCAGACAAGTGGATGCTGCATCATTTGTTCCACTGCCCTCCTATTCACCTGATTCCTGACTTTTTGCTTTACCCGATATAGAAAAAGTCTTAAAAGGACGTCATTTTGGGACCCTGGAGAACATGCAAAAGAATGTGACCCACATCTTAAATGCCCTATCATGGGGCCTTTCAGTGCTGCTACCAAGACTGGGAACGATTCCGCCATTGTACAGCTGCCAAAAGCAACTACTTTGAAGGGGGCAATACAGTTGTTTGAAAAAAAAATAGAAAACTCGGTAGAGAAAAAATCAGTCTCATTACTTTTCTCACACACTTTATACATGGTGTTAAGTGTTCGTGGGTTGCGAAACTTACCTTAAGTGGGAACGGACTTCAAAGGCGTGACTGTCAAACGCAGAAGACGCGTGTATGTAATTCACCAGTGTTTTCTACTGCTGGTTGCCAGAGTCTCGTGTCAGTAGTTCGCAGCGCGGGTAGTCACATGTGGATGGATATCTCTCACGCCGGCATGACGCCGCGGAGATGTAACTTCTTGAAATTGCCATTACTAGTCCCCCACCATCACGTGTCTGTGGGAAGTAAGGCTATTTGCTGTACTAATTGGGAGCCATCAGCGAGATGAATACATGAGCTAACTGGGAAGAATCATTAGAACTCCACGAAAAATTGGGTTTGATTGTAACTGATGAACAGAAACATTTTTCACTAAAATTGTTGAGATTTTCGGATACCACTTAATCAGGGAAAGAAACGTACACTTGTTCTGTCATATTAGCCTTTTCTAGTGCCGTTTAACTAGTTCAGATTTGCAGGCATAGATATCTGCTGGACATTAAAATTGACTGGATATTTTCGTGCCAAGTATAATGACATAAGTCGATAGTTCCGCTACGTCCTTTGTCCTAATCTTCTACTGACTGTTTTCTGCAGCCTTTAGTTACAACATTCCTACGTACGCTACAGCATTTTGCTTCCTCCGTATTTCTAGTCATCTATCAACGTATATGTTCCAAGATTATAATCGTTTCGCTACCACATATAATAACCGCGCAAAGTACGTGTTTCAGATATAAATAAACTAGGTGGAAATGATTCATGCCAAATCTCAGCCGAGACGAAAAAGTACAGAACACAAACGTCTGCATCTCAACACTCTCCTGTTTACCTCGAACAATTACAATGTCGAAGATTTCCTTCTCTTAGAAAACACATTAAACGTAATGTCGATGCCAAAATGAAACATGATGAGCACGGTGAAGTCAGTCCAAAAGCCGCATGGTTTGCTCATTACTGGAATGGGCCATCGAAGGATCAGCCATGCCAATTGGTACTGAAATTTATCAGAAATATAAAAGCAAAATCAAAGTGCTGTAGACTATAAAAAGAGCTGAAAAGGAAGAAAAACAGTGGAGAGGTGAATGCACACACAGAAGAAAATTTTTCATTTTCAAGAGCGGAATTATTTAAAGTGGAAGCAAAAAGTAATTTTGAAACTTCCTGGCGGATTAAAGCTGTGTTGCACATGCAGACTCGGACCTCGATCTTTTGCCTTTCGCGGGCCTGCTGATTGAAATACCGAAGCACGCCTCAGGATCAGCCCTCACAGTTTCACTTCCGCCAGTACCTCATCTCCTTGACAGAAGTTCTTCTGCAAACTTACGGGCCTAGCAGTCTTGGAAAAAAAGGGATCGTGATGCGTGCTTGGATAGCTCAGTAGTCAGTAAGCACCTTCCCCCGAAAGGCAAAGGTCCCAGATTCGTGTTATGCTCGGCACATACTTTTAACCTGTCAGGAATTTTCAGATCAGCACACACTCCACTGCTGAATGAAAATTCATACGGGAGATAAGGTTCTTGATCGCGAGGAGAGCAGATCTGTTGGCTTTTCATAGAAATAATTTGAAATAAATAGACCCATCTTCTCAGCAATCAGTAATACCCCCTCCCCCTGATCGCTCCCACCCACACAAATACGAGCAACTCAAGACTCATAAGTACCCGTAGAGCAATGTGAAAGAACTGCGCACTGTCTTTTTATAGGCATCTGGAAAGGCTGTGTCCACAGTACACAGTCATCTCCATATCAGTTCGGATGAGAATGACGTTTTATCATCGGTATAATGACTGAGTTTTTTAAATTTTTCACTTAATACATTCTAAGATAAAAAAATGACGTACCACGAGGCAACTACCCTCATTGACAGGTACTGATAGATGTAACGTACATATACAGACAAACAAAAGATTATAATTACAGAAAAATTGGTTGATCTATTGAAAGGAAAGGCCTTCGCAAATTGAGTAAGTCCAACGCTGGGCCTTATGCAAGCAGTTACTCGGCTTGGGACTGATTGATAGAATTGTTGGATGTCCCCCTGCGGGATATCGTGCCAAGCTGTGTCCAATTGGTGCGTTATCGACAAAATCCCGAATTGCTTGGAGGGCTCAGCCTCTAATGCTCCAAAGGTCCTCGATTTGGAAGAGATCCGACGACCTTGATGGCCAAGGTAAAGTTTGGCAAGCACGAACACACGCAGAATAAACTCTCACAGTGTGCGGGCAGGCATTATCTTGCTGAAATGTAATCCCAGGATGGTTTTTCATGCAGGGCAACAAAACTTGCTGTGCTGTAAGTGGTCCTGCTGTGAAAAGAAATGGCACCCCACACCATCACTCCTGGTTGACGGGCCGTATGGCTGATGACAATCGTGTTGGTATACTACCACTGTTCGGGGAGTCTCCAGACACATGTGCGGCCTGGGATCTCATTGACTGAAGTAGAACTATCTTCAGTGATGAGTCCCGCTTCAAAGTGAGCCCTGATGACCAGCGAAGACGTGTTTGAAGACGTCCCGGACAGCGGTGGGATAACAACCTGAATGTCGCCCGCCATTTTGCCCGACAACCAGGAGTGATGGTGTGCGAAGCCATTTCACTTTGTAACAGAATCCTTCTGTTTTTCACTCGCCAGCACTCTTGCAGCACAACGGTACGTCGACGATATTGTACGCCCTGTTTTGTTGCCCTTCACGTAAATCCATCCTAGGCTTACATTTCAGCAAGGTAGTGTCCGCCCGCACAAGGTGAGAATTTCTGCAGCTTGTCTTTGTGCTTGCAGAAACCTACCTTGTCCAGCAAGATCGTCGGATCTCTCCCCACTTTAGAACGCTTGGAGCATTATGGGTAACGCCTTCCAACTATCTCGGGATTTTGACTGTTTAACGCACCAGTTGGACAGGATTTGGCTCGATATCCCTAGAAGGATATCCAACAACACTCTGAATCAGTTGGTTCAAATGGCTCTGAGCACTATGGGACTTAACTTCTGAGGTCATCAGTTCCCTAGAACTTAGAACTACTTAAACCTAACTAACCTAAGGACATCACACACACCCATGCCCGAGGCAGGATTCGAACCTGCGGCCGTAGCGGTAGCGCGGTTCCAGACTGTAGCGCCTGGAACCGCTCGGTCACCCCGGCCGGCTCTGAATCAGTACCAAGTCGAATAACATCTTGCATAATGGCCAGATTTGGACCAACCATTTATTGACTTGCTCAGTTTGTGAAGCTATCTCTGTTGAATAAATCATCTAATTTTTCTCAGATTGTAATCTTTTGCTTATACATGTACATCACATCTACCGATTTCCTAATTCATACGGATCATTCCTAAGTGGTGTGTGTTTTTTTGTCTAAGAGTGTATGGGTAGATACGTCCACAGATATACTGCTGTGACAGACATTTTTTCAGCAATTTAGTAAACGAAGTGAAGAAATTGTGCTATCTTGGATGCAGAATAACGCATGTTAGAGGAAGCAAGGATGACATAAAAAGCATATTGGTACAGACTAAGAGACGTTATTCGCCAAAACGATCTACTCTTAACAAACGGTTGCTTTATCTGAGAAAGAGTTTTCTAAGACTAGGGTGCGCCTTGAGCACAATAAGGCATAGATGTGACTACTGAAAAACTGGAAAAAAGAGAAACGAAGGATTTAATAAGTAGTGTTAGAGAAGGATACTGAAAAACGATTGGCGCGTGAGAAATGACGTTCTCTGCAGAATCGGCGAAGAAATGAATGTGTGGGACACTTAGTAGATAAAGGGATTGTATTAACAGAATCATGAGGGGTTGTCATAAAAAATAAAATCTGAAAATGGATATTAGTTGAAATCGTTGTAACTTAGATAGAGGTGACAGTGCAGGCCTCTGCCGTCAGTCCTTCAAAAGGTCAGACACATTGAGACACCGTTGATTGCGCATTGGAGGCAAAAAGCAACGCAATCACGTACCATTTGTAAGAAAACAGCCCCAACGGCCGTGGACAGAGGCCCTCAAACGTCAAGGTTCTAGTCCGAGAATAATTCCAGCAAGCAGAAGAGTTCCAGCAGCCTGGGATGAACGAGCCTATGGGACTTGCAAAGCTTGCCATTACATACCTCTGGACTATGGTTACTGGTTTGCATCGTATATTGACTACAGTTACTATGTCTGCATATCATTTTGATTGTGACAAGTAATCGAACCTAAAGGTGCGATTAGAATAATAAAACCTGGCACTTCCCATGGTTCGTGATCTACCCCAATCTTAAAAAAAAAAAAAAAAAAAAAAAAACTTATAGAGCGTGGTGGCCATTTGTTCTGGTAACTAGTTGGTGAATTCAGTAAGCCTCTGCGCTCTTCTGGATGTTCATTGGAAGTACGTGAAGAAGCAATAAAAAGCAAACCAGTAAGTCAACTCAGAGCCTCATTTCCCTATCATCTCCATATCTACCTTCTTAGCCCAACATTCTGGTATTTCTTTACTGTCTTCAAACACAGAGACCTGAAAAATCTCAGCTTGACCCCTCCGCCGTTTCACTCTTGTACACAACCGCGTTTGCATTAAGAAACAGATGACCAAAAATCCCGCGTCACCTCTGATCTGAGAGTGAGCCCTCCATAAAAGTATTTTTAGATTAATGTTCACGTGAATAAGAGAGATACGGAACGTAAGTAGATAGATTGTATATTAAAAAAATTAGCTGACAAACACAGCGTTCCCTCTGTATTCATTTTGGCAATTTCCCATTAGGAACGAAAACCAAAAATGAACTGTGTTTGTAGCGTAATATAGAGAAAAAAAATCATTTACATGTTTTCGTGAATACACCTTTGAAATTATAAAACAGTCGCACAAAGAAATATTCATAACGTACAGCTGGATATATTCGAATCTCTGTCTTCCTCTACAGTTTTTGACTTCTACAGCTCCCTCTAGTACCACGGATGTCATTACCTAATGTATTAACAGATGTCTTATCATCCTGTCCCTTCTTCTTGTCAGTGTTTTCCACATATTCCTTTCCTCTCCGATTCTGCGGAGAATCGCCTCATTCCTTACCTTATCAATCCACCTAATTCCCAACATTCTTCTGCAGCACCACATCTAAAATGCTTCGATTCTCTTCTGTTCCGGTTTTCCCACAGTCCACAAATTTCTTACTCAAATTAAAGCCTTTGTTTGGTACTAGTAGACTTACCTTGGCCAGGAATGCCCTTTTTGCCAGTGCTATTATGCTTTTGATATCCTTCTTGCTCCGTCCGTTATTGGTTATTTTGCTGCCTAGGTAGAAGAATTCCTTAACTTCATCTACTTCGCGACTATCAATCCTGATGTTAAGTTTCTCGCTGTTCTCATTTCTGCTGCTTCTCATTACTTTCGTCTTCCTTCGATTTACTCTCAATCCATATTCTGTACTCAGTAGACCATTCTACTCAGCAGATCATGTAATTCGTCTGCACTTTCACTCAGATTAGCAATGTCATCAGCGAATAGTATAATTGATATCCTTTCACCTTGAATTTTAATTCCACTCCTGAACCTTTCTTTTTTTCAATCCCTGCTTCTTTGGCGTACTCATTGAACAGCAGGGGCGAAAGACTACGTCCCTGTCTTACACACTTTTGAATCCGAGCACTATGTTCTTGGTCGACCACTCTCATTACTCCCTCTTGGCTCTTGTACATATTGTTGTTACCCGTCTCTCACTATAGCTCACCCCGATTTTCCCCAGAACTTCTTGCACCATTTTACATTGTCGAACGCTTTCTCCAGGTCGACAAATCCTATGAACGTGCCTTGATTTTTCTTTAGTCTTGCTTCCATTATTAACCGTAACGTCAGAATTGCCACTCTGGTGCCTTTACCTTTCCTAAAGCCAAACTGATCATCATCTAAAACATCCTCAGTTTAAGAAAACTGTATATAATTCTTGTATGTCTATAACTCCGTTTTGTAAAAGTGTCTGTAGCAACGTCAAGTTATATCTCTATAGTCGGCTACCGTTTTCAGCTGCAGCTTACAATCATTTTCACTTCGCTGCTGAAAGCTGTCAAAGGTGCTCCCAGCTGTCGGAGATTTTCGAAGGTCGACTCGACTTTAGTAGTGTCTTGGTAGTGAAGAATAAACGTATTAAAGCTTCACACAAGATGCAGCACTTTCTCACGCATATCTGTGTTTATGACATCAGATCTCGCGAACTATGCGTCGTACAATGATATATTTGTGTGTGTTCAGACAGCGTAAAATGTGGACACTGTGTGCAAAGTGTGTTGCGAATACAGTTACTAACAAGGAAGTAATAAATTTAAATGTCATACAAAATGCGGCATTTTCTCATGCACCTTAGTGTTTATGACGTCATATCTACTGAACTATTTGTGGTACCATGATGTAATTTTGTAGGGGCATTTAGCGGCATATGTGAATATTTTCTGAAAAACTTATTGCAAATAGAATTAGTAGCACAAAAGTAATAAATTTAAACGTCATGCCCGACGTGGCAATTTTACTCACTTTTCATTGTTTATGACGTCATATTTCGTGAACTATGATAGATATGTGGTTCTTACCCCGACAGTGATTGTTGCCTGATTGTAAGGGTTACGTGTATCACGTTTGGTTGAGGTCTGGCCAGTGATTTAGGAGGAAATGTGGAACATACATACACAGAAACATCCATACATCCACTTTTATAATACGTAGGGATGTCATATCACTGCCTTGACCCTGCTGGTAAAATTTTTGTTTTGTACAACCAGTTTCAATCGTCCGACCATCATCAGTTATTTTACTGCATCACTTTAGGTGAAATAAAAAATCATTATCGTCAGATGGTAAAACCATCAATTATACAGTCATCGTAATATATATTACATCGTCAATCTGTAAAAACTGTGCTAAATTGTGTACTCATTTATGTTACAATTGTAATTGGCGGTATATGAATATGAATGAGCACACTAACTAGCACAGTTTTTGTAGATTGTCGATGTAATTCAGGGGATATCATAACAGTACATAATTCATGGTTTTACCATCTGACGACAAAGATTTCATATTTCACCTAACGTGATGCTGTAAATACCTTTGTGAACGTGATGATGGTCAGATGACTGAAACTGGTTGTATAAATATACAGGCGGTAATATGACATGTTTTCAAACCAGGGGCCCGTGCGGAACTTCCGCATTTTTGTAATTTTGAATAATGACAGTATTTGGAATAAGGGTAGTCGTTCGGGTAACAGCGCTTTCGGGAATGAAAAGAAAACATCTTTGAAAATGAACCGAGAGACGTGAAATAATAATGATGAATTTATGGTAGATTCCTGTATATACGTTTCTTTGTGTCCAAAAATATGTTTTGCATTCGGAATATTTGTCCCGGCTTGAAGCACGGGAAAAGATCAGAGACTGTCAGTAATGCCACATAACCTATAACTTTAACTCGACAGACATTTTCGGTTACAGTAAGCTCGTTAGGCTGTAGTGGCAACAAGCAAATTACAATTTAAGGTGATAATGACAAATATGTTTGTCGGAAAGTTTATTGGTTTAGAAAAGTGGACTTGCACGACAGACAAAGTTAATGGACTACCGCAGTGATCACGGTTATTATCTATGACAATGCTGTATACAAATTATCCAGTTAAGAACTACTTTAAAACAATTAAAATTCCATTTGTAAAATAGTTAATATAGAAAGGGAATCTCTAATAAGTGGTTAAAATGTTACTTCGTAAAATATAGGCACGCAGCCGGGCTCCCATGATGCCCCTTTGGCTATGATAAAGTATCTTTTATGTTAACATTTTCCATAAATTATAAGTTTTAACGCAAAAGCGGTATGCAGAGTCAGAAACCGGTTAAAAAACCCTTACGACACCTCATCCTTCCCTATATGAATAGAATTTGTTGAGAAAAAGGATATTAACTCGAGAAATAATATATATATATATATATATATATATATATATATATATATATATATATATATATAATTACTTGGAATGTTAATGAAAGAGCATCAATAGATAGTAGAACATTAAAACTACAGCGAGCGCAGAGAACCACGTGGCCAACCTACAGAAAACGAACTCTCTCAATAAATGCTAAATTTCGACATTACTCCTCCGTCGTTAAACGGGAAGCAACATATGCAAGTGAAACACTTTTCAGACTAAATACTCAAGCAACAACTGATAAACTGCAAAAAGTTGATAGAAGAATACTCCGAACAATTATCAGTAAGAAACACCAAGTTAATGGGCAGTGGAGACTTTTGCCCAACTGAGTAGTGTATAAAGAAAGTGAATCCATTATTGATACAATGCGGAAAAAAAGGATTGCATTTTTCGGCCACATAACTCGCCAACCAAATACTAGAATCCTGAAGCAACTTTTTGATTACTTTTGGAAGAGTAAAACCACAAATATATGGTTTAAAGAAGTACAAATTGATCTGGATGAACTGAACATCACCACACACCAAATTCAACACAGAGAAGAGAAACTGCTTCTGAAGAACAAATACACACGGCTGACATTCAAACCTTCAGAACGGAAGAAGTATGTCAAATCTGCAGAAGAACGAGCAGCCAGATCACAGCGAATGAAGAAGTTTTGGGAAACGAAGAAATTACTGACTGCTAAGACCTAAACTTAATCATTGTAGACTCTGTTGTGTTATGTTTGATTTTAGTACTCCAATGTTGGCGTAAACTATGTAAATAAATAAATGAATAAATATATCGATACAATGAATGTTGACTAATCTAATTGTAGACGTAAATTCTTGTTAATCAGTTGCAATAATCGTCTCTATAGCCCATAAAGTCAGTACGGTCTACACTAACCATTTTAAATAAAACACAGTTTACAGAGAATGCATCTCAAGTTCCACGTCTTTGAATCTTTACGACCGTCGGACGGAATTACAGGGCCTCTGCAGCAACTCGTCGGTTATGACGAGTGTTTTTCTTTTCTGGTATTATCATACAATGCTGCATGAGTAACGTGTTTGTACAAATCAGCACTGAACTTGGAATGGCTTCAAGGAAAACGTTAAGACGACGCATGGCGACATACGAGTGGCCGGTTTGCGCGAAGCATTGTGAGTCACCAGAGAACGGCAACGGTTTCGCATTCGAGAAGCGAAGTATTGTCCACTGTCGTCGGGGATTATCTTGACAGCTGGCCTGATGCTTTTTACAGCATCAGTAACTCACCGAAATAAACAGTCGCGCTGTGGTACACAAGGTCAGCGCAAATCCCTTCTACTAAATTCTGTAAGTTATTGAGGAGTATTTTTTGTGTATTGGCACCAGGATCACGTAGCCTCCTTCACACTGCGCCTTTTGCCTTTGTTGAAGGTAATACATCAATTCGTTCATTGATACGCGGACGTAAATCATAGAAATACCCATATAAAAAATCCTTAGCGCTAATGTCGGCAATTCATATCGTTTGGTTGGTTGGTTGGTTTAATACATGCCTTTTTGTAACTTTCGTGTTTACCACTAACAGCCCCCCCCATGAACCATGGACCTTGCCGTTGGTGGGGAGGCTTGCGTGCCTCAGCGATACAGATGGCCGTACCGTAGGTGCAACCACAACGGAGGGGTATCTGTTGAGAGGCCAGACAAACATGTGGTTCCTGAAGAGGGGCAGCAGCCTTTTCAGTAGTTGCAGGGGCAACAGTCTGGATGATTGACTGATCTGGCCTTGTAACATTAACCAAAACGGCCTTGCTGTGCTGGTACTGCGAACGGCTGAAAGCAAGGGGAAACTACAGCCGTAATTTTTCCCGAGGACATGCAGCTTTACTGTATGATTAAATGATGATGGGGTCCTCTGGGTTAAATATTCCGGAGGTAAAATAGTCCCCCATTCGGATCTCCGGGAGGGGACTAATCAAGAGGACGTCGTTATCAGGAGAAAGAAAATTGGCGTTCTACGGATCGGAGCGTGGAATGTCAGATCCCTTAATCGGGCAGGTAGGTTAGAAGATTTAAAAAGGCAAATGGATAGGTTAAAGTTAGATATAGTGGGAATTAGTGAAGTTCGGTGGCAGGAGCAACAAGACTTTTGGTCAGGTGATTACAGGGTTATAAATACAAAATCAAATAGAGGTAATGCAGGAGTAGGTTTAATAATGAATAAAAAAATAGGAGTGCGGGTTAGCTACTACAAACAGCATAGTGAACGCATTATTGTGGCCAAGATAGACACAAAGCCCATGCCTACTACAGTAGTACAAGTTTATATGCCAACTAGCTCTGCAGATGATGAAGAAATTGATGAAATGTATGACGAGATAAAAGAAATTATTCAGGTAGTGAAGGGAGACGAAAATTTAATAGTCATGGGTGACTGGAATTCGTCAGCAGGAAAAGGGAGAGAAGGAAACATAGTAGGTGAATATGGATTGGGGGGAAGAAATGAAAGAGGAATCCGCCTTGTAGAATTTTGCACAGAGCATAACTTAATCATAGCTAACACTTGGTTCAAGAATCATAAAAGAAGGTTGTATACCTGGAAGAATCCTGGAGATACCAAAAGGTATCAGATAGATTATATAATCGTAAGACAGAGATTTAGGAACCAGGTTTTAAATTGTAAGACATTTCCAGGGGCAGATATGGATTCTGACCACAATCTCTTGGTTATGAACTGCAGATTGAAACTGAAGAAACTGCAAAAAGGTGGGAATTTAAGGAGATGGGACCTGGGTAAACTGAAAGAACGAGAGGTTGTTGAGAGTTTCTGGGAGAGCATAAGGGAACAATTGACAGGAATGGGGGAAAGAAATACAGTAGAAGAAGAATGGGTAGCTCTGAGGGATGAAGTAGTGAAAGCAGCAGACGATCAAGTAGGTAAAAATACAGGGCTAATAGAAATCCTTGGGTAACAGAAGAAATATTGAATTTAATTGATGAAAGGAGAAAATATAAAAATGCAGTAAATGAAGCAGGCAAAAAGGAATACAAACGTCTCAAAAATGAGGTCGACAGGAAGTGCAAAAAGGCTAAGCAGGGATGGCTAGAGGACAAATGTAAGGATGTAGAGGCTTGTCTCACTAGGGGTAAGATAGATACTGCCTACAGGAAAATTAACGAGACCTTTGGAGAGAAGAGAACCACTTGTATGAATATCAAGAGCTCAGATGGCAACCCAGTTCTAAGCAAAGAAGGGACGGCAGAAAGGTGGAAGGAGTATATAGAGGGTTTATACAAGGGCGATGTACTTGAGGACAATATTATGGAAATGGAAGAGGATGTAGATGAAGATGAAATGGGAGATACGATACTGCGTGAAGAGTTTGACAGAGCACTGAAAGACCTGGGTCGAAACAAGGCCCCGGAAGTAGACAACATTCCATTAGAACTACTGACGGCCTTGGGAGAGCCAGTCCTGACAAAACTCTACCATCTGGTGAGCAAGATGTATGAGACAGGTGAAATACCCTCAGACTTCAGGAAGAATATAATAATTCCAATCCCAAAGAAAGCAGGTGTTGACAGATGTGAAAATTACCGAACTATCAGTTTAATAAGTCATAGCTGCAAAATACTAACGCGGATTCTTTACAGACGAATGGAAAAACTGGTAGAAGCGGACCTCGGGGAAGATCAGTTTGGATTCCGTAGAAATGTTGGAACACGAGAGGCAATACTAACTTTACGACTTATCTTAGAAGCATTTGTAGACTTAGAGAAAGCTTTTGACAATGTTGACTGGAATACTCTCTTTCACATTCTAAAGGTGGCAGGGGTAAAATACAGGGAGCGAAAGGCTATTTACAATTTGTACAGAAACCAGATGGCAGTTATAAGAGTCGAGGGGCATGAAAGGGAAGCAGTGGTTGGGAAAGGAGGGAGACAGGGTTGTAGCCTCTCCCCGATGTTATTCAATCTGTATATTGAGCAAGCAGTAAAGGAAACAAAAGAAAAATTCGGAGTGGGTATTAAAATTCATGGAGAAGAAGTAAAAACTTTGAGGTTCGCCGATGACATTGTAATTGTGTCAGAGACAGCAAAGGACTTGGAAGAGCAGTTGAACGGAATGGACAGTGTCTTGAAAGGAGGATATAAGATGAACATCAACAAAAGCAAAACGAGGATAATGGAATGTAGTCAAATTAAATCGGGTAATGCTGAGGGAATTATATTAGGAAATGAGACACTTAAAGTAGTAAAGGAGTTTTTCTATTTGGGGAGCAAAATAACTGATGATGGTCGAAGTAGAGAGGATATAAAATGTAGACTGGCAATGGCAAGGAAATCGTTTCTGAAGAAGAGAAATTTGTTAACATCGAGTATAGATTTAAGTGTCAGGAAGTCGTTTCTGAAAGTATTTGTATGGAGTGTAGCCATGTATGGAAGTGAAACATGGACGATAACTAGTATGGACAAGAAGAGAATAGAAGCTTTCGAAATGTGGTGCTACAGAAGAATGCTGAAGATAAGGTGGGTAGATCATGTAACTAATGAGAAGGTATTGAATAGGATTGGGGAGAAGAGAAATTTGTGGCACAACTTGACTAGAAGAAGGGACCGGTTGGTAGGACATGTTTTGAGGCATCAAGGGATCACAAATTTAGCATTGGAGGGCAGCGTGGAGGGTAAAAATCGTAGAGGGAGACCAAGAGATGAATACATTAAGCAGATTCAGAAGGATGTAGGTTGCAGTAGTTACTGGGAGATGAAGAAGCTTGCACAGGATAGAGTAACATGGAGAGCTGCATCAAACCAGTCTCAGGACTGAAGACCACAACAACAACAACCACTAACAGACACTCTCCAAAATGCGACTGGGCTTTACCAAAAGAAAACAAAGTCAGATTCCTGACAAAACTAATATGTACGGCTACATCGTTTTCCGCGAGCCACCTAACAGTGTGTGGAGGAATTTTCTCGTTGTGATCCTTTCGCGAGATGTGTGTGGGAGGAAGTAATATGTTGGCCGACTCTTCCCGGGAAGTGCTCTCTCGAAGTTTCTATAGTAAACCTTTCCGTGATGCACAACACCTTTCTTATTACATGTGCCACCGATGATTTCTGAGCATCTCTTCAACCCTTTCGACTAAACGATCCCAATCGAAAAGCGCCACTTTTCGCTAGATCTCCTCTCTCGCTGTCTCTTCTGTCAGTTCTACTTAGTAGGGATCCCATAAGGACTAACAACACTCAATAGCTGGCCGCTGTGGTTGAGCCCTTCTAGGCACTTCAATCCGGAACCACGCGGCTGATACGGTCGCAGGTTCGAATCCTGCCTCGGGCATGGATGTGTGTGATGTCCTTAGGTTAGTCAGGTTTACGTAGTTCTAAGTCTAGGGGACCGATGACCTCAGATATTAAGTCCCATAGTGCTCAGAGCCATTTGAACCAATACTCAATAATCGGTCGAACAAGTGCCGCCGGCCGGTGTGGCCGAGCGGTTCTAGGCGCTTCAGAAGCGCCTAGAACCGCGCGACCACTACGGTCGCAGGTTCGAATCCTGCCTCGGGCATGGATGTGTATGATGTCCTTAGTTAGGTTTTAAGTAGTTCTAAGTTCTAGGGGACTGATGACCTCAGATGTTGAGTCCTATAGTGCTCAGAGCCATTTGAACCATTTGAACAAGTGTCTTGTAAGCCACTTCCTTCGTGGATGTATCAACTTCCTCAGGATTCTTCATATGAATCTCAGTCTTGCATCTGATTTTCCTACTATGTGTTTTGTGTGGTCATTCCACTTTAGGTCGCTTTGGTTAGCTATTCGTCGATAGTTTACGGTGGACTGGTCCATTGTTTCCAGCAATTTGTCATCAGTAATGTAGTAGTATACTAGTGGATTTCTCTTGCTATGTATGCGGAATATGCTACATTTATTTATGTTCAGGGTCAACTGCCAGAGCCTGAACCATTCGTCAATCCTTCGTAGGTCATTCCACAAACCGACACTGCCTTCTGGCGTTGCTACGTCCTTATAAACAACCGAATCACCAGTGAACAGTCTTAAAGAGCTTCCGATGCTTTGCACTAGTTCGTTTACATACATTGTAAACAACGACAGCCTATCACAATTCCTTAGCTTACTCTGGAAATTACTTTAATATCTCTTGATTTTATTCCGTTAGGGACGACGTGTTGAGTTCTATCTGCAAGAAAGCCTTGAATCCAATCTTAAATGTAATCCGATACTCGGTAAACTCGTACTTTTTTCACTAAACGACAATGCGGGACGGTGTCAAATGCCTTCCTGAAGTCAAAGACAGGAACAGAGCGAGCTGGAAAAAATGGCTCTGAGCACTATGGGATTTAACATCTGAGGTCATCAGTCCCCTAGAACTTAGAACTACTTAAACCTAACTAACCCAGGGACATCACACACATCCATGCCCGAGGCAGGATTCGAACCTGCGACCGCAGCAGTCGCGCGGTTCCGGACTGAAGCGCCTAGAACCGCTCGGCCACCGTGGCTGGCAGAGCGAGCTGAGTTTCGCAAAACATCTATTTGTGGAATCCATGATGATTTTTGTACATTTCAGTTCTGCAAGAACTTCAAATTCTTGAGCATAAAACATGTTCCATAATTCTGCAACAGACTGTCGTCAACAACATAAGCCTTTAATTACGTTCGTCTGTCCTACGACCATTCTTGGAAATGGGGATGATCTGTGTTTTGTTCCAGTCGCTAGGTACCGTTCTTTGCTCGAGCGATTTACGATAAATAGCTGCTAGAAGGGGATCAAGTTCTTTCGCATAACCATTGTAGTATCTTATAACTACCTCACAAGCTGCGACATTTTCGTAAATAAAACAGTGACCCCTTATATAGAACAAATTTCCTTTACTTTACGCATATGATCACAAACTTTTTGTTCACAGATTACCGGTTTCGGTCTATAATAACCATCGTCAGTTCTGTGCATTAGCACACTGTTTTATAAAACACAAATCTGAAGATCGTCATTATAGACCGAAACCGGTAATCTGTGAACAAAAAGTTTGTGACCATAGATCTGTGCATTAGGTGACTGTTTTTATAAAACACGGATCTAAAGATGGTCATTGTAGACCGAGCCGGTAATCTGGGACAAAAAGTTTGTGACCATAGACGTAAGTTAAAGCAAATTTCTTACGGCTATCTCGTCTTGTCCTAATGACTTTCCACTACTAGCCTATTGTAGTTGCTTTCCTATTCCGCGCCGGTTATTTCAGTATCTGCCATTTCGACTTTCGTACGACGATTGAAAGGAGGGATTTTGTTACGATCTTCAGCGCTGAAACAATTTCGGAAGACATAATTCAATATTTCGGCGTTTTCTGTGTTATCTACAGTTTTGGGCCGTTATGGTCACATAATAGATGACCAGAGGAAATGACATTTAGAGAATCCGCATCTTCACGTTTCTTCCTCACTCCAAAAACAATGGAAGTACATGAATTTCAATTTAGCTGCTTCTAGCTTCTAATTTACACATCATAAGAACAAAAGAGAAATTTCATGCTGTGTATTTCGTCACACGTGGTGCATGGCCATAACCACAGATGGCGTCATCAGTCAGGTAGTCTGCAGAGTTGTGCCACAGCGGTTGGACAGAATTATGTAAACACCGCCAGAAATGCATTCTCGAACACAAATAGAGACACTAGCCAAGTCTGCACGTTGCGCTATTGTATTTGACCACGAACGGGCACCTGTGCAATGTTCTCAATCCGTTGCAAGTATCAGTAGTGGACAGAACAAGGTTATGTGTAGTTGTGAGTGTATTATGTCGTAGCAAAGTAAATTCGAAGGTGGCCAAATTGCTGGTGTTGATATGGTGGGTGTTTCAGTAACCAAGATAGCGGAAGTGTTTGGCGTTTCAACAGGCAATTAGGTTAGTCAATATTCATCGCATCGCTGAAGTCATGGTTATAAAATTCTTCTTTCTTTTTGTTACATCCTTTCCTCTTCGTGCTCAATTCGTGAACAATGTGAGAATAAATAATCTCAATATATTATTAGGAGGTTGTGCCCCACAGATCTTATACAACACACACACACACACACACACACACACACACACACACACACACACACACACATATATATATATATATATATATATATATATATATATATATATATATATATAACTTATCGTTTGTGGATAATTTTAACGTAAAAGAGACTTTTAATTATCTTAGCCCAGCTGCGTATCGAAGATTTATTCTGTAGGCCTGTACAGGGAAAGCGAAAATACATCATCGGCTAAGTTACAACGCGTACGAAGGTGCGAGTTGAGTCATTGTGATGGTCGTTGAAGAGGATTGTGACAAAAAATAAGAGGACGACAGCTGAAAAAGTCACTACAGAACTGAATGTCGCACTCGCGAACCCCTTCAGTACCAAAACAACACGAAGGGAGTTGCATATAAGGGAAATGGATGGTGAGCTGGAATTACAAAACCACTCATCAATGATGCAAATGGCCGTAAAAGGAAAACGTGGTGTCGAAGCCATCTGGACAGTGAAACAATGAAAGGAAGTCATCCGCCGCCTCCGTAGCGCAGCGGTAGCGTTACTGCCTACCAAGCAAGAGGGCAAGGGTCAGATTCCCCGCAGGGAACTGGGTGTTGTGTGTCACATTTTCATCATCATTGACACGCAAGTCGCCGAAGCAGCGTCAACTAAAAAGACTTGCAATACGACGGCCGAACCCCGAAGGGGATATCCCGGCCAATAAATGCCATACGATCATTTCATTTCATCTGATCGGATGAATCTTGTTTCGCACTGTTTCCAAATTCTGGCCAAGTTTACGTTCCAAGAGAGAAAAAAAAACATGACGGGGGTTCGGAGACAATGTGGGCACCCGTATCGTGGCATTCCATGATCCTCATAGTTACTCCGTAAGGTCACATTACTGCAAGGATTATGTGACGATTTTGGATGATCAGGTCCATCCCATAACACAATGTTTGTTCCCCAACGGTGATACTATGTTCCAAGACCACAGGGCCCCTGTGACGTGGCTCGCATTAGGGCTGGTTTTGAGAGCACGAGGATGAATTGTCGCATCTCACCTGGTCGCCACCATCACAGGATCTCCATATTACTGAATCTGTGGAGTCTACTTTGGAGAGGACGGTGGGTGATCCCTATCCCATCATCGTTAGCTTAACTTTCCAATATTTTGCAGGAAGAATGGCATAAGAGTCCACTAAAAAACCGTACAGGGACTGTACGAGGGGCGTTCAGGAGGTAATGCAACACGTTTCTCTTTCTTGGCCAATTTCGGTTGAAACAAATGCGGAATCTTGGATTATTCTCGCTTCGGCTCTTATACACTACTGGCCATTAAAATTGATACACCACGAACATGACGTGCTACAGTCGCGAAATTTAACCGACAGGAAGAAGATGCAGTGACATGCAAATGATTAGCTTTTCAGAGCATTCACACAAGGTTGGCGACACCTACAACGTGCTGACATGAGGAAAGTTTCCAATCGATTTCTCATACACAAACAGCAGTTGACCGGCGTTGCCTGGTGAAACTTCGTTGTGATGCCTCGTGTAAGGAGGAGAAATGCGTACCTTTACGTTTCTGACTTTTATAAAGGTCGGATTGTAGCCTATCGGAATTGCGGTTTACGTGTCGCGACATCCGCTACGGTCGCAGGTTCGAATCCTGCCTCGGGCATGGATGTTTGTGATGTCCTTAGGTTAGTTAGGTTTAACTAGTTCTAAGTTCTAGGGGACTAATGACCTCAGCAGTTGAGTCCCATAGTGCTCAGAGCCGTTTGAACCATTTGTCGCGACATCGCTGCTCGCGTTGGTCGATATCCAATGACTGCTAGCAGAATATAGAATTGGTGGGTTCAGGAGGGTAATACGGAACGCCGTGCTGGATCACAACGGCCTCGTATCACTAGCAGTCGAGATGACAGGCATCTTATCCGCATGGCTGTAACGGATCGTGCAGCCACGTCTCGATATTGGAGTATCAGATCGGAGACCATGGCTGCGGTTACCCTTGACGCTGCATCAGAGACAGGAGCGCCTGCGATGGTGTACTCAACGACGAAACTGGGTGCACGAATGGCAAAACGTCATTTATTCGGATGAGTCCAGGTTCTGTTTCCAGCATCATGATGGTCGCATCCGTGTTTGGCGACATCGCGGTGAACGCACATTTGAAGCCTGCATTCGTCATCGCTATACTAGCGTATCACGCGGCGTGATGGTATCGGGTGCCATTGGTTACACGTCTCGGTCACCTCTTGTTCGCATTGACGGCCCTTTGAACAGTGGACGTTACATTTAAGATGTGTTACGACCCGTGGCTCTACCCTTCATTCGATCCTTGCGAAACCCTACATTTCAGCAGGATAATGCACGATCGCATGTTGCAGGTCTTGTACGGGCCTTTCTGGATACATAAAATGTTCGACTGCTGCCCTGGCCAGCACATTCTCCAGATCTCTCACCAATTGAAACCGTCTGGTCAATGGTTGCCAAGCAACTGGCTCGTCACAATACGCCAGTCACTACTCTTGATGAACTATGGTATCGTGTTGAAGCTGCATGGGCAGATGTACCTGTATACGCCATCCAAGCTCTATTGGACTCAATGTCCAGGCGTATCAAGGCCGTTATTACCGCCAGAGGTGGTTGTTCTGGGTACTGATTTCTCAGGATCTATGCACCCAAATTGCGTGAAAATGTAATCACATGTCAGTTCTAGTGTAATATATTTGTCCATTGAATACCCGTTTATCATCTGCATTTCTTCTTGCTGAGGCACGTCCCAAGCAGTGAGCTATCATTGAGTTTCTTTTGGCGGAATACCAGAGCATAGCATTCATAGGCGCTTCTGAACGTCTACGAAGATCTGGCAGTGAATAGAGGTACGATGAGTCGTTGGGAGAGGCGTCTGCCATCATCGCATCAAGGTCGCGCAAACCTGTCGGATCTCCCACGTGCCGGCCAGCCGCACACAGCTGTGACTCCTGCCATGTTTGAACGAGTGAATCGACGCGATCGACGGGTAACAATCAAACGCCTCGCTGCTCAACCAGACGTCTCTGTTGGTAGAGCTGAGCACTTGTCCACCAGCTGGGATACTCAAAGCTGTATGTCCGCTGGGTTGCTCGCCGCCAAACACAAGACCATAAAGAGCAACGAACGGCTATCTGATCGGTCCAATGAAGGATACACTCCACGGGAAGCAATACGTGGATGATGCGGAGGTTATTGACGCAGCAAGTCGTTGGCTCCGATGTCGACCAGTACAGTGGTACGATGCTCTTCCAGTAAGGTAGCGTAAGGCCGTCGCACTGAACGGCGATTATACTGAAACACAGGGTTTTGTAGTCAAAAGAGTGGGAAATAATATGGTGTATCGGAATTACTTTTGTTTCCAGTAAAGGAAACAAAAGAAAAATTCGGAGTAGGTATTAAAATTCATGGAGAAGAAGTAAAAACTTTGAGGTTCGCCGATGACATTGTAATTCTGTCAGAGACAGCAAAGGACTTGGAAGAGCAGTTGAACGGAATGGACAGTGTCTGGAAAGGAGGATATAAGATGAACATCAACAAAAGCAAAATGAGGATAATGGAATGTAGTCGAATTAAGTCGGGTGATGCTGAGGG
The DNA here is from genome assembly GCF_023898315.1 of Schistocerca nitens. NCBI lineage: Eukaryota > Metazoa > Arthropoda > Insecta > Orthoptera > Acrididae > Schistocerca > Schistocerca nitens. The sequence goes on from NC_064615.1 coordinate 874,378,300, forward strand.
AATTAGATTAGGAAATGAGACACTTAAAGTAGTAAAGGAGTTTTGCTATTTAGGGAGTAAAATAACCGATGATGGTCGAAGTAGAGAGGATATAAAATGTAGACTGGCAATGGCAAGGAAAGCGTTTCTCAAGAAGAGAAATTTGTTAACATCGAGTATAGATTTAGGTGTCAGGAAGTCGTTTCTGAAAGTATTTGTATGGAGTGTAGCCATGTATGGAAGTGAAACATGGACGATAAATAGTTTGGACAAGAAGAGAATAGAAGCTTTCGAAATGTGGTGCTACAGAAGAATGCTGAAGATAAGGTGGGTAGATCACGTAACTAATGAGGAGGTATTGAATAGGATTGGAGAGAAGAGAAGTTTGGGGCACAACTTGACTAGAAGAAGGGATCGGTTGGTAGGACATGTTTTGAGGCATCAAGGGATCACAAATTTAGCATTGGAGGGCAGTGTGGAGGGTAAAAATCGTAGAGGGAGACCAAGAGATCAATACACTAAGCAGATTCAGAAGGATGTAGGTTGCAGTAGGTACTGGGAGATGAAGAAGCTTGCACAGGATAGAGTAGCATGGAGAGCTGCATCAAACCAGTCTCAGGACTGAAGACCACAACAACAACAACATCGGAATTCCTATAAAAAACTAACCTGCTTTAAGAAAAAGAGTGTGGCATTACCCATTGAACTCTCCACTTACGACGGGACGTTTGAAAAGACCGTGCAGAGTCCGAGTCATGGCACCACCGGTGCGTATCGAGGTCATGTTTAGTTAGTAGCAACTTTGCAAAGAAAGCACACCAAGTTTCAGCCATATTGGTCTATTTCTTTGTGTTTGGCATTCGTGTGAATCAAGGAAGTCGAGTGATTGTCAAAAAATGAACGAAAAAGAATTTCGTGTGGTGATTAAACATTACTTTATGAAAGGCAAAACGCCTCAGGAGACTAAAGAGAAGCTTGATAAACATTACGGTGACTCTGCACCTTCGATTAGAGCAGTTTATAAGTGGTTTCAAAATTTTGGGAGTGGCCATTTGGGCACAAGTGATGCTGACTTTCTGGACGCCCTGTGGACGTTACGACCCCAGAAATCATTGATAAGATCCATGATATAACAGATGACAGAGGAGTTAAGGTGCGTGAGATTACTAGTTCTGTGGGCATGTCGAATGAATGGGTACATAATATTTTGCATAAACATTTGGACATGAGAAAGCTATCCGCAAGGTGGGTTCCGCGATTGCTCACGCTTGACCAAAAACGGAATCGTGTGAAGTGTTGCAAGGATGGTTTGCAGCTGTTCATGAAGAGTCCGCAGGACTTTAAGCGTCGTTTCGTCACTGTGGATGAAACATGGATACATTACTATACTCCTGAGACCAAACAACAATCTAAACAATGGGTTACCAAGGGAGAATATGCACCAAAAAAGGCGAAGACCATTCCTTCGGCCGGGAAGGTTATGGCGACTGTCTTTTGGGATTCGCAAGGGATAATCCTCATCAACTATCTGGAAAACGGTAAAACTATTAAAATTGCATATTATTGATCGTTATTGGACCATCTGAAAACAGAACTGTAAGAAAAACGCCGGCAATTGGACCGCAAAAAAGTCCTTTTACAACACGACAATGCACCAGCACACATCTCAGCATTTGTGGTCGCGCCGGCCGCGGTGGTCTCGCGGTTCTAGGCGCGCAGTCCGGAACCGTGGGACTGCTACGGTCGCAGGTTCGAATCCTGCCTCGGGCATGGATGTGTGTGATGTCCTTAGGTTAGTTAGGTTTAAGTAGTTCTAAGTTCTAGGGGACTGATAACCACAGCAGTTGAGTCCCATAGTGCTCAGAGCCACTTGTGGTCTCCAGACTTAGCTCCCACGGACTACTATTTGTTCCCCAATTTGAAGAAATGGCTGGCGGAACAAAGATTTTATTCAAACGAGGAGGTGATTGCAGCAACTAATAGCTAGTTTGCGGACTTGGGCAATTCTTATTATTCGGAAGGTATCAACAAATTACAACAGCGTTGGACGAAGAGTATAAGTCTAAAAGGAGACTATGTCGAAAAATAAAAAAGGTTTACCCCAAACACGTAAGTAGTTTTTATTTTTGCCCGGACTTTTCAAATGCCCCTCATATATATCCAATCCGAGACGACTGGAATCTGATATGAATGCGAACGGGTTTTCTACTCCGCATTAGTTATGGTAATGCGTTGTGTTTTCGGTGAGGAAGAACAGATCAATGAGGTTTTGTGAGTTACTATCGGTTGCGCAGACTTGTGTGGTGCCTTGTGTTGTCATGGTGAAGGAAAAGTTCGTTCGCCTTTTTGTGGTGACGCAAACGCTGAAATCATTTCATCAATTTCCTGAGGATAGCACAGTTCACTTCAGAGGTGATCGTTGCACTATGAGGAAGAATATCAAATAGAATAACCCCTTCATAGTCTCAGAAGACCGGCCATGACTTTACCGGCTGAAGGTGTGGCTTTCAACATTTTCTTCGGATGAGAGGTGGTTTGGAGTCGCTCCATGGATCGCCGTTTAGTTCCCAGTTCGAACCCCTGTTTCATGGCCTGTGGCGGTGCTCGACAAAAGTTGTCACGTTCAGCCTCGTAACGTGCAAGCAACTTCGCACAGATGGTCCTTCGTTGTTCCTTATTATCTTCCGTTAGACGGCGAGGAACCCAGCGGCCACACACCTTTGAGTACCCCAGATGGTGGACGAGTGTGTCAGCACTACCAACAGAGACGTCCAGTTGTGCAACGACGTGTATGATTGTCATCTGTCGATATCCTTGAGTGAGAGTGTCCGCACGTTCCAACATTGCAAGGGTGACTGCTCTGTGCGACCGGCCGGCACGCGGGAGTTTGGACGGATTTGCGCGACCTTGTTGCAGACGCCTCGCCCAACGACTCACCGTGCTTTTATTAACTACCTGGTCTCCGTTAGACGTTCTATAAGCGCCTATGGATATCTGCGACGCTGTGGTTTTTCGCCAAAAGAAACAATGACAGCTCTCTGCTTGGAACGTACCTCCGTTACAGACGCCATTTCGAAGGGTACATGTAACTCCGCCAGCCGTGGAACTTAATGCGCATGTAGGGGCTGAAGCGGGAGTATTCCACGTCTCACAACAAATCCGGCATTTTTGCAACCGAAATTGGCCGAGAAAAAGTGTTTTTCATTACATATTGAACGACCCTCGTATATTGTCAGTTTTGAATAATTGCAGATTACGAGATTTTTCACTATTGGAAATGTATTTTCCATGGAATAAAAGTTATTGTGGTAACAAACCAAATAAACATAATTATACGAGGGTTGACTGAAAAGTAATGCCTCCACTTTCGTAACTCTTCAACAATTGGCAAAATTGGTATGCGGGAGGCACTGGCTTGTTCCGTAGCCTCTTCTCTACAGCTCCAGTTGGCGGGAAGCCTTAGCACTGAACGGTTGTGTTGTTACAGTAAAGTATGGAACCCTGCGCAGGCGGTCAGTCAATGTGATTTAAGCAACGGGCAGTCATTGAATTTTTGGCAGCAGAAGGTGTCACCCCAAAGGAGATTCATCAGATAATAAAAGCAGTTTGTGGTGGTTGTGTTGATGTGAGTACTGTGCGTTGTTGGGCGAGGAAGTTTAGAGATGTTGAGGAGAGAACATCTGATGTGCGTGACAAACAAAGAGTTGGACGTCCTGTGAGAGCATCCACCGAGTTTCACAAGCAAAATGTTGACAGATTGATTCAGGACGATAGTCGTATCAGTCAGAGAGAAACTGCAAGCACAGTTGGCATTTTACAAGAACGTGTGGGTCACATTACTGCTCTGCTTGCTATCGGAAGATCTGTGCACGATGGGTACCCCGGATGCTGACTCCTGAAATGAAAGCGCACAGACTTGAAATTTGCCAGGAACTCCTCTCGCGTTACGAGAATGGATGAGAATGAGAGTCTGTTCCCGATAACGAAAGATGATCTGCGGGGACATCTCTGTGCTTCTGATGAAGACCTTGAGAGAACTGTGAGACTGTGGTTGCGGAAACAAAGTGTCGATTTCTTCCGTGACGCCCTCAGAAAACTTGTTCATCGCTGGCAGAAATGTATCCAATTGGCTGGTGATTATGTGGAAAAGTTAATATTGATAATTAAAGATCACATTCTAAGGATTATTTCTGCGTTTGATTTATTAAAATATTCCCATCCAAACCCAATTAACGAAGATGGAGGCATTACTTTTCATTCAATCCTCGTACTATTACAGAGTAATAATAAAAGAGCTACCTGACACCATGGATTTATTATACCAAAATATTTGGAAAATATCTTTGAGTAACCTCCGTAATTTTATATGAGGAATTCGGGTCGGTCCTGTAGAGATCAGCCTGCAGCAACCGATTTATTCGGTTCTCGATTTTTTTTTTTCATCTCAGAGAAGCTCTTGCTCCCTACGTCCTCAATTATCTATGAGATGTATTCCAATCTTCGACTTCTCCTGCAGTTTTTACCTTCAACAGCTCCTTGCTGTACTATGGAAGATATTTACTGATGTCTTAAAACGTGCCCTATCATCCCGTTCCGTCTTCCCGTCAGTGTTTTCCATGAGTTTCTTTCTTCGTCAATTCTGCAAAGAACCTCCTCATACTTTATCTTATCAGTCCAAAAATGTTCAACGTTATTCTACAGCAGTACATCTCAAGCTCTTCGACTCTCTCGTTTTCCGGCTTTCCCAAAGTCCGTCATTCAGTTCCATACAATGCTGTAAACGTACATTATCCGAAACTTTCTCCTCAACCTAACGTCAACATTTGGTAGTAGTAGATGCTCTCTTTCCCTTTGCCAATCTCCCCTTTAGATCCTCGTTGCTTAGCATCTCGTGTGTTATTTTGCTTCCAAGATAACAGAATTCCTTCACTTCTTCGACTCCGTAGGTCCTAATTTTGATATTAAATTTGTAGTTAATTTCATATCTGACTTTCGTCTTTGTCAAGTTTACTCCTAATTCACAGTGTGTGGTCATTAGAACATACATTTTATTTAACAGATCCTGTAATTCTTCTTCAGTTTCGTTGATGATAGCAATATCATCAGCGAATCTCAACACTGACAGTCTTCTGCTGCGAATTATAATACCACCCCTGAACTCTTCCTTTATGTCCGTCATTACACGTTCCATGTATAGACTGAACAATAGGGGCAAAAGATCCCTGTGTTACACCTAATCCGAGCACTTCATTCTCGATCTTCCAGTCCTATTTTTCGCTGTATGTACGCCAGATGTCTAGTTCTGTGGGGGAATGTGCGTTTCTTTCACAAGAGCTTTTGAGTGGCGTCACTTCGTGAAAGAATGCGCGTGCTGGGGAAAGATATTGTTGAGAGACACCTGGGAGGACAGCAGCTTCGTTTCAAGGCCCGCCTGAGGGGTTAGCTCTGCCTTCACCTTTACCTCTACCTTTGGGTCCACGTCTCACCTTCACACCGCCGTCCCAGTCCATCATTCAGGCTCTATTCAAGGATTCCTCGTGCACAGACAGCTTTGACGGAGGGCCCCGAATATCTGCGCTGCTGCCGGATACGCATGCGCGCACACACACACACACACACGGAATGATTATAAAATCCAGGCAAGATTTGTTAAAGAAATTTTTTTTGGTTTTCCAACTTAACGATGTGACCTCCAACCCTTATATTCTTATGCTAAGGTCTTCATCTCTGCTTTCCACTGTACTTTTCACCACTCGATCCAAGTATAATGCTACTGGATGTATTTACACATTTCCTCTTCCACTGCTTGCCAAGTTTGTTCTAATAGTGTATCGCATCACACTTAATTTGAATATTTAAGTTTTAATATCCTTCCATGTTAGCCCATTTCTTACACAGTCTCATCTTTGAAGTACGATTTTCATCTTGTTTCCTAGGCAGAATAACTCTTTCACATCTTGTGTTGTAGCTTTTCCAGTTTTTCATGTTTAGAAAGTCGCTGTTCCACTTGTTACTATTCTTTATGATTCCACTCGTCTTTCTTTCTTTTCCTCCTCCTGCTCCTCCTTCTACATCTGCATCTATATCTACATCTACATGGGTGCTCTGCAAATCACATTTAAGTGTCTGGCAGAGGGTTCATCGAACCACCTTCACAATTCTCTGTTATTCCAATCTCATATAGCGCGCGGAAAGAATGAACACCTATATCTTTCCGTTCTGACTTCACATTTTAAGATCATTTTCTTTTCTGTCTTCCAAAGTCACTTTTTACTGAGATCTTGTGCATGTTTACAGTGACTGGAATTCTGCCTTCTTCCACTCGTTTAAGATGTTGCCTCAATTTTTCCCTGTATTCTTCCACTTTGTTGTTTAAATTAAATATTCCTAAATCTTCTCGTAGATTCTCATATCTTATGAGATTCCTACTGGAGCAGCCTTTGACAAATCTTAAACATCTCATTTTAGCCGATTGTATGCTGCTTTTCTTTCATTTTTTAAGTCCAAGGTTTACTGCTGTAGAGCAAGATAGGCACAACATTTTACTCTGGTGTCTTTCCTCGTCTTGTTATTTACGGTTTTATTCGTAGTTTCACATATGTGCTAAATTTATTGATTTTATTCTGAACTAGCTGTTGTATGCACTCTCATATCAGCAGTTTTTTTTTTATAAGTGATAATGAATCAGTAAGCTACTGCATGTGCCATGACGTCAACTGCCATCTTTTGTCTACCTGCTATCCGCAGCTGTGCTCGCATAACGCAATCAAATGCAGCCTAAAAAAAAAAAAAAAAAAAAGAAGTTCAAATGGCTCTAAGCATTATGGGACTTAACATCTGAGGTCATCAGTCCCCTAGACTTAGAACTACTTAAACCTAACTAACCAAAGGTCATCACACACATCCATGCCCGAGGCAGGAGTCGAACCTGCGACTGTAGCAGCAGCGCGGTTCCGGACTGAAGTGCCTAGAACCGCTCGGTCACAGCGGCCGGCAATGCAGCCTCACAAACAGCTTTTCACGTTCTACAAGGAAACACATTACCACCATTTAAATGACGCCGTTGTTGTGAGTCTCCAAGCATCTCAGAAGTTATAAGAGACACTTGACTCAGTGGCTTAAATACGACGAGCTTATGAATGACATTGATGTGGAAGTATGAATTTAACATGGTGAGGAATGTATAAGCTTTGTATTCATTACGTTGAATCGTATTATGTAGAACATACCAGACAATAAACGCATTTTCTCAAAAATGGTAAAATTCCAAAGGCAAAGAGTAAATAGCCTTTTCAAAGTGTAATTAATATTCCATATTTCGCGATATACTCTTCATATCAATAAATATCTTGTGCTTTACACTTTCTAAAGTAGGCTATGTTCTTCCCCACCGTTCAAGATATCATCATAGCAAATTTTATCAAAATCTGTTCAGCGGTTTAGTGGTGTCAGAGTAACGGACAGGACTAGTTTCCATTTATAATATTAGTATGGATATTATAATTGCTATTTTAGTTGATATCGCATCCTAAATATCTAAAAATGGAGAATTTTTCCAACGCCTTGTCTTCATTAACAATTTTTGATCGGATGGGGTGTTTTCCATAGTGAGGCATAACTGAAGTTTTAGTGGTGGTTATTTTACAGACTGTAGCACTGTCTTCCTAGTTCATATAATCTATATGCTGAATGTTGTAAGGCTGCTTTCTTGTTCTCTGCTAAAATAACATCATCTGAATATAGCATAGCGTTCACATAATAGCTTCTTTTCAATTGTATATCTTCATGTACTTCGTTTCCCATTTTTTGTGAGATCCTCAGTATAGATGTTAAAGAAACGAGCTACATTCTTTTTTTTAAGAAGAAGTTATCTCTTTGGTTTTCCAATTTCACCAACATTCACTGAGTAACTGTAAAAGCCTTAATCTTCACAGTTCCATATTTATTCCGTTGGAGACGCACGCTTTACGATTTTTTGGACTTTTTAAAACAGTTGAGACTCGTCTAATGTTGCTGAGTTAATTGTCTTATTGTATTGGTGAGCAATGCATTTGTTGCAGCAATTTAATTACACCATAGTTTTTTGTAACGCTTTTCCATTACTCTTTATTGATTACATTGATCTTCAATCGCCATAAGCCATTTTTTTCTTTCTGCCGACTACTCGAAGCGCTGCTTTTTTCCCACAGTGTTTGATGTTATTCCACTCAGCTTCTATATCATCAGCTGTTGGAGAGCTAAACAGAAACTTCTGTAACGCTTAATAGATACTGCTGTAATTTATGGCGGTAAAGTTTTTTTTCTACTTTCCTCCTGCAATAAGATATACTTTTGTATGTGTCCTCTGAAGTACTGGATTTTTTTGTATAGAATTTCTTTCATTTGTCTTATAATGTTATTATTCCCATCAGCAGAAAATCAGCTGAATATGTGTCTTTTCTCCTGTAAATTCTTAGATCTTGTACTTCACTGTTGAGTTTACAACAAAGTAATCTATTTTATATTTTAAGCCTTTTCCTGAAGAATGGTTTGGATATTTTTAATTGACAGTATGTCACACAATACCTTAGTTCTCATCCATTAGGAATAAGTTGGATTCGGGTTACAAAACCTCACTCTCCTGTGCCCTTTCTCGTCAGACTTTCCACTTCTATGATGTTACGTTGGACAGAATTAGGTTTAAACTCCTGCGAGTGAAGGGTTCTGAGGAGAGAAATAATGCATGACGCTATCTATCAGAGCTATGTGGTGGCTCACTTTTGGAAGGAGTTTCCAAAGAACGAGTTAAAGCTTGATGCTTTCGGCTCACAGAAAATTTCAACTGATGATATTCATTAGATACTTGAGACAACGTAGTCTTAAGTTTTTTAGCCGTTTTGATGTGTTCAGAAAGACTCGACCGTTTTCTAGGAATTTTTATTCTTAAGCAAAACGAAATTAAAAAAGTAATGAGTAGGCAGCCAAGGAACGAAGTAACCTTAATAAATATGTTTTTCCTAGCAAAGAATGTAAATAAAACCTACCTATCGAAAGAACCAAAGCAATGTTGTTTTTAATGCACAAAGTGAGATCAGTAAATCTGTATATCCTAGCCAAGTAAATTCAATGTTAGTTTGAACATTCTTAATTCTGACACATACGTAAACATCCGAAACTACTACTGCCACTGAGGTAAAAAAACTTTCCCAGGACAGTAGTCAAATATAAATGAAACTCATCGAAAGAAGCAAACTAATATCGTTAAGTTTTTAATACACAAACAAAAATCAATAAATCCATATATCCAAGGCAATGTAGCTTCGCTATTGGTCTGTATTCGCAAAGATAAGAATGCGGCATTTAATAATGTCACTTATTTAAACTTACTAAAATAAACCGTCACTGAGTTAAAGAAAAACTAACAGTGCCACCTGTTGGTTCTTTGGTGTACTACGCTGTGATGATTTAACATCCAAACTACTAAGCCGAGCACACGATTTTATATAAAACTTTAAACTGCCATATTTTTCTGTGTTTAAATTTTGATGAAGTAAAGCCTATATGATGCCCCAAGCTATGCTCAGTTTGTGAGAAAACTCTATGAAAATTTGTCTAGTGGTTTTGTAGATTAGTGTGTTCAAACAGACAAACGGACATATATGACTTTTTAGATAAAACTTTAAAATACGATATCTATATTTTTTCGTGATCCAACTTGGATGAAATAAAGCCTATACGTTGCCCCAAGCTACGCTCAAGTTACATTTGAAAATACCTTGAAAGTTCGTCTAGCAGTTTTGGAGATTAACCTGTTCAAATAGACAAACAGACAGACATGACCGCATTATTATCAGTATAGATTATGATTTCCCAAACACTGAATATTGGACTTGAAGAAGGAGCTAAAGGCAAGAAGAAAGGTAATAAAGATACACAGACTGCAAGCCGAACATTCTTCGGTTCCGCAAAGAGCGCTGGGGCCGGTACTCAGAATACAGCAGAAACGAGCCGATATTGTGTTAGACGTTTACACTTAACTTACAGTCTGGATCATAACAGTGTGTCATTTCTTTAGGGAAACCCCGTTTATCATGCTGTCTTTTTTTTGTTTTTCTTTTCTGTCTCTCCTCCAGGAATAAAACACACACACACACACACACACAAACACACACAAACTTGTCTCACGTCTTGTGCCTGCAAGATGAACAATCGCGAACCACTTGTGTGTAAATTAGCAGAACATGGAGTCACAGGTGTGCGCCGGGTGCTAATGCATCGCAGTTGCGGATGTGACGGTCTCTGCGGATCAGATAACTGTTTAGCGACGCGGCTCGTAGTGCCATTCGCCGGGGTGAGACATCAACTTTCGAAGGACGGAATGACGCTTGCAAAAACTTAGCGTATTTGCGCAAGACCAATACTGGTGCCTTTTTTTGACGGAACTGTTCCTGGTTCTCTTTCTGTGACGCTTCCAGCAGACGTTTTGAGGGATTATAAACGCAGTTTTTGTTTCTGTTCGAAGTATCTAATTTATACAAGATCACAGCGATTTACTCGCGTATCTAGTCACCACTGTGAGAGGGGAGTCACAAATCAGCCTATATCTATATATAGGAGGCTTGTGTGTGTACGTACCGACATACTTTTCTCCATATACACCCACTGCCACTCACTCGTGGATGTGGTGGTAGACAGCCCTTGGTCTAAAGCTGTTAGCAAGGGAGTTTGGTCGCGGTGCGTGGCAGTGGGTGAGAGTGGCGAGCAAATATCGGCAAAATATGGCGCAATACGCACTCTTAGGAAAGCTGTATACTCTGTGACTTATGAACTTACCGTACATATAAGAATGCGTTTATTGTTTCATTCGTCCGACAAAATACGATGCTTGCGTAGTTTCGTCATTCAGACTTCAATAACGACGTATAACGTCAAAAAGATAATTTTTTAATCTCTCAGCCCTTTTTCGTCAACCATACTTTACCGACGATCAACAGAGTCATAAAGAATAAAATACAGATAGTCTCAGAGATAAAAGTACTCGTAACTAACAAATGACTATCGGACGGCACACTACAGTGATTTCTGATCGCTTGTTCTCCGTGAGTAGAAGCCTTTTCATAATTTAGCACATTTTCGTCAATCACTGCAAATATAGTCTATAAGCAAGTATCGTGAAAACTAGATATTATACTAATGTACACGCAATGAAAAGTAAATGACTAATGAAATCAGGTAAGTGCCATTCGTGGCTCAAATGGCTCTGAGCACTATGGGACTTAACATCTGAGGTCATCAGTCCCCTAGAAGTTAGAACTACTTAAACCTAACTAACCTAAGGACATCACACACATCCATGCCCGAGGCAGGATTCGAACCTGCGACCGTAGCGGTCGCGCGGTTCCGGACTGAAGCGCCTAGAACCGTACGGCCACCGCGGCCGGCTACCGCTCGTGTCCAGCTTCATTTAAATACTATTATTTGAAGACAACATTACTAAACTAGCTTTTGCCCCGTAGTGTTATCCGCATTTAAATATCTCTGCGTAACGTAATGTTAATGCCAGTATAGATGGCACAGTTTGAAGACTGTATAAGCAAGAATATTAACTAATATGGTAAAGTTAGAAATTCATAGACAATATTGCTTTTTCTAAGAGAACTAAGTGTTTCATATCGCGGATTGTGTTGGCATATTTGCCAACCAAAATCACCCACTTCCACCCACCACATTATGGATGAAACACGTTGAGGACTGTATCACCATTACAGTGCATCGTGAATGGAACAATAAAAACTTTTTTACATATACAGTCAAGTTCGTAAGACATATATTATTTACCTTTACCTAAGAGCATTTATCGCTCCGTATTTCGCGGGTTTTTGCCCACCACGCTCACTCCATGCCACGCACAACTATCAAACTACACTCCTAGAAATTGAAATAAGAACACCGTGAATTCATTGTCCCAGGAAGGGGAAACTTTATTGACACATTCCTGGGGTCAGATACATCACATGATCACACTGACAGAACCACAGGCACATAGACACAGGCAACAGAGCATGCACAATGTCGCCACTAGTACAGTGTATATCCACCTTTCGCAGCAATGCAGGCTGCTATTCTCCCATGGAGACGATCGTAGAGATGCTGGATGTAGTCCTGTGGAACGGCTTGCCATGCCATTTCCACCTGGCGCCTCAGTTGGACCAGCGTTCGTGCTGGACGTGCAGACCGCGTGAGACGACGCTTCATCCAGTCCCAAACATGCTCAATGGGGGACAGATCCGGAGATCTTGCTGGCCAGGGTAGTTGACTTACACCTTCTAGAGCACGTTGGGTGGCACGGGATACATGCGGACATGCATTGTCCTGTTGGAACAGCAAGTTCCCTTGCCGGTCTAGGAATGGTAGAACGATGGGTTCGATGACGGTTTGGATGTACCGTGCACTATTCAGTGTCTCCTCGACGATCACCAGTGGTGTACGGCCAGTGTAGGAGATCGCTCCCCACACCATGATGCCGGGTGTTGGCCCTGTGTGCCTCGGTCGTATGCAGTCCTCATTGTGGCGCTCACCTGCACGGCGCCAAACACGCATACGACCATCATTGGCACCAAGGCAGAAGCGACTCTCATCGCTGAAGACGACACGTCTCCATTCGTCCCTCCATTCACGCCTGTCGCGACACCACTGGAGGCGGGCTGCACGATGTTGGGGCGTGAGCGGAAGACGGCCTAACGGTGTGCGGGACCGTAGCCCAGCTTCATGGAGACGGTTGCGAATGGTCCTCGCCGATACCCCAGGAGCAACAGTGTCCCTAATTTGCTGGGAAGTGGCGGTGTGGTCCCCTACGGCACTGCGTAGGATCCTACGGTCTTGGCGTGCATCCGTGCGTCGCTGCGGTCCGGTCCCAGGTCGACGGGCACGTGCACCTTCCGCCGACCACTGGCGACAACATCGATGTACTGTGGAGACCTCACGCCCCACGTGTTGAGCAATTCGGCGGTACGTCCACCCGGCCTCCCGCATGCCCACTATACGCCCTCGCTCAAAGTCCATCAACTGCACATACGGTTCACGTCCACGCTGTCGCGGCATGCTACCAGTGTTAAAGACTGCGATGGAGCTCCGTATGCCACGGCAAACTGGCTGACACTGACGGCGGCGGTGCACAAATGCTGCGCAGCTAGCGCCATTCGACGGCCAACACCGCGGGTCCTGGTGTGTCCACTGTGCCGTGCGTGTGATCATTGCTTGTACAGCCCTCTCGCAGTGTCCGGAGCATGTATGGTGGGTCTGACACACCGGTGTCAATGTGTTCTTTTTTCCATTTCCAGGAGTGTATATTACTAATAGGATAACTGCATTCAGAATATCCTTTGTGTGTATGCAACCCCGTATCCGTTCATGCCATATATTCTGACTTGAGCTACACCGGGTTTCTCAGCTAGTGATTTTATAACGTAATTCCTTTAGGAAATTAGAAGTTCGTAAATCAAAGACATGTAGTTCTAAGTTAAAATTACTGAGTGAATTGGGTACTAAATGATTTAATTTCGCTTTCAAAGCTTCACAGTTCTTAAAACTACTTCTCGAGTCTGACGAAGTTGCATATTGCTACGTAAACTGAAACAGAAATGTCTGCAGGTATTTAAAGAAATGAGAGATATTGGAAAACGTTACAGTATCTGTATCGAACTTCTTTTCAGATAGACGGAGTTTTAATACTAACAAATCCCTTCCTTAAGGCGACATACGCAACTTGGAGAAACAAACTGAAGAACCCAGAAGGAAGGGGGAACGAAATGAAACTTCACTGATGATGAGGGCCTGAAATGTTATTTAAGTAGCTATAAAATATAGATAAATTTAGAAATAACTTGGCAGTAAGAGCGCACTTATCAGTACGACGTTGCATCCCCGCGGACCTGGATGGGAAGGGTTTCATAAAGCCGTTGTATCTTCTTCTGAGGCAAAATGTCCCACAAATGTTGTAACTAGTTCCTGCTGTTCTGGATTCTCTCCCTTGGACCGAACTGATGTCCCAGCTGGTCCCACATATGTTCTATCGGTGACTTACCTGGGGATCTTGCTGCCGACGGAAGTACCTCTACATCACGCAGGGAGTTCGTAGACACGTCCCCTATGTGGACGAGTATTGTCCAGCTGTAAAACAGCTCCACATTGCCCTCGTATGAGAGTAACACATTTGAGCAGGGCTTCCCAACCTTTACAGCTGGCGGACCCCTTCTTCAGTCGAAAATCTACGGCGGACCCCTAGTCAGTCAAGAGCACAGTAACTTTAAATTTCAGAGCGAAACCCATGGGAACTGAAAGCTTCTTAATGCAAGTGCCATGTTCCCAATGACAATCCCCCCCCCCCCCCCCCCCCGAAGTATCAATAGTTTTTGGTTTAGAGATGAATGAAAACAACTTGAAATTAACGATCCAGTTTGAATTCCCAGTGTATCCAAACACTTACTAGTGGATTTACTCCCTTTGTTCAACACACTATAGCCTGATCAAAGTTACTTCGTAATTGAAATTTCACACGATCGAGCTGTCTTCCTCCAAGAGCAATCAACGTCACGTCGAAACTGTTCGCTGTTGACAACCTGCCGCTTATGGTCTGTTCACTTCCAATGTTTGGCTACTGTTGTGTAAGGAGCATCCATATTTCGCAACAGTCGTGTGTGTGTGTGTGTGTGTGTGTGTGGTTTTTCGTGAAATCCGAAGAAAACTTCAAATACACTCCTGGAAATGGAAAAAAGAACACATTGACACCGGTGTGTCAAACCCACCATACTTGCTCCGGACACTGCGAGAGGGCTGTACAAGCAATGATCACACGCACGGCACAGCGGACACACCAGGAACCGCGGTGTTGGCCGTCGAATGGCGCTAGCTGCGCAGCATTTGTGCACCGCCGCCGTCAGTGTCAGCCAGTTTGCCGTGGCATACGGAGCTCCATCGCAGTCTTTAACACTGGTAGCATGCCGCGACAGCGTGGACGTGAACCGTATGTGCAGTTGACGGACTTTGAGCGAGGGCGTATAGTGGGCATGCGGGAGGCCGGGTGGACGTACCGCCGAATTGCTCAACACGTGGGGCGTGAGGTCTCCACAGTACATCGATGTTGTCGCCAGTGGTCGGCGGAAGGTGCACGTGCCCGTCGACCTGGGACCGGACCGCAGCGACGCACGGATGCACGCCAAGACCGTAGGATCCTACGCAGTGCCGTAGGGGACCGCACCGCCACTTCCCAGCAAATTAGGGACACTGTTGCTCCTGGAGTATCGGCGAGGACAATTCGCAACCGTCTCCATGAAGCTGGGCTACGGTCCCGCACACCGTTAGGCCGTCTTCCGCTCACGCCCCAACATCGTGCAGCCCGCCTCCAGTGGTGTCGCGACAGGCGTGAATGGAGGGACGAATGGAGACGTGTCGTCTTCAGCGATGATAGTCGCTTCTGCCTTGGTGCCAATAATGGTCGTATGCGTGTTTGGCGCCGTGCAGGTGAGCGCCACAATCAGGACTGCATACGACCGAGGCACACAGGGCCAACACCCGGCATCATGGTGTGGGGAGCGATCTCCTACACTGGCCGTACACCACTGGTGATCGTCGAGGGGACACTGAATAGTGCACGGTACATCCAAACCGTCATCGAACCCATCGTTCTACCATTCCTAGACCGGCAAGGGAACTTGCTGTTCCAACAGGACAATGCACGTCCGCATGTATCCCGTGCCACCCAACGTGCTCTAGAAGGTGTAAGTCAACTACCCTGGCCAGCAAGATCTCCGGATCTGCCCCCATTGAGCATGTTTGGAACTGGATGAAGCGTCGTCTCACGCGGTCTGCACGTCCAGCACGAACGCTGGTCCAACTGAGGCGCCAGGTGGAAATGGCATGGCAAGCCGTTCCACAGGACTACATCCAGCATCTCTACGATCGTCTCCATGGGAGAATAGCAGCCTGCATTGCTGCGAAAGGTGGATATACACTGTACTAGTGGCGACATTGTGCATGCTCTGTTGCCTGTGTCTATGTGCCTGTGGTTCTGTCAGTGTGATCATGTGATGTATCTGACCCCAGGAATGTGTCAATAAAGTTTCCCCTTCCTGGGACAATGAATTCACGGTGTTCTTATTTCAATTTCCAGGAGTGTATGTGTAAAGTCGTTCTTTGGTCGTCCCCCCTCATCATTCATTTCAACTGGAAACTTCCCTTGTTGTGAAGGCGATGGAGAAACTGCACCCTTCTTCAATGATCCTGACTTCAGCCACCGATCAATTTTAGAAGTAATAAACTAGTCAAAAATCGACTTATGAAATACGTAGTGCACCGACAAAGCAAGTTTAACATTTAATGATGCCTGGGGCGGCATACGTGCCAGGAAGCGCTGTGATTGATCGACAAAGCTGGCTGCGCGCATGCGTAAAAGGTTTCAGCGCATCTAGCGCCGTGAGCCGGCGCACAAACGACCACCGTATTGTTGCTAAACAGTCGATCAGAGAAGCCGCATTCTCCGGCACTAAACTGTGTATGCCTTCTCGCTTACAGCCGGCCAGTGTGGCCGAGCGTTTCTATGCGCTACAGTCTGGAACCGCGCGACCGCTACAGTCGCAGGTTCGAATCCTGCTTCGGGCATGGGTGTGTGTGATGTCCTTGGGTTAGTTAGGTTTAAGCAGTTATAAGTTCTAGGGGACTGATGACCTCAGATGTTAAGTCCCATAGTGCTCAGAGCCAGCTTTCTCACTTCCGAACCGCAAATGCTGCTTGGGGATACGACCTGAAGTGAAAGTACACATGTTTTTCACACGAAATAAAAAAAATAGTGATGAATTTGATTTTCACATTTTTATTCAATAATTTTACTCATTATTTCACACGATTTGGTGGAAGGTGGCCGCGGACCCCCTAGAAAGAGCCGGCGGACCCCTAAGGGGTCCGCGGACCACACGTTGGGAAGCCCTGCATTAGAGAGAACGCAGCAGAAGAGTTGGTAAATGACATTTTCCAAACAATTATTAAGTGGTTCTCTGAAAATGGACTCTCCCTATATTATGAAAAAGAAAAAAAAAAAAGATCACTGCATTCAGTTCTATACAACAAATAGGATCATACCTACAACTGATATAGCAGACGAGCAGGAGTCAGTAAATAGCATATAACGCCCCAAATTTTTGGGTGTACATATTGATGAAAGCATGAACTGGTAGAAGCATATTACTGAGCTTCTGAAACAATTAAGTTAGGCTACTTTTGCTCTTCGTATAATTGCTAATCTCGGAAACAAACGTATCAACCTTCTGACATATTTTGTATATTTCTACTCAATGATGTCTCATGGAGTAATTTTCTGCGGTAACTCGTCACTTAGAGAAAGTGTTGATTGCACAAAAGCGGGGGGTAAGAATAGTATGTATTGTTCGCCCACGGTCGTCATGTACGTACCTCTTCAAGGTGCTAGGCATTTTAACTGCGCCATCAACGTACATATATTCGTTAAAGAAATTCGTTATAAATAATCCAACAGAATTTGACAACGAAAGTGCCGACCATACCTGCAACATTAGAGGGAAAAATGCCCACTACGAATGTAGTGTGTGGACATACAAGGTGAGAATGTGGGTTTCGCGGGAGGCGAGCGCGAGATAGTCCCCTGTAGTCGCGCTATCCTGTTTGCCCTCGGTGGCTCAGATGGATAGAGCGTCTGTCATGTAAGCAGGAGATCCCGGGTTAGAGTCCCGGTCGGGGCACACATTTTCATCCGTCCCCGTTGATATATATCAACGCCCGTTAGCAGCTGAAGGTATTAGTATAATTCTAATTTCTTTTTACTTTTAAAGCTGTTAGTGGCTCAAAAGGAGTTCAATACACAGAAACAAACATTTTTGATCATTTGCCCGATAGCATAAAATGTCTGACAGGTAACGAAGCAAGTTTTAAATCTAATTTCAAATTGTTTCTTCTGGACAACTCCTTCTATTCCATTGATGAATTTCTGTTTTAAAGCTGATAGCCGGTAACAACAACAATAATAGTAACGACATCAAGTGTAATTGCATGAGCAGGACTTCGTCGGTTGATTGGTTGATTTGGGGGGAGGGGACCAAACAGCGAAGGTGTTCAGTCCCATAGGATTGGGGAAGGATGGGGAAGGAAGTCAGCCGTGCCCTTTCAAAGGAATCATCCCGGCATTTGCCTGAAGCGATTTAAGGAAATCACGGAAAACTTAAGCCTGGATGGCCGGACGCGGGTTTGAACTGTCTTCCTCCCGAATGCGAGTGCAGTGCACTAACCTCTGCTTCACCTAGCTCGGTGCGAGCAGGACTAAAAATAACAAAATGTTCGTTAATGTTGACACCAGTGATGAATGCATATCATGTGAACTGATTACTTCCACATCATTTTGGTAACAGGGTCGTTCAAATTATCTGTGGAACATGAAACTAACTTAGGAAGCAGGACGACCGTGACGTACCGGTGCACCATCAAAGTTCCCTCAACAGCGACTAGCAGTGCCTTGAAGTCATACCCCACATCATGACGCCGGGAGAACACCGCTGTGCGTCTCCAAAACATTGGAAGACTAGGATCTCTTCCCAGGTCGTTTCCATAATCACCAACGACGGGATGCTTCAGAACTGCGATTCATCGCTGAACACAAAGCCGTGGCATTTATTAGCTGTCCATGCTTCCTGATAATGCCATCACTCCGAACGCAGGCGTTTGTATTATGGTGTTATCAGCAGTCTACACACGGGACGGTATTTCTCTAATTCGGCTGCTGCCAGTCTCCGATCAGTGGTGCGGGACCACTCACATTGTTGCAGAGAGTCCATTACTTGTTCCCGGCTGGCGGGCGCACACGCGAAGGGGCTGGCTCTGAGCACTATGCGACTTAACTTCTGAGGTCATCAGTCGCCTAGAACTTAGAACTAATTAAACCTAACTAACCTAAGGACATCACACACCCATGCCCGAGGCAGGATTCGAACCTGCGACCGTATCGGTCGCTCGGCTCCAGACTGTAGCGCCTAGAACCGCACGGCCACTTCGGCCGGCACGCGAACGGGTTTCGATGTTTAATAATTTTTTCGTAATGCGGGGCCACAGTGATAATAAATTCCTTTAAAATCAGTACCGCCATTAGACTGTTGTTTATTTACAGTGTTATATTTACACTCACACAATCATGATTTCGGCTTCAAAGTGCCATTATCAAGTGTGTTAAGTGTTATAAATTGCCTAAGATGGCATACTATCGTCAAGATGTTGTACTCAGTAATGAAACAAAGCAGTAGGCTCTGCCAGAAATATCGACTCTTAGACAATATGTCTAATAGTGTATTTTAATACGACAGTATGCCATTTTAGGCGTCGATCCTCTTCGGGTTTTCCTGCATTTCGCTGCAATTTTCTAGCGTTCCGACTTCTCTGAATACAACAGCACCATCCCCAAGTAGACTCGTGGAACTTCCGACGTTATGTACTGGGTCATTTATATACAGGGTGTGGCATCTAAGACAGGCCACCACAAATGTATCGAAAATGAATAAATGTATTGAGGTGCGGTTTTTGCTAAGTTATAGCAAACAATATGGCGAATTTCCTGACGCGCCCAAGTAACTTTCATCATTTACAATCGCCGACTTTGTTTTTTGTAACTAAGCTACGAGGTTTGGAACTTCAATTGTGGCAACTATTTATTCTCAACCGATACAAAAGAGTTACATGTTTACACCTGTTACTGTCTTTCAAAGTAGTCACCAGTGTTGTGTAGAACCCGTTGCCAGCGACGTTGAAGGCATAGTATACCGTTAGCAGAGCCTGTTCTGTTAATGTTGCGAATGGAGCGGTCTAGAGTTATGGTGATTCTCTTGTACGACTGTGATGGTGTTATCCTAACGCATTACGTTCCTCCACGGCAGACCGTCAATGCACAGTATTACTGTTCGTTTTTGGAGCATCACCTGCGACCAGCTTTGCGAAAGAAGCGGCGACATTTGCTGCGCAATCCACCCATCATTTTGCACGACAAGCTCGGGAGCATACAGCGCAAGCTGTGGCTGCTCTGTTCGGTCGATGGGACTGGGAAGTACTGCACAATCCACCATACTCCCCGGACTTAAGTCCTTGTGACTTTGATTTGATTCCGAAGATGAAGGAACCACTTCGTGGCATTCGCTTCAGAACTGTTCCAGAGATTCGACAGGCAGTAGACCGCTCCAATGTCACCATCAACGAAACAGGCTCTGCTAACGGTATACTACGCCTTCCACATCGCTAGCAATGGGTTCTACACTACTTTGAAGGACAGTATTAGGTGCAAACATGTAACTCTTTTGACTCCGTTGTGAATAAGTAGCGGCCACTATTTAAGTTCCAACCCTCGTATATACTTTTTCTAAGAGAACTTCGACATAACACATGAGACTTGGTCAAACAGTATCTAGATGACAGCCCCACAGATCATTGCTCCACCGGCAGCAGAGCAGGATCTACAAACATTTTCGCTATACCACATATAAACAAACATGTAAGTCAGGTATCGTTCTTGCGTTAACCTGTGTCTCTGAATCACATCTGTGTTCTGTTGTAGCAATCGTATAACTTGTCCGTAAAGCTACTGCGACATTCCCAAATATATACAACCGAAAATGTGAATATCATTTATAGCGAATTTTGACAAACTATTAGAGCAGCGGTGGGGTTGTATGGTGAAAAGTATCCAGATCGTGCCAATCACTCACGATCTGTTCTGTATTTGCAAACATCACAAAAAAGTTCCACAAACTGGATTGTAAGGCGTCAGGCAAATCCAACACCTTCCATGAAAACCCTGACATGATAAGCAAATCCAGTAGTATGTCACATAGCTCCGAATAAATCGTGACATTAAATTAACCAAAGTAATACGAGTAACGAGTGAGCAAATGGAATACCACAGACTAACACAAGAATGCCTAAATGCATGTCATACCTTCCCACCGTGAGACAGACGCAGTTCAGAGGGGAGAAACGAGAACAGAAGCCGAGAGCAGAACCGTGTTAAGCTAGAAGGCCCTACGATAAGGGACGGACGGAAACCCACGTCGCCAGCTAACTGCTAGGACCACCACAGCCGCATGTTTTAGCGTGAGACTTTTTCGCGTCTCTGTTACGTTAGGACCACCCACCAGCCCATGTTAAAAGATAGAGCCCTCCAGAAGAACAGTATAGATCTTACGATAACGCTAAAAGGACCACACCAGCTGCAAGTTTTAGCGTGAGACTTTTTCGCGCCTCTGTTACGTTGCAAACTTTAAAAACATTGCCCCACCACGAAAAGTATAACGTTTCTAATTGGATAGACAGAATTTTTGTAGGCGGAGCTTAAGGTTAACATTGAGACCCTGATTGGTCAGATGAAAACACAGCCAGATAGTTTTTTTCAAACCAACTTCGGTAAATTGTAGTAAGGAGAAGTTAGGAGAGAGTTGCTTCAGAGACGGCGAGGTGAGCGGAGCTGTGCTGCCCGCCGCCCCCTGACGAACACCGGCAAGGTAATGAACGCACGCGATGCCGCATAACAGCGCATAAACCTTCACTCAGAACTGCAGAAGTCTCATCTGTTACACCCCCTTTTTGCGTAATACTAGTGTCGATCGTCAATGAAAGCTCATGGTGTTCACATTTGCCACTTGAAGTAAAAATCTGAAACGCGATGATTATTCTGTTATATAGTTATTGAGACGCCACATCAGCCACTGTAATTTACGACAAGTTAGATAAGTACTTAAAGATAATTGAGGGTCACTGTAGACCATTTTTATAGTTTTCTCTCTTGTGAAACTTAATTTAAACCTAGATTATAGATGTGATATGGCATAGGTCATCCTTCGATCCATTGTAGAACTTGGAAACCCATACAGGGAATATTAGTTCACATTTTTGTTGAAAGCAGTTGGTTTTTACCATCCTGTATTAAAACATTTCCTTTTATCAATAGTGCAATTAATAAACAATGTTTTGTGAGCAGAATAAAATTTCCAATAGTAAACTTAACTGCTTTTTCGACGTTATTTTACCAGCTAACTAAAAATAGGAAAGCCTTGAACCCCTTCCACTAAATTTAGTTAGTATTAAGATTCTTTTACAGGGAGTGTAGTGGACCTGACGCTGAAATCATTAAGTATTTGGTTATATCATCGCTAGTCTCACTGAACTCTTCTGAATTCTACATGTCATGTGTGGTCTGGCGTCTCCTTACCAGCAACAGGTCCCAGGTTCAAACTAGTTAATTCCCTAAAAAACACGCTCAGAGCGCCGTTGCGCGAAAGTGGTAGGGAGACACGATATAGAACAAACAGACACCACGCAGAATGTTAGAGGATGTGTCGAAAGTAAAATACGTCAAGGAGAAAGAAGAGCAACTGATGAAAGAAATGAAACTAACATTTTGCAGTAGCAACATACAACGCAGATGTCACTAATTGGCATCTCGGAAGTACGAGAGAGGTGAACCAAACGAGCATTTTGCGAACACGCCGTTCCATCGCTTTTCATCGTCTTCACATTTTACTGCATCTGAGTTTCATGGCAACTGATGCCAAAATTGGTTACAGTTCTCCGAACGTTATCTACGAAAACTGCAAAGTGACAGCGTGTCTATGTAAAATTTTGTTCAAAGAAGAAGCTTTGTTTACAAACCGTGGGTAAGTCAATCCCCGCAATATACACTAACCGTTAGTTGAAAATCTATGCTGACTCAAAGAAATGGACGAAAGCAAAGCTCTTGGTCTATCAATGTTTGGTGTGTGTTTATCAAGTCCCGCATCATTGGTCCCTGCTTTATTGATGCGAACCTAAAAACACTTAAGTATCTCGAGTATGGTTGCTATTAGGGAACACTGACGAATCTCGAGGGCCTCAAATGCTTCACATGAGCCTGTGCTTCCGTTAACTTCAGATGGAACTCAACGTATAGTATTGTTTCTCCATAACAGTGTGCGATTTGGGGGGGGGGGGGGGGGAGGGGGGATTTCCCCCCCTCAGCATCAGACCATCCCCTCCTCTGGTTTTTAGTTTATGCGTCCCAACTTGGGATGTTTATTTCCCAAGCACTGGAGTAAAACTTAACATATAATTTAAATTTGTGGAGCCGAATACTGAAAGTTTTTAATAAGTCTTACTATTAATATGTTTCAGTTTTCTATCATCAGAATAAGTACAGCTTTTCACAAATGTGCCTCTACTTTTTGAATTCTCCTCGTATACCTGTATGTAGAGGATTTTGTAAATAAGCTTTACCTATATAATGTACTTTTAAAGATATAACAAGGGATGGCTTTTCTGATAGTGCATACGCGTGAATAGTGAGTTTCGGCATTAACATCTATTTATAAATAGCTGTTTAACCATTCGTAACGCCACGGTCCAAGCTGGTAACATATATAATTCTAATAACCCCCGAAGACATCCCCCCCACTGGTAAAAGCACAAATCGCACCCTGCTTCATAATCACTTATAGCGTGTAGTAAAGCCCAAGGTCAACATTTTGAGTATTTGATATGACAGCCCTGATAATAAACACACGACCATACGTGAGTTATGTGTTTGCTTACATCTGGTGTAATAGGGCAGGGGCTTTTGTGGAACCTCTTCTCCTGACGGCGGGATAATGGTTTGCGTCGTTGTTATCGTGAAACTATTTCAAGTAGCATACATATTATGTCATTGGAGCTCTCTTACAAGCTTCTTTCAAATATCATAGAAAAAAGTTTATAGTTCCATTACAAAAAAAATGAAGTCGGTGTTCTATACAAAACAAATACCATCCCACCAGGCCTTGAAGGCCCAACGCTACCGAGTCATCCTCAGCCCTTAGGCGTCATCGGATGCGGATACGGAGGGGCATGTGGTCATCACACCGCTCTCCTGGCCGTTGTCAGTTTTCCTGACCAGTATCGCTACTCCTCAAGTAGCTCCTCACTTGGCCTCACAAGGCTCGAGTGCACCCCGCTTGCCAACAGCACTCGGCGGACCCGGACGGTGACCCAGCCAAGTTTTGGCCGAGCCCGACAGCGCTTAACTTCAGTGATCGAACAGGAACCAGTGTTACCACTACGGTGTTCGGCTACTGTAGATGATAAAAATTACTTGCGAGCGCCAGGAAATTCTCCGTGCTTTCAGCTATAACTTGGCAAAAACCGTAGCGCGATATATTTATTCATCCTAAATATATTTGAGGTGCTCTGTCTTAGCTACCTCATTCTGTATATTTTGAAAGGTAAAGGTCCAGATTTTAAATTGTAAGACATTTCGATGGGCACTTGGGGACTCTGGCAACAATTTATTGGGTATGAACTGTAGATTAAAACTTAAGAAATTGCATAAAGGTAGGAAAATAGACCTCGATACATTGAAGGAACCAGAGACGGTTGGGAGTTTCAGAGAGAGCATTGGGCAACGCTTCACCAGAAGGGGAAGGAATACAGTAGAAGACGAATGGGTAGGTTTTATAGATGAAATATGAAGAGAGGAGAGGATCAAACAGGTAAAAAGATAAGGCCTTGTAGAAATCATCGTATAACACAGGAGATACTGAATATAATTGGTGAAAGGAGAAAATCAGTCCGGAACCGCGCTGCTGCTACGGTCGCAGTTTCGAATCCTGCCTAGGGCGCCGATGTGTCTCATGTCCTTAGGTTAGTTAGGTTTAAGTAGTTGTATGTCTAGGGGACTGATGACCTCAGATGTTAAGTCCCATAGTGCTTAGAGCCATCTGAGCCATTTGAACAGCTGGAGGACAAATGTAAGGATTTAGAAGCGTATTTCGCTAGCGGAAAATATATACCACCTACAGAAAAGAGCTGTATGAATATCAAGAGCTCATGTGAAAACCGGTACTAAGCAAGAAAGGAAAAGCTGAAAGGCGGAAGGAATATATAGGGAGTCTGTACATTGACGGCAATATTATAGAAACGGAAGAAGACGTAGATGAACATGAGAGAGCAGGTATGATACTGCGAGAAGAATTTGACACAGTACTGGAAGACATAAGCGGAAAGAAGGTCCCTGGAGCAGATCACATTTCTTCAGAATTAGTGATAGCCTCGAGAGAGCCAATCATGACAAAACTTTGCCATCTCGTGTGCAACATGTTCGAGACAGGCGAAATAGCCTCAGACTACAAGAAGACATTACACACATCCATGCCCGAGACAGGATTCGAACCTGCGACCGTAGCAGCAGCGTGGTTCTGGACTGAAGCGCCTAGAACCGCTCGGTCACAGCGGCCAGCTTGTTGAGTTTGACTGAAGACTCTTCCCTTCCTCCAAGAATAGATCAAGGGCACTTCTCTGTCATGATCAATTGAAAACAGTTTCATCTGTCGATCGACCTAGAGGCACCGCTGGCGATTGCCACAATGGAGAATGTGGTGGTTCAGTTTTGCGACACAGGCAGCGTATGAAGTCGCTTCTCTGTGACATAATGGTTATTGCGTTTACTCGAATGGTGATTCTTTAACTCTCTCTAGAGTCTGACGCACACTGAAGTGCTTGTTTACGGGAGAATACTTGAGTCGAATTTGTGTTACTGGCTAGTGAGCAAACAGAAATCACGACTTGTATTCTGTCTTGTACTGAAGTAATTTCAGCGCTAGGCGTTTGCAGACGGTATATTGCGTCTACTGAGTAGGCAGAGAATTGCAGGTACACTACGTGAATCACATGCACAGCGGGCGACACCCCAGTCAGCAGATCATCAGTGCTGTACAACTGCTGTGTGTACTTTAGTCAATGATATGCACACTCTGATTCTGTGGACAGGGAAACACTCATAGTAAATGTGTTGAATTTCGTTTTCTTGTCCACTGAGTGGTTTCTGGAAGTGCCAGTCAGAATGAAGGCCTTCTGTTTCTCAGCGCTGTTCAATATCAAGCAACTCTGCGTCAGTCTAATAACAAGGGCCTGGTCTAAAAACAGTAAAACTTATGTACTGCCCATCTAGACATTGCATGTAAGGAAGAATCCGATATTATGTACTTCATACTAATACAAATTTTTGCACTCTTCATGTTTTTCTTTTTTAGTGAATAATTTACGGTTCCACGTATTGACCAAATCTAGCAGGATCCTGATGGGAATCATTGGTTTCCTGTGCTAAACTGAAGTGAAGGAAAATCACAACACGTCGTGTTATGAGAATTCCTAGGAGCGACCTAGAATTCCATTAGGCAACCACACTTAAACACGCTATACGCTACACACACCACAGCGGCTTACAAGCGATATGAGTCTGTAGTTTTGTGCGTCTGTTTGACGACTCTTCTTGAAAACGGATATTAAGTATGCTTTTTTCCCATCATTAGGAACGCTTCGCACCCTCAGAGACCCACGGTACATTCACAGGGAAAGAGGCCCCCATACTTTCATTGTGAGCGTGCAGCTGCGTGAGGTCGAGCCTGAAGAATGGGCGCAAGGAGGGCAACGCGCGTGGGCGCGACCTCTGCGACGGCGCGTAAATAAATGCCGGCAGCCGACTGCGACGCGCGAGGCCGGCCGCCCGGCGCGGCGCCTGCAGCCTTGGCGGCGGCGCGGAAGTACTGTGCAACAGCTGACTGTCACACGCCGAGCTGACTCACACAGCCGCGCCGGTCCCGTACTGCGAGCTGTCCGGAAAGCGCGAGGGGAACTGCCTGTCCGCAGCTGCTGCGGCTAGCGCGTCTCCACTGTCACCTCCTCGAATTTCACACTCAGTTACAGTGCATGTTTACTACTATCTCCCGTCTTTGCTCCAACAATTAGCCTTTAGTTATTTGCAGGGGAACAACGCTGGTAATAAAGTCTGTGTCGTTAGGCCACGTCATAATCCACTTCAAATGTCTTCAACGCTCGACGTTTCGATCCCTGCCCTGTGAACTTTTTCAGGATTCTACTGGCGCCCCTGGACAGTGTTCAGCCGTCCAGGGAAGCCAGCGGACTTCCGAAAAAGATATCAGAAGAGTCAGCCAACGTTGAGCAGTGAAGACATTTTAAGTAGAATAGGACTCGGCCTAAAGACATAGACAATGACAACGGGCACCAGTACTTGCAGGTAACAGCGTACAACAATAATGCACCATCGTATTACACAGTGGCTAGGTGCGCGAATGCTTCCAGTGTGATCAAATCTGAATGGCACAGAACGAAGTGGCAGACCATCTCCCGGCGGAGAACCGGGATCGCAAGAAGAGACCCTCGTGCACGAAGACCGGCGTATCACCATAGTGGCGTGGCCGAGGAAGTAGAAAATGAGTAACAAATCCGTTTCCATCTTGCACGACATTTTAATCTGCTGGGTTCCGCGAATTCTCTCACCAATTCAAAAAACACACCGAACGGAGGCTGCAGCGGAAATTTTGCATCTGTGTCGGGCCATTCAACGCTTTTTAGCCGCCTGATCAGCAGGAACTAGTGCTGGGTGTGTGAGTTGGCCGCAGGACAAAGGAGCAAAGCGAGCGATGTAAACATGGAGATTCACCATCTCCGAAGAATGCAAAGAACCAACCACTTTGGACTTCCAAATAAATTATGATGCTAAAAGGCAAACCTTCACTGAAGGATTCTACCGATATGTGCGGAATATATTACGATAGACAGTCCCGCAGAAGCGTCGCGAGAAGCTGTCCAATGCGGTGTTGTTGCTCTAGAAAATGGCCCAGGTCGTTCTGCGCACTCCCCACACGCTGCGTCTTTTTGGGCTATCAAATTTTGCCTCGCCCCCGTAATCTCCTGATATGACGGCCAGAAACTTCCTCTTCTTTTCCTGGGTTAAGGAAGTATTCTATGGCAAGCATTTCCAGAATGACCATGAGGTGATTTATGAAAAGACGAAGTAAATATTCCAAAATTCCAAACAAGAACCACTGCCAACATGAGTAACTTAGAAGCTTATATCCTCGGTGTAGCGAAGCAGCTTAAAACACTTAATACTTTGCCGTCCGCACGTCTCGTACAAATTTATTTGCTTAGCGCCGGCAGCGCTAATTTGGATTACTTGGCTTGTCGCCGGCCTATCTTGGCATTATCAAGAGCTTCTAAATTGTTACGTTTTACTAATCTCATCGTTAGTTCTCACAAGTTCTCAACCCTGTCCCCCTACTTTCATGAAATTTCGAAGATATAAATACATTAATAAATACAAAATTTGTTTGTTTGATATATTCATTTATTTGCTTTGTCTTTGGTACTTAGTATTTCTGTTTCATATGAAATGCAGCAAAATAGTCTCCAAGATGTAACACAAGACTTGCACATTAAGTTTGTTGTTCTTTTTCTTGCTTTTGGAACATACATGGCAGTTTCTTCTTTTCGGAAATACGTAGGCCTATTAGTTGGTGTTGCTTTATGTGACCGGAAAGTCTGTCAACCGGATCATGATGAGACGTACGCGATGTAGTGCAACCTCCAAATTTTGCTCCACGCATTCATCGTAAATAATCATATCGTCTCTTTCGTCTGCCATGATGAAAGGGCACAAGTACTTATAAAAACAAAAGCAAAAAAAACTTGTTGACGTGTGTAACCTATTGTTACCTAAACAAAACACCAACAGAATGCAAAAGATACTAAAGTGCTGTCGCCGGCCACTGTGCGATGCTATGATCACGACACCACTGTGGTGTCGTCGGCCGTTGACCACTATTTCGCGTACGACACCACTGTGGTGTCGCCGAACGGCAGAGTGATAAAAGCGAGTCCTCCGGTCCAGATTGTGTATCAGTCAGTATACTTTCAAAGTAAGCTGATAAAATAGTTCCATATTTATCAATCATACACAACAGCTCGCTCGTAGTAAAATCCATACCCAAACACTTGAATTTTGAAAATATGTAGTGAGTTTCTATGGGCTCAAACTACTGAGGTCATCGGTCCCTAGGCTTACACATTACTTAATCTAACTTAAACTAACTTACGCTAAGAGTAACATACACACCCACGCCCGAGGGAGGACTCGAATCTCCGACGGGGGAGCCGTGAGAACCGTGGCGAGGCGGCCCCAAACACTTGAAATAAAAAATGGCTCTGAGCACTATGGGACTTAACATCTATGGTCATCAGTCCCCTAGAACTTAGAACTACTTAAACCTAACTAACCTAAGGACAGCACACAACACCCAGCCATCACGAGGCAGAGAAAATCCCTGACCCCGCCGGGAATCGAACCCGGGAACCCGGGCGTGGGAAGCGAGAACGCTACTGCACGACCACGAGATGCGGGCCCAAACACTTGAAAATTGCACAAACCACACCAATACCCAAGAAAGGAAACAGGAGTAATCCACCGTAATACCGGTCCATACCACTAACGTTGATTTGCAGTAGGGTTTTGAAACATATACTGTGCTGTAACTTTATGAATTACCTCGAAGAAAACAGTTTATTTATTAAGAGCTAACACGGGTGCAGAAAACAGCTCTTTAGTCTGAAGAAGTAATGGGCGCTATTGAAAGGAGCCTTCAATGTGATTCCATACTTTAAGATTTCCAGAAGCCTATTGGCACCGCTCCTCACAAACAAATTGCGTTCCTATGGAGTATTGTCTCAGACGTGCAACTGCAACTCGATTCGTGAATTCCTGTCAGAAAGGTCACAGTTCGTAATAACTGACGGAAATTAATCTATTGAAACAAAAGTAATATCTGGCGTTCCCCAAGGAACTGTTTTAGAACCTCAGCTGTTCCTGATCTACATAAACGATTTAGGACACAATCTGAGAAGCCCTCTTAGATCGTTTGCAGGTGATCACATTTACCGTCTTGTCAAAACATAAGATAATGCTAATCAATCGAAAAATGATTTCGATATCTGTATGGTGCGGAAAGTGGCAATTGATTTTCAACAATGAAAAATTTGAATTCATCCACACGAGTACTAAAAGAAATCCGCTAAATTTCTGTTACACGATAAATCACGCAAATCTAAACGTTGTAAACTCAACTAAATACTTAGGGATTACAGTTACGAGTAACTTAAATTGGAACGATCACCTAAATAATGTTGTTGGGAAAGCAAAATAGGGCTGCGATTTACTGGCAAAACACTTAGAAAATGTAACAGGTCTATTGAAGAGACTGCTTACACTATGCTTGTCCGCCCTCTTTTGGAATATTGCTGTGCGGTGTAGGGTCTGCGTCAGATAGGGTTGACTGAGGACATCGAAAAAGTTCAGAGAGGGGCAGGTCGTTTTGTATTATCGCGAAATAGGGGAGAGAATGCCACGGATATGATATACCAATTAGATGGCAGTCATTAAAGCGACGGCGTTTTTCGCTGCACCAGGGTCTTCTCATGAAATTTCATTCACCAGGTTTCTCCTCAGAGGGAGGAAACATTTTTTGGAGCCCACCTACATAGGGGGAAATGACCATCACAATAAAATAAGAGAAAACAGAGTTTGCACGGAAAGATTTAAATATTGATTTTTCCAGCTGGTTCTTAGAGAGTGGAACAGTAAGAAAGTGGCTTGCAAGTGGTTCGGTAAGCCCTCTGCCAGCCACTTAATTGAGAATTGCAGATTAATCATGTAGATGTAGCTGGATCATTCCATGAACAGACAAAATAACTTCTAAAACCAAGGTCTACGACAAGTCATCCATCAGTGGGAAAAGTGTGTCGCTTTGAAAAGTGAATATGTAGCAAGTTATATGGCCTCCCCGATGTTATTCAATCTGTATATTGAGCAAGCAGTAAAGGAAACAAAAGAAAAATTTGGAGTAGGTATTAAAGTCCATGGAGAAGAAATAAAAATGTTGAGTTTCGCGGATGACATTGTAATTCTTTCAGAGACAGCAAAGGACTTGGAAGAGCAGTTGAACGGAATGGAAAGTGTCTTGAAAGGAGGATATAAGATGGACATCAACAAAAGCAAAACGAGGATAATGGAATCTAGTCGAATTAAGTCGGGTGATGCTGAGGGAATTAGATTAGGAAATGAGATACTTAAAGTAGTGAAGGAGTTTTGCTATTTGGGGAGCAAAATAACTGATGATGGTCGAAGTAGAGGGGGTATTAAATGTAGATTGGCAATGGCAACGAAAGCGTTTCTGAAGAAGAGAAATTTGTTAACATCGAGTATAGATTTAAGTGTCAGGAAGTCGTTTGTGAAAGTATTTGTATGGAGTGTAGCCATGTATGGAAGTGAAACATGGACGATAAATAGTTTGGACAAGAAGAGAATAGAAGCTTTCGAAATGTGGTGCTACAGAAGAATGCTGAAGATTTGATGGGTAGATCACATAACTAATGAGGAGGTATTGAATAGAATAGGGGAGAAGAGGAGTTTGTGGCACAACTTCACAAGAAGAAGTGACCGGTTGGTAGGACATGTTCTGAGGTATTAAGGGATCACAAATTTAGCATTGGAGGGCAGCGTGGAGGGTAAAAATCGTAGAGGGAGACCGAGACATGAATACACGAAGCAGATTTAGAAGGATGTAGGTTGCAGTAAGTACTGGGAGATGAAGAAGCTTGCACAGGATACAGAAGCATGGAGGGCTGCGTCAAACCAGTCTCAGGACTGAAGACTTGATTTTTTTGGGCGTGCTTGTTAAAATTTAACAGTTACTGCCCTAGGATGAATGAAAATAGCATACATGTGTGTTTCGAGATGTTACTTGAGGTGATAGCCTCCATTTCACTAAATTATAGGTTGTTTATTAAATAAATGTAAGGCAAGACTACGTGGGGGAATAGTGGCCGTTGACTGCCCCATTTAAAGCTCGTTTTGCGATCTAGAGAGTACAGCTTTCGGACTGCTAACTCTGTCACTTGGAGATCGTGCTCCTAACGGCAAAGATGCGTTGTCAGTGACACTACAGGACTCAAGCACAGATTGGGAGGTCTCAGTGAACAGCTCATGAGAGCCGTTCTGGGCGCGTTTTGTCGAGTCCTGGGAGTAGGCAGACGTGCTTTTGGTAAAGTGCAAGATTCAGTCGTATAGGTAATTGATTTTGGGTGGTGAACGGCTATTACAATAACTTTTGATGGGACTTTATAGTTTGAGAGGTCTGAATGTGGGACTTTTAACTTGTTACGCTTGATTTACGGAACTGGGAATAGACAGAGTTTAGGTTACTATTCTTCGTATTTGTGTATCATCGTGTTTAACCCGAATTATTTTGAACTGATGAATGTTTAATGTATTGTGATCACGAAATAGTGTTTGATGTAGTTTGGGGATTTTGCTACTATACTCGAAACCGTCTCCAAGTAACTTTACTGCATTTGATAAGGGTATTTTCTGTCTGTATTTCCCGTTTATCTGAGATGTCCTTTCTTGGATAAGCATTATTCAACATAATTCTCTGTCGTCTACATCAGTTACAGACTTTATAATAGAACCTTTTTTATTTAAATTGTTCATTGCCCTTTTATTTTGTATTTCTGTATATTTTATTAACTCGCAATTCTATTCAATGAGGAGACTATTTGACTGCAGCGGTTCTAGGCGCTTCAGTCTGGAACCGCGCTGCTGCTACGGTCGCGGGTTCGCATCCTGCCTCGGGCATGGACGTGTGTGATGTCCTTAGGTTAGTTAGGTTTAAGTAGTTCTAAGTCTAGGGGACTGATGACCTCAGATGTTAAGTCCCATAGCGCTTAGAGCCATTTGAACCTTTGACTGCAGCGAACTAGCTACGGAGCATGAAAGCAGACGTGCGCGACTCGATCCTATGATTACATTGAGCTATTCTTTTAAAGCAGAGCCGTGTGTAGCCCAAGTACCTAAAGCACGAGTAACCACAGGTAAAAACCCAACTGGTGTGCTCGCGTGGACAGCTGAATTCAGCAGTTCACTATTAGGTACCGTTGCACAGCCATAGTGCAAATTTTCATTTGTTGCTTCATCAACTTGCTTGTCTCTTAAACGTTTTAGAGTCTGTGCATCAACGAAGATACCTTCTTTGACTTTTGAGTCACTCAGTTGCTCACAGGCCTCGCGTTTGTGATTCATTTTCTTTACAAAATTTTTGATGAGTTATATAAAAAACGCTTTAAAATAGTACACAAGAACAAATGACGATCTGTACCAACTACAGTCCTAACTGATGTAAGGTATTTAACTGGTATGATCTGAGCATTTAATAATATTTTTATTATACTGCTTCAGTCTTGTCATAAATACCAATTATGCATAGGTTGGAAATTAATTTCTTCTGTTTTCTTTTATGAACGAAAACATTTCCGAAACAAAAACCAGAACTGATTTTCCTTGCGATATTTGTTATCAGTACAATGGAACTGGTAAGAGTTAGTTGCTGGCATGCAATTTACCGTAAATTTTCACTGTTGTACGGTGCAGTAGTTTCTGATAATGTGCAACTGACACTGTGAAATTAAATATTTTTGTAATAAATGGTTTTGACAGATTTTCCTTTGCATGCCCTCATGAGCACCATTTATTTACAAGTTGACAAACGGAGCATTGAACAGGTATTCAATTTGCCAATTTTCTACTAGAAACAAAAACAAGAAATGAACTGAGTTTGCAGTGAAGTATCGAAAAAATTCATTTCCATGTATTCGTGAAAATACCTTTGAAATAGCGAAACAGTCGTACAAAGAAATCTTCATAATGTACACATGTATAAGCACAGTATCCAAATTAGGAAACATGATCTCGGACAGTTTTTGACGTCGGGCGCAGCTGCTTCCCGTGTCACAACCCGATTTTGTAAACATCTCTAGGGCAACACTTCTTTAGGACTCTATAGAAGGCTATCGTTTTACCTACAGCCGTTTGCGCTTAGCAGTAGAAAGCAGTCAAATGTACTGTCAGACGTCGGGGATTTCACTAAACTGACTCGAATTTAGGAGTTTCTTAGCAGTAAAGAATAAGTGTCATGCATTATCCGGCATTTTTACACGCACCTCAGTGTTTACGACGTCTTATACCCTGAAGTATGAGAGACAGGTGGTTTTTACCACCACAGCGGTTGTTACATAACAGTTACGA
Source organism: Schistocerca nitens (assembly GCF_023898315.1). NCBI lineage: Eukaryota > Metazoa > Arthropoda > Insecta > Orthoptera > Acrididae > Schistocerca > Schistocerca nitens. The sequence goes on from NC_064615.1 coordinate 874,412,252, forward strand.
ATCTGTGAACCAAGTTTGATTGAAATCGGTCCAGTGGTTTAGGAGGAGATGTGGAACATACATACACACACACACACACACACACACACACACACACATACACACACGAATGGCATTATGAGAGAGTACACGAACAATAACACATTGCAGAGAAAATCTCTGAACTACTGTGAGGAAATCCGGTATAGAACATGAGCGTGCCACAGCTAAAGCTTTCAAACTGGATTTGAGTGCTTAGGGTTTACTACGTACTTTTTCAGTTCTGCTAGAAGCATACTGGAAATGAATCATGCTGGAATAGTGCTCTCTTTTCTGTAGAATGCTTAAGAAACTTATCTAAGTGCACACCATTTTTCCGATTAGCGTTCACTGAATGAATATTTCTGTTTCTTACGGCTAAGTCAAGATAGTCAACAATAAATCCCGTGATAAAATATACATATGGTGATGGCAGAATTCCGGGGCAACTGAACAACAGCCTGCACGGTGTTTGTGAACGGACACCGTATATAAGTCTGACCAACCGTTTCTGGGATAAGGAAGGAAGGAAGGAAAGAAGATTTGGGTTTGAGGTCCCGCCGTCAATGACGTCATTGGAGACGAAGCACAAGCTCGGAATGTTTCAAGGATGGGAAAGGAAATCGACCGTGCGCTTTCAAAGAAACCATACCGCCATTTTCCTGGAGCGATTTAGGGAAATCGTAGAAAATCCAGATCTGTATAGCTGGAACCGGATTTGAAACGTCATCCTCCCGCAAGCGACTCCAGTGTCGTAATCACTTCATCACCTCGCTCGTTTGCTGGGAAAGAATATTATTGGTGAATACATAGAATTGCTTCAAAATAAATAACACGTTCACGCCGGTGTGTGCCACTGCTAGCTTACGATGGACTCTCCCATCCGGCGCCGTGTACCACTGATAGCTCACATCAGCAAAACACTAACGTATGATGTATCACCTGTCAGGCAAGCGCAACGAACAGACGTGAATACAACTTTGTATGACCTTTGAACGAGAGAGTTATCTAGATAAACGAAATGTCACATAATTTATGATTAGTCTAGTGTAAAATTATTTGATTTGATCCCGCGTTTTTTTAAAGGAATATACTTGCGAAACTTTTAAAATGAATGTTCAGTATACACTTTAAGAAAGAAAAAAGAGCGACGCCCCACGGAGGAATTATGCGAATGGATTGGAAATCGGGAGAAGTGATGTACATGTACAGACAAACAAATGATTACAATTTCAAAAAAATTGGTTGATTTATTCAAGAGAAAGAGTTTCACAAATCGAGCAAATCGATAACGCCCTGGCGCAGCTCTGGCCCTTATGTAAACAGTTATTCGGCTTGGCATTGATTGATGGGGATCGTAGATGTCCTTCTGAGGGACATCGTGACAAATTCTATCCAGTTGGTGCGTTGGATCCTCATAATCCTGAGATCGTTGGGGGACCCTGCTCATAGAGCTGCAAACGTTATCAGCTGCGGCGAAAACAAGTGACCTGGTTGGCCAAGGTAGGGTTTGGCAACCACTGAGACAAGCAGTAGAAACTCTCGCCGTGGGCGGACGGGCTTCTTCTTGCTGAAATGTAAGCCCAGGCTGGCTTGCTATGACTGGAAAAAAATGGGGCGTAGAAAATCATCGACTTGCCGCTGTACTGTAAGGGTGTCGCGGATGACAACCAAAGTGGTCCTGCAACGTAAAGAAATGGCACCTCACACCAAGACTCCCGGTTGTAGGACCGTATGGCGGTCGACAATCGGGTTGGCATTCCACAGCTGTTTGGGACAAGTATCCAGAAACTTCTTGGGCCTGTATTCTCATTGGCTGAATTAGAACTGTATTGAGCAATGAGTTCCACATCGGACTGAAACCCACTGGCAAGCGACGCCCCTGACAGTGGTGGGATACCAGTCTGACTGTCGCCCGCCATATGATCCGACAACTAGGAGTCATGGTTTGGGGTGCCATTTCTTTCCGTAGTAGGGCCGATCCGCGACATCCTTATAGCACAGCGGAAAGTCGATTATTTTCTATGCCCCGTTTTGTTGTCCTTCATGGCAAGCCATCCTGGGCTTACATTTCAGAAAGATAATGTCCTTCCACACACGGCGTGAGTTTCTGCTACTTGTCTTTATGCTTGCAACCGGGAACGTTTGTAGCATTATACACTACTGGCCAATAAATTGCTACACCACGAAGATGACGTGCTACAGACGCGAAATTTAACCGACAAGAAGAAGATGCTGTGATATGCAAATGATTAGATTTTCAGAGCATTCATACAAGGTTGACGCCGGTGGCGACACTTGAACCTGCTGACATGAGGAAAGTTTCCAACCGGTTTCTCATACACAAACAGCAGTTGACCGGCGTTGCCTGGTGAAACGTTGTTGTGATGCCTCGTGTAAGGAGGAGAAATGCGTACCATCACGTTTCCGACTTTGATAAAGGTCGGATTGTTGCCTATCGCGATTGCGGTTTATCGTATCGCGACATTGCTGCTCGCGTTGGTCGAGATCCAATGACTGTTAGCAGAATATGGAATCGGTGGGTTCAGGAGGGTAATACGGAACGCCGTGCTGGATCCCAACGGCCTCGTATCACTAGCAGTCGAGATAACAGGCATCTTTTCCGCATGGCTGTAACGGATCGTGTAGCCACGTCTCGATCCATGAGTCAGCAGATTGGGACGTTTGCAAGACAACGACCATCTGCACGAACAGTTCGACGACGTTTGCAGCAGCATGGACTATCAGCTCGGAGACCATGGCTGCGGTTAATCTTGACGCTGCATCACAGACAGGAGCGCCTGCGATGCTGTACTCAACGACGAACCTGGGTGCACGAATGGCAAAACGTCATTTTTTCGGATGAATCCAGTTTCTGTTTACAGCACCATGATGGTCGCATCCGTGTTTTGCGACATTGCGGTGAACGTACATTGGAAGCGTGTATTCGTCATCGCCATATTGGCGTATCACGTGGCGTGATGGTATGGGGTGCCATTGGTTACACGTCTCGGTCACCTCTTATTCGCATTGACGGCACTGAACAGTGGACGTTACATTTCAGAAGTGTTACGACCCGTGGCTCTACCCTTCTTTCGATCCTGGCGATACCTTACATTGCAGCAGGATAATGCACGACCGCATGTTGGAGGTCATGTACGGGCCTTTCTGGATACAGAAAATGTTCGACTGCTGCCCTGGCCAGCACATTCTCCAGATCTCTCACCAATTGTAATTGTCTGGTCAATGGTGGCCGAACAACTGGCTCGTCACAATACGCCAGTCACTACTCTTGATGAACTGTGGTATCGTGTTGAAGCTGCATGGGCAGCTGTACCTGTACACGCCATCCAAGCTCTGTTTGACTTAATGCCGAGGCGTATCAAGACCGTTATTAAGGCCAGAGGTGGTTGTTCTGGGTACTGATTTCTCAGGATCTATGTACCCAAATTGCGCGGAAATGTAATCACATGTCAGTTCTAGTATAATCTATTTGTTCAAGGAATACCCGATTATCATCTGTATTTCTTCTTGGTGTAGCTATTTTAATGGCCAGTAGTTTAGGCCCTGCTTCCAACCACCTCGGGATTTTGACGAACTAACGCGGCAACTGGATACGATTTGGCACGATATCCCTCAGGAGGACATCGAAGAACTTCATCAATCAATGCCAAGCCGAATAATTGATTGCATAAGGGCCAGAGATTGATCAATGCGTTATCGACATGCTCAAATAGTGAAACTCATTCAATTTTTGTGAAATTATAATCATTTGTTTGTCTGTACCTGTACATCACATCTACCGATTTCTGTCCCATTCGGATAATTCCCTCATGATGATTAATTTTTTTTGTATCACAGTATATTGAAGGAGAGATTCCGTAGAAATGTTGGAACACGTGAGGCAATACTGACCTTACGACTTATCTTAGAAGAAAGATTAAGGAAAGGCAAACCTACCTTTCTAGCATTTGTAGACTTGGAGAAAGCTTTTGACAATGTTGACTGGAATACTCTTTTTCAAATAGTAAAGGTGGCAGGGGTAAAATACAGGGAGCGAAAGCCTATTTACAATTAGTACAGAAACCAGATGGCAGTTATAAGAGTCGAGGGGCATGAAAGGGAAGCAGTGGTTGGGAAAGGAGTGAGACAGGGTTGTAGCCTCTCCCCGATGTTATTCAATCTGTATATTGAGCAAGCAGTAAAGGAAACAAAAGAAAAATTCGGAGTAGGTATTAAAATCCATGGAGAAGAAATAAAAACTTTGAGGTTCGTCGATGACATTGTATATCTGTCAGAGACAGCAAAGGACTTGGAAGAGCAGTTGAACGGAATGGACAGTGTCTTGAAAGGAAGATATAAGATGAACATCAACAAAAGCAAAACGAGGACAATGGAATGCAGTCGAATTAAGTCGGGTGATGCTGAGGGAATTAGATTAGGAAATGAGATACTTAAAGTAGTGAAGGAGTTTTGCTATTTGGGGAGCAAAATAACTGATGATGGTCGAAGTAGAGAGGATATAAAATGTAGACTGGTAATGGCAAGGAAAGCGTTTCTGATGAAGAGAAATTTGTTAACATCGAGTATAGATATACGTGTCAAGAAGTCGTGTCTGAAAGTATTTGTATGGAGTGTCGCCATGTATGGAAGTGAAACATGGACGATTAATAGTTTGGACAAGAAGAGGATAGAAGCTTTCGAAATGTGGTGCTACAGAAGAATGCTGAAGATTAGATGGGTAGATCACATAACTAATGAAGAGGTATTGAATAGAATTGAGGAGAAGAGGAGTTTGTGGCACAAACTTGACCAGAAGAAGGGATCGGTTGGTAGGACATGTTATGAGGCATCAAGGGATCACCAATTTAGTACTGGAGGGCAGCGTGGAGGGTAAAAATCGTAGAGGGAGACCGAGAGATGAGTACACTAAGCAGATTCAGAAGGATGTAGGTTGCAGTAAGTACTGGGAGACGAGGAGGCTTGCACAGCATAGAGTAGCATGGAGAGCTGCATCAAACCAGTCTCAGGACTGAAGACCACAACAACAACAACATATTGAAGTAATAATGTGGCGTGTTTTATACGACCGCTACACCATGGCGAGAAACGGGAAAGCAGCGCAGTCAGATGAAGGAAAGCATGAGTACGCGCGCCGCCCCACACCGAGTAAACAATTCACGGTGCCGCCAAGTATGTGTTAACGTCTTTTTTTTACAATAAATTGCTCCGATGATCAGATGGAGGTCACTTTTGAGGCAGGGAGCACGGCAGCGCATGAATGGAGGGGCCGTGCGGTACCGGAGCTGCGCTAAAGGTCACGGGGGCGGCGTGGGCCCCTCAAGCGGGGGGCCGAGGCCGGCGTGGATCACGCGGGCACGCACCCGCCGCCCGCCCCCACCACAGCCAGCACAGCCGCGGCTTTGCGAAACCGGAACGTCGCGTGCCGGCGGGACACGGCCGTCCATAGGTCGGCGAGTATCCTTTACCCGCCAATAGCGAAACGAACGCGATTACCGCGCCGAGCGAGAAGGCGGGAAGGAACTGCTTTCAAGTCCCCATTCCTAAGAGCTGAAGATTCCTCAAACTTGTACATCCGAATACTCACAAAATTCGCAGAGACTAGGCCACGACTAATTCTGTCGACATTCTTGCGTCATCAACTCGTCACCAGTGGAACATAACGTTCCCACTACGACATACATTGAAGCGTCAAAGAAACTGGTATAGGCATGCGTAACCAAATACAGAATATGGCGCTGCGCTCGGCAATGCCTTTATACATAGACTTCGTAAATAAAAACTAGACCGCGCATTGGCGCTAGTGTCGCGTCCGCGCATTGAACATGATAGAAGCCGCCATTTGCAGGGAAACAGTGCGTAAACATGGTTCGTTTGTGTGCTGCTTTTAATTGTTACAGTAAGAATGGAAGCAATGACGAAGATGGAAACAATGTTACATGTCACAGGTCAGTCATTTCTGGTTGTTTGTTACTTTCTATTACTTGTATTTAGTATTTTCATGGAGAAATAATACATCATGAGCGTTTGTTTTCGTTTAGGTCTCCCCTTACAAATGATTTTCTAAATCGGAAATGGATAGTTGCTACTCGGACAGAGAACTTACAACCGACAGCAAATAATTTGCTGTGCTCTCTTCATTTTGAAGAGAATTGTTACATGGAAAATTATGTAAATAGACGTCAACTGAAGGAGGATGCTATACCGACAGTATATGGATTTCCAACTCATTTAAAAAAGGTATAGTGTACTGGAAATCGTGCAATATTGGCCTAGGTTAAATAGTGTGGAAATACTGTCAGTGTGTATAATTTTGAACGTTCCTTTTTCAGGTTACCAAGGCAAGGAAACCTCCAAAGCCAAAGCCAAGAAATGTTGAGACAGCAGAAAACGTGTGTGTGGATGTGCACCTTTCTGGTTACACTGGAGCCTACAATTATTCATTTCCATCACGTCCAAGTAAGCTGAAGGAAAAGTGCGAAAACTGAAGAAAGGAAGGAAGCAAAAATTGTGCAATATAACACTAAGTTAAATACAGTGAACAAAAAGTGCCAAAGACAGACGCAGAAGGTTTTCAAATTAGCAAATATTTTAGAAGAACTAAAAGCTAAAAACTTAGTAAACGATAAAGTAATCTCGTTTATTAACGCTACTGACAGTGAGATGTTACTGGAGATGGCCATTACAATGTTGTATGATGTAAATGTCAGTGTGTTAGCTGTTACTTGTGATGGACTTTCCACTAATATTGCAATGGCAATGGCAAGGGAGTTAGGTGCAAATATAATCGTACTGTCTGCTACTTTAAAACTTTCATGTAATTATCTAATGCAAATAACTCGATGTAAACTCACTCCACCTTGTCAGGAAAGAGCCTTACATTCTTAAATTTCGCGTCTCTATTCAGAAATATTTCGGAAATTAAGACACTTCATTCATTTAAGTACACTTTTAAAATAGACTCGAATACTCAGTATTTTTTAAACAAACATGTGTTTAATCTGTGCTTCAATTTGCTCTTGTTGCGTCTCATATACTTCAGATCACAACCCCAGTAATAGGATTCACCCCTGCAAATGGCGGCGATCAGCTGCTTCAATTAGGGGATAGTTGCCTCGCTTCTCCGCTACGGCGTGGTAGGGGCTTGCCTTTATAAAACTACAAGTGTCTGGCGCAATTGTTAGATCGGCTTCTGCCACTACAATGGCAAGTTATCAAGATTTAACTGAGTTTGCGTGGTGTTATAGTCTGTAGCGTCTCCTGGCCAATCGTCATAAAAAGCGTGTGACTGATTTTTTTTCCGTGTGTGTAAGACCAGTTAACGTGTATCGATATAGTGCCACGCACACGGTGAAAGAGAAATAATTTAAACACGAATAAACATGACCAAGTGAATAAAGCAAGACTGCGTAAACATTTCATGAATACACCGGGTGATCAAAAAGTCAGTATAAATTTGAAAACTTAATAAACCACGGAATAATGTAGATATAGAGGTAAAAATTGACACACATGCTTGGAATGACATGGGGTTTTAAGGAACCAAACAAAAAAAAAAAAGTTCACAAAATGTGCGACAGATGGCGCAGTAACTGCTACCGTGACGGGTGAGAGGTGCGCCGATATGTTACAGAATGGCATCATCCCCAGCCTGGCTGATAAACACCTGCTGGAACGTACGATGTTTACGCAGGATGGCGCTCCACCCCATACTGCTACACGCGTGAAAGATCTCTTGCGCACATTTGGTGATGATCGTGTGCTCAGCCGCCACTTTCGTCATGCTTGGCCTCCCAGGTCCCCAGACCTCAGTCCGTGTGATTATTGGCTTTGGGGTTGCCTGAAGTCGCAAGTGTATCGTGATCGACCGACATCTCTAGGGATGCTGAAAGGCAACGTCCGACGCCAATGCCTCACCATAACTCCGGACATGCTTTACAGTGCTGTTCACAACATTATTCCTCGACTACAGTTATTGTTGAGGAATGATGGTGGACATATTGAGCATTTCCTGTAAAGGACATCATCTTTGCTTTGTCTTACTTTTTTATGCTAATTATTGCTATTCTAATCGGATGAAGCGCCATCTGTCGGACATTTTTGAACTTTTGTATTTTTTTTTTGGTTCTAATAAAACCATACGTCATTCCAAGCATGTGTGTCAATTTGTACCTCTCTATCTACATTATTCCGTGATTTACTCAGTTTTCGAATTTATACTGACTTTTCGATCACCCAGTATTATGTGTGTATGTAGAACATTCATAATTATTTGACGATTTATGCATTTTTTAACTTTGAATCCATGACATATTATTATCTTTGACAATCGTATCCTTGTTAAATGAATTAGTGATTATGATCTGTGCCTCAGATAAAAAGGACAATTCAGTACATGTATAAATAGTAAAAAGCATTGTAATTATTTCTCTGTTCTCTATGGGTTTCGTTACGAGTAACACTTGCGTGTTAAGCAAATGTATATGCTGGCCGTGAGTCTTTTGTTCATGAAGCTTGAGATCCGTCATTAGGCGAGTTGTTGTAAAAAGGTGTGTAAAATTAATGCATTTTTGTTTGAATGTATAGAGTTTGGGCAAATATGTTTTTAAAATAATTTGTAAAGTTGCCAGCCATTCGTCCCGTAATTAATATACACATTTTAAGCATTTAATTTAGCAGAAGCCGCTGTACCAATCTGCGAGGGGAACGGCCGCAGACGCGGCACATTTAAAAATTATTTATTTCAGGCATCGCAGTCGTCTCGCCGGTAAAGCGAGGTAACATAATAATATTTAACATTTTCTTACAGCTTCCAGCAGTGCTGCAGACTGTGCCACTTCTATGCGATCACAAAAATATAACGAATAACTGTGTTATGACTTTATCATTTTCACATTTTGTGGCAAGGTCTGCTCTGTGAAACTAAAGTAATATTTTACATTTTTTTCCTGAGATTAAGAGAACCCTGGCTAGCCGCGCGCCTGTTCTAATTAACGGTATTCATAAATCCACTGCATAACGTAACCAACATTCAGTGCTGTGACGATCATTTGAATTTCATTACTGACTTTTCTGAATACGATGCAAGGTAGTGAGTTCAGATACAATTTTCTTTCTTTCTTGATTACGTTACAGTAGCAAGTGAATGTTTCCTACATGATTATCCAGACCAGATGTGAAAAAGCAATAATTTGATCCACCGTGTGCCACATTTATGATAAAAGTGTTTATTCGCTCTCCCACTCCATGTCCGAACTTAACATATGTGTGCTAGTGTGACTCATACAGCCAAAGTGAAATATTTACTCAACATTAGTCAAAGTTACTTGCTTTTATGAAGAAAGAATTACCAAGTAAAGACAGTGCAATAACATTGAATCAAAACCATAGCAACTTGTTACAAATAATTTTGTGTACTGCCATCAGCTTTTAGTTTCAGTTTTATATCAGTCTGAACATTGCAAATCCAAACTTTAATATCGTAAAGCAAAGTTACCATGTAGCAACTTACTTTCTGCTACACATATATAATCATATTTAAATAGATAAAACCACAAGCCGAATAAAATTAACTCCAGTAGTAAAAAAGTGAGAGGAGGAGTAAGGGAGACGGAATAAGTCGGCGCACGAGCTGTACTTTCAGAGGGTCATAACTGTGTCTTATCAGAACTACGCCTCTAATTTTCGCGCGGTGTCGATTGCTAAGGCTGATATCTTGGATATGTGATTTTTTTCTCCTCAAAATATGAGGAGAAGTTGATGATGTCTCCCTGTCAGTGGTGTATGCATTTCGCTATCGTCTCGTTGTCGTAATGCACTTTCGTTTCTTGCTCCCAGCTTTCGCTACGTCTCAGCTTCCCTCACTCCGGATTACTTGTTGGACTCTGTGTATCTGTTGCACCGTCTCCACCTGTCCGTTTCCTTGTTCGCTTCGCACTCGATGATCCACTGTTGACGGCGCCAGGTCGGTCTTTTTTTTTTTTTTTTTATTTGAGTCGATCAAGACGTAAGGTCGAATCCTACTCACAATGGGTTTCCAGTGGTCTGAAGAAAAAGATTGGCCGGATGTGAGTAGGCTCGTGCTCTGAGGACTCCGTACAAACTTAGTTATTTACATAGACAGTTCATCTACATCCCGACAGTCGCGAATCGCGACGTTTTTTTTTTTTTACATATTATCGACATTTAACGGCAACATGTCGGTCGCGAGAATTCCAGGACTTTCGAGAATGTTGCAATTTTAAGTTTGAAGTCATAAAAAAAATCAAAAATTTTCTGATTTTTCCCCTTTACTTGTACTGTTAATCTTGCTTCTTACCCGATTTCATGGTTCTAAGTGAACGAGAAGTAACCTATAGATTTGGATGGTTGAATGTGCGAGTATCAAACCATGTGACATAAATTGCCGTACCTTCTGACTTCAGTAAAGAAGATTAACTGAAATTTGCAGAAAAACGCTATGAGATGAAGCGGCCCCCTGGATGCACTTTAATAACTTAACTCCTGACCACAGTTCACCTTACGCGTTTCCACATTACGTAGTTTCCAAAGGCGGTGTTATGTCAATCATATTAAACTGTTCATTTGATACATACACTGAAGAGCCAAAGAAACTGGTACACCTGCTTAATATCGTGTATGGCCCCCGCGAGCACGCAGAAATGCCGCAACACGACGTGGCATGGACTCGACTAATGTCTGAAGTAGTGCTGTAGGGAATTGACATCATTAATCGTGCAGGGCTGTCCATAAATCTGTAAGAGTACGAGCGGGTGGAGATCTTCTCTGAACAGCACGCTGCAAGGCATCCCAGATATGCTCAATAATATTCATGTCTGGGGAGTTTGGTGGTAACCGGAAGTGTTTAAATTCAAAGGAGTGTTCCTGAAGCCACTCCGTAGCAATTCTGGACGTGAGGGATGTAGCACTGTTCTGCTGGAATTGCCCAAGTTCGTGTGAATGCACAATGGAGATAAATGGATGCAGGTGATCAGAGATGATGCTCACGTATCAGAGTCGTATCTAGACGTATCAGTGGTCCCATATCACCACAACTGCACGCGCCCCACGCCATTACAGAGCCTCCACCAGCTTGAACAATCCCCTGCTGATACGCAGTGTCCATGAATTCATTAGGCAGTCTCCATACCCGTACACGTCCATCCGCTCGATACCATCTGAAACGCCGGCCGGTGGGGCCGAGCGGTTCTAGGCGCTACAATCTGGAACCGCGCGACCGCTACGGTCGCAGGTTCGAATCCTGCCTCGGGCATGGATGTGTGTGATGTCCTTAGGTTAGTTAGGTTTAAGTAGTTCTAAGTTCTAGGGGACTGATGACCTCAGATGTTGAGTCCCATAGTGCTCAGAGCCATTTCAGCCATCTGAAACGAGACTCGCCCGACGAGGCAAAGGGTTTTCAATCATCAACAGTCCAATGTCTGTGTTGACGGGCCAAGGCCAGGCGTAAAGCTTTGTGTCATACAGTAATCAAGGGTACACGAGTGGGCCTTCGGTTTCGAAAGATCATATCGATTATGTTTCGCTGAATGGTTCGCTCACTGACAGTTTTTGATGGTCCGCATTGAAATCTGCAGAAATTTGCGGAAGGGTTGCACTTCTGTCGCGCTGAACAATAGTCTTCAGTCGTCGTTGGTCCCGTTCTCGTAGCATCTTTTTCCGACCCCAGCGATGTCTGAGATTTGATGTGTTACTGGAATCCTGATATTCACGGTATACTCGTGAAATGGTCGTACGGGAGGATCCCCACTTCATCTCTACCTCGGTGATTCCGTGTCTGATCGCTCATGCGCTGACTGATACACCATGTTCAAACTTACTTAATTCTTGATAACTTGCCATTGCAGCAGCAACCGATCTAACAACTGCGCCAGGCATGTGTTGTCTTATGTAGGCGCTGCCGACCTATACCAGTTTATTTGGCGCTTCAGTGTAGTATCTCGTCGATATTCCTCAATGACAAGCAAAGTGCAAAACATGTTGAGGATTGTTCACGAGATAAAATGTATCTGACGAACAGTTTAACAGTTTTATCTGATTGACATAACAGAATGGCGAAACGCCTAAGGTGCTGTTGGAAATAAAAATGTATGGTCTAGACATCAGAAAAGTTATTAGAAGCTTCACTTCTTTAGATCACCAAGAGACTGTAGACGTTAGAATCTGACATAAATTTCAACTTTATACATCAACTGTCTCCTCAGAAAAAGGGATCTTGATAGACGGGTGGACAGAGACAGTCGGATAACATGTGAAGATATTTTTTGTGTGAAATAATTAAAAATTCACAATTTTCGGGTTTTATCTTTAGTTGCATTGTAAAACCTTGCTTCTCGCCAAATTACATTATTCCAGACGAACAGGAAGTTCCTTATATGTTTTGACAAGTCAGTTTGCGGGTATTAAAATATGTGACATAAATGGCCGCATCATTTGGCTCCATAGACTTAGCAGCTTCTCTATTTTTCACCGGCGTAGAATGTAGACCTTAGTACTTGAGATAAATTTCAACTTGGTACGTCTACCAGTTACTGAGAAAAGGGGTTTTTAACAGTCGGACGGACAGACAGACAGACAACAAAGTGATCCTAAAAGAGTTCCTTTTTTACGAATTGAGGTACAGAAACCAAAAAGCAGAAACGTCGTGAAAACGCGAAGAGATATTGTAGCCAAAGGAAAGAGCGTTTGAGAAGAAATTGAAATTAGCTCGTGGTTTTTAGCTGGCCATAACAAATGGAATACAGAAGAAAGGAACGTTTCTTCGGAAAGAAGGAAGATTAGACTTTAACGTCACATCGACAATGATGTCATTATAGACCGATAACAAGCTCTTATTCTGAATGGATGAGAAGGAAATCCGCCGTGCCGTTTTGAAAGGAATCCATCCCGGTATTGGCCTCGAGAGATCTGGGTATAACACGGAAAACCTTAATGTGGATAGCCGGACAGGCTTTTTGACCATCATCTTCATGAATGCGAGCACGTTGTGCCAGGTGTCATTTTTGGATGACTCCACATGACAGTGACATAGTAAACAAAAACTGTGATCAAATGAAATTTTTGAAATATTCTCTTTCTTAGACAACCAGAAATGTCTAGCAGGTGAATGATGTTTGGTGAAGGAGAGGGAAACGGGAAAATCAGATAAGGCTAGATTTATTCTTCTTTTCAGCAGAAATCGCGATTCACCAGGAAGCAGATAGGCTTTATATCTGAAAATACATTGGCGGACAAAAATAGCAGCCTCAAAAAAGTAATTAATGTAGAGTAATTAAATTTCGGGAATACATTTGTGAAGTTACATATTTAAGTGATTAACATGGCAGGACCACAAGTTAATGTAAGCGTGAGATAAGACATTGCAAATGTGAAATGCTGGTACACTAATAACTGGTATAACCTCTGGAATGTTTATTCCAATCATTCATTGTGTTGTACAGGTGCCAGATGTTAATTTTTGGGGGTGGAGTTCCATGCCAGGTGCACCTGGTCGGTCACTGCACGCACAGTTAATGCTGTTTGTGGTTGATGCTGGAGTCGTCGTCGGCTGATGTCTCACATGTGCTCGATTGGAGGCAGCAGATCTGGTGATCGAGCAGGCCAAGGCAACATGTCGACACTCTGTAGAGCACGTTGGGTTACAACAGTGGCGTGTGGACGAGCATTATCCTGTTGGAAAACACTTCCTGGAATACCGTTCATGAATCAGTAGACTGACGTACAATTTTGCAATCGGGGTGCGTGGGATAACCACGAGAGTGCTCCTGCTGTCATACGAAATCGCACCCCAGACCAAAACTCCAGGTGTAGCTCCAGTGTGTCTAGCACACAAACAGGTTGATTGAAGGTCTTCAACTGGGCTCCTTCTAACCAATGCACGGCCTTTACTGGCACAGATGCAGAACCATCTTTCATCAGAAAACACAACAGACCTCCAACCTGCCACCCAAGTATCCCTCCATTGATAGCACCGAAGTCGCAAATAGAGGTGGTTTGGGATCAGTTGAACGCATGCTACAGGGCGTCTGAGTCAGAGCTGTGCTTGAAGGAGCTGGTGCCAACAACTGCTTACATTGCTGTTGCCGATACAGTGCGATGCGCCGGAGCCATCTGGCGAACACGATGATCCTTCCTCTTGGTAGTGCCATGGGCTGCCCGGAGCCCGATCTTCTTGCGACCGTACATTCTTGTGGTCACCGCTGATAGCAATAATGTACAATGGCTACAGTCCTGCCCAGTCTTTCCGCAATATCGCAGAAGGAACATACACCTTCCCATAGCCCTATTACACCACCTCGTTGGAGCACAGTGAGGTTTTAATCGTGGCGTCTTTGTCACCTTAACTCTTAAGCAACTGGCTCGAAATCTGAATAGACGTCGTCTTACAGATGTAGAAACACGCCTACCAGTTTTCCTATATGTCGCAGAACTCTTGGTGTTCTGACTTTTTTCTGTCAGTGTAAATGAATCGTATATGAGACGAACAATTGGTTCGAAGACAATGGGAAGTAGTGTAGTGTAGAAAGTCGCCTTGAGGGCAACGGAGTCCTGGCCTTGCCTGCCTGCTCGTGATGATTGCTTGAGACTCTGAGAATTAAGATGATGTATACTGCGAAGGCCTCGCTGCCAGTGTTCCACGAAGCGGAACTTGGCTGGTGCCCGCCGGCAGTGGCTGCCTGTTGTCCGGGTCCCACGTGACGCAGTACTCGCTCATGCGAGCCGTCACGTCCACGGGCTGTTAGAGAAGCACCAGCCACCATCACGTACCGGGGGACACCTGTGTAAACAGTGCCACGGCGGCAACAGATGCTCCCAGCGGTGGCGCGCGCCTACAGTATTCAGATGGAATGCCTCCCGACAGATCCGCGTTCATTGCTCTCAAGGTCTACTTATGTGGAAATGGGGAGGGAGGGAGCAGGGGAACGGGGCGGAGTGGGGAACGGTACGCTAGCTATAACAACAAGATTGGCGTGTCTCGCTAATTTTTCGCAAATTGTTTCCGAAACCATTTTTCCGGCACATGTAGTGTGTCTGTTCCCGTTAGACGATGCCGTATGATACTGTAAGAGGGCTGCTTCTGTGTTGGCAGCGCTGTGTAGCGCTTTGAATTGGATCTCTGCCTGCGCTTTCTTTATAAGAGACTCTGTGGCTGGTCGGACTCGTTGTTGGAAGTTAATCGCCAGAAGTGTTGGGCAGTTGGAACTTAGTCGCCAGCAGTGATGGAAGTACTGTTGGGCAGTTGGAAGTGAACAGCCAGCAGTGATGGATGTTAAATGTGAGAAGTTAGCATTGATGGAGGGTAGAGGTATGAAGTGCTGCGTGGGCTAACGATCTGGAAGTATCCGACTTGGAGACTGAGAATTATTCATGATTATATAAATTTGTACTGGATGTCAATGACGATTTATATTCGTGTTTGAACTGGATGTCACCTTATTAAGGTAAAAAAATACATTATTTGGTTTGCAACAAAATCTTTCCTTTGCTAACCACAATGCCTATTACTACTTAGTGGCTTTAGTAGTTAGAGTCTTTAATGTAGCTGACAGTAATGACGCTCGCTGTATTGCAGTAGTTCACGTAATGAGGATTTTTGTGAGGTGAGTGCTTAATGAAATGTATAGGTTATTGTTAAGATTTCTTTTTAGTCAGGGCCATTCTTTTGAATTAATTATTTGAAGTCAGGTTGCAATTTTTTTTGAGCAGTCAGATTTCGTTGCGCTAGAATATTGTGGGTCAGTGTTGACATGATAAAAAAAAGTAAAGAGAAAGTAGGCTCAGTACGTTCAGCTTTACTCAGCTGTTTCAGAATTAAATTTAAGTACAGATTCACATATTTAAACAAAGAAGTTTCAATACTTGTACAGAAACATTAGAACTAAATAATGAATTTAGCACAGATGCGAAAATTACCGAACTGTTAGTTTCATAATTCATGGTGCAAATACTAACACGAATTCTTTGCAGACGAATAGATAAACTAGTAGAAGCTGACCTCGGGGAAGATAAGCTTGGCTTTCGGAGAAATGTAGAAACACACGAAGCGATACTGAAGATACGCCTTATCTTAGAAGATAGATTAAGAAAAGGCAAACCTACGTTTATAGCATTCGTAGGTTTAGGGAAAGCGTTTGACAATGATGGCTGGAATGTTCTTTTTGAAATTCTGAAGGTAGCCAAGGTAATATACAGGAACCAAAAAGCTACTTACAACTTGTATAGAAAGCAGACCACAATTATTAAGAGTCGAGGGGCACGAAAGGGAAGCAGTGATAGAGAAGGGAGTGAGACAGGGTTGTCGCCTCTCCCCGATGCTATTAAATCTGTACACTAGCAATCACTAAGGGAAACTAAAGAAAAATTTGGATGGGAATAAAATTACAGGGAGAAGAATTTAAAACTTTGAGGTTTGCCGACGACATTGCAATTTTATCACAGAGAGCAAAGAACTTGGAAGAGCAGTTGAACGGAATGGACATCGTCTGGAAAGGAGAATGCTGATGAAAGTAGATTAGGAAACGAGATGCTGGAAGTAGTAAATGAGTTTTGCTGTTTGGGAAGCGAAATAGCTGGTGACGGCCGAAGTAGAGAGGATATGAAATATAGACTAGCAACGTCAAGAAAAACGTCTTTGAAGAAGAGAAATTTGTTAACATCAAGTATAGATTTAAGTGTTAGGAAGTCTTTTCTAAAGATATTTGTCTGCAGTGTAGCCATGTACGGAAGTGAAACAGGGACGATAATCAATTTAGAAACACAGAGAATAGAAGCTTTTGAAATGTACTGCTACAGAAGAATGCCGAAGATTAGATGGCTAGATCACATAACTAATGAGGATGTACTGAATCGAATTGGGGAGAAAAGAAATTTGTGGCATAACTTGGCTAAAACAAGGGATCGGTTGGTAATACACATTCTGAGACATCAAGTGATA